>NC_139344.1:359829533-360429533 GCF_055883805.1 Amblyomma maculatum | reverse complement strand
TCATCCCCGCACTGTGAAGCAGAGAGGTATAAAATGCCCTGAACAAAAACCTGCTGAAGACTAAGCAGTATACACGGGAATATGCCAAAATATTGTTAAATTAGGCAATAAAAGAGGCTCACAAGAGTGTGGCATCCTCCACGAAGTATGGTCCGAAATATACCCACAATGGAAGCCAAAAATTAACTCGCACACGTACAGGATAGAGAAGGCGCAGTATCTGTCACAATTCTCCACGGACACATGTACCACGCCTTAAAGGAAGGGAGGAAGGTGGGAGTGAAAGAAGAGAGGGAAATAGAGGGCGCCGTAGTGGAGGGCTACGATGGTCCGCGCTATAATAGATTTCGCCTCACCGCACTTTTGTGGTCCAAAGTGCCCTCGAGAATTTTTAGGGCAATGAGTCAGAATCTCTTATGTGAGGACGCTTCATGCATGGTTGATGAAGTGGCCGCAGCCTTGGTGGATTCTTTCGCATCCCCTCTCATCAAATTACCTCTCCCCCAGACACATCCCCAGAAGCTGCAGAGGAAGCCGCAATTGCAATAGCCATAACCCGCACGGAAGCCCAGTGCATCTTAACAGACTAAGAATATTAATAATTGGTTCACAGGAAGGGAAAGGCGTAGTATCTGTCACACTTGGTCTGTGGACACCTGAACCGCACCGTAAGGGGCGGTTCAGGTGTCCACAGTGCGGGCATTTCCCTGTGCAAGCGCGGTCAAAGTATAATACTACTACCGGGCACAGTAAAGTTTTGGTGTAAGGCGAAGGTGAATGCACTCCTCCGCCTTTGTGAGGCCATTGCAGGGCTTAGGATAGATTGCATGGCTGGATTCATAGAATGAAATTATTTCTTTTAAAGTGTAGGCGGGATTGGGTTCGGAGTCTGGATCGGTGGTAGACGAGGTTGGTGCCCGGAAAGTCAGCGTGCGGGCGACATCAGCCGTTTCGTTTCCGTCAAGGCTAGTGTGAGCCGGAGTCTAGATAATCGTTCGATACGCGGGGGCCCAAGATAATCACTGTTTTTTAATTTTTTTTTGGCGAAGTACGATATGTAGCCCTGCTCAATATTGCAGCAGGCACTCCTCGAGTCGGTTATGATGACCCGTGAGTCCTGATCTACGGCGGCTAGCGCGATGGCAATCTCTTCCGCGTGTGTTATGTTGTGTGCACGGAAAGTGAGTCCGTTCAATACAGTGTTTTGATGGAGGACTGCTGCCATGTACCAACCCCCATGGTGCGGGCCGGAGGCATCCACGTAGAAGACTCCATGTTTGTGTCTGCAGTAGCGAGCCAAGACTTTCGCCCGCGCGAGACCTCTGTCCCTATGGTCTGCTCAGGTCTCTCCTCAAATCCACGTACTAATCTCTCGTGTCGATGTTCGCCGGAAGAGGGCGTACGTGCAAAGCATATCTCCATTGATTTGTACGCGCTCTTCCGAATCTATTGAGTGGTTGATGTGTAGTTGGGCAAGGAGACGGCGACGCTGTTCGTTGGAGGTGTTGACCGGGAGGTCGAGGGCACGCTTGTAAATTTTACGGAGAATGACTTCTAGTGCACGCTCGTCAGATTTGCGCAGGTGGAGGCATGGAGCCGCGTATAGGGCTCGACTGGTTACAAATGCATGCGCCAGCAGCAAGCCGTCTTTGCATCGTAACCCCCCGCGCTTGTTCGAAACCGAGCGGACAATGCGGCCCACTTGGTCCCCCACCTTACGCAATTTGGCCAGTGTTGCATCAGCTCTAAGATGTTTGTGAATAAAGAGGCTCAGTATTCGGATCTCGTCGTCTTGGGGTATGGGTCCACTGTTAATGGTGAGGTCGAATTTGATGATGCACTTTGATGAGGGGCGTATGTGCACAAATTCCGATTTGGACGGGAGCAGCGAAGGTCACAACGACGGGCGTAGTTGGCTGTAATGACCCCGCTTGCTGCAGGTTGGCTTCCATTTTTCCTACCGAGCCGTGTTTAGCCAAGATGGTGATGTCGGCATACAGTGCGTGCTGGATACCGCCGACCCTCGCCAGCTGAGCGGGAAGTCTCGCCATAGCTGGATTGAATAGGAGTTTTGAGAGGACAGCTTTTTGCGGGGTCCCTCGCGTGTCTCGTTCGTATAGGAATTGTTCGGTGTCCTGAATTCGTATGTATTATTGTAGGTTAGGAGAAATTGCCTATTGTAGTTAAAGGTGTTTTGGCCGCAATCTGTTTTGGAAAGATGTATTCTAGTGCAAAAAGGACGTTTGTTCATGCTCTTTTCTCACTCGTGTGCTGACACACCTTCCGTTTATAGACGGCAATATTTAATTGGTTAACAACCGAAACCGAGCTAAGCAATCTCAGGTCGTGATAACGGCGGTTAGCGGCGTAATCGCAGTGAACGATGCTCGTATAACAAGGTATTACAACGCCTCCTGTATTTCGATTGCACTGAAACGTGGCCTCCGGCCTAGGTATTGAGCGCTCTGTATTACTGAGCCAACAACGCTGCGGGTCTACATCGTGCAAAACGCGCTTAGCTTCAAATTATTTATTTTGATATGAAGGCAGTGCACAATCAAATAAAAGTAGGCAATGACGAAAAACATTTACGCGGCCTCAAACAGGTCACAGTGGACCACGCGAAGGTGAATGAAATACCTCTCTCCGCTGTAAACCTGCATTGCGCTATCGCTGCGCGTACGGCCACTTCACTGCGCGCTTCTGTTTGTAGCTACAATTACAGCTATAAACCAAAATTCAAAATGTGTGCATCACGGAAGATGCAATCGAGTCATCTTCAAGGTTATAGCTGTGGCACTCATCTGTAATGAGAGCTTGGCTAGCAGAATCTCAGCAATGTCTATCACTGTCACCCTGGCCACTACTGCCGCGAAAAGTGCTGTCATCTAGTGATTGGTGTGCGCGTTTCCGCCATGTTTAAGGGTAGTTAAATCGAGGAGCGGCAAGCTGAATAGTAATGGAGGTGACGTGGCAACTGGGTTATTGCTCGTTGTCGCGGATAATGCCTACATGCTGTTCTGTCTTTTGCTGTACGCAAAACTAGATTTGGATTGTCGAAAAAAGCGAGCAGCAAGTTAAAACTATAAAGTTTTTTTTTTTTAACTTGTGGCCTTGTGTTTATCTGCTGTCCCAAGGTTCTTGAGCTATAGGCTATCTTTCGTTCAAAAGCGATTCTAAATTATAAACCGGTATCTTATTTAGCCTGCTTTGAAAGGTTTCAAATCCACACTAGGTGCCAGGGCAGATGAAATATGCGCCCAGAGCGTGTTACGTTTCTCTGTTGAAGGATTTCGCGTAGCCATTTCGCTGCAAAAGTGTCGCTCGTGATTTACTAGGATTTTTGCGGCAACTCATTCCGTAATTTACTCCTTTATGCATACAAGCTGTTCATAGATATTTCACATATGTGGAGACAGAAAACGTTTCAGCACTTCATAGGTGCCAGACTATTCTCTTTACTTGGAACGCAAAAATGTATTTGCAAATTCTGTTGCTCGAATACACGTTCACGCCTATCATTACGTCAGGTTATAAGGCATACGTCTGGGATGTGACTACGCAGGCTAAGCTATCGACTTTCTATCGACATATTATCTACTAATGTATCGATTTTCATGAAATGGAACCACGATGTGACAGCGACAGAATCGCGCTATCTGAGGAGGAGGAGGAATCAACATTTATTCGGCTCGAAATAATTTGGTGCTGCATGCAGGCACCAGACGGTGTGGTTCCCTAGTTGCGGGACCCATATGTTTCCAGTAGCTCCTGGCCCTGTCCGTCAGTGCTAGCTTAATGGATAGGGCTGGGCTGGATAACAAGGTCTCCCATCGCTCAAGGGGTTGGGGACTGGGGGTATTGGCGCGAAGGGGAGGTGAGGGGTCTTCAGTTTCGCTATCTGAGGAGGAACAGCGCGCACGGAATCACGTCGTTAACCTGTTGTGTTTCGGCGGCAAATGCACGTTATTGGGAGCTGTCGTTGTTTGGTTGTTTACACGGTAACGAGATACATGTTACAAGGAACAGTAGTGCGCTCGCTGTAGTGCGAATGCTTTCAGGTCCGTAGCAGGTAGTGTTTATCAGGCGCCGAAGTTATATTTAGAAAAAAACAATATCAAGCTCCTTGATGCACGCGTATTCGCACAACGTACTATGGAAAGACGACAATCGAAGTCAAACGGCGGACGCAGTAACATGTTGATATGGCCCACGATGGACTCGAAAGCCTCCTGTTTCGACCGACAAAGTTTAATCCCATCGCAGACGTGTTGTACACTAGGCAATAATAAAAAACATATTCATGAACGTGTATTTGAGCAGTGCATTAAGGAATCCGTCGGAGCAGAGAAGGAAATTAGAGGCGGCAACATGGGTTTCGCCCTCTATAGCTACGCTTATATTGCCGTTCACAAGAAGGTTTGCAGCGCTGTAGTGCTTTAAGAAGATGGGAATTCAGGCAGCGTGTACAAGTACATCATCCTTTCTTTCGTCAATTTTGTGCTGTGAATGCAAGCAAATGCCCCCAAAACCACAGCACTAAACTGGCGCAGTTAGTGCGACGGTAGCATCAGCAGCAGGGCCGACTCGCTCAATCCTTCAATATGGCGTCACGTGACATGGTCAGAAATGTTAACTGTGTCGGTGCGGACTTTCCACGGGCACCACAAAGAAATTAAAATGACGACGACCAGGCATCGCAACTAAATTCATATGTATATATGGTGAGCACATAGAGACAGAGATAACTTGTGAAAATATTGTACTATGCTCACAGACGCCGGTTAGAATAGCCAACCATTGGTGGTTAAAGCATCAAACAGGCAACGGGAGCGCATTCGTGGTAAACCGCGGCAAAACCTTTTCTGATATTGGTTGCAGAGGTAAAAGTAATTAGAGCATCGTTTCTCCGTCAGTGTGAGAGAGTATTTCAGAAGCCCAATGGCTCCAATCTCTGATGTAGGGAGCCAGGCAGTAGAAGCTGGCAGCCGGCCAAGCATAGCAAAAGAAGAAAATATTAGTTCAATTACCCTGGTAGTGCTACCAACATTACCCGGTTCATGGCGAATGTTCTTAATGCTCGTCCGTTCGTCTATATCTCTTCTTAATATCTGCACTCTTCTCTAAAAATGACACGCATTTTCCTTCCAATATCTGGCGGCGTTATGCGCGATTTATGTTGAACCCTTTTGTTGGCTTCCGCGTCTCTGCACAAATTGGCGAGAAACGTAAGGGCTGCTGGTGGCAAGCTGTTATTTATTTTTACTCGGCCGTGTACGTACATGGCAGGTATTAAGTTGAATTTTAAAGCAGTTCACTTTGTAAATAAGGTCGCATTTCCAGCTGTATCATCAAACTTGCTATTATGCCATTCAAGGCCGATAACCATCTTTTCTTTTTGGAATAACATCGGTTCAAGCCAGGTATAGATTGTCTCCTGCGGGATTATCGAACAGGAAAGCATGTCAAAGTGCAAAATTTTCGCCTTAACATACCCGTTTTCTCGCCGCTTGAATTAAAAATTGTTGAGTCGAAATAAATAAAAAAAGAACAGAAGATAAACCTCGTTGCGATCACCATTGCGAAGAAAATGGCGGTGTAGCCTGTAGCCTTCACAGATTCTTGTACCGAAGACTGTCTTTACGTCACCGGGTTTGTTTGTTTCTTCTTGTAATGTTCGTAGAGGGCGACATCTGTGTTTAGGCTTTTTTACCTTCCCAGCTTAAAAAGGCCCTGTCTTTGGTGAAAGTCGTCTTTCTGTCCCTGCAGCACGCTAATCTGTCGAAGAAGCCCTCAACAACGGCTCTTCAGTGCGCCCTTGTAACAATAACAGCGTGCGTACTAAGCTCACCTTACACACAACCGAACTAAAAACGTAGTGCAGTAGCAGACACGTTAAGAAAACTCTTTTCGAAGGAGATCTGCTCTAACAGCGTTTACGGAGGGTTACAATAAACAGACGGCTACGGGAGGTGAAAGTAAACAGATGGCAATAAGAAAGCTCTTCCCCTGATCGGCACCTGGTACGCCTTCGTGAGTTTTCGATATTAGTGTCTGAGTTGGTCTCGCGGCTCATCTATAACATGTGCTGCAGAATCCCTCACAAAAAGCAAGAAGATTTGCCGCCACACACCCCACCTCGCAAAGCCAGATGAATGAGGAGTCCAGCTAAGCTTCTTTATTCCTTCTTCACTGAGAACCGGCCAAGGCCCGTCAGTCACTCCCACTACTTCAGTTGTTTCGATCCGCAGAAAGTCAGCGAAAACACCGTACAAGGTGCCATAATCTCAAGAGAACTTTTCAGTGGCGCTTCCTAAGAGCTCTTACCCTGCGAAGCGTTTCTTGGAACATTCATTGATACGAAAGGGTTCTGCTATGCTACATTTGATATCTACACTGTATATTTTCGGGTTACGAGAACAAAGAAAGGAAAACAGGAAATCACCCAAGCGGGAGCAGAACGTTCTCATGGGTCACTTAGTTGACAGCGGAAATTTTAACAGGCACTTGTCTTTCGCCTTCCTTTAGCGTTGCTTTCACTGCAAGTTTCAGTTCCTTTTCCTACTTTTAACCCCATATGTAATTGTACGCCCATCGAATAGTTCAACAAAGTTTTCTCTTATGTACGCGACATGTCAACTAATCGTCCTGAGATGTCAAGCATAAGTTTAGGTCACATTTACTTTTCAATCAAACTTGAAAACCCGGCAGCTTTGCATGTAGTATAGCGGTTACTGATGGAATGAAAATAAAAAGAAATGACGAAAGTTATGAGTACTGCCGTTAGTTGGAGCATCCGTCAATAGCGTTGGTAGCCCCCGCGCGGCCCCGCTTTAGCATGTCCGTTTTCAAGCCTTGTGTTGAATCCCGGGGAAATGCATCTTCTGGTTTTGAAAGGGTTCGTTGCTATCGCGTTGCTATCGCGTTGCTATCGCGCTTTGAATGTCCACGCACGTTTATTTTTCGTCCCGACATTATGGCTTTGGTTCCGGCTCTCTTCCGAGTTCTTTGTTAAAGAACAATTTCTCGCTGTCCTTTGAACAAAAGTGTACAATGCAGTGGCCGCTACTGTACTGAGTGGTCGAAGCCAAACAGTGATTGTGATGAAGAGAGGTTTATAATTTAGGACGGATACCACTGCCTGCGAATCATCAGTTAGTGTCTTGAAAAAAAAGTCTCACATCATGAAAAAAGGGGGAGAGAGGGGAGGGGAAAAAGGGGCGAAGAAGGGGGAGGGAGGTACTTCTTGTGTACGGCGATCGCGTGATAACTGTCACAGTCACGCCATGAACATCTACTGACTCGTGTTTCCAGCTTCCGTACGTGCAAACTAAAACATGAGAATATGGGTGGAGGCTATGCTAACATCAACAACGTATAATTGGTTCTTGCTTGAGTTGAAATCAAGGGATAAAAACGCTGCAGCATACATCTCCGGTTGTGATATCCGCACCATATGTGCCCGAATTACAAGGTTATATATAGCAGAGTTATCATTACTTTAGAGAAAACTGAAATCAAGGACAGACAGTTCTTCACATCTTTTTGTTTTTATTTCAGTCAGTAAATATTTTATAAAACTCCAACATTTAACATTATTACGCTTTAATTTAAGCCTGTCTTAAAAACCTTTTTTAAGTGTTTTCTCAGCTGCTGAAAATTAGTATTAATTAACATATGAAAGCATTTAACAGCTTTTGAGTGGCGTGCACAGAAAGTGTCCGCTCCATCTATCAGTGTATAAAAAAATAATTTGAGGCTATTGTGGGGAAACGAACCCGGGCGCCGGTTCCGGCACCCATGCACGACTCATTCTTTTCTTATAATACTCAAAATATATATTATTTACACAGGACTCCTGAGCCGTATTTGAATAAGGCAACAAGACTGAAATTCTTCCACTGCCTTTAATATTTCAATGTGCGGTAGCCAGTCAGATGCCATATTCACAAGCTTGATAATTTCACAAAGTCTTGCAATGGCTTCGGTAAAGCATATGCGTCAAGATCTGCATGACGCAATGCCATCCTATTTCTCCATATAATGTACAGGACCAAAACCATAATGAGATGATGAGGAATACCGTCCTCGCTTTCCTTCGTAAGATAATTGATACCATGACGGTTAAGCGGAAAATCTTTCTTAAAATTCCTTTGGAGCAAGGAAATCTGCGTCCCGACGATCCTAGAAAACATGCTTTATAGTGGTATGATTTTTGCATAGTAGACAATGGACTCCCCAACGAACAAAAACTCATTTATCTTGCAACCACGTTTAACAGGTAAAGTCCCACTCTGTAGTCTGAAAAAGAATGTTTGGGCTGCAGGAGTAATGGGCATTTCTTGAACTTGTTTTAGAACATCTTGACCTGCAGTCACTGTACATGGTCCCATACAATACTGGAGGGAGCATTGAGGCACATATACCGCTCCTAAGTTTTTCCTTGTTACATGATTACGGTAATCCAATAGATATCGTGTATAATAAAATGACAAGCCTGTGTAACTTCTCTCAAATACATATGAATAGCTCCTTGAATACAATAAGCTGTTACAACAAATTCAGGCAGAACTCTGCTCAGTCTCAGTTGAATACCAGCGCACAAAAAGAGGTCCTTAACATCCCTAAACGAAAAAAATCGTTTAGCTACTGCCGCACAAACAAGTCGAATAAACCGAGACACCCAGCACTTACGTTCCCAAATAGATTGGTTCGACTCGTCATTACAAAAGAAGAAGGCCAATAAGAACACTGGAAGCACCCAATAATATTTTTGCTCATTTAGACGTGAACAGTTTAGCACTCGTATTATGTACTAAAGCTTACTGACCAAAAAAAGATTGCAAACCGTGGCAGATCCAAACATTAAGATGTTCAATCCACCAAATCCTACTGTTTTCCCCCCAATTCTGTGGCCTTAAGTAGGCAATAACGTTCCCTATCTCCATGGTATTAAATACGAACCGCTAAATACTTAGGTTCAAATGTCGTCCACGATTCATTGCCGAAAACAATCGGAGTCCGAGACAAGCACTATTCCGAAATCCCAAGCACTTTCCCTAATTGACCACCCTGCCACTTGCATCGCCAGAAATTGTTAATTTTCTAACTTACAAAAATGCTTTTATAACAGAACCAGAAAACAGCAAAATGATTACAAGGCTTTTGCAGTTCAGCTTTCTCGGCCAGCTCATCAAGGAACGTAATCGGATTTCCACCTCTTTCCATTTGCAAGCCATGAATTTAGATTTTAGCGTTCCTGCTATGTTGCTAGTGGACGCAGCTAGCACAGAATCTGGTTAATTGGAGAAATATGAGAGAGGGCTTTGGCATGCAGTGGGCATAGTCAGGATGATGATGATGATATGCTGCTCGCAATCGTTGAACCTTTTCTGCAGTCGCTGAATTAGATTCCTGAACGAGCATCTTTTCCTGTAGTTGGCATATTTTTACATTACGAGCCGAGGCGTCTTCCATATCAGCTTTAAGTTGTTCGGCCACTGCTTCACACTTGAAAGAATCGATTCTTCCACATCAAGAACCGTTGTACAAAGTCTAGTGAATTCTGCTTTCAGGAATTCTGCTTCAGGGATTAAATTTGAATCGTACCAGTCTATTGCAGCAGTGACGCCTTTTTGAAGAACCTCGGCACAGACATGATAGCATGACGAGAAATGAGAAGTGTGTCATCTATATATTGATACAGCTCACAGGAGGATACTACATATCATTGACAAACAGGTTAAACAACAAGGGTGACAAGATGGAGCCCTGCGGAACATCACATTTTGACTGTACAGGGGAGCTCGTATATTCTCCTATAGAAACAAACTGAAAACGATGACTCAGGTACCATTTTAAGAAGTCATGCAAATGACCTCGGAAGCCGTAGATAAACAATTTTCGAAGCACGATTTCATGGTCTATTGAGTCAAATGCCTTTGAGACATCTAGAAAGAGCCCACAAGCTCTCTAATTAAGTTCGAAGGTTGAGCGCAAGTAGCCCGAGACGTCTTCCAACCGGCCCCGTGTGCCTTTGCTTACCAAAAAACCATACTGACGGTCAAAAATGTCATGTATATTCGCCAAACTCTACATAACCCTGGATACGCGTTTGTTTAATGTTTGCGCCAGACAAGGCAGCACGGATATTGGTCGGTAGCTATGAATTTCAGAGAGATCGTCCTTTTTGGTCATGGAGATCACTTGTGCAACTGTTGTTGGAGCTTTACACGTCGTAACGATAGTATTCATTATACAGAGAAGCAGATCCCTCAGGGTCTTTCATAATTTATATCCATCCATTCGAATACCATCTATGCCAGCGCACTTTCTTTTTTTTGAATGATCGCAGTATTTTTTACAAATCATTATCGATTATATCGGGCAGAAACGCTGACTCTGAGATTGCGACTTTACGCATGCATAGTGAAGAACAAGCACTGAAGGATGACTGGCTGCACAATGACGAGAAATGCAGGTTAAAACGATCAGCAAGACGGTTGTCTGCCGGCCCGAAATTTAGCTCAATCACTCTTCTCGAGTCATGAGGCTTGCAACCACGCCGCTCATTTACAAGCGACAATGTTTTAGCCGAGTCCATTCTAGATAAAAAAATTCCTTCTGGTAAAAGTCCCTTATAACCAGCCAAGAGAGTGCTGAGGCTCTATTTCTTGCAGCTGTAAAATCATGTCTTAGTGCTGTATTTTTGAAATACCGCCTGCATAGCTGCCAATGAATATATTTTTGTGTATTGCCGCAAGCTCATCCGCTTGCAACCATTTGAGGTCATAGTTGTATTTTCATTTGAATATTTATTTTGGAGACTTATTTGAACTGAAAGCAGACAAACAAGGCGAGAAAGTAATCATAGACCACATCACAATGTGGCCTCAATAAAAAAAAGACGCGATAATAGGTAGTTACACTTTGATGCATCCTACTATAATCAATAATTTGAATGCTTTCTCATTACAGTTTAATAGTGACTTTCGCCTGGGACACAATACATCCTCCGACAAAATAATGATCAGCAAGCTTCTGGTTAATAGCGAGCTATATTACTAAAGTTGCATCGGACACATGACATGATCTAAACAAGGTTGAATCAGTCGGTTATTATTTACTCCCGTGTTACCTATCTGACTACAGATTAAAATACATTAATCAAGCAGAACGTTTAGATTGCTACAAGCAATGTGGTTTTCCCTTTTTTAAAATGTCTATGTTAATATCACCTATTATGTACAAGTTTTGGAATTGTCTTTTTTTCCTAGGCTATGTTGAGTTTCGTTCGAAAAGACAAGGCATTGTTCGACGGCTATGGGTAGATTGCTATTAGTACAAGAACAGGTCCCTATTCTCAATCTTCAAAGCGACAGATTCCGCTAAGCTGAAAATAATCTTGACCTCAGAGATGGCCCAGTCATCCTTTATAAATACTGCTACCCCTCCAGGACCCCTTTTACCAGACCTTGTAAAACAGAATTTAATAAACTCTTCCAAGTGGTTCTGGTTAAAAGCATGATCCTGTAGGTTCATATCTGTGAGAACCAAGGCATGCAAAAGTCGGTCAGGACCGATACAACTACTTGAAGTTCCTCCCAGTATTTTTTGAGACTCCGGATATTCAAATTCAAAACGAAGAACAGGCAACTGTTTTCAGGCTCTGAGTTCTTGTAGTCGTCGCTGTCGGAAAAAGAGTGCAGTCTAACAGCAATACTTAAACCACTGTTTAAATGATCAGCTTCCGAAATTATCTGCTTCAGAGTAGCCCCTTCGGCTTTCTTTTTGCGTAGAAGTTGCCACCCTTCACCCACACGTACTTTTAGTCCAGTGTTTTTGCTTTTTACGTGCCATCCAAACAACATGGCGGTTTCATTCCGTCATGGTTTCATTGAAAAACAACAGAGGCAGCTGCTTGCTATCAGCTAATGGGCGTAGCGTGCCTCGGACCGAAAGCCATGACTCTCTGGTAGTTAAGGATGAAAGTCTGACTAGGACCGAGGTTACTCTGTCCTTTTTCGCGGGCAAGCGGTGAACTGCAATGACTTCAAGTGGGTGAAAATCATTTATTTCTAGCTTCATTGAGAGGTGAAAGAGCGTCTCCTGCAAGTTTTCATTTGCATTTCTTTAGTTTATCAATTTAAAAAATAATTACTACCGTTTTAATAACTCCTCATAACCTACTGCACTTCATTCCAATCATCATTCACTACCACCGCAAAGTACCATGATACTAGTTTCACGCAGCCCCCAATTATTTCCGATATATGGGGCTGACAACTAAAGTTGCTATGATGTCGATTGATTACCAGCCGAACAAGCTGTAAAATCTATTCCTTAATAGGTTAGTTTGAATGGTTTCATGTCCCGAAAGCACGTCATCTGTGAAGGAAGCCGTAGAGGAGGGCTCCAGAAATTTCGACCACCTCTGGTTCTGTAACGTGCCATGATGGCGCACAGTACACGGGCACCTTGCCCGTCTTCATCAAAACCCTTGAACGAAATATGGCCGCCGCAGTCGGCATTGAAACCGCGGCCTTGAGGCCAGCATTGAACCACCTTAGCAACTCAGTCATCGCGGCAGCATCGCAATAAAGTAACGGCCAACAAGAAGCGCTCAAGTTTTCAGCAATCTCGTGCAAAAATACTTTTTTACGTTACGCCAAGCTAGAGGCCTTAGATGCATGCCAGTGCCAACTACGTCATTGCAAGCGCTGTTTCCTGATCGGATGGCACAACAACGGGGCAAATAACGCGCCCTCCATTCTTTTCTTTTTAGCAATACGCTTTCCAAATAAATTTCTTGCACTGAATACCTTCTTTCGAAAAAAAAAATTACCCCAAATGTTTAAATAAACGGCCTCTGTGTAGGAGCACTCTGAAATTTGCTCCACACTGTAAGGAGAATGAAATAACTATATTTCTGTTGAATAGCATAGCGTTCCTTTTCGTGAAGGCGGAGGATCACTGAAACAAAGAAACAACAAAGTTTTGTCTACGTGACAAACATCAACCCCTTTTACAGAATAATTAGCAAGTATTTGTATGAGAAAATACTGCTTTATTTGAAGAGGAACTAATCAATCGGTGTTTTACATGTATGCCACTCTTGAGCGAATATGATTTATTTTAAACTTATCTTTAGCATTTGGAATAGTAATATCACGGCCATTTAGGTCACATAAGACTTACGATTACGCAGTGAGAGTAGACAAGCAATGGGTTATGTGGGCTATTAGAGAGTTGTTTTAGAAATGGTAGATATCGGGTACGTAGCTTCACTTTGGATCTAGATTCAGTGAAGACGCCACCACCCACCACCACCTTGTGCACAGTTCAGCACCGAGGTGTAGTAATAAAGACACGTATTATCGGCGCCTCCGAAGAAATGTTTTCACGTAATATACCGGAAGAGAAGTCTGAAGAGAACAAAAGAACCGTTTGATGCAAGCCCACCGTGACACACGCAGCTCATGACACACGCGCGTACGCGAGAATGATTTATGCATTTAGGTCAAGAAAAGAAGACAGCCACCGAGGTTAGAGAGTGCTAACACATTGGCGGTGAATACCGGCGTCGTTGATTAATGAATCAGAGCAATGTCGGCTAGAGGACTCATTAATTAGCGCGGAAAGTCACCGCCGGAGATGCATAGTCTAATGGGCGCAGGCTTACGAGGAGGCTATAGCTGACGGGCAGCAGCTTCGTAATAAATCTGAATACGCGAGCTCGAGATGATGAATTGCCCCTTTTTTCTCCGGCTCTTGAGCCTAGCTCTTTATATCTTGAACCTTTTATTCCGGAATAATGTCGCGGCGAAATGCGTAGTCCAACATCTTCTATGCAGGTAGTCCAAGCTTAGTTAACCGTACACAACTCTCTGTGTTTCGGAGTTTTCCTTTGATCAAAATTGGAGCCGCTGCCGCGAACGAAGTGTCACCGCGTCACAAAAGCAGTTCAGTGTCACCGACGAAATTTTGTTTAAAAGCGGAGTAGTAATGCCATTTTTACTATTGAACTGTCTAAGCCTATGTTCCAGATTAGTACAGGATCCGTGTCATTTTAGCCCCGCAGGAAAAGGTTGTAGGTGATAGATTGAATGAGCGGAAGGAGTGGAGGGTGTATTTAGTACGTGGATGCTTCGGAGGATTCGAAGTTAGGTGGCAATGGGAGCTTTGCCACGAACAAGCAGGCTAAAAAAAATTATCTAACGTTGGGAGTGTGAATATTAATTTCCTGTCTGCAATGGAGAGTGGTGCTGCTTGTTCTCTGATAAGACAACACAATCCTTAGAGCAGATATTTGTAATGTGTCATGACGTTCATGACGTAACGTGTCATGAATGCTATGCCCAGACCGTCCTTGTGTTTTTTGATCTATGTTTTGGCTTGGGATTTTCATATAAATAAAGGCAGGGACATTGCTCTTGAATTATTAGCGTATAGCAGTAAACAATAATCAAATAGAGAGAGAGAGAGAGAAGCAACTTAATTAAAACATCAGTAAGTGAACGTTAGGAGAGAAGTCCATCTCCCTCGTCGCCTCTACACTATTATTCTTGGTTTTACATAAACGCGACCGGTTCTGCATAAGCTCCAGATAATTATATCATGTTCCAGGTAATTTATCTTGAACCAGACTCTATCAGACTCCTTTATGCGGAATGCTACATTATTGTCGCAACTCTGCCACTCTTTTTAGATGGAACGAGCTCGTCTTAACTAGAATATACTCGATTTAAATGGAAGAGTCGTTTGTCCAACTTCGGCGCGTTCCACGTACCCATAATATGTTCGAATGATACATTGTGGCGTTCCAGTTAAATCCTCGCACTGCCGAAAAAGAAACCGTTGATTCCATTAGAAAATTCCCAGTTGTGATTTTCCCTTACAGCAGTTGGGAGTTTTTGGAATTTGGACTAAACCTCGATTATTGCCAACGGATCCAAGTAAAAGAGCAAACACAAGTGGAAATTTTCTATTTGGAATCAGCTGCCGTTTTTCGACTGGGTGGTTACTGCAGAGCACATAATATGCATGGCTACCATTAGAGAGCGTACTGCATTCATTTGCTAGCTAGTTTCTAAATTTTTCATTACTAAGGTTACTGTTATATTTCTTTAATTTGCGTAATATTTCGCACTGACGAGGGCTACAGCAAAGGGATGAAAATATTAAGCTTGAATATAGTTTCTTTTGTTTTCTTTTGATTATTGGCACAAGCATCTATTTTCGTGCACAGTTATCATTTGTGTCTCGTAATAATAGGGCTTCAGATTTTATTACCAAAATTTTCATTTTTCCGGCTGTTCGTAACCGAAAAGGAACATTGCTTTTGGAGAAGCTGTTTGGCCAGCTTAATTTAAATACGTTTTTGGTCTTTCGACATTATTGCCAGACGACCCGAGATGCTGTGATGATTCGATGGCAAGGAAAATATACGGGATCCGAAGAGAATTGAGGGCGAAATAGTTAAGTATAATATCACAATCTCATGCACTATAGAATCCATGGAGCTCAGATTATGGGCTGGAAAAATGGTTTTAGCGTTTGAATTTATCGCGCTTGGAAGTCTTCCCGCAAAAGACAAAATTATTGTGTGCAGTTCTTTTTCCCCACTAAGTTATTCCTACTTTGAGGCACAACGGTTGCCAACATGACCAGTATAAAATGGCACAAAATATCCGTGCGCGTCCTTTGCACGCTGATTGCGATGCACGCAGGGGGACAATATTTGCTTACGTGACCTTGGTTTCAGTAGCTAATCTATATATTTCAGTTCATGCATCATTCTATTGGACAGCGATGAAAAAACGGCCTCTATATGCAAACGCGGCTGGTGTGGTAAGGTTCGAAATTAACTGGTGCTCCGGTTAAGGCACTCCGAGAGTTGTACGACGCCCTCGATATCGCATTCTTAGCGGCGGGGGTCTTTGTCCTCATCGATGAAGGCTAAAGCAAGCCCCCGCGTGCGTAGGTGGAAATGGAGCCCTCCATTTTACAGGCCAAGTTGCTTTCTACTAACCCTCGTAAGTCAAGCCAGATAAACTAGTGCAAAAACGCCGGTGAAAGTTGGGAACAAGTTCTGCTGCCATTTGGTTCGCGCTACAAGCACGCGCCAGCCACCTTCACATCGTACGTGAGTAAGCGTCCGCTTAGAAAAGGTCAGCACGACGCTTACCACGGAAAACTTAATTCTCCCAAAGTAGACAAAACATGCAGTATACCAGCCACTATCAGGCAGATATGGCCATTGGCTTTGTATCGTGACGCTTGGAAGATTGGAAGATAGCGAACGAAACTGGAAACTAAAAAGTTCACACGCAGTCGGCGTCAGCAGGAGCACACGGCGACCTGTCTACCGGCGGCATAACAAAGCGGCGTGAAGCGCTTCATCGCGATAAGTCGCAGGCACGTTTCCCGATGGCCACGAATAAAAGCTCAATATTAGCCATACGACTTTGTTTAGTTGCGCTCTTCAGCGTGCTTCCTTCGCTTCTAAACTAAGCCAGACAAAAGCTCGTTAATTTCAACGCTCCGTCAAAATGGACTATGACGACCGCGACACCTCTTTTCTACAGTTGAGAAGAACACGGATAAATAATATCAGCTCGAAGTGAATTAAGAACACGCAAGGTTTGTGCCGCACGACACCCTGCAGGCGGCCTGTGCCTAGGTAAGTTCTGGCTGCATGAAAACGTTGCGCTTTGCTTGAAATCCTGACTGCTCATCACAAACAGATATTGTCGTTTCGCTAAATCCCGCAAGCCAACTCACTCCCGCACATTCTTGATATGCTGTTGTTTGAATATTGGCTTTTTCTTTTTGCTCGTTGTAACAGACGTTTTACTAAAAGCATCGCTATAGGAAGCGCAGTCTGCTGTAAGAATATAACTGACGGCTGCATGACGCACGTTCGCAGGTTCTATTCTGGCCGCGGCAGCAGCTTTTCGATGCAGGCAAAATTCGTGCCTCCCACGTGTTGCACGAAGTCAGTTAAGGTAGTCCTAATGGTCCAAATGTCCGTAGATTGTCGCAACAGCATCCTTCATAGCCTTTGTCGCGGCGCTTGGTAATCCATACAAGACAAAAAGAACACCGAAGTGTGTAGATATATTACTTGTACTATCGGGCCCATTTTACTCTGATTAATTTACTACCGGGTGTGCAGGATTAAAATTGTGCCCTGTTGGAACACCAATCTATTTTAGAAATGGCTAAGTAGCACTCAAGTACGACGCGTCAGCTCAGCATATGGCATATGTTCTTGGTAACTCCTGATATTAATCGATAAGTGATATCATTTTTGTGCCTATGGTTGTGGTTGTGTACATTATTTTCGCGGCTGTGTTTTAAATGCCGTTACATTCCGTCATCCTAACATCTTTCTTCAAAGAATGGCGTGTTCAACTCAGGTAAAAGTTTTAAGTGGGCAGAGAAGAGGCCGCTGCACTGAATGTCAGTTCAGCGGCTTCAAATGCACCGTGGAACTTGTGATCAGTGCTACATTGCCCTTGGGGTGGTGTATTTACGAGGACACTCGCCAGTGGCGCATGGATCTTTGACAGGCGAGGGAATTTTTAAGAGACAGCTTAACAACTTGTTGCGTCAGAAAGGGGTAGTAGTTGTAGTTGCCTAAAGATGTCGGTAATAACTCCTCTCCTTGGAATTGAAGTCTTGCATAACTGAAGACGTCATCAGTTGCTTCCCTCGACTTGATCCCTATTGTGAGTTGCTGTTCCGTACAGAACCGCTCTTCATGAGTTCCCTCCGCGGTGGTTAAGTGGTTATTATGCCCGACTACTGTTCCAGTGTACCCGAGTTCGAAACCGACCGCCGGCGGCTGTATTTCGATGGAGGCGAACCGGAATGGCGTTCGTATCAAGCGCAATGTCTGTGCGTGGTAAAGAACCCCAGGTGGTCGGAATTTCCGGAATCCTCGACTACGGCGCCTCTCATAGCCTGAGTCGCTTTGGGCCATTAAACCCTACAATCCAAAACAACCAATCCAGTTCTTCCTCACATTTTGCCATAGCCGCTTTCTCTCTCCTCGCTTTTCTAGTACATTCTAGGGCTCAGTACTGCCACGGCAGATGTGGCACTTTTCCTCGCTGATTCATATTGACCATACCTTACCAAGGCAGACAATAGTTTTTGTTTGCGAATGAGAAGTGTACTATATTCACACTTGTTCAGAGAATTTAGGTTGCATTTTCTGCCCCAGAATGCTCTGCAAACGGTGGCGAGAACTGGAATGATATTTAATTTGTCTCAATCGATCTTCTCTCATTTTAAACAGTCAACCATCATCTGCGTGCGTACTCTGCAGGGCAGATACCCTTTCTACGGAAACCTGACGCTTGACCGCGCTCAGCCGCAATCACCTAGCACCCTAAAGCCCAAAGCAAAAACAATAGCAGTTGATTTATTTCTCCCGACAAAAACAAAATCGATGTAATCAATCAACACAAAGAAGAAAATGCTTGCTTAAAATCCATCACTGTCAGAAGCTAGCGCCACACGGCATCTGCGGTTCGGCACGAGGGAGAAGCGAGGAAGAATACAACGGAAGGATGGGGCGTGTGCGGGGTGAAACAGAGTGACACTTAAGAGGGAGAAAGGCGGAGCAGCGTTGCTTGAGGACGGAGCTCCTAGAGATCGCGGTCGCCTGGCCTATGATTTGGGAGACCAGACTTGGAAGTGGTCGACTTCTGTTGTCCTCCTGAAGCACGCAGCCAGCACGTACGTTCGGTGTCGTGCGGGGTGCGCTGGATAGACGCACCACAAAATCTGCCTTTTCCGAGGCCTGAGGCCTCTCGCCTTCGCCCAGCCTCTCCCGCTGCCTAGTCACGTGCTGGCCTGACCCAAATGCCTGTGGACACCGAGCGTTCTTTGCACTCTTAGTAGATGCGACCGCGAGCGTCCGCATAGACTTCATTCTTCTTTCGTCTGGTGACTGTTACTAGTTTATGTTCGTCTTCGTCTTGTTTCTTAAGCTCGTTATTTGTTATTTGTTTAGTCTTTTGTTTATGTATAAAAACATATGTTTCTAGCTTGACCGGTCTGGTCGTGTGTCTGTTTTACCCCCAAAACAGCCATTCGATCGGTGAGTTTAAAAGAACCTTCTAGCAGTGAAAAAACTTCGTTATAGTATTTTAGCATATTTGCATGACTGGTATTTTTCTAGCATTTTCCTTCAGCTTCTGTCTCTAAGGTAAGTAAAACCGCAATACAACGAAAATTCGTAATTCGAATGATTTTCGTTATTGCTAAAAATTCAATACCATAAATACCACAAAAACCAGTTGTGCATCCACCATCACTTCGCGGAAGAAGAAAACCGAAAACCTAATGTAGACACAGAAAATTTTGGGTCGTCTTTCAACACTATGCAGCAGGATTTTAAGTACAGTTTTTGTTACTAATGAACTGTTTTTGTTTCCTTTTTATCAGCTTGGATAGGACGGAGAGTGGATTCCGAAGGTGCGATTCCTGAAGGGTCTTGTTTAGCAGCCTCAAATAACTATTAGAATAATAAATTTACTTATGAGCCGATAAAGACAGTTGAAGGCTTATCTGCAGGAACAAAGGGTTGTGTCTGAGATGAATAAACCCAATTTTAGTTTATAGCGCTTACTGATTCAGGAGAACTTTTCTTACCATGAATATTTTTGCCAGACTGGGATATAACATTTGGAAGACTATCGCATCTTCTAAAAAGGGCGTAATCAAACGAGGCCATATTCCAAGAATATTTTGCACAATGACGAATATGTTCGCGTACTTTATTTCACATATCTTGTGTAGAGTCTCTATCCATGCGCTTTCCACCTGCACACGCATGGACGATATATCACAAGAAAAGCTCCAAGACTCGCTCGAATGCACGCTCTTTTTTCGCGCATTATGACATTAAGCGGGTGCATAATTCTGAATTCCTCGAGGGAAAAGGTCGGGTCTCTTAATGCTACGACTAAGCAGTCAGTACCAGGAGCGACGAATTTACATTCTCAGCGGAGTGTACAGATATCGTCGTCTTGGCATCGTACCGCGCATTGCCCTGCAAAGAAACGTTGGCAGTACTCCAAACGAGAGGACATATTTAGGATTGGGCTGATACGTTCAAACATCTTCCGTATGTCTGCGGAGCAAAGGCAAGAATAATTCGCCGAAATCCCCCAATTTCAAAGCAGTTTTTGTTCTCTGGCCTGACGAGTGGAAAGAGATTCTTTGCTTCGGAACATGACCTGTTCTCTTTGTGTCGTTTCGATGCTTTGTGCAAAGCTTTTGTCGACGTCGTAGAAACAGGGAGCTCTGCTGGAAACCTTGCTCGTACGTCCCGATGACAAAGTTGTTTTTGTTTTTTCGATAGTATTTTTGCATACAGACATCTAAAGTTGTTTTTTTTTTCTGATGGGAACTGTGCTGGGGAAAGCAATGCCTATTAAAACGGTGCCAAGTTCGCGAGTACTTAACGTAGCTTTAACGCGAATGATGTGCACAAGACGGTTCCTGAGTAAAACAGTAACCAACATCTTGCTCCCGAGGGCCAGTGGGAACCGGCTTATTCTTTGGCATGCAGTAAAGAGCAGGATGTCATCTTTTCTTTTCTATCTGCGCCAAGCACTTCTTACAATAGCAAAACGTGTTGAGGAGTACTTCTAACAGTGGGATTGTGGCAATCGTTTCTGATGCAAATGACACTGAACTCAACGCACAACATCAGGCCCTAGCTAACGTGAAAGCTTCACTGCGAAAGAAGGCAAATTGAGCTTTCGTAGTTTATAATGCGCATTGCTTACCAGCTTAAATTTTATTACTTCTAAGAAGTTAGGTTAAAAAGCACCATCTCGCAGCCACTCTTGTGCATACTGGAAAACTCGTCCTTGTGAGGACGATCCTGACAAACTATGCAAAACTAATCTTGTATACTTTGTACTTTTCTTTGCCACGTCACGTTTCGGTATTATTTCAGCCTGCTGTGTTAGCAGATACGCGCTCCTAATAGAATTCTGGAGGATGGATGATTTCGACCTCTTGCCGGCTTGTCGAGCTATAAACGCGTTGAACGCCAAAGAAAAGCAAAATCAGCTCGCTTCAATTTCCGCCCGAGCAAACATTCCTTTGCGTCATCAGTCTCGTCAGGCCGGTCATAAATTTGCACTTAACGCAAACACAGAAGCAGTGCAGAGGCGATCCGAAAGAATGCAAAAATGCCTCAGTAGTTCTGTGCGGGAAAGTGCAGAGCAGACGCGATGAGCTCGGAGAGCGCTAGCTGGTTCAAGAATCGCGAGATGTAGAAAAAAAAAAGCAAAGGAGTAAATGAAATTTTCTCCTCCCTTCGACTCCCTGTGCTCCCGTCGCGCGGACCATCTTTTCGCTGCTTCGTCCCGCGTTTAAATCTCGCACGCCTCGCGTTTGACGGCCAGGCCAACCGGGCTACCAGACGCACTCCTCATGACGGGGTAGCCCGACCATTTATCGTCCGCAGATCCGCAGCGGCGGCGTACGGCGGCGTCTTTCCCCTGCCAGCGCGCTCGGCCGACCTCCGCGGACTCCCTTACGTGTTCGGTGCGGCAGAACAGTGAGAGAGAATGTAGGAGAAAAGGAATGCCCGAATGGAAGCCCCCATCAGTCATCGCGGCGAAAAGCCGGCTCGCCGCATTAGCGACCGGGAGCGACCCACCATCGGGTCGTTTGTCCGCTTGTCATGGCCCCGACAGATTTTGAACGCGCTGTTATTCAACACAGACACTGCCATCTTTGACCTTGCGTTTCCCGTTGCTGCCTGTTTGTCACTTTTCGACTCGCGCACCTTGTATAACGGTCACAGAGTACTCATCCCTGCTCGACGATATGCCATAGGACGGAATTGTGAACCAAACGGATATAGGGTGCGTGGAATGGTTGACTATAGCCAAATTCCTTGTATTGGTTCAGTAAGAGCGGTTAATTAACAACGGGCTCGAGGCAGAAAGAAGAAGAAATGCATGAAGTGAAAAGATATCGCAAATAATGAACCTGCGTCTGTGCGTTGTAAGAAATGACGGGAAAAATGAATCAGCGCCTTATACAACTTTTCATCTTTTCGCCCATGCTGAAGACAAAATAATAAACAAAGAAACGGGGAAAATAGAGGCGGCGTGAATAGAGATTTAGACCTCAGAAACAACGCGACGAAGGGGGGAGGGGGGGATTCTCATCGAAGTCCTTGATCTCCTCGGCCATCAAGTCATCCTCGAAAACGATAAGCACGAAAGAGGAATAAGAAAGCGTGTATAAACTTTGGGCAGTAAAAACGCCAGCCACATTCTGTTTTTTGTGTTTTTCTGTGTATGTGTGGGCTTTCAGCCAGAACGAATTGAACATTGTTTTCGAATCCCTGGGTACTTTGCCTTAGGACCGTTACTGCTTCTAGCCTCCAGGGACCACATCATGGTCTTCGTACTAGACACATTACATCTCTCAGAGCGTTTTTATGTGACGACTAACCTTAAAATAATTGAGTTCTTAATAATGCTTGAACGCTCCATCTCCATATCAGTAAAAGATTTCATGTATTAAGCTAACGTTTTTAACGTAGTTTATTTTCATGTTTGTGTTTAAAGAGTACAATATTAGTGATGGGAACTCTCGACGGTTGTTAGCCACTGTGCTGCTTGTCTACTTATCTAGCGATGTTGTATCCGTTACGCTGCCGACAGTACTTTCGATGACTTGTGCTGTCGATAGTATATGTTTAATTGATACAACTATTGATAGTTCGATTTAAAATATTAACGATTGAAAGTACTTCGATATTATGAACCATCGGTGCGAACTCAGCGCAGCATAAAGTTGTATTCCCAGTTTTCGCAGTCTATGTCTCGCCGAGCTTTGAAGACTTAATTGTGCTCGCGTTCAAAACAGAAGTTGACGACAATAAATTGCGGGGAGTATGCGTCCCTCTTTAGCATAAAACAAAGCATACTTACGAACGAAAACAGTCAGCATCCTTTGCAACACTGCTAGGCGAACGAATAATAAAGCGATCCTGTTCGATCCGAACAAAATTACAACACGCCATTGCTTCATTGATTGATGATCTAAGCCGACGATTTTAGAAAATCCCGGCTGGTCCTGCCCCCGCCGGGGTGGTGCAGTGGTAAGACGCCCGACTACTGTGCCGGAGTTCCCGGGATCGAATCCCGGCCTCGGCGGCTGCGTTTCGATGGAGGCGAAACGAAGTGGCGTCCGTGTGCTGTGCGATGTCAGCGCACGTTAAAGATCCCCAGGTGGTCGAAATTACTCCGTAGCCCTCCACTACGGCTCCCCTTTCTCTCTATCCACTTTCACTCCCACCTTCATCCCTTCCCTTACGGCGCGGTTCAGGTGTCCACAGAGCAAGTGTGACAGATACTGCGCCTTTCCCTTCCTATGAACCAACCAACCAACCCGGCTGGTCCTGCCCTTTAACAACCTGTACAGCAGGTTGGTTAAAACGGAGTGGCAACAGGGAGTTGAAGTTACGTTTCAATGACAGACGGAGATAAAAGTATTTAATTGCAGAATCTAATGTAGCGATAATAGTTCTCGACAATTTGGAGATGCATACACAGGATATAAATTGCAACTCCTTACAATTGTTAAGTTCTCGACAACGCTTCACAGTGACGCTCTCAGAAGCGGCTAGGAAGTACACTAGGGTTCCAGAAATATCAGCACTAACCGTTCACATATTCTCGGGGTCGCACATATCGTTTCATACAGGTGGAGCAAGCTGAAGGGCAAGAAAGTGGACATGCTCCTGTTCCACCAACAAAATATTCGTCTGACACGTGATGATAAAGTGTACTATTTGTATGTAGCGAAAAGGAAGTCGTTTCAAGCGCGCAGAGCATAAATGCTAGAAAATTACACGGACTCTTATGGTTTAAAGGTATAAATATTATGAATAAAATCTATTAGTATGGCATATAGCTAGCTTTTTTAAATGGTAAAGTTTTGATGGACATTCCTCAAAATTTAAAATGAAGAGTGGAATAAAAAAATATTTCTCCATTCAGAAACAAATGATTATAAGATCTATAAAGTTAGCGTTTCTAATTATCAGCTATTTCATATATTTTGTCTATACCGCTTTATAACTTGCATAAATTTTCACAGCCCCATGGATAGCATTACCTGCAGTAATACAATCCAGCACTAGCTATAGCAACACTAGTGAACATGTATAGTTAGTTCTGTTAAAAATAATATCTATGCTTTGGCATCAGTGCTCAATTTTACATTATCGATAGCTCGAACACTTAGCTGCAGTTTATCTCTGGTTAAACCTGGATGGAAGCTTAAGCTTTGTTTGCCTGCTACATTATTCCCCTATCCCACCCTATCAGTGTAGGGCGCTGCATTATTGGGGACACTTAAGCACCCGTGGTGTCCTCTTTCTTGTGTGTGTTTGTGTTTCACTGAATTCTCTGCAATTATGGTTAAGCTCATTCTTTTGGTTATGAGGCAAGAGCGTAAGCTAACAGCTCACATATAATGTCATGCTTCAACCAATCCCAATGGACCTGCCTGTGTGTAGTAGGGGAAACGGGAATGCAAAGGGTTCTGGCAGGTTGATTCTGTTATTAACCTCCTATATGAAAGCAGCGACCCGAGTTGGCAGCTCCTGCCCGTGGCATGGGGTAACATGAATTAGAATGTCATGGCAGGGGGATTTTTTTGAGACCTTACCTACGCCTGTTCACGGTGTAGGCCAATTCCACGAGCTTTGAAATCCCTATTCTTTGTTTCGATACCTATTAATAAAAAATATATGCATTGAAAACTCACCTTTTAAGATGAAAAATTTTATGTCGTAATCAAAACTTGCCTCTATAATATAAAATAAAAATCTTGATTATTAGCCCTACTTAAAGAGTCGTCTTATTATTGCGTTATATCAGGGGCATATTATCTGCCTTTCTATACAACCCGTCTGCACAGACTGCACTGAAGCCTTTCTGACAGGTTTTGAAATGCAAATCTCTGAACCGTATTAGCACCACCGAGTATGTAATGTTTTAGAGCAAGTTTGTTCGTACATATAGCTAGTGCGAAAAAGTAATGATCTAGACCATTGTGTTTAGCCGAAAGATGTGCTCTGCTAAGCGGTTTCTTTGAAAAAAATGGGACGTTCTCCCTAACCTGCTTTCGAGCTGAACAGTGGCAAATCTCTGCGGCTAGTTCCGGTTACAATAGCATTTCGAATGCTACAGTAGTTTACTTAGCAGAAACCACTGCTCTAAATAAAAATGTTTGTCTCTTTTGATTGTATTTACAAACTTCGAAAACTCTTCGTTCAGGATGACAAAAAAAGCGGCAAAGTTTATTATTGTTTAAAGCGGTGCATAAAACGCACGTTACTGAATTGGTTTTAACTTTATAATTACAATATTAAAAGCGGAAATCTTGCTATCTATATGGCAGCATAATCAAACGTAAAATACGTATTCAGACGCAGTGCTTCCTTTTAAACCTGGATCGAGGTTTCCTGCTATAATTATTATTTTTTTATTTTGCTTCCTATGCTGTGCCACTTCCGTACGCCTTTCAGTATATTGTTACCGTCTTGAGCCTTTCTTGTGCCAGGACGTTTTAATATCAGAAACCCTCCTGGCGTCATTGTTAAGCTTCGCTCTAACTGGGTCTATTTTCGCGCACGCATCATACGCCAGGAAAAGTAGCGAGCAAAACCGCCTTGTCGAAGGTTCTATTCAAAACATTTTATACCGCTTTTATTCCGGTGGAACAGAAATATCTTATTTTCAACTCTGCTCGTACGAAGAATTTTCTGTCGAGGAAATGCCTACTATCGCAGTTTCCTTACTGCGCCTTAATACAGCGGCGCTGTCGAACAATTAGGCAAGAGTTGGGAGATTGAAAGATTTGGAAGCTCTATAGACCAAGTGTGTGATCATATGAAAAAAAAAAAACATTTTCAGATATCGCACTCATTTTTCCTTACGATGAAAAAAAGTGTTTATCCTGAATTACCTTTGAACTCGTTAAGCAATGATGTTTAGAGTTCATCATCATCATCATCATCATCATCATCATCATCATCATCATCATCATCATCATCATCATCATCATCGTCATCATCATCAGCCTGACTATACCCACTTCAGGGCGAAGGCCTCTCCCATATTTCTCCACTTAACTCGGTTCTGTGCTAGCTGCATCCACTTGACCCCTGCAAACTTCTTAGTCTCATCCGCCCACCTAACTTTCTGCCGCCCCCTGCTACGCTTTCCTTCCCTTGGAATCCAGTTTGTTACCCTAAGCGACCATCGGTTATCCTCTCTTCGCACTAAATGTCCTGCCCATGCCCATTTCTTCTTAATTTCGGCTAGAATGTCGGTAACCTGAGTCATTTTTCTGACCCATTCTGCACACTTTCTATCTCCTAATGTTACCCCTACCATTTTTCGTTCCATAGCCCTCTGGGTTGTCCTCAACTTAAGTAGAACTTTCTTGATTAGCCTCCACGTTTCAGCCCCATAGGTGAGTACAGGTAAGATGCAACTGTTATATAATTTCCTCTTTAGCGATACCGGTAAGCTGCTAGTCATAATCTGTGAGTGCTTGCCAAATGCACTCCATCCCAATCTTATTCTTCTTGTTATTTCCTTTTTATGGTCCGAATCTGCGGTTACTAGCTGTCCTAAGTAGACATATTCGCCTACTACTTCCAGTACTTCGTTACCTAATGTAAACTGCTGTTCCTTCCCGAGGCTGTTGAACATTACCTTAGTCTTCTGCATATTGATTTTCAAGCCTACCTTTCTACTTTTTTTTTTTAGAGTTACTACTTTATTTATTGTTGTCAGGCCATAACCACCATAATGCAACCCACATTAGAAGGTTCAGTTTTTACGTACCTGGACAGAAGGCTAAGCATTGTCCCATTAGACTCTAGCTTTTAGCATAGTAAATTCACGTGGCATATGCCTCGCTGTTTGCGACCTTGATTTCGAGCAAAACGAACCTACAACAAGATTTTTGCAGATTCAGTTCGGAGTAAGATTTTTATAATAGTTATCTTGTGCCAGAGCTTAGAACCCAAGAGACTAGTACCGACTTTATCCTCCCTAGAAACTGCAGATCAATCGACGATTCAGTGGACAGCAAGCAAACAGAAGTATGTTCGTCCCAATGAAGCACAATAGTTTCAAATATATATATCATGGACGGCAGTATATGCATTTACACACGAGAATACACGTACACCATATTGAATCTCAGTGGATAGCATCACAAAGCAGCTGGCTCCAGAGGGCAAAAGTTGGGGCGGCAAACCAAGGGGTGTATTTGGATTAGCAAAACGTTTTCGGCCATGTTTCCGCTACCAAACCTGGCAATTTCGACAAAATTTGATGAGCCATTTATGCTCAGGTACAGCAAACAAAGCTGGCCACGCGAATCTGATATGGAAACAAGTATCTAACTATTCTGGAACTAAATTTCAGTTTTGTCGATCGCATTTCTTCCAGTGGCCACAGTATAATAACCACGGAACGTAGTTTGCGATAGCGCGAACGCTTAATATGTATGCATATTACCTAGCGCGCGTATAGTCATGTCAGCTCGAGCATTCTTCAGGCGAGATGAAAAATATGCCCCGCTGTTTTGACCGCTGGCATCCTGTCGTGTTTGAAAGCGCGGTAGTGTAAACAAACCTCGAGACAGGCATCAGCAGAAAAAGCGAGGCGTAAGGAGAACCTTCCTTACGTTTTCTTCCTTGAAGCCCGCGCACTTAGCAGCCGCTTTATGTTGTGTGCGGAGGACATGCTGGGCGGACAGGTATTCATTTTCTGTTGCTTTTGCTCCGGCAACCAGCCAGTCATGTGGACACCTGCGATATAGCGTGAAACAAAGTTTATATTTAGAAGCATCTTGCCTTAACGATACCGGCGTTGTTGTTCATTTTGAGGAGAGAAGGGGATGTTTTTGTCCAAGCCGGCTTCAGCGACTGCTGCTATTATAAACTTAAACAGAAAAAAGATTGGCGTTTTTTTTTTTTTGCTCACCGATCCATGCGCCAACCCAGTGCGGTGTCTCAGTTTAGAAGAAAACAAAGGCCATGCGAGATGAAAAAAAGGGCCATTTCACGAAAATATTCCACCATTCGCCGTTTCTCGCGGAACCCACCATACTGTTATTTAAAGTTTTTTTTTTATTATAGAACATAACAATTATCATGACAGTTTGAACTACGCATCATAAACAAAAATGCCGAATGGCGATGTCAAAATAAATGTTGAGCCCAGTCCATTCATTTTGCTGTATTGGCAAATTTTTTGCAGTTTTTTAGTTCGCCTTTCATCCCGCAAATTCCACCTGCAGACCATGGTTGCCACATCGCTATTCTTGCCATCGTCGGAGTAGCTGTAAAAGAAATAATTTTAACCTTGCAAAGAGTAATATTTCGTTTTTCTTGTTTTGAGACGATATGCCTTATCTGTACTCTGCAAAGGCAACTTTTAAAGGCCTATGCAAATTTGTTTCTGGACTTCAAGGGAAAGGCATGCTTTGTTTATTCTGTGTCCGTTGTCTTCTCTAAACGTTCAAAGAACACCTCCGCACCTCTAAACGTGTTGCCAGCCATCTGGACCTTCCGTAAAAAGACGAGAGATGCCATTCTACTTGAGCGGTGGGTCAACGAGCATCTCGCAAGCCACGCTGAAGCTCTGCCCGATCCAAAGAGAACACCACTTATTGCCCACTACCCTCCGCCCCATTGCAAAAAAAGAAAGCAGTCCGACGATTTCTTCGTTTATGTGCCTACTACAGGCGCTTCGTAAACAGATTGCTTGAATAGCAAAAGCTTTGACTTGTCTGATATGGATAGACGAGCCTATAGGTTTGGACGCATAGCATAGCAAAGCATTGAAAGATCTTCAACGTCGGCTGAAAGCATCTCCTTTTCTGTTTAACTCCGACTAAGATGCCGACACTTTGTTTTATACCGGCGCAAGTTTGGGTGCCGTTCATGTTCGAATTCCAGGAGGTCAGCAATACCTCCACTTACGCCAGTCTTTTCTTGTCTAGAAAAGAATGTAACTAGTATGCCCCAGAGAAAGAATCTCCATACATTGCTTGGGGACGTCAAATTTTGCCCCGACCTTTGTGAGAAAGTTCGCAATGTAGTCATTGATAGTGATGACGGGGGCTGGCTTATGAACTTTGTGGGCCTCTCAGCCCGCCCCACGAGGTGGAGTCTACGACTTCAGGAATGTGATCAAACTGCCACGTGCACGTCTGGCCGCCAGAACGCGGACAATCGCTATGCGAACGACGACGCCATGCACATGAATTTCATCGCCGCAGCGTGGCTCGGTTCAGTTCAGTTCAGTCGTTCAGTCGTGCCCGACTCTTCATGACCCCATAGACCATGTCACGCCACGCTTTCCGGTCTCTAACTATCTTCCTAACATCACATAACTTCATCTGCAGCGCCTCGAGGATGTCATCTAACCATCGCGTTCGCTGCCTACCCCTTCTCCGGTGACCCTCAACATTTCCTAACATCAAATCTTTTTCCAGCGACTCCTCTCTTCTCATCAGATGACCAAAGTAGCTGAGCTTTAACTTTAGAATTTGACCCTCCAATGAGCAGTCAGGGTTTATGGTCGACAATATCGACTGATTTGATCTTCTGGCAGTCCAAGGAACTCTCAAGAGTATTCGCCAGCACCACAATTCAAACGCATCAATTCTTCGGCGGTCAGCCTTTTTCACAGTCCAACTCTCCCATCCATACATCACAACTGGAAAGATCATAGCACGAGTTATACGGATCTTGGTTGGCAGACTAATGTATCTGCTCTTTACTAGGCGGTCAAGGCTAACCATTGCTCTCTTTCCCAGAAGCAGGCGTGTCCTAATTTCATGGCTGCAGTCTCCTTCCGAGGTAATCTTGGAGCTCAAGAAGAGAAAATCTGTCACAGCATCCACTTCTTTTCCATTGATGCTCCAGGACGTGATAGGGCAAGGCGCCATGATCTTTGTCTTTTTAATGCAGCGTGGTTCACTGAGCAACAATCTGCAGACCCGGAACTTGGTCACATCATGGACATTCTAAATTAAACATGGACAGCAGCCAGATAACTTTGATGAGCGCGTTGCCGCCCTCTTGTGTTCGCGAGTGTGTGCTGGTGAAAAAGTTTCTTATTGTTTCACCCGCGAGTTTGCACAATGGAACCCTAAACGCTTCTCATGGTCAGCTAACTTCTGGTCATATGGGATTACGCTTACAAGGATCCCGGAAACTTACGACTAGTGTCACGTAATATGGATGTTGCGAGATATGTCAGGACCTGTGGTGGCTGTCAGCGTCTCAAGACGAAGAGAACCAATTCAGCTTCTGAAGAGAACAGAACGTTTCGAACTTGGGAAACAAAAGGGTTATCGTTGCTGCGGTTCACTTCATATGTGCTGAAACAGCTCTGCCAAAAGGTACTGCCCTGAAAACTGGAAAACTGTTCGTCCATCAAATTGTTTCGTGCCATGGTGCAAAATCATTTTAATTGTCCTTAGGGTAACCACATTCGTAAATGAATTGCTACTCCAGAGTTTACTCCAGTCATAGAAACGATGGGAGGACAACGTAATACAATCCCTAAAAAGTTGTTTGGCGGAATGGAGGAATTGAAGGTCGCTGACATGCTCTCAGAATAAATCTACGATTAGAATAAAACATGAAAATTCTACATTATGCCACCTTTGCTTACAATAGAGCAGTATAGGAAACAACGAATATGCCCCGATGGCAGTAATCACGAATATGAAAATCGTTTTACAAAATATGGGCGACGACAGCATGCATCCAGATGTTCACACACTCTACACCTCGCCGAAAAGGCCCGTCAGCAGTGCATGGTAAGCACTGAGCCCAAATAGCTCCAGGATGTACAAAGCTATCTACGACGCCGTGATGCTCGCTACTCAATCGAAGATTATATGGGGCCGGTCCCCATTCTTTCAGCGAAAAGCTACTCTTCGGACACTACAGAGGGACAAGGCTGGTTGAAAATCTAAACTACGATGTCTGGCCAAATGGCTTTCAAAAGCACCGATGATTCTTGCTCCCTGACGTAGTCAATGGCGTCCACTTTAATCATTACCCGACAGTACTTGACTTATTTTTGCTCAAACGTAGCATATTGTGACCTATATTTAGGCTCCTTTTTTAAGCATTGATACGAGGCTTGTTTTATGGACAGCGGCGCCTCATCAATACGTTACATTAATCATCTTCGTTCTCTCGAGCGTGCGCCTCCTCACGGCGGAGAAGCTGAAGTGGAAACGCTGGGCATCTGACGTTATGCCGTTCATTTATGGCCATTGCCGCTCTTAGTTCTTGCTTCCTGTGTGGTCCTGGACGAGAAGAAGTTATTCACTCTTGATAATGTGTCCAAATAGGACCTACAATATTTTACGTCACCCTACCAAAACGAAGCTTCACCCCTGGCCGAATGGGAGAAAGGAACACAAATGGTCCCGTGCTAGCAGATGAAACGTGCCTTGAGCGACCGTCTATGTCTGTGGCTTTTTGATCTTGTCTTGCGATCCACAGTGTAAGACAGGTGTGCGAATGCTAATTTCGTATATAATCTATAAGTAATTCAGTGAACAGTGAAACGCATTGTGCCCAAAGTTGGAATAAAACTTGGAACACTTAATTTTGATGCGGTCTGTGTCTTGCTCGTATCACTGCGCATTAGACTCATATTGAGTGGTTCATGCAGTTGGTGCTGGAAAGGAGGAATCTGTGCTGCGAAATTAGCATCAATATTTTGGGGAAATCTCGTCTCTTCACTTGGCCACATACTTCTGGGGTTAGGTTAGAAACACGATTTTCATTTGCGGAAATCCGAAAATAAAACTTTATGTAGCATTATAAGAATGGTGAACAACGCTAATCAATTTGGAATCGCATACCGCATTGAAGAGAACGAAAAGGAAATGTCACTGTATTTAAAGAGCGCGCACGGTAGTAGGGCAAATGCTCAAGAAGCAAGTATCCAGATTTTGAAGAAGGAGCTTAAATAAGAGGCCAGCCTAGAAAAGCAGAGGCACACGTCTTACGAGACGGGTCATAAAATGAGACGAAAGTCAAGTTACTGAAAGAGCTAGAATAAGACTAATAAGTGAGAGTGAGAAGTTGGGTAGATACACGCCTATGTTTAAATCTGCTCCGGCGTCTGATGATGAAAAGACAGACTTCTACAGGGGACCGTTGTCCTGACGCACTTCCATTCGAATTCTGAGGAGCTGGAGCCATCAAGCCTTCGTTCATCTCACCTGTTGTCCCAGGAGACCCCTTTAAACTCCATGATATGCAGCTTCAAGCTAGAAAATCTGGTTTTGAAGGTGCTGTCAATTCATTTAGCTGCGGAGAAATTCGGTGCCTACTTTGCAAAGGCATTTGTTCCAACGATTTTAGTCTGATTAAGAAATAGGACGTCTTAAAGAGCAAGCGAGAACTGCCACATCTAGTTCTTTCATGCCGACGTTGCAATCCTTGCACTTGGCTGCCTACAGAAGATGCATTCTCAGGTAATGTGATCTATCTTGGCTTGGCAGTGGCCACCATCTTGTTTTTCAGAAGACGATTAGGCACAGTTATTGTAACTTCTGCTTCACAAAAGCAGAAAGTGGCAGAGTATGTTTTGTGTCTTAATTTCATCCTCCGCTTTTCAATGCTTTTTTCTAATATTAGGCTCCTGATCCATCCCCTTCTGTGAAAAAGGAGATTCGTCGCATCTCAAGTATTCCTAGTGATTCATTTGTAGTTTCATTTCACTGCCTGCGAGAAAGCTATTCTATAAGCTTTTATATGTTAAAAGCGAATGCCGTACATTATCAGGCTCCAACTATAATAACCTTTAATGTTGTCTTCAGGCGCCACTTTTTGGTACTACTGCCGCGAATAAAATACAAGAAAGCACAGAATCCATAGAGTTCAACGCGCACATGCGTTACCAAGACCTGAACATAGATAAAGAAACAAATCGTGAAAAATAGAAATCCTATGAAACGACGCTTCTCTATCAGGAATAGAGGGTGGAAATGTAGGAGATGCAACGGAGTGCAGGAACGAGAAGCAAGAACGAATGCGCGCAGAGACGACAAGGCGAGATCGGAGTGTCTGGAGCGAGCGTATAGGAGAGTCATGCTTCGGGAAACGATCCATCAGTGCTTGCTTCCCAGGGGTGCATCCTAACGCTCAATTCCCACGGCGGCGCTCATGTTTCGTCAATCTTGCAGTGAGGCTCGAAGAACCATTCAAAAAGAGCCCCTCGGCAAGGAAAGTAACCAAGAAAGGCTGAAGGCTGGATGAAATGTCTTCCAAAAGCAAAGGAGAGTGATTTTTCTAGGTAGCATGCTTTCTCAGCTTAATGGTTTTTGATACATCTGACAAGCTTATTCCGAAGCGAAACCTATTGTCTGAGCATTTCACCCGTTTAGTGTCCATAGCGCAGTGTTCCCTGACGTTGGAAACCTGTTTACACCTACTGTGATACCAGCCAGGTGGAGAGGACGTTCTGTGTTTGAGGTTTGTGGGCAACGATATATTTACAGGATGTTTCGAAAAGAAATGGTGATTGATGCAGCCCCCTTGCAAATATTTTATGGAACATGAAAATGACTTCGGCTTATTTCTCGCGGTCAAGAGATTTTTCTGATGGGGTTTGGCACGATGATAGAAGTTTAGTAATCGTCTGACCTTCGTGAATATACCTTTGGTACAGTTTGATACTAAGCTGAGCACGAGCTAAGACCCTGCGATTCGCCAGATAACTGGGGACTAGCGTCTGCGCCTGCTTGAGGTAGCAAGTAGGTCCCCTCAAGAAAAGAGGCCACAGCATCCACCGCGGACGCCTAGTTCTCATGATAACTTCTTACCACGCCATGGGTAGTGGCAACACTCTTCAGTGTTTCTTTAAATGAAGGTAAATTGACGATTTAAGTATATGTCATATAGTCTTAATGTACGCCCAAACAAAGGTATACAAACAAGGCAAATAGCTAGTTGAATATATTCGAACTAGGATCATGAAGGCGATCAGCAAAGGGAGCTATTACAGCTGTCCCGCGATGTCGTTAAAAACAAAGCTGAAGTACCCCTTCCCCCGTTCACAATTTTATGACAAGCTTTATCTTGTTTTCACAAAGGCATTGCCAGTTCTAAAGCTTGCACATAATTCAGAGCACTTGCGAATCGCTGGGGACATTGATGTTGTACCTGCCGCCATGCGAACGGAACGCATCACAGATACACAATTCGTAACTACAAAACCTGCCAAGTTTTTACAGCGACCTCAAGAAAAGAAATTTTGACATGTAAAAATTTGAAAACGATTAAGAGTACGGTTGAAGCTTAGTGCACGTCATCGCACTGCGAAGTGCCTAGGGCTATGAAGCAAAGTCACATGCACTGGTTGCAGCAGTTGTTTACATAAAACATGTAAGCAAGGCCAACATGAAGATCCGAACTCATGAACAAAACCCTATCAAGGGCCAGAGGCAAGAGGCAAGAGTAATCAAAATATCGCGATAAATCTGCGAAGGTGGCTATACGTTTTTTGATATAAATTTAATCATGTATCAGTCGTGTATTTAATCGTGTATCCGTTGTTACACGATGAATGTCGCTAAACGTCACGGCTGCTGACAGTGTTTCCAAAAATGGTGGATGTTTTCATTGTGTTGTTACAAACGGTACCCTCCCCAAAGGCGTAGTTTTATACAGTTCCACATTTGTCTTGCAAGAATTTGTTTCTCGTAAATGTTAATAATACGAGAGGTCTCAGTTTGTACACTTGGGAAAATTCTTAACAACTGGCATCTATATGTGGTACAGCGCAAAATCCGGAACAGCATCTCCCGTGCTCATTCGACACGCGGGGCGGCGTAAGTTATGTGTGTTTTTTTCCGTAGTGTTGAATACGCTAAATTCCAAATTACTTTTGACATGCAACAATCTCGCCCGAAACAAGACGGCTAATGTGCCTAATTAAAGTGTGAGAGCTAAACCAAAAACGACGTGTCTTTGTTTTGATTCTGCTGGAAATGTATAATATGCCAATTTGTTCTGGGGCTTCTTTTGGGAAACTATTGCTATGTGAAGAATCGCACATGTGAAATTTCACATTGGTGCATTGCCACGTGCCGATTTGTTTATCCCTTTCCCCAGCGCTGCACATTGGCCCGCCAGTTATTTAAGTTTTGAAGCAAGTGCAGTTGAGGTGCGTCTTATCATGGATCAAGAACAGGAAGGTCCCTCCACAATTCCTTACTTTATTTTCATAACAACTTTATGATTGTCCCAACTACCAATAACTTACACATGGGGGAGGAAAGAAACGTTAGGGGGAAGAAGCGGGTTAATGCGCGGATACCTGGAAGCAACAACGTAGAAGGTACGCGAAGGTAATAACGCGGAAGCAGCGAACATTTCTCGTGTGTTGAAAAGCAAGCGGGAAAGATATGAACGTTTAATGAGAGCAGCACACCTCCAGAAAAAAGAAAACTGGCAGGCATCAACGGCAAGAAAGAAGAAGAAACAAGCCGCCGGGAAACAGAAAACACCGGGATTTCTGGGCCGATCGAGCAAAAGTTGATGCCCGGGAATGGTCTTAAGCCTTGCAAAACAAACCTGTCATGGCTTGCATAAGCCCGTTAATCTTTATTTCGCTGACAGATTGGACGAGCAGATCCGTGCCAACGTTGTCGCCTGTCTGTCATGTGCAGAGCGCTTAAAGTGAAGATTTCCCCGGAGTGCTTCTTCCTGTTCCTGAGCGCCAATTCTGCTGTTAACGCACGTCATGCAGGCGAATGTGCCACTTCGAGGCATATAATAGTCGTAAGCCTTAAAATGTTTTACGCACACGCACACAAAAAACAAACTAACGCTACGTACGTTAGAGAGCGACAGTAGCTTTCGTTTCGCTCATCACTAACACTCCTTCTTGAAGAGCTAAGTTCTGCATTTTTATAAAATGGATGCTTCCTTTCAGTACCTTTGCAATCAACACAAGAATATATTTATTTTGCAAGAATTCGCACAGCTCGATAAAATTGTCTATTACTTTATAATATGCAATCGATCGGGTCGATACGGTAGTGACACTCCTTCCCGTTTCCGCAAGAATACGCTGGAATTCTCGCACTCGTCTCCGGCAATATGATCTCCTGCAATACAAAAAAAAAAACCTTTTTTGTTATGTGGGCAGGTAATGTTTTCTTATGAATGCAGTTTCCCGCCCTGTCCTACTTTGTGTCAATTATTAGCTGTATTCAGGCGAGTTGCAGAATAGGCTCTGTATTTTGAAATTAATGTTGTATGCACACTGAAGACCGGCATATAAATAAGAAAAGCTTATAGTGGTTGCCAGGCCTTAAGACAACGTTTTTGCTCTCACCTTGCGATTATAACAGCAGCAGTAATTTATTGAACGAATCTGGGGCGTGTCTTAGCCCTGTTTACGATCAGATGCGGCGGCACCGTCAGCATGACAAGTGCCGCCTGTGACCTTGTATGTCGCAACAGAAATGCCACCCGAGTTTCTTACCTCTGATTCTTCCCTTGTGTGAGCGGAACAGAACTATCTTTTTCATGTGACAGTGTTTAATGCCGAATAGGTACAAAGGTCTGATCTCCACTCCAGTGACAAAACGAGTGTGGTCGGGGGAAATCTCGCTGCATATGGTGGCACTGCAGCAGTGCCACCACGTGTGACCTAGCTTGCAGCAACTGTCTGCTGCAGCCTGTGCCGTTCCGCGCCCCTTATTAAATGCTTTCTTACACCTGAAAGCATTGTCATCCGAAGCTCAGCTTATTTTCATGGCCACGTGAGTGTCCAGTGCGAATTTTGGGCCGACATGTCTTGATACTGCCTTTCAAATTTCCTGAGTGAAGCGACTGGGCAATGTAGCCGCCTGGATTTAGACCTAAACAATGTCGACGGCACGCAGCTTAGTGCTGTCGGCGAAGGAGGGGCTACGAAGGCGGAGAAACGAAGATGGATATCTGCTCTGGTGCATTACTCGCTTGCCTGGTGCAGACAAACTGCCGTCATTTTGCCAGCATACATCCGCCGAGTATGCGTAAACAGCCCACCTGCACTAACGACTGTACTATCCCACTTCGGTTGGCGTGAGCCATGTAAATCCGTGTAACATTCTAGATCAGTGTATCCGCGACTTGCTGAGGATTGCATAGTTAGGTGGATTCCCTTTTAGCTTGCACTCTGTGAGTGATTGAAGCTTCTAAACCAACTTGTGATGTTCTTTATATGCGATGAAGTGCAACAGCGTTCACCGTCTTGTTGACCCTTCGTGGTGCTTTATATTCATCTTAAGTGTGTTTAGCAAAAATATGCGAAAGATGCGAGTACATTTCATCTCACCTGCAAATAATGAAAAATATATATTTGCTTGTACTTTCTCGTTTGCCGTCTCAGTAAGGCTAATTTTGAGCCCTCATCAAATTTGCTTACAATCTATTTCTTGGGTACCTGTAGGTAACCTTCTCGTTTTCGTCGGGTCTGTCACGGCATGCATACCTGTGATTGCGAACTTCACAATGACACTAACAAAACTCATGTTAATAATATATGAAAAAGCGTCTCAATTGATAAAAAGCGCCTAAAACCCTCATACTAGCTCAGCGAAACGCTTTTACCTACTTCCTAGAATAAATTCTAAATCACCATGCCTCATGTTTGCGAAGCTTTGAACCTAAACGTGCTCTTTGAAACTTTTCAAAGTACGGCAAAGCGTGCCCTATCCTATCACCAATGTGTCATGTTGCTCCGTTGTGTTTGAAATATGAGTGATGCATAAACTGCTCCTAACTTTATATTTTCCATGAAATGTCTGTCATTCACATGTTTAGTTTATGAGCGAAGATGATTGAACGGGTTGGGTTTTCATCAGATCACAGAAGACGTAAAGACGGTGGTCTGTAGTTGAATGCACAAGCAGCCTAATGACTTTCTGTAGCCGTTTAAAGAGACCAGAGACTACCGATATGACTCCTTGTCATTCTATCACAGCAGCATGTGTAGCACACGAACACAGCGATGCCCATTTGCGGCCTCTGGCGGAATACTCCTGGGTGAAGAGCAACTCACGTGAAGGCACCGTCAGTAAATGCTTACGTGCTAGCTAGGGCGCGCATGCGCTCGTCCTTGATCTCAAACCAGGTGAACTGCCAGTAGATGGCGGAACGATTCAGTTTTTCGCGCTCCAGCCGGCGAAGCCGCGTCCTGGGCACTTATGTCCCCGATAGTATTTCTCGCACGGAACATTGCCCTTTCGCATACAGTGGTCACTATGATTGCCAATAAAGTGTCCCTTGTGGTCCTCAACTTTGCATTGCACGTTCGTCCGCTTCTCCAAGGCATGAATTTCGCCACAATGCGCCCTGCTTCCGAATGCTTGTATCAGTGGTTACAGGTTGCGTACCCCCCTCGGAGAACTTCCACTATCAGACGTCTCACCATCTGACAAATACACTAATATGAACGCTGCTGATCTTTTACCAGTACAAACTCATGACCACAGATATATTCTTCTCTCTTTATCTGACAGCTTTGACTTCAATAACCGCCCTTTGGCTCGTACTGTTGTGGTTACGGATCGCATAAACACTGCTGATTTTGCTCCTACTCACAGACGTCCATATAGGGTATCCAGTACAGAACGCAACATCATTCAGCATGAGATTGGCAAGATGATTACTAAAGACACCATTGAACCCTCGTTGAGCCCTTGGGCCTCCCAAATGTCCTTGTTAATTAGCGCTTCCGCGTTGAATACGGGCATCTCAATAGCAAGACGAAAAAGGACGTGCATAGTCTCCCGAGAGTCGGTGACCTTTTAGATTGCCTTCGCAGACTCAAATTTTTCTCTTGCATCCAACTTCTATTCGGGTATTGGCAATTTGCTGTCAATGACAGAGACCGTGAAAAGAGCGCATTCGTCACACCGGACCGATTAAATCTGTTTAAAGTCATGCCATTCGGTGTCTTCAGTGCGCCAGCTACCTGCGCGCGAATGATGGACTCCTTGCTACGAGGCTGTAAATGGATTACATGTCTGTGTTAACTCGATGACGTTGTGGTTTTTTCGTCCGCATTTTGAGCGCGCCTTGAAAGACTGACGAGCATTCTGTTCGTCTTCCGCAGAGCCTGGTTGCACCTCAACTCTTCGAAATGTCAATTCGGCCGCCGCCAACTCACAATCCTTGCCCTTCTTTACGACGCTTCTAGTGTTCACCCAGATGCTGGTAAACTTCAAGCTGTCAAAAACTTCTCTTTTTCTCCATCGTCTATCGATGTGCGAAGCTTTGTCTACTTGTGCTCCTATTTCCTACGTTTCGTCAAGACTTTTACTAGCATCGCCCATCCCATCACTCTCTTCCTTAAGAAGGACGCACATTTTACCTGAGTACGCTGCCCCAGAAAACTCCTTTTGTTCCCTGATACACTTGCTCTCCTCACCACATGTATTGGCCCATTTCGACTCGTCGGCTCGGACTGAAGTTCTTACGGATGCTAGTGGATATGGTATCAATGCCGTGCCCACCCAACATCACCAAGATCAAGGCCGTGTCATCGCATATGCCAGCCGCCTTCTTTCCACAACCGAGCTCAATTCCTCCATTACAGAGCGCGAGTGCCTTGCCCTTTTATAGGACGTATCTAAAGTTCGACTCTACCTATTTGGTCTTCCTTTGTCTGTTTTAACTGACCTCTATACTCCGTTGACTTTCCTTATTTGAAAGACGCCACAGGCCGGCTTGGTCGTTGGGCACTGCGCTTCCAAGAGTATTCTAACACCACACTGTTGTTGCCTACAAGACAGTGCCTCTACACCAAGACACCAGACCACCAGATCCTGGAGACAATGATCTCGGCCCGTACTTGTCCACTACCTCAGAACTGCTTAACATCGCGGACGAGCAGCGGCAAAGCTCCTCTTTGCGTCTACTAATCGATTGCCTCAGCGGTGCTACCTCAAATCCTTCTCTCCAACTATTTGTTCTTCGCGATGACCACCGCAACCTTCGCCCTGACAGACCTCCGCTCCTTCTCGTCGTTCTGGAGCGTCTCCGCTCGTCTGTCTTTAGAGAACTACATGACCTGCCACCGCGGATGAACTCGGTGTCTCACGAACGTACGATCAAGCCTGACGCCATTTCTATCGGCCGGCTATATACCGTAGTGTTCGGCGTTACACTGCAAGTTGCGACCTCTGTAAACGCAGGAAGCGCCCATTCACTTTGCCTTCTGGCCTTGTGCAGCCCATTAGCGTATCCCTGCAACATTTCTATCGTGAAGGTCGACCTCCTGAGAGCTTTTCCGACGTCCAGTTCCGGCAGCCGCTGGACTGCTGTTGCAAGTGACTACGCCATCTGGTACGCTATCACGCGTGCATCACCAACCAGTTACGCCTCCGATGTCGCTGATTTCCTGTTATAAATATCATCCTTCACCATGGTTTTCCACGCCAATTGCTGACGGACCGCAGCCGCTACTTTTTGTCCTTGGTAGTTGACAACATACTCCGGTCCTCTTCCACGCAGCATAAGCTCACTACAGCATACCATCCTCGAACGAATGGGCTTACCTGAACAAAACTCTGACTTACATGCTATCTATGCACATCGCTCTTGACCATCGTGAATGGGACATTGCCTTGCCCCATGTAACATTTGCTTATAATTCGTCGCGGCATGTCACCACAGGCTATTCGCTTTTCTATCTTATATTTGGTCGACATGCTGTATTGCCATTGGATATACTGCTGCCACCTTTGGTCTCGACCATAGAGTACACACGGGACACCATCGGCCAAGTAACTATGGCCTGCGAAATTTCTACCTTGTTGAACGTTTATAGAGCTAACTCTTGAAGTAGGTGGTTGCAAAACTCTGAATCGTGTGGAATGCTCTTGACGGTCAGAGTATTGCTTGACGCGGCTAAGCGTCCTGGAAAACGTCAAGGGCCCAGTAGTGACGTTTTCGCTAATTACGCGCCGAACAAAACAAAAAGGATATGCTGGTTAGCAGCTTTGGGAAAGCGAGCACCTCTAGATTAATCCTTTATGCAAAGCGCAACATCGGAAAGCAGAAAACGCTCGAAAACGTTCATCAACCACTGGCTGTTTTGAAAAGTTCCTAACTGCTGATCATTCAGTTGTATTGTCTTCAAAGTTTCTATGGTGTTCATACAAGCCCGGACCATTTCAAGAAGGCCATATAGACCTTGTTTTATTAACACCAGGTTGTTTGCCCACCCCTCATGTAAAACCTTCACCCAAGGGCCCTTCAAGTATCTGAAATAAATAAATAAAAATGCGTGGGAAACGCCGGCTTGATACTTGTAAGCTTTTGGTATTGAAATACTACTGGAGAGCGGCAGCCGCGCGAAGCAGTCAGCATCAGAGCGTTGAAGACAAAGTTTCAGTGATTTGAACTCCGGAAGGCGTAATATCCAAGAGGCCAGCGGACCGCAGTGGTTGTGCAGACTCACACGACAGTAAAATTATTGATCCTCTGTGGCAATTCTAAAAACATCAGCGTAAAGGCACGATTGAAATGACAGGATTTTGCGACGACGGCGCTGCGGCGTTTTTCAGTCATGCATTTGCTTTCATATTTGCTCTGCGTCCCGTTTGCATAATTGACGAACTGTTCACTGTAGACCTGGCATTATGTGAGCGCATCGCTCACGCCGATACTGCTGAGCGTCAGAGTACAGTTAAGTGGGCGCTGTAAGGCAGAATTGAGGCGATGTTGATGTCGGTGCTATAGGACAAACTTGAGCTGGGTAAACGCGGAATAGAATTCAGGAGTCCACTTGAGAGGAATGTCTTTCTGTAAGAGTCAAGTAAGTGGGTAGTCTATAAGGCAGCAAACTTTGGTATAGAACGACTGAAGTGAAAGCGAAGGCTGAAGAAGCTCCTAAGAATTTTGTGCGCTTTCAGATCTGTGACACTGTTGAAAGCTTCATTTTTTTGTGGCTCGAGCCTGACGCTATCTTTTCTGACTAGATGGCACGAGGCAGCTATATAGAGCTTTCCAAAGTAATCTTTGATTTCAGCATAAGGCCCGCTGCTCGGTACAGTCAAGGACAGTGGCCAAACGGCAGTTATTTTTCTTTAAGGTCAGGCCGGAGACAGCAACCTTACCCAGATAATACATTCAAATTAGCCACTTTAGGGCACGTAGAGGCATATGCACTAATCGTTCAGTGGTATATCAGGAGCTTTTCGCAGGCGTCGCATTAAATTCTACAACGTGGCCAAGTATGTTAACAGTAGGCCTGATTGAAGTTATGCCCTCAAAGTCTGTCCATGCGAAAGAATTGTGTCGCGACGTAAGGAGGAGTATTCCAATATACAGTGCAGAACGGGCACGCATACGCTGACCAATCAACAGCACCAGCTTTAATTAGTAGGGATTTACTCATTTTATCGGATACACTTAAAATGCGTACGAGTGACTAGACACAATTTAACTGGTAAGGTCGTGTAGCATTACTAATATTAGGCTCCAATATTTAGCAATAATCTATGATTATTATCCTTGCCGTATCTTATAGTCTGAGTCATAAACATAAACTCCACATAAAACAGGACATAAAATTCCACAAACCTTTTATAATTTTTGAATAACCGCTCCGCCTCTCGTCGCCATTCGGACACTCGTTTAGTGGACTCTGCCTGACATTTTCAACAAAGACGCTGTCATATGATGTGCACTGTTTTCGATCCGACGATGGCACTGTCGAGATCAGGATTATGTGATCCCTTCTAGTTAGGATTCCGGTGAAGAAGTTGAATAAATAAACGCCATGTGAAAAGTGCCTACTAGTAACGAATGATGACTACATGTAGATACTGCGCTTATATATTGTTGTGCCGGTGGGGTTATCACACAGTAGCCCACCGTCAACAGGGTTGTGCCAGTAGATCCCGCAACTGCCACCAATGTTGTGCCGGTGGGGTTATCACACAGTAGCCCACCGTCAACAGGGTTGTGCCAAGGAGTTGGTAATGCAGCGCTCGTCACCCGTTTCGTGAACGAGGGCTGTCAGCTCCCTGGGCGGTAGCGATGAATCCGAGTCGGCGTTGGTGAGATGAAGAAAAGGCTTTATACACTATTTTCTGGTACTTAAACAAGGAGTTCGGCTCTGGGGCCGAAAGCTACCATAGCCGTACGCGACTGTTCTCGTGCAGCGACGGCCGGGGAGATTCCGCCGCGTCCGCACTGTCAGGGGGGCGAACTGCTCCTGATGGACGCTAGTGACGAACTCCCACTCGGAGTCTCGAACGGAAGCACTTGAGACTCCGTCGCCGAGAACCGTTGACGCTCAAAATGGTCCAATCCGAAGGCAGCACTTTCGCAGGGCCAATGGGAGAGCTCGCTGCGCTCTCGCTTCAAATATGCCGCGGGGCGAGAAGGGGTTCACCGTCAGGGCCACGGCGCGCCGTGCTGTCTGGACGTTCAGCTCATGTTGAAACACGTCGCTTCTCTCCCTTTAGTACGGCTCGCCTCCAGTGCACTGGTGTTTTGCAGAGAAGTATCCAGAGTTTGTGAAGGAGGCGTTCGCCGAAGAAGTTTGGCGTCCGGCTGAATTTCTGGGCGGCTTTGGCCAGGCACCACAGCACCCCCGCCATCAGACAATGCGCCGGGAAGACGAGCTGCTCGCATGTGGCTCGGATGCCGGGCGCGCTCGTTCGCCAGGTTCCTCCAAGCTCACGTCCAGTGTCCGGGCGCCAGGTAGCCTCACATGCCTCGGGTTCCACTCTCCAGGTCAGGATCTCTGCCGACAGCCTTATTGCCGGGGCACGCCGATGAACTTCGCTCGATCGCTCTGATGCCCTTGCGACTTGCCACTGGTAACGTTAGACTTTTCTGCGGCTTGCAAAACCGACCGACAACAGGCAACACCCAACACAAGCAAGTACCCTCGGTCACCCGTCAAAAACCAGACAGAGGCAAAATTTCAAATTAGCTAAATTGTTGTCCCCTTTTTGCTCCCACTACAACAAGAGACAAGTGTGTAGGATGCAGTACACAATGTTCAAACAACAATTTTGCACATTAATGGTACATTAAATAGCAAAGAAGATTAATAATCAGTAATGGAAAAGAGTCTCCTTGAAATCACTTGGGCCGTAAAGCACAATTAACTGAGGAAGTAAGGAGGTCATTCAATTTTGCCCCGATCTGCCTACAAAGTCACCGTAAGCGACGAAACGCTCGTCGAAGGTAGCTATGTTTTGAATGCATGACTCAAAGCATCCGAGTTCGCATTGTGCTGCTCTCTTCCGCAAGCGGCAGAACGCGTAGCAGTATTCGGGCAGTTTGGCTCTCCTCCCTCCGCTACAGCTTCGGCCGTCCATTTCTCTACGAGACCTTTCTTTCCACTTTTTGCGTGAAAGAACAGACATGCATAAGTTACTAGCTTTGTTAAACGATCTGTCTCGTTCCTTACGCTTTGCGCACCAATCGCGCATTTTATTAGCACGGGTGCATTTGTGCTGCTGAGATCGCCGCTTTTCCTTTCGCGATCGTTTGCGTTTTCTCACCTTTCGGTGACAGCATTCTTTCATGCACCTGCCTTTTTGCTCTGTTCGGTGGCAGCACTTGAATTTTTGCTTTCTTTTTGTGCCAGCTCTTTCAAGCTGCCGGTAACCGGAGCTAGTATAGGCAACCTGCAATGGAGTTTGCTAAGACATGTGGCGCCACCTGGCGGCCGACGGGAGCTAATACTGAGTCGGCGCAGAAGCTGACGCCGTATATGTTGCGGCCGCTGTGTTCCTTCTGCGTTCGCGTTTTGTTATCCCAGTGAGTGTGATTTACTCATTTAGTGACTTCAGTGGTCTCGTGCGATGCTTCGACTACTACGGATGTGAACAAGAATAAAAATAAGCGCAAGGGCGGCGAAAAAGACTACCACAATCACGAAGGAGACCTAAGCGTACCGCTTGCTGGGAGAATGATGAGAGAAGGAGATATTGGCTGCGAGAGAGTAATGTAACTGAAATTCGTTTTGTTATGGGGCCATTGGCGTACAGACGCCAAGAAGCTAAAATAAGACGATTGCCCGTGAGCGGAGGAAACGGTATAAACTTCTGACTCGGGGGAGTCGCACGCTGGTTGGGGCACACTACTCAGTATACGCGCTGTAAAATTTGGCGTGTACTGGTATATGCTGTGCAAGATCGAGTGGCATACGTCCAGAAAATCAACAAAGCCGTGCAGCCGCAGCATCGTATTCCAGCCGCATTTCAACGGAGGCGAAATAATAATAAAAAAAATTTTCGTGGATCTGTGACGGATTTCTAATGCGGTGTCTATTCGGAACCACAAAGCCAAAATATCTTCAAAACTTCCAATTACAGATTTCAATAAGCATATTTATCTGTAAATTAGTTCTTAAGGTGCTGAAAAAGTTGAAGTGGTGGAGTGTGGAGGCCCGTGGTACTGTGTACGCTGAGAATGGAACTTCGTTCTATTGTTCCGCGCCAAATATTTCTTTCACCGACTGCTCAAGCTACTCAAGAGTCTCTTGTCTCAGACGATAGAATATTTCATCATTAGTAACAACAGTAAAAAATTCTAACTCTTAACGACCTCCGTTACGAAAGCTTTGCCGTTGAGTGCCAGCATTTCCCGCCGGCTTTCCCCAAGCTTGAGGTACGGAGATACAAAATGCATGCCAGTTATTGTTGTTGTTAAGGGCTTTATTTTTCCAACGGTGTAGGAGGCCCCCTACTCCCCGCCCCCGGCACGCACAGTTTTCGTTGATGATGCACGCTACAACCGCACAGTGCTTGCAATCGCCACGACATCCGTAGCGGGTACCGCACCATGCCTCCTGTAACTTCCGCGGCACTGTCGAAAGGTGCACCACGAACAAAAGTGTTCGTCATGGTATTAAACTTTAAAGCAAAACCGCGAGGAAATTATTATGCTGCTGTAATCAAACAGCAAGAACAAAAAAAAAAGAAGAAACGGCGATCAATCTCTTCTCAGGTTCTCTCTGCACTTTCAATGTTTGGGTATGAGGTGTGAACGCAATAGGTGAATGAAAAGCTACGTTTACAACATTTTTCATTCATTTAATTATTTCTTAATTCATCATCACATATCCGACTAATGCCCTGAGAGAATAAATTTCGTTAAAAAAAATTCCGTCTACTCACGCGACATTCAAAGCTGTGCGCGCGGGTGTTCCGTCGCGAGCGGCGCGCACTTCGCGGTGACGTCGACACCGTTCACGTTTTAAACATGAGCATTCTCGAACAGGCGGTGTCCTTTCGTCAGTATTGGTTTTCGGAAGTAGCTCTCAAGACACTCGATTGCCTTAAAACTGCAGAAAATGAGAGCCGAGATGCTTCTAGCCGTACAACGCGAACGCAACCCGACCGCGCCAGCCTACTCAGATTACTCGGCGCCGCCGTTGGCGGCGCTGAACGCTGCGCTCCACTAGCGCCGCCTGGCCACTGCAGGTTGCCTATGGCGCCGACATCGTCGGAGTGCCGCGCCGCGCCTGCATCGTGGCCAGCAGCGCATGACTCACTGCCAGTCGCGTCCGAACAAGGACAAGGCTCTCTCACGCCAGCCCCCGAGCTAGGCATATCCTCCGCAGGCTCGCCACTCAAGTTACACTGATCCGTCGGTGTGCAGCATCGCTCAGCGCTAACCGGCGCACGATCAAGGTCGTCTGATAGCTGGGGCGCTTCGGATCGCATGAGGTCCATGTTCGCACTAGGGTTGTTTTCGCCAATACAACTGAGCGCGTCAGTACACGAAACATGGCTCCTGTCTAGTCGCTCGCTGTCGACTTCACAGGTGTGGTTCTCGACAGCGTCCGCGTCATGGGTCTGCCTCAGCTGTTCAACACTCGTAGGCTGCGTAGTTTCCTTGAGCGCCACTTCGTTTTTCCGCGAGTGATGATCTACGACAACCCTGATCTCGGACATTGCCAGTTTGTCGTCTCCCAGCCTGACTACATCTCCGCCACGCTTTACAACTTCTGCTTCTGAATTGTCAGGCGGTTGATTTACTGCCAATTCCCCACTCTCGATTGATGGAATCGGATTGCTTACAGCTACGTGAGGCGGCGTGCAGGACGGTGTCACTGCGGATTTCTCGCCGATGAAGTCGGCTCCAACCGTCTCAGCTGCCAGTGGCTCGACCAAGGTAACCCTAGACACTTGTGTTCGAGACTCGATCAGCTCGCTGCTGCTATCGCGTTGCTCGACCGCTTCCCCAAGCTGTGTCTCATTCTCCGGTGCAAGTACAATTTGCTCCGAGACTTCCTGACTGTCTAGCCATTCGGTTATATCGGCTTTCAACTGATACGCCAAATCGAAGTACGTTTTGGTACAGTTTTTCTCACGCTGATACCTGTCCCCAAGCTCCATTGGTGACAGCCGATGTCTTTTCAGTAAAGACTCTTTCAGGTAATCGTAGTTTTTCAAGTCAACGTCTAACACGCGCTTGATTTCTTCCGACACCTCAGCGGAGAGAAGGGCGACCAATTTTTGTGCCCAAGTATCTCGCTCGAAGCGCTTACTTTTGCAGACACGCTCGAAATCTGCCAAGTACTCTGCCATATCCTCGGCAATCAGGAATGGTTGCAGACTCTTCCGCGGCTTCGAACTGTTACCTTGAATGGCAATTAAAGCGTCATGCCTTTCAACACTTTTTTCATATGACGAAATCTCAAGCTGCCAAAGCTTCTTTAAGCGGGAAAACCGCTTTTCGCGTTGTAACCTACGCTCATCGCGCTCTTGGCGTTCTAGCAGCTCTAGCCTTTTGGCTTCCTCCTTCCTTTTTCTCTCTTGAATATCATCCTAGGCCTCTGCGGCTTCCTCAACCGTCACTTCCTCTGCCTGCATGATCTCAAGAATTTCCTTTTTCCTTTTTGTTGAGCCCAAATCGATACCCAACTCATCAAAAATTTGGAGAAGTTCTTTGACCTTGTAGCTCTCCATCTTTTACCGGCCTCTTGTTTGCCTTTTTAGAATAGTGTACTATACGTTCGCTATCTCGCTCCTAGCAAGAGATGCGCAAGCCTTTCTCACACTGATTCCCCTCTCAGCATCCCCTGGTTTTCAAAACACTTCCTGTAGGCTTGAAACACGCAAGGTTAACACAATGCTACGCTCAGCTTTTCTCTAAGCTACCCTGTGTGTTAGAGAAGTCTGGCGTTTGAGGGAAACTTCAGGTACTCACCGCGCCGAGGTGCCTGACGCCGGTCAATCCCGCAGCTGCCATCCAATGTTGTGCCGGTGGGGTTACCACACAGTAGCCCACCGTCAACAGCGTTGTGCCAATGGATCCCACCGCTGCCACCAATGTTGTGCCGGTGGGGTTATCACACAGTAGCCCACCGTCAACAGGGTTGTGCCAGTAGATCCCGCAACTGCCACCAATGTTGTGCCGGTGGGGTTATCACACAGTAGCCCACCGTCAACAGCGTTGTGCCAAGGAGTTGGTAATGCAGCGCTCGTCACCCGTTTCGTGAACGAGGGCTGTCAGCTCCCTGGGCGGTAGCGATGAATCTGAGTCGGCGTTGGTGAGATGAAGAAAAGGCTTTATGCACTATTTACAGGTACTTAAACAAGGACTTCGGCTCTGGGGCCGAAAGCTACCATAGCCGTACGCGACTGTTCTCGCGCAGCGACGGCCGGGGAGATTCCGCCGCGTCCGCACTGTCAGGGGGGCGAACTGCTCCTGATGGACGCTAGTGCCGAACTCCCACTCGGAGTCTCGAACGGAAGCACTTGAGACTTCGTCGCCGAGAACCGTTGACGCTCAAAATGGTCCAATCCGAAGGCAGCACTTTCGCAGGGCCAATGGGAGAGCTCGCTGCGCTCTCGCTTCAAATATGCCGCGGGGAGAGAAGGGGTTCACCGTCAGGGCCACGGCGCTCCGTGCTGTCTGGACGTTCAGCTCATGTTGAAACACGTCGCTTCTCTCCCTTTGGCACGGCTCGCCTTCAGTGCACTGGTGCTTTGCAAAGAAGTATCCAGAGCTTGTGAAGGAGGCGTTCGCCGAAGAAGTTTGGTGTCCGGCTGAATTTCTGGGCGGCTTTGGCCAGGCACAACAATATTAATGCTTCGGACGCAAATATAGTATAGTATTATTCAATGATATAACATATTCCAAAATGATAATAAATATATCGAAAAGTCTCACACCATGTTCTGCTTCATGTGTTTCTTTTCTTAAATATGTGTCAACAAAAGGTTTCCTGTAATTGAAATACTGCAATGCGTCAGCTAGCTTCAGCAGTCTTTTATCGCCCATCCTTGATGGCAGTGTGGATTGAAAAGAAAATAATTTCATCTGGTCCATCATTTATTATCTGCCCTACCTTAGCAAGATGGAGACTTGAAGTCGGTGCTAATTTACCATAAAGAATAGGAGCACGAAAGGTCATGATATAACAAGAGAAGTCAAACACAATTATTGCTCAGTATCCGCCCGGGCAGCAGGTTTTCTAAGGCGGTATCAAAGCTCGCAAAGCGCCCTGAATAAGACGCATGTTTCCTAAAGAGTAGTTCTTGTTATCAGTATATACTTGCGGGATCATCTCAACCCATGGTGAAGAATGTCTAACACACTTTTTGAGACAGCAGGTGAAATAGCAATTAAGGGCAACATAGAGCTCACTAAAAATGAACAAGAGCAGTGCCGTAAGATAATACCAGACCTTTCAACGGCACACAACACGGATGAAAAATAAGCTTAAAGGAAAGAACCTGACTATAACCAGCCAGGCGCTTTGATACAGTCGACCGTTATATACTTTGTGAAACGGTTCAGTAGAAACCTGCTTGTCGCGAACAATTTGAGGGTAAACGCGGCGGTGTGGAACGTGAACAACGCGCACTCGAGCGTCCACCGCAGTGACGTGAAACAGGAGCCCCCGGTCTACCCGTCCGAGTTGCCTCACATAGTTCCGGAAAGGTGAACGGTGACGGTAAAGCGATGCCGCATCGATCTGCCTTCGCCAACACCGGAAGGAAGGACATTTGTCAGGCGGTTATCAGGTGCTATCAGCGAACATTAAAAAGGCGAACCAAATGTGCACTCGACCTTTAAAATCGAGCTGGTCAGGTTCCACATCCCCTGCCCCTTCAGTGTTGAGAGAGAGAGTAGCGCTTGTCTCTATGAACGGCTGTGGCGGCCTTGTGCTAGAGGGAGATCGGAGGACAACAGGCGGGGTGTGGTGCACGGCATCGACCCCAGATTGACAATAGGAGAACTGACAAAGGTGCTCAGAAATCTGAAGATTCAGCATTACTTGGTGTCAGGCAGAGGGCCACATCCAGTTCGGCAATCGTCACCTTCAAATGCGAGATGATGCTGCGGTGGATGTGCTGTTAGAGTTCAGTTCAGTCATTCAGTCGTGTCCGACTCTTCGTGACCCTATGGACGATATCACGTCAAGCGTTCCGGTCTTCCACTGTCTTCCTAATATCACATAGCTTCATCTGCAGCGCCACGAGAATGCCATCTAACTATCGAGTTCGCTGCCTACCCCTTCAACCGGCGACCCTCAACCTTTCCCAACACCAAATCTTTCTCCAGCGACTCCTCTCTTCTCATCAGATGACCAAAGTAGCTGAGCTTTATCTTTAGAATTTGACCCTCCAGTGAGCAGTCAGGGTTTATGGTCGACAATATCGACCGATTTGATCTTTTGGCATTCCAAGGAACTCTCAAGAGTCTCCGCCAGCACCACAATTTAAACGCGCCAATTTTTCGGTGGTCAGCCTTCTTCACAGTCCATCTCTCGCATCCATACATCACAACTGGAAAAACCATAGCACGAGTTATTCGGATCTTGGTTGGCAGTCTAATGTCTCTGCTCTTTACTAGGCGATCAAGGCTAGCCATGACTCTTTTCCAGAAGCAGGCGTCTCCTAATTTTATGGCTGCAGTCTCCTTCGGGGTAATCTTGGAGCTCAAGAAGAGAAAATGTGTCACAGTTCCCACTTCTTATCCCTTTATGCTCCAGGACTTAGTATGGCAAGACGTCATGATGTTTGTTTTTTTTAATATTCAGTTTAGGCCCAAACTCCTCACTCTCTTCTTGTACGCGCATCAGAAGTCTTTTGAGTTCCACTTCCCTTTCTGCCATTAAAGTGGTATCATCCGCATAGCTACGGTTGTTGATACGTTTTCAAGCAATCTTCAGTCCAGCTGAACACTCGTCCAGACCGGCCTTCCTCATGATGCACTCAGCATATAGGTTAAATAGGCAGGGAGACAGTATGCAGCCTTGTCTCACTCCTTTCTCAATCGGAAAACAATCAGTAGGACCATGCCCAGTTCTGACTGTGGCCTCTTGCCCTTCATACAGGTTCCTGAGCAGACAGATGAGGTGAACTGGAACTCCCATCTCTTGGAGAGCTTGCCACAATCTGCTGCGATCTACGCAGTCAAACGCTTTCACATAATCAATAAAGCAGAAGTAGATCGGTTTCTGGAACTCTCTTGCTTTTTCATGATCCAGCGAAGGTTGGCAATCTGGTCTCTAGTTCTTCTGCCCTTGAGAAACCCAGCTTGCACGTCCGGAAGCTCCCGATCCACTTACTGCTGCAGCTTACCTTGGAGGATTTTCAACATTACCCTGCTAGGGAGGCGCTAGGTGGCGTCGACTAGAACAGACGGCCGAACATTGAGCTCCGGAATTTACCGTCTTTTTGCCAGACCATCAACCCTGGGACCTCCATCGCCCAACTCACGTCATTCGGCAAGTACCTGGGATCATGCTGACTCCTCATGTGCTGAATTTGATAGCTTTTTGGCTAAGAACTGACCATATATAGGTTCCGATGATGCCCGAGGCTCGCTAAGCCTTGCCACGGATCTCGATTGTGTTACCATGGCAACGGCACCGCCGCCGCCACGTGCCGTCGATGAATTTCCTGGAGAAACACGTGCCCACGGTGCTGAAGCACGCGCCAATCCCTCAGACGCCAGAGAAGAACGCGCTCATACCTCTGAAGATTTCGATGCGTCTGACGGCATTACCCCAAAGAGGAAAGGCAAACAAAAGATTCCGGCGACACATTTCTCAACGCTGAAAACTGTCGTAATTAGGGCACCAAGTACACTCAATATCTCCCAGGTTAAACCCTACGAAGTTCTTCAAGAAATTTCCTCAGCAGCAGACTTGGCGCCACATGAGCGACAGGCTCTGACTCTACAAGTCAAATACCACCAGAATGTCATCCTTCTGAAGACCACCAACGAATTGACCGCCCGAAAGGTAGCAGCACATTCCTCGTTATCCATCGGAGCGAAAACTCATAACATCGAATCTTACATGATGGCCCCGGTGGCATCGTGCCGGGGCGTAATTCATGGAATCGAGAAAGGTCTTTCAGAAGCCGAACTTTTAGAAAGCCTTGAATCGTGGCATGCGACGATCCTGTCCGCTCGTATGATGGGACAGACCGAGTCTGTATTAGTAACTTTTGAAGGCACCCATGTACCTTGACAAATTCTGTTCCGCCGCGTCTTGTACAGATGCAAGCCTGAAAGTCCAAATGCTTTGAAGTGCAGCGGATGCCGTGAATATGGTCATCGGCTGCTGAACTGCCCTCACCCTCCGACATATCAACGCTGCCCCACCTGCTCAGCCCAGCTCAGCCAACAAGCTGAACCACATCGTTGCTCCGCCTATTCCACTACTGTGGAACCCACCCAACTTTTGATCTCACCTGCCCTGTACAGAAACATCAAGACCAAAAGAGCCACAAGGCTGCATATGACCGAAGGAAGAGTCTCAGGAAACAGCTGGAACCTTCTGTCCAAGAACAGAAAAAGCCATCTAATTCCCAGCGTCCCACTACAAAGGGACTATTGACTACGCGAGAAAAAATGTCTGGTCACCCTGGCAAGAAGAACACGCCACCCCATCATCCTCCGACTCGCGAGGACTTCCCCCCACTGTCACATGCAAATGCAGCCAACTCGGATCATGTCGACTACTTCTAACATCCTTGATTTAATTCTTACTACTTCGCCCGACCTTTTTCAGCCTTTATCGTTCCTACCAGGGCTAAGTGATCACTTGCTGCTTCATTTTTCTTTATATTGCACCGTACCTCATCAGAGTAACCACAAAAAATGTATCCACGACTATAAAAGTGCTAATTTTGATGCCATTAACCATGAACTCTCTGTTTTTCTAGATGATTACTTACCAAGCTTTCACGATCGTTGCGTGAATACAAACTGGAGCTTGTTTAAAGAAAAAGTTGCTGCGCTCACTGAAAAATATGTTCCACGTTTAGTCATCACCTCTAATCGACAATCACCATGGTTCACTCAATCGTTAAAACGGCTTTGCAGTAAGAAAAAACGCATTTTCCGCTCTGCAAAACTAACCGGTTCCCAAGAACGTTGGACTGCTTATCAGACCGCGGCCCTTGAATATAAAGCTGCACTCAAGCACACCAAGGATGTATTTTTCAATGACACATTACCTTCCCTCCTAATCAATAACCCTAGACAATTTTGGAGCTTAGTTAACAAAAACGACACTTCATCCATCAGCCTTAAAGACTCTAGTGACGAGCTAATCCACCCAAATGAGGGTGCAAATGTCCTTAACAGTGTATTCGTTTCATCGTTTTCTAAATATGTGCGTTCTGAAACCCCTGCATATACCAGTGCTGAATCTTTGCCAATGGATTCTATTGTCTTTGATTCTGTTGGTGTGGAAAAAATAATCGAAAAACAAAACATTTCTTCATCATGTGGTGTTGATAATATTAATTCCAAGTTCTTGATTAAAACCAAAGTGTACAGCGCAATAATACTATCTAACCTATTTCAGCAATCGCTTCAAACAGCCTGCATACCGGGGGACTGGAAGGTCGGGAAGGTGATTCCGTTGCATAAGTCCGGAGAAAAACATTCCCCACATAATTATCGACCAATCTCACTAACAAGCATTCCGTGTAAAATCATGGAGCATGTTATTTACTCTCACCTTGCATCATTCCTTGATTCTAATAATTTTTTTACTGACAGTCAACATAGGTTTCGAAAGTTGTTTTCTTGTGAAACGCAGCTTTTAACTTTCACGCATGATCTAAATTCATTCCTTGACAGGGGTTCTGTTGTCGACTGCATATTTCTTGATTTTTCAAAGGCTTTTGACAAGGTCTCTCATCAACTGCTTTTTCTGAAACTAAGTAAACTTAACCTTGACCCTAACGTTCTCAGGTGGCTGCATTCTTTTCTTACAGATCGTTCACAGTTTGTCACTGCTAATAACACATCATCCTTCACTTCTCCAGTTGGATCAGGCGTGCCACAAGGCTCTGTGCTAGGGCCTCTTCTTTTTCTTATATATATCAATGACTTACCTGATAACTTATGCTCAACAATAAATCTTTTCGCGGATGACTGTGTCATATACCGGGAAATTAACAGTGATTCTGACGTTGCTCTCCTTCAATCCGATATTAATCATGCCCTTGAATGGACTAACAGGTGGAACATGGAACTAAATATTAACAAATGCAAGTATATGCGTGTCTCTCGTCGTAACACTTTATTACCCTCATACCTTCTTAATAATAGTAGCCTTGAGTCTGTGCCTTGTTATAAATATTTAGGTGTATTTATTTCCCATAATCTTAACTGGAAGGCTCATATAGATCACATAACCAACAACGCTAATCGCATGCTAGGCTACATACGTCGTAACTTTAGTCTTTCCTCCAGTTCCGTAAAATTGCTCCTTTACAAATCGTTGGTTCGTAGTAAACTGGAGTATGCTTCATCCATCTGGGACCCTTATCAAGAGACACTAATCTATGAACTCGAATCTATTCAGAACCGTGCGGCCCGTTTCATTCTATCTAACTATCATCGTAATTCTAGTGTCACTGCTATGAAATCAAGCTTATCACTGCCACTACTGTCTCAACGTAGAAATATATTCCGTCTTTGTCTATTTCATCAGATCTACTATAATAACCCCATCCTTAAGAGAAAATTCATTACGCCTCCTTGCTACATGTCTGCTCGGATCGATCACCGTCATAAGGTTGGTATTCCTTCGTGCCAAACAAATCACTTCTGCAACTCATTCATCCCCAGCACATCGGCACAATTGAATCGCCTTCCCCCATCGGTTGTTGAAGTGAGTGACCATTCTGCGTTTAAATCTGCTTTAGCTAATCTGATGTTAACATAGAACATTGAATTCTCCCACACTGCCATTTGTTTATTGTTTTTAGTTCATCTGCTGTTTTTATAAACTTTTTTTCTCTTTTTGCCCCCGAATCGTGCTGCTGATTACGTGTATGATGGTATATTTCAGCAACTTTGTTTCCTGCCTGCTAGTAAAATTGTTTGTTTTGCTCACGTGGTATATTTTATGTGCTTATACAATTCGTTCATACGTCTATGTCAATAGCTAATAATTTGTGTTCTTATTTTGCTGTAACTTGCTTATGTGTTTCAACCATACTACTGTTCAAATTATTTTTTGATTGCTGTTCTTTTCCTTTTCTTTTTTCTTTCTTTTATTGTACCCCACTCCCCTCTGTAATGCCCTCGGGCCCTGAGGGTACTGAAATAAATAAATAAATAAATAAATAAATAAATAAATAAATAAATAAATAAATAAATAAATAAATAAATAAATAAATAAATAAATAAATAAATAAATAAATAAATAAATAAATAAATAAATAAATAAATAAATAAATAAATAAATAAGAGACGGCACCACCCCCTCGGACCAATGTCTGGCATCAAGAAGTTCAAGAACTGCCAGCTGCCCCACGTCCGCTTCTCAAGCCAGCTACGCTCCCACCACCGGGTAAGCCGAGCCCGCCACTTCCAATTATCCCTCCCAAACCTTTCTCTTATACATCTTCCGATTCCACACCAGTTATCACATCTGAGAATTATATGCGCCACATAAAAGATCGAAATGACCCTATTATCTGGTACCTCGCAGAAGAAATTTCCGCCATTCGCCAAGCATTCGAACTCATGCATACCCTCCTTAGCAATCTCCTGCAGGATGACGAACGCATGGATTTCCTAAATCATTCTCTTAAACGGCCCCGTCCATCTACATCCGCTGAAGCAACTGCTGCATCCTCTTCTGTCCCTCCCGAGAAGCGCGCTAACGTAGCTTAAGAATGGCAGGGAACAATCACATACACATTGTACAGTGGAATAGCAGAAACCTGCGTACCAATCGAACACTCTTTATCCAATGGCTCCTGACTTTACCCTCGCAGCCCCACGTCATTCTCATTCAAGAATCGCGTGCTCTTAAAGGTATTCCGGGCTACCGTGCCCTGCATGCAGCGCATGACAGCGACTGTGCCCCATTAGTGAGCACTTATGTTCGTCGGGACATTAGATTTGAGGCCATTGAAGTCCCCAGTCGTCTTGAACGTCACCTTATTGCATTTACACGGTATTCTGATCACTTATCTCGCCCTTTATCCATTCTAAATTTTTATAACCCTCCTACAGAGTACACGCTTTTCAAACCGCTAATGCACTTTACTTCAAGATTGTTTCGAGACTCCGACTTCTTGATAGGTGGGGATTTTAATGCCCCGCACGTTATCTGGGGTTACCCACACACCTTCCAACCTGGCCGTATACTCAACGACGCGTTAAACGGAGCTCAATTAACTGTTTATAACACCCCAAACTCCATTACCCGGGAAGGTTACAGGAACCGACAATCCACCATGCCAGACCTCACAGTGGGCCGCGGACTGCGAGAGATCACCTGGCAAGTTACAGATGAAAAATTGCTCAGCGACCATTACATTATTAACATCACTGTCCCTAGCCGTACCCGTTGCGTAAACGTAAAATTTCCCACACAAACTGGAATACCTTTCGCACTATACGCGACACCTCTCATACTACTCGCAGTCTTCAGAGCTGGACAAAAGCACTCAAACATGCTCAGAAACAAGCTACGCAGGAGAGTTCCACTTCAGCCCCGTCAGATAATCCGGACCCTTACCTTGTACGAATCTGGAAGAGGCGGAAACGACTCTTGCGCACTCTTCGCACTCAGCCCAACAATGCTCGCCTCTCCGACCGAGTCACCGAATTGACGCGACAGGTTAAAGAACACTGCGTTACACTTGACACCAATCAATGGAACAAAATTTGTAACACCATTAACGGCACACTAAATCAAAAAAGAACCTGGCATTTACTCAGAGAATTACTCGGGCCTCAACCGGCGCCTGTTCCCACTCTCGAGAAGCACTATTTTCAACTAGGCGCGGATGCCTTAACAGCCCAACTCCGCGATCTCTACATTTCTCCTCCCCTACCCGGCCTTTATACTCCGTACACTGGTGCTTCCAATGTAGAACTCGATCAGCCGTTTACCCTCTGGGATCTCGACTGGGCGCTAGAACAGCTAAAGCGGAAGTCAGTCCCAGGTGAAGACCAGATTACATACTCACTCATTCGAAATCTCTCTGACAAGGACAAAGAACATTTTCTGAGCATTATAAACCTACATTGGGAAGAAAGCACACTCCCAGCATCTTGGAAACAATCACTTATAACCCTACTTCCAAAGCCAGGCAAAAAACCTGCGCTTCAAAACCTTCGCCCAGTTTCTTTAACATCATGCCTGGGAAAAACCATGAAGTGGATGGTGCTCAATCGGCTCGAGATTCATCTTGAATCCATAGATTTCTTTCCCCCTCAACAAATTGGTTTCCGAAAAGGTGTGTCTACTCAGGACCTACGTTTTCTCCTCATGCACGAATTTGACCCTCCGCCCACTTCCCAGATCCAAGCGATAGTGGCCGTTGATGTGCGGAAAGCTTTTGATAAATTTGCCCACGATCCTCTATTAAACATTCTTGCCTCTACTGGCTGTGGTCCAAAGATGTATGGCTACCTCACAGCATTTCTCCGCGACCGTACGGCCAAGTTCCGTCTCCCCGATTCGATATCTGATCCTTTCCCCCTCACAAGTGGTACTCCTCAGGGCGCTATTCTGTCACCCACCCTTTTTAACCTTGCAATGGCTCCCCTATCTCGTACTTTAGCGTCTATCCCAAACCTAAAACACACATTCTATGCAGACGACCTTACTCTTTGGTGCACTTCTGGGTCTCCTGGAGCAGTAGAGGAGACCCTACAGCAAGGTATCGATGCAGTCGTTAGTTACCTTGATAAAGTAGGGCTATCTCCCGCACCTGAAAAATCCGAATTGCTGCTGATTGCAAAAACTCGCTATCAACGCCAACATAACCAGCTGATCAATCTCACAATGGCAGGTCACCCCATCCCTCGTGCATCATCCTGCCGGATCCTCGGACTTCATATCCATGAGTCAACCAATCAGGCCAATGTATCTACAACCGTTAAAGTTTGCAATCAGCTTACGCATCTAGTTCGCCGCATAGTCAATAAGCACGCCGGGCTGCGAGAGGGTCAAGTCAGGCAGCTTGTCCACGCATTAGCACTTAGCAAAATTTTATATACGATTCCTTACCTTACACTAACTTGTCGCCAAAGACATCAGATTGAGGTTGCGCTTCACATATTGTACAACGCCGCCCTTAACATCCCTGTACATACGTCCACGGAGCGCCTATACTCTACGGGGCTGTTCTTGCCCCTGGGAGACCTCATACAACAACATCGCGACCGGCAAATGGCACGTCTTTCTAGCACCAAACAAGGACATTGGATACTACAGCAGGTTGCACTCAAACCTATAGACCTCCCTATAATTACCCTTCCTTCTTCGCTCCCGGATAACCTCAGAATAATCCCCATTCAAAAAAACCTTGCACCCGACACTAACACAGGCAGACGTTCCGCTCGCGTTTCCAACCATGTTCACCCGACAGATTCCACGATCATCTACACAGATGCATCACGAACTAACATCGGAGCGGCTGCTTACTCAATTCAGAGCTGTAGCGATGTAGTGACGCATACCCTAGGTCCTTACATAGATCCTCCTTCTACAGCGACTCTCGAGGCCCTACCAATAGTTACCAGTATTCAAGACCTCGCACAAGCACCCCCTAACCCTTCAGGATATACCATATACACTGATTCAATACAAGCTATACGCGCCATTCACAGGGGTCGCATTCCTGAAGAACTACACGATGATCTACACAGAGCTCTTACCAAACTACGTCCCCACACTGTAACACTGAGGTGGATTCCTGGTCACGCTGGAATCCCAGGCAATGAGGTAGTGCATCGCCTCGCCCGCGAACTTCAACACCGGGCGCCTGGGATTCCCTGGCCTTATCCACCAACGTGGGACACTACTCTTCACTACAAAAAAGAAATCAACGTTCACTACCACAACATTAGAGAAACACTCCGTACACTTCCTCTTCCTGATAAATCTCTTCCCAGGTAGCACAGAATGTGGGGCCCCAGTAGGTCCGATGTAGGCAAGTGGGGCTGGGGCAACCATCATAAAACCTGCATCGGTCCCCGATGGGGTAAAAGTGAGCAAGCCCCATTTGGGCTTGCCCCTGCTCCTCCTGCATGGGTCCCATAGCGGCGTTTCTTGGGCTAATGCAGAGCACATTCCTGCATCCAGACAACAAGGGTCCCTTGCCGAATATTTGAGGGCAATCCAACCTAAATGTGGGCTTTTTGTGGGAAAGCCCTCATAGATCCGAAATGAGGCCGCCCCCATTAAATCTTTGTGGGACCAACATCGGCCGTAGTGGGGCAAGAAAACGGACATACCCACGTGCTGCCCCAATCGGCCCCTTGTAGGTTACTTGAGGGCAGACGAAATATGAATAAGGGCTCAATTTGGGCAAGCCCTCGTGAAGCCCAAATGAGGCAGCCTTAGCTAAACCGCTTTAGGTCCCACATAGGCTCTAATGGGGCTGGAAGGCGGTGTGCCCGCATGGTACCAAAATCAGTCCTTTGTGGGGACTTTGAAGGCCCGTGCAACAGCAGGTGGGCTCTAGGTTCAAAAATTACGTCCAGCCCAATTGGGGCTGCCCACATAAAACTGCTTTATATCCCACATGGGCCGTAATGGGGCTGGAAGGCGGGAGGGCCCGCATGATACCAAAATTGGTCCCTTGTGGGGAATTTGAAGGCACGTGCAACAGCAAGTGGGCTTTAGGTTCAAAACCAACATCCAGCCCAATTGGGGCTGCCCACACAAAACCGCTGTAGGTCCCACATCGGCCGTAATGGGGCTAGAAGGCGTGCGTGCAATTGCGTAATCATTGTTTCCAACCTTTATTTGCATTAGATCTTGCCCTAAATTACTATTAAAAATGATTTGTATAACAGTTGTTGACATGTTTAGTCGATTAGAAATTTACATGGCTTTAGTTCTTGCGCTAATGCAAATTGCGCTACAAATACTAAAACAAACTGATTGCTAACTGTTGCCTCTTATGTGATTGCTTTGGACAGCCTGCAACTCCCAGCACAATATTACTGTCCAGAACACACATCTCCATAGCCTGAACAAGAATACATGAAGTCATTTCGGCTAGATGAATGCTATGAATTATTGTAAAATTTAATATTGTGGCTGTTTAGAAAGTGCGGACATGTATAAAATAATTACTCAATTATGTGCATAAATATTGATTGGGAAAACTTGGACTAGGGCTTTCCATCAATTTCCTGCGTCGGACCCCTATGAGGATAATGTGGGCAAGCCCAAGTGCGGCTAGCGCTATAGAACCCGCATTGGTCCTATGTCATTATCTGAGGGGCTAACTGAAATAAAACAAAATGTGCCTCCAAAGTGGCTGCCCAAATAGGCCCAAAGTAGGACCATCGCGGGGAGTTGGTGGGATGTGCCCTTTTCACAATGCTGGAAAAATGTGAGCAGCCCCGCAAAGGCTGTCTGCATCGGCCCCTAGCGGGGCCCATTGAGGCTTTGTCGACAGCCCCCTTCGGGCCTACGTCGGCCCCTCTTGCAGCACCCACATTTAGCCCACCGGGGCTGTCCTGCATTGCCTACATCGGGCCCACCGGGGCCCACCCTTCATAGCCCACTTTGTGCTACCTGGGTTTCTACCACGCAAATCCGCATTCTTAGACGCATACAACTAAATACACTGCTTAATCCTGCCCGATCTTTTCTATACAGAATCATACGTTCTCCTGCATGCCCAAATTGCCCAGAACACTATGCAAACTTGGAGCATTGCATCTTTTCATGCCCTGTCGCCCTCCAATCTCCTCACTTTCCACACCCTCCTCCCCCAACGTGGCGGGCTTGGTTAGCCTCTGACCAGCTGCAAGATCAGTTGGCCTTGGTGACCCTGGCCCAGGACATTCTTAACGCTTAATGCAATGCGTTAAATAAAGTTGTTTCCTCCTCCTCCTCCTCCCACCCAGCTAGCATACGAAATAAGCGCGATCGTGTGGTAGTCGGAACAATCTTTGGCACCGCCTTTCTTTGCAAGGGGGATGTAAACTGACCTCCTTCAATACTGTGGCCACTGCAGGGCTGTCGAAATTTGCTGACATAATGTATACAGAATGTTGACAGCGTCATGGCTGAGGTTTTGAAGCAACTCAGCTGGAATGCCATCAATACCGCTAGCTTTGTTTTAAGCAAGGCTGGGTAAGGCCCATTCAACTTCACTCTTCAGGATGCCCGGCTCGAGATCAGTAATCACAACCGTCTTATGTTGGGTTTGCACATCCGCTCTAAAGATATACAGCGTCAAATCAGCGGCAAGGATAAAAATCCTCCGCTGCCTCGAAATCCTCCGCTGCCTTTCACGTAGGGAGTCGCAAAGACCGGGTGAAGACATTACAAGCGAGCTATACAGGTCAACAGGAGGTCCTGTATACGGACGCTGCAGTTTACAAAAGCAATGTGGCACACGCGGCCATGGTGGTCAGGGAAGATGGAAACCCGGTGGCATGCTGCACAGTACCTGGCGTGAAAACAGTAGAAGCTGACGTAGGGGCCACAGTCTTGGCAGTCAGCCAAGGTGGGTTCAAGATGTCATCAGCGGCTCAAAAAACGCTGCACGATATTACGAATTACGGAGGGTGACGGATACTGCCATGTGTATATTAAAAAGGGAAGGAAGACCTAGAGAAGTGGTTCTGCTTGTTTAAACACTATATCACCACCGCCTTAAGGGAAATGGGAAAGCTTAATCAATCACCCTAGGTCTCACTTAGCAGTCCACCCCTCGACACTCTTAACTTACCAAAACTACTAACAGCAGAAAGGATATGCGCACATACCTGGAAATATCACACTGCCCAAGAAGCTAAATCGACAAATTTATCAGCCACACCGGACCGAAGAGCTACATAACGAAACATTTTGCGGACAAAATTACAGAAACGGCATTTTCCCAAACCTGCACTGTACAGCAAATGACATCCTCAAGGCTTCAGGACAAAGTGAGAATTTCGGCACCAGGCAGCAACCCTTGTCCACATAACATGGCCATGTCTGCTTCAATGTGGAGGTTGTTCTCGGCAGCCTAAACCCTAACGTCCAGCAGTAAATCACCGGTCAAGCACTTACGGCTCCTTTGTCCCAAAAATTTTCGGTAGGCGGCTGGAGGTGAAGGGGGAAATCGACTTATATCCTAACGCTCGCTGACTGGTGTCTTAAAAAAGTTGCTTCACTCTATATATTAGATTTTTGTTATAAGCTATCACTGCAAAATCAACTTCGCTGCCTCCATTTCTGCACAAACACCTACCCAGAACGTACATCAAGAAAACCCCAGAAGGATCCCGGGCAGACCTTTGGTCGACATTGAGCTGAACGTCATGACACTCTACAAATTTCTCCTCTGAGAGTGTGGATGTCTTATCGGTCAACAAGCAGTACTATTCTTCGTTGGATACAGTAGGATAATATTCACTGTCCGAATATTAGAGAATTTCTTTTTAGCCTTCTTGTTCGTGGCAAAGCTCCCACTGCTAGCCAACTTAGCATTCTCTGGCGCATCCACTTAATAAATGCACCCTTCACTCATTCCGCTTATTTAATTTATCATCTACAACCTATTCCTGCTTGGCTAAAATGCCACACGCCCTGCGGTGATCTGGAACATAGGCTTAGGCGTTTCAATATTACAAGCGATGTTACTACGCAGCTTTTATTCTAAGTTTGGTCAGGGACATTCAACTGTTTTTGCCCCGCGGTAACACTTCGCCGCAACAGCTGCTATTTTGATCAAAGAACAACTTTGAAAGATAGTGACTTGTGTACGGTTAACTAAGTTTGGAGAGACAAGGTATTCGACTGCACCTTTTGCGCGACATTATTCCGGATTAGACAACGCTGAAGGAATAAAGAGCTAGGCCCAAGGGCCGGGACACAAAGGAGTTATTCATCATGTCGAGAATCCGTATTCAGATTTATTCCGAAGCTGCTGTGTCAGTCTCCTCATAAGACCGCGCCCATTAGAGCAGGCATCTCCAGCGCTGCCTCTCCGCACTAAGTAATGGGCCCTCATGCCGACAGCGCTCTGATACATTAATCAACGACATCGGTATTCACCGCCAATGTGTTAGCACTCGGTGGCTGTCTGCCTTTCTTGACGTAAATACATAAATCACTATCGCGTATGCGCGTGTGTCATGAGCGGCATTGATGGCACGCTTGCATCACAGGTCTTTTTCTCCCTTCAGGCTGCTCTTCATGTATATTGTGTGAAAACATTCCTTCGTAGGCGTCGATAATGCGTGCCTTTATTACTATACTACCGTGCTGAACTATGCACAAGGTGGTGGTAGCGTCTTGAATGAGGCTGCAGCCAACGTGAAGCTACGTTGATCTACCAATTCTACAACGACAGCTAATAGCCCCTATTCACCCAGCACCTGCCTACTCTAACCGCCGAAGTCTGCACCCCATGTCCATTAAAGGATCGTGATATTATTAATCCAAATGTTAAGGATAACTTGGAAAAATTAAACATATTTGCGCAATAGCAGCATACATGTCAAAACTGCTTGATGGGTGCCTCTCCAATTAAAGCAGAATTTTTTAATACATATACTGGCTGCCTATTTTGTAAAAGGGGCTGGCATTTGCCGCATAGACAAAATTTTGCTTTTTTGTTTCGATTTCCCTCCACCACTACGGAAATGAACCCTATGCTATTCAACCGATATATACTTTATTCGCTCTCCTGGGGTAGCGCAAATTTCAGAGTGCACTACACAAAAGCCGTTTTTTTAATTATTTGGAATATTGTATTTTTCAAATGAGAGTATTTACTGGAAGAGTTTTATTTAGAAAGCGGATCGCTGAAAAGAAAAGAATGGAGTGCGCATTATTTTCCCCCTTTTCATGCAATACGATGAAGCAAAAATGCTTGCAATGGCGTGGTTGACCCTGGCATGCATCAAGACCTCTAGCTTTGCGTAAGGGAAAAACGTAGTTTTGCTGGAGCTTGATAATGAATGAGCGTACCTTGTAGGTCGTTATTTTACTGCGACCCTGCCGCGGTGACTCTGCTGTTAAGATGGTTCAATGCTGACCTCAAGGACGCGGGTTTAGTGCCGACAGCGGCGGCCATGTTTCGATGAAGACGGGCAAGGGGCCCGTCTACGTTGCGAATTAGGGCACGTTACAGAGCCCGAAGTGGTCGAAATTTCCGGAACTCTCCATTAGGGCTTCCCTCACAGACAATGTAATTATGGGATGTTAAACCCTTTAAAGTAACATAATAAGAGATAGCTTATACAGCTCGTTCGGCAGAAAAGCAGCAGGCGTCATAAAACTTATTTGTCGGCACCACGTATAGAAAATGATCGGGGTTGCTTAAAAATTGTATCGTGGTAATTTGTGGCTATAGTGATTGATGATTGATGGAAGAGCGATAGGTGATGAGGAGTTATTGAAACCAATGTGATTAATTTATAAATTGATTATCTAAAGAAAAGAAAAATAAAACTAGGAAAAAGGGGGTTCAAAGGTGTCAAAATGCTTACAATATAAATGAAACGCTTGATGATAAAAATAAATTTTGTAATGCGTACGGGATCAATTAATTGAAATAGAAAAATGAAAAATCGAAAAAAGACGGCTCCAAAGGTGCCAAATTGCTCACAATGAAAAGCCAATGTTTGACAATGCTATATCAGAAAATTTAAAGATTTAGTTGATAAATATATAAAATAAACGGATAAACAATTATATCAATAGTAATAATAAATATTGTTAATGCTATTAGTAATTCAGTAATTAATAGTATTAGTAGTCAGTAAATAATAATATTATTTACTGATCAATTAAACCTCTACATTTTCTTATTTAGCATAATCAAGCATTGGCGTTCCATTCTCAGCAATTTGACACCTTGAAGTCACCTTATTTCGAGTTTTTATTCTTCTATTTCAAGTAATTAAATTGTCACGTACTCACTCAAATTTTTAATTGTCAGCAACAAGAATTGGGCTTACATTGTGAGCATTTTGATACCCTTGAACCCTCTTTTTCCAAGGTATATTCTTCATTTCTTTAGATTATCAATTTATAAATTAATCGCAACGACCTTATTAACACGTCATCACTTATCGCACTTCAATCAATCATTAATCAGTACAACCACAAATTAAATAATGAGTAGAAAGCCAATGCTTGTTGATACTATTTAAGAAAATTTAGAGCTCTACTTGATCAATAATTGAAATAAGCAGAAAAATTAGATTAGAAAAGTGCGTTGAAAGGTGCCAACTTCTCAGAATCAAAAGGCAATGGTTGATGATGCTAAATCAGAATAATATCTAGTGAGTATTTGATCAATGAATTGAAATATATGAAATGAAAGTATCGGCTAATGATAGTAAAAAAAATCATTTAAATCAAATTTTTCGATAGCACCGGAGAATCTACATTGTAGACTGCGTAAGCCTGCGCGCTGCTGCACACATTATACCACACACCGCTTGTGGAGAGTTCGCGCTGGAGAAATTTTAAAGCAACTGCGTTGTTAATGATAATGTGGATGCACATTTGGTTGGTTGCTTGTTTGTACAACTTTTATTTCCGTTGCAAATGGGTGCCTTCTTCTCCGCCCCCGGCACGCTTGCCGGAGTTACTACCTGCTGCGGTTACTACTATCTGCGGTTACTACCTGTCCTAAGTATACATATTCGCCTACTACTTCCAGTGCTTCACTACCTAACGTAAACTGCTGTTCCTTTCGGAGGCAACTGAACATTGCCTTATCCTTTTGCATATTTATTTTCAAGCCTACCTTTCAACTTTACCTGTCTAGATTATCAATCATTCTTCGTAGTTGATCCCCTGCGTTACTTATCGGAACATCGCAGATTACTGAGGTATTCTCCATCTACCCTTATCTCGAACTGCTCCCATTCCAAGTCTGTCAATACTGCTTCTAAGCAAGCTTTGAATAGTACTGCGGAGATCGTGTCTCCTTGCCTAACACCTTTGTAATAGGAATTTTGCTACTTTCTCATGCAGAACTCTGGTTGTTGTGCAGCCCCTATATATATCTTTCAGCACTTTCACATACGGCTCATCTACACCCTGATTTCGCAATGCTTGCATGACCGCAGAGGTTTCTACTGAGTCAAATGCGTTTTCGTAATCAATGAATGCTATGTATTTAATATATTATAAGCATATTTTTGTCACCTGCTTAATGGTGTGGATATCATCGACAGTAGAGTACCCTTTCCGAAAACCTGCTTGATATTTTGCTTGGCTGCAGCGTAAAGTTGTCCTCTATTCTATTAGCGATTACCTTGGTAAATACCTTATACGTAACAGACAGCAAGCTGATTGGTCTGTAATTTTTCAGGTCCCTAGCGTCCCCTTTCTTATGAATTAAGATAAACTTTGCGTTCTTCCGTGGTTCCGGTACCCTCGATGACATCAGGCACTGCGTATACAGGGCGGCCAGTTTTTCTTGCCCAATATCCCCACGTTATTCAACAAATCTATAGGTATACCTGATCCTGTCCAGCCGCTTTCTCCCTTTTCATAGTTTCTAAAGCTTTCTTAAGTTCGTCCTTCGTCACTGATGGAACGTCTGATTGCGTTTTCCTACCGCCAATCTCATGAATGTCCTAATTTCTTTGGCTACTGTAGAGATCAGTATAAAACTCCTTGGCTACTTTGACCATCTTGTCCATATTCGTGATGACATTGCCCGCCTTGTCCCTTAGCACATACATCTGATTTTTGCCTATGTCCAATTTCTTCTTCATCGCTTTAAGGCTCCTTCCGTTCTTTACAGCATGCTCAATTTTCTCCACGTTATGCTTCCTTATATCAGCCACATTGCGCTTATTGATTAGCTTTGATATCTCTGACAATTCTGTCTGTTTTGTTGGATTCGAATGTTTCATAATTTGGCGTTTCTTAATGAAATCTTTCGTTTCCTTAGACAGCTTACCGATATCCTAACTACTCTACCGCCTACGTCTACAGCGCATTCAGTAATGATATCTCTGAAATTATTGTTCAATGCTTCTAGGCTAATGTCGTTATCCTCGGTTAGAGTTAAATATCTATTTTGTAGCGAGATGCTGAACTCTTCTGCCCTCTCCCTCACCACTAATTCATCGATGAACTTCTTTCCTACTAATCTGTTTCGTTCTCTTTTCAGATTTCAACTAATTCAAGACTTTACCATTCTGTGGTCACTGCATCGCGCCTTCCCGATTACCTCTACATCCTGAATAATGGCCTGGTTAGAACACATTATGAAGTCAATTTTATATTTAGTTTCCTTTTTCGGACATTTTAGGACTTTTCCATGTCCACTTCAGGTTCTCCCGTTTGCTGAAGAAGGTGCTGATGATTCTTAAGTTATTGCGCTCTGCAAACTCAGCTAATAACTCCCCCCTGCTATTCCTAGAACCAATGTCATAGTCACCCACTGCCTGGTCTCCTGCTTGCTTTTTCCCTACCTTGGCACTGAAGTCACTCTTTAGCCCAGTACACTGCGCCTTTCCCTTCCGCCTTGCCAATTCTACGCCTACATAAAAGTTTTCAACTGCCTGGTCGTCACGACTAGGTGCATAGGCCTGAACAACCTTACGAGGTCTGCCACCCTCTCAATAAGGCTATAGAATTCATCTATATTAGCAGCTATATACTTATTGACAAGGAAAGCTACCCCTAATTCTCGCTTCTCCTGTAAACCTCGATAACACAGTACATGACCATCCTTCAGTAAAGCATAGGCCTCATTCGGCCTCTTAACCTCACTACCCAGGTAGCACAGAATGCGGGGCCCCAATAGGTCCGATGAAGGCAAGTGGGGCTAGGGCAACCATCATCGGTCCCCGATTTGGCAAAAGTGGTACGCCCTATTTGTGCTTGCCCCTGTTCCTGCTGCATGGATCCCATAGCAGCAGTGTTCGAACTTATGCAGAGCACATTCCTGCATCCAGACCGCAAGGGTCCCTTGTAGGATATTTGAAAGCAATCCAACCTAAATGTGGACTCTTTATGGGAAAGCCCTCATAGAGCCGAAATAAGGAAGCCAACAAATAAATCCCTGTGGGACCAACAGTGGCCGCACTAAGGAAAAACAGGGGCATGCCCACTTGCTGCCCCACTCGGTCCCATGTAGGTTGCTTGAGGGCAGGTAGAGTATAAATAAGAGCTCAGTTTGAGAGAGCCTTCGTGAAGCACAAATCAGGCAGCCTTATCTAAACCGCTTAGGTCCCACTTCGGCCGTCATGGGTCTGGAAGGCGGGCATGCCCGAATGGTATCAAAATCTATCTTTGTGTGTAATTTGAAGGCACATGCAACATCACGTGGGCTTTATGTTAAAAAAGAATGCCCAGCCCAATTGGGGCTGCCTACATTAAGCTGCTTTAAGTCTCACATCAGCCGTAATGAGGTTGGAACGCAGATGGGCCCTCATGATACCAAAATTGGTTCTTTGTGGAAAATTTGAAGGCACGTGCAAACAGCAAATGGGCTCTAAGTTTAAAAACAACACCCAGCCCAATTGAGGCTGCCCACACAAAACCGCTATAGGTCCCACATCGGCCGTATTGGGGCTAGAAGGCGAGCGCGCTCGATACCAAAATCGGTCCCTTATGGGGAATTCGAAGGCACTTGCAAGCAACTGGTATCTATAGGTTCAAAAACTACACCAAGCCCAATTGGGGCTGCTCACACAAAACCGCTTTAGTTCCCACAGCTGCCATAATGAGGCTGGACGGCGAGCATGCCCACATTATACCTCAATCGGTCCCTTGTGGGGAATTTGAAAGCACGTGCAAAAGCTAGTGGGCTCTAGGTTAAAAAAAACAAACATCCAGCCCTATTGGGGCTGTCCACGCAAAACCACTACAGGTACCACATTTGCCTTGGCGGATGTAGAAACTAGACCTTCCGAATGTTGGTCACATTTGTTAACAATGATTGCTGATGCAACGTAAAAGCGGGCTCTTGTCGCAAGAAATAGCGCTAACCCGAATGGGCCTGCCTAATTAATGCCGCTGTGGATCTTATATTGTCCGTAGCAGGGCTGAACACATCGGCACTTCTACACACACATATGCAAGCATTCTTTCCATCCTTTATTTGCATTAGACGTTAGCTAAATTACTATTATAGATGATTTATATAAAATTTAGCATATTTAGTCGGTTAGAAATATTTCATAGCTTCGGTTCTCGTGCTCATAAAAATTGCGCTAAAAATACTAAAACATACTGATTGCTGACTGTTGCTCCTTATATGGTTGCTGTAGACAGCCTACAACTCTCGGCCCATTATTACTGTTCAGAACAATCTTCACAACCTGAACACGATGGACATAGAGTCATTTAGGCTAGATTAACGTTATAAATTATTGTAAAATTTAGATTGTGGCTATTTAGAAAGGGCAGACATGTATATAATAATTGCTTATTTATGTCCGTAAATGTTAATTGGGAAAACTTAGACTAGGGCTTCCCATGAATTATCTGCGTCGCACCACTATGAGAATAATGTGGGCAAGCCCAAGTGCGGCTTGCGCCATTCGGTAGGGAATTGCGCGGCCCTGGGATTCGAACCTCAGTCTTCTTTCATGCGAGGCGGATGTTCTACCTCTACGCCAATTGGAGTTTGCTCATAAAAAAGGCGCCCTTAATGCTATCGCGTTAAAATGGTACTAGTGGCACCATCACAGCACAACTATCCTCCCCTCACCTTACCACCTCCGCAAATAAACAACAAACAAACAAAACTTCGTTAGTGCAAGTGTACTTGCACTCTACATTTAGAAAAGTGTTTTGTACTCCATCAGCACTCTGCCAGCTTGAAGAAAATATAACTCTACAGCAGAGCTACAGGAAGCGTAATGGTGCAATGCAAAAATGTACATTCTACGGTAAACTACAGCAAGAAGATTCTTCACCTCTGGCTTCACCTTTACAATGTAGTCGACTTACTGTTCCTTTCATTAACTCTGCAACCATGCTTACTTTTAAAATGCGTCATTAGAAGTTGGGTTAAGCATAAGATCTACCTCAGGCTACACCGGAAGTTAACAACCGCAGTACAATAAAATGGTGATTACGATACTTGCAGGTAACCACCATAAAGGTCTTGTTTCGATAAATGAACCCAAATTGTATTCTGATTGAACAGTGAGAATGGTTTGTACCCCGAAGAGCTCACAAGTACTGCAAAACATTTTCAAAATCAACCATATTGAAAAGCAAAGGCTTATATCCAGATAAAATGGTGTAGTGCTCGAAACAAATGACATGTTTATTTCGACTTGCCTCCCTGCCATCTCTCGTTAAAGGCGGCAAAGCCACACGCCGAACAGTATTTGAACGAGAACTGTGCCGGAAAGCTGGCTTTGCTGCTAAGAGACACTCAGTGCGGCAAAGCATACCTTCTTATATACGCGCGCTTTGTAATGCTACAGGAGGTACCAGACTTGAGATGATCAACATCGCGTTTAAAGAAGGTAGTTGAATTGATGACAGAGAATATAACTTCACGTTTGTTTAGAAAATTATCGCCGAACACTACCTGAACGAACACGCCGAACACCATCTGAACCAGCACTGTGCCGGAAAGCTGGCTTTGCTGCTAAAAGCCGCTTAGTGCGGCAAAGCATACCTTGCATATACGCACGCTTTGTAATGCCACAGGAAATAACAGACTTATGATGATCGACATTGCGTTTAAAAAAGATAGTTGAATTGATGACAAAGAATATAACTTCATTTTTGTTTAGAAGATTATCTCCGTATTTTATGGTCCTTACCTTCATTTCCTATGAAATATTAGCTATACCGCGACCCACCCTCTACATACAAGAGTGTTCGTTACAGGCGCACTGTAGTCAACAATCTTTACTGCTGCTGTTTTCGAATGCACTGCAATGGCAGTTACTGTTCTTAGTGTCACAAAACCAAAAATTGGCAGTGACTTAGCTCTGGCTAAGGCTGGTAAAATGCGTTAGCAATGGCCGCATGGCTACGCTTGTGTGTTCGCTTGTGCGGATCTTGTGTGGTTCGATAGTTTGGCTATAGAGTAATACATGACACACAACGTTTACGGCCGTTCTTCCGGCGATTCTTCAGCGCGCTGTCTTCGTTCGGTGGCATTGCGAAGTTCCTGCGCAATCATGTGTTCATCAGTAGCCGACGATGTGGAAGCACTCGGAGAACTAGAACGTAGTTGTCGAGCATCATCTTGTGCGCGACGCTTAGCACGGCGTTCTTCACGTTCTTCCATTCTCTCCTGTGCACGTTGTCGCTAGCAATCACGGCCAGGCCGAAGCAAAGGCGAACCATCTGTTCGGCGCGGCAGCGGCGCCACTGCAGCGCGCGGGGCTTTAGCGCGGCTAGCCGACGGTGCCGCCATCCTTCGGAGCTCGGATGAAGCGGTTGCTCGGCTCGGCTGTTTAAGGTCAAACGTGGCTTCCGACGGCGATACGCAACGGCTTGAAACCTGGAGCAGTATTGCTATCGCAATAAAATAATAGCCTCTACGCAGCTACTCATTCGACCAAAAAAAAAAATAAAGTTTTGAGCGAGCGAGCAGCCTTTTCATTTTCTATCTTCGCTCGAGCCTCCTGATTCAACTATATAACGCTGAAATAAAAGTGCCATACATTTCAGACCAGCTGGAGTTCAGCTATCATCTCATAACAGCTGTCAGCCAAGTGTTGTGAATTGAGGTGTATTTGCAATCTTTTTCGCCCATTTTGCATACCTTTCTTTAAGCGCATACAGCATCACATATGCTCATTTTAAAAAGTAAAGCCACCAAACTTTCCTTCTGCATTCTCTACTGCTCAACGTTTGCTAAAACACATGCAATTTGTGACAACGTTGGCCGCACAAAGGCATGGAAAAAATAACAATGTTATAGCGGTTACTTCACTTGTCATTCCTGCTTTTCAAACAGTATTTCATAAGAATTTGAGTCGTTTAAATTGACGTGGCAATCATATCAGTTGTTGAGTTTCACGGGACCTCAATGTTGTCTCAGCCACTGGTAGCACAAGAGATCACGACTCATTGGTAGGAAACACTAGATTATAAATTGCAGGAATATTGCTTGTGGTGACTATGCATGCCAGTGTCACTGGCACCATTATGAACAAAAATATGTATGCAACCTTGCTTCTCTTCTACTGCTCTGATGCCTGGTTCGGACCAAATAGGCATGATTTCACAATGCCAAACGACATTACTAGTTATTTATGCAGGCTGTTTGATTAGCTTTTGACAGCGCCATGCTGTCTCACTTCCATCCTGACTGTCAGTGTTGATCGCGCTGTTAACCCATGTTTGATGTGACTTCAACGTGGCGCTGAACTTAACGCAGCGAAAAGCAGCACCCTCATCATCGGCTGCTTTGCAGACCCTCTGCCGGTACCGATAACGCTTGTGAGTGCGGTCAGAGTTCTCGAGGTACTTTCTGCAGAAAGGAGTTTCTCGGTGCGTCTTGAACGAGGCGGTGACCCGAGTGGCAAATGTGCTAGCGCAAGCTGCATCACAGAACCTGTCGCTATCCGTAAAAGTGAATGTAGTCAAAATTCGTATGTGCACTTTCGCCTTTTACGTTGCCCGCTTAGCGATAATACCACTACGTACTGTAGGTATTCTGGCTTCGCTTACGGGCGCCTTTGTGTGGCATGGTGGCAATGCCCGCGTGGCTTGCCATCTACTACATCTTCCAACAAACAGGAGAGGTTTGGGGCTCCCTTGTGTTTCAACTGAGTCCCGTGTCTTGGCCTTGAAACTTGTGAGCGAGCTCCTTGAGGCGGAAGCGTACTTGGGGCATTCAGTTATGCTACACTGGTTGGGGACTGCGCGGCGCGCCTTCATCCGAGACCATTACCTCGGTCCTAAAGCTGAGCGGTCATCTTCCTTCTACGGGGCCGTGGCGAGCAAGAAGACCGTGCTAGAGAGAGACCTGCTCGACACGAACATAGCAAACCCGCTCAGAGTTCGATACCGTCGCACTTATCGCCTGTACCAAACATACGCAGGAGGAAAAGGCCCAAACAGTTCTTTCAAAATGGCGCAGGTGGGCACCCGCACACATACCAAGTGAGATAAGGGACTTCGACTGGCAGAGGCGCTGGGTGTTCTGCCAACGCAGCAGCGTCTCGCCGCGTGGACAGTTATCCCAATGGTCAGTGCACCAATTGTGGCGCGGTAGAAACGATAAATTATGTTTTGTTTCATTGCGTCGTTGCGCCCAAAATGTGGCTCCTTGTACGCAGAAGGCTTGAGGCACGCATTGGCCCAAATATTAGTCACCAGAATGACAGCTTCGCTAAACTGAAGTTAGTACAACGTTGTTTTGTGGAAGCGACGCTGCCTTGCTGAGGCTCGCAGCATTCCGGCTTGGGCCATGTACCCAGAGCTGCAGAGCCTGCGCCTCCTCATGTGGAAGTATATTTCTGATTAACTAGCCGCAGATGGGGAAGCGCGGTTTCTCTGGCGGTCGCACACGCGTTATGTTGTTCTAAGGGAAAGCAGGCTGGTGATGCTAGTCTTGAAGTATTAGCTGGCCTCTGGATTTCCTGCACTCTTTACCGGAATGAGACCATTTGTTCAGTTTTTTTTCTCTCTGCCGTCCTCCTGTAAGAGAGATAAGGCAATGAAATGATTGTTTTATATGAGAAGGCTCTGGACAGAGCTCCTAAGGTACGGCATAACCTATTTTCGGTTTTGAAGGGCTTAGAAGTAATTGCTTTGCCATAAATCTCGGGCTGAAGGCTGTTTGGAATGTACGTTCATCGACGTATAGTTTCTATGAGTTAGGAATGGGTCGCTCCGGAGCGAGCCGGATCTTCGGAGCCGCTCCTTTCAAAGAGCAGGTGAGCCATTTGGCTCCGCAAAGTCGGAGCCGGATCCACCAGAGCCTTCGGATCCGGAGCGGTCGGTGCCGGAGCGTCGGTGCTGGAGCGGTCGGAGCCATAGGAGTGGTCGGAGCTGTCCGATCTTTCGGAGAGCTGGTTGCTGGTTCTCGCGTTCAGCGAACCTTCCCGTCACAGGCGGGTGCGACTTCCGTGCCATCTATTAGCGATGCGAGAAAACAACCTCCCGCCCTTTCTCTCAAGATTCGCAATAATGTCCACGCCCTCGGCTGTCTTATGAGCAGAGTGTGCAGTTCTTTTTTGTAGAGCGAGTAAGGTGGTCCTTTTGCTTTTGTTCTATGGATAAAATCTTCTATATGACTGGAATGGCGGTTGTTTTAAAAAGTGGTTCTCTCTCATTCAGTGAGCCTTGTCTGTAGGAGCCGGGTGAGATTTTTCAAAACGTAAAGCGGAAAAGCAACTATACCGCCTTTCTTTGTCAGTGTCACAACCAACCTATTGCTTTCGGATTTTCCGGAGCGCCATGCTGCTAGTGCCCGCACTTTTTTTGTCATGCCGTTTTGTGCTTTCGTTCCATGCCGACGAGTAGAGACCGGTACTCGATCATCCGCTGTGTAAAGTGGTCCGCGGCAATCCCTTTAGCTCTGTATGCGTAATGTAGTGTGTCACCCGATGCCACTGAAGGGGGGAGTAAAGAAGCCCTAACTGGCAAAGAATGGCGCCGTTTGTTGCCATTCTGCTGATCGAAAGATGTCTCATGACACTCATCGATCGTGCATTGGTCGCTGGTGCAACAACACCATTTGAAGACGAAGTCTTTCGTGTCTCAAAAGGCAATAGAACGTGTAGTTTACTCTATTGATGACATAGCACGTAGGACGAGGACGAATATAGAAGGGGACACCGAGAGCACCGACTACAATTATTATAGATTTGATCAGAAATTAAATAACTCAGTGGGAGATAAGAAGTGGGGAATATTGACCATATGCCAGTCGCGCTCATCGAATAACTGCCATTCGCGCCAAACACAGAGGACCATCGCACCCGTAGAAACATGACAGTTGCCGTTCTGCCATTCAATGCCTTCTTACTGACGGCGCACGAACAAGAGTAGGCACCGAGAAATCAGCGTCCCCAAGCACACTGAAAAAAAAGAGAAAGAAAATGCGAGCCAGCGTTTGTCCTCTAGGAATTTTTGTCGGGACGAATGTAACTTATGGTATGCAATTCACTGGTTGCTGCAGGGAGAGCACCCGATGTCATTTGTGGCAAATCGGAAAGCTCGAAACTGACGTCAGGGTAAGCTAGAGCTATAAGGGCCATTTTTTATTATACCACTTATACCAGTGCAGCAAGAATCCATTGTAAGTATAGAAGGTTTGATACACTGGTGTAGCTGGTGCAGGTTAAACAAATGACCCTATAGTGTGCAATCCGCGTGTTCCAGAACGGAGAGCTCCTGACGCCATTTTCGACAAACTGGAAAGCTCGAAACTGACGTCAGGCCCAGGGGCAGGGATGCGTTCCTATTTAATCCCCACCGCCCGGCTTTCCGGGGTGCATGTTTCTGATTCCAACGTACTAGTGCGACTTGAGAGGGAACGCGGAAAATGAAGGAGAGAAGAGACAGCCGGCTGGCTGTTACCAGCTCCGGACGGCAGCCCCCTAGCAGGGGCAACCGATGTTGTGTTTGGGCCGGGCGTGAGGAGATCGAGGCCAATATTGTCGTACTCCAAGCGTACTTGGTACGCGGTGTGGGTTTAGTGTCCGGAGCGAAGCCATGCCCCGGAGAGGAGAAAAGCAAAGCGAAGTGGTCCGATTGTTCCGCGTTCTTTCGTTGTTACGACCGTGCATCATCCGCACTTGCGCGCTCTATTGTTCGCCTGTGGGCATGGATAAGTGCTGTGGATATGTGCTGTTGGTACAATGACGCTAAGTGAGCCTGTTTCCATGAATCCTTTTGTGTAAGCCTGTTTTGCTATTTTGAGACCCTGCAAATGCCAAATTGGCCCTGTCAAGGGAACGTCTAGAAAAATACCAAGAAATGTCCCCCTGCGGGAAATAGCTGGAAGTGCTTTCGTTCAATTGTTCACCCTTCTCGTCGAGAAGCGCTATTGTCCAGTGAGGAATGCCTACTGTCCAAAGGAGACGACAGAGTGACACGTCCGCTGACGTACAGGACAAGGAAGGAGCAAGGTGATTACGGCCATTAGAGGATTTCCCGGGAATGCAGGAAAGATTTGCAATTGCTGGAAAGGGACAATGCTGGGAGCAGTATGTGGCACGCACGTGCACTTGGGTTTCTGAGAAGGAAATCCACTTACCGGAACCAGCCTAGCGGATCTTTGCTGAAGAATAGAAATGTACCTCCTCGCCGTTCCCAAGCTCTTCCCGCCAACAAGTGACCACGCCCAACGAAACAATGCCGGACCAGTCAGTGCATCAGATCATCAGTGCAGTGATGTGTTCGATTGGATGCCGATATCTGAGGGGCGTGCCCTGGAACTGGTTGGTCAGCATCTTCAGAGAGGGGCTGGACATAGCGGGTTTTAAGGACGCTGCAGAGCACGAAATGACGCTCTGAGCCGTGGGTAAACGACTCATTCAGATGCTTCTCGCTATGAACTCTTTACGCTTGCCATTTTGTTAATATACCCTTCTTTTTCATGTAAATAATCATGTAAATAAGTTTTCTCAAAGTGCCATTAAACCTGCTTGTATATATTTTACCAACTTCGAAGATTAAATCCTTCATCAACCCCGAGTCTCTGCACGCTACCAAGTGAAGGCCGGGTCGACTTAGTCCCAGCGTCACGACAACTGGTGACCAGTGTTGGGATCTGAATCTACAAGCCACAACATCTGGTGATCGGAGGTGGCATCTGAATCTACAAGCCACAACATCTGGTGATTTGAGGTGGATCAGAATCTGCAAGCCACAACATCTGGTGATCGGAGGTGGCATCTCAAGCAACAATCAGGAGCAACAATCGGCCAACAAGAAAGCAGCTCGGAACATCGATCGCATGTGTGGGTGAGTGCTTGGCTTTTCTTCTGATGTGGACCAGGTTCTAGAACAGGGTTAGATTTTAGAACTGGTAAAAAGTGTTGGAACGCCTTTAGGTTTGGTAGTTTGCACTGTTGTTTTGGAAGTAGCCGACACTCGGAGCGATCATGAGCCTACAAAAGCTGCAGAAACCGGAACTGTTGCTATTGTGTGAGGAATTGGGAATTGATACAAGTGGTTTGGCACGAAAACCCTTGATTTTAAAGGCAATCACTGATTTAGGAGCCGATGATGAGGAGCTCAGTGAAGCATGGAACCTCATCGAACAAAAAAAGGAGGAACAGCTCAGACAACAGAAAGAGCGAGAAAAAGAGGAAAAGAGGCGGGAGCGTGAAATTGAGGGAGAAGCAAAAAGGCTGGAGCTAGAAATTGAGCTCCGGAAATTAGAACTAGAGTTGAGCAAGAGGTCGGGCAATTGTCCCCAGCTAGCGGTACCTCTCCTCAACAAGGAGGCAGATTTCAAGATGTCAAAGTACATGCAGCCATATGTGATATCAGGGGATATCGGTCTGTATCTGGCTAACTTTGACGAACTTGCGAAAAACTGTCCTTCCAGCGAGACACGTGGTCTCAGAGATTATTGACGGTTCTGCCCTGCGAGGCAGCGGAGGTTGTCGCGCGGCTAAGCAAGGAGGACGCGGACAACTACGAGAAGGTGAAGGCTTACCTTCTGATTTTCGGAGACAGAGATGTGCAGGCCTTAACACGTTCAAAGGCGCGAGTACTAGCTACACTGCTCATTCCAGAGAAAGCCACAGCGGAGGAAACGGCAGTTAAAACAGTGGTCGAAGCGGAAGACAGCAGGTCAGAAAACTTTGAGAGCGAGGCATCTCAAATAGGTCAACTTGAAAGTGAGCTTGATGAGACGCGGAATGAGGGCGTTCTTGAGAATAACCTCTTGCCGCCAGTGTCTAATAATCTCACGAGACTTTTAAGTGTAACCCGAGAGGACTTAGCTATGGAGCAAGCCAATAATCCTAAGATACAGGAGCTTCTCAAAAGGACGGAGCAGATAGAACTAAAGAAATCCCAGCTGTCCGATCTGGGCGAGATAATAATAGAGTTTGAGGCCTGCTTCGTGGACAGGCCAGGCAGGACTGATTTGACTGAGCACGATATTGAGCTGACTTCAGACGTGCCAGTGCGATCAAGGTGCTACCGATTCTCTCCAAGGCAAAGAGAAATTCTGGATAGGGAAGTAACTCGCATGCTGGAATTGGGAGTAATAAAACCCTCGGAAAGCGATTATGCTTCGCCTACGATCTTAGTAGAAGCTCCAGGTAAAGACCCTAGGCCTGTGGTAGACTACCGAAAGCTAAATTCTCTCACCAGGAATCAAGTGTATCCTATTCCGAATATTGAGGAGAGAGTAGAACAGGTCAGTAGAGCGGCATATGTGACTACGCTGGACCTTACTCGAGGATACTGGCAAGTACCGCTCACTGAACGCGCCAGCAGATACGCGGCTTTCGTCACTCCGACGGGCAGCTACCAGCCAACAATGATGAGTTTCGGGCTCAAAAATGCTCCATTTTGTTTTTCCCGACTCATGAATAGGGTTTTAAAGGGGTGTGAAACATTCGCGGTGCCTTATTTAGATGACATTGCGGTTTTTTCCGACTCATGGGCGGACCATATGGTGCATCTAAGAGCTGTACTGAGCCTTTTGCGTCAAGCTGGACTAACCGTAAAGGCCGAGAAATGTTGCCTGGCAAGGGCGACCGTGGACTACTTGGGTCACAATGTAGGTCAAGGTTTCAGGAAACCCAGCGAGATTAAGATTTCTGCGGTAGCAGACTATCCGCGGCCGAGCACGAAGACGGAAATTCGAGCATTCCTGGGTCTGACGGGATACTACAATCACTACATCCCTAACTATTCAGCTTTGACTAGCCCTCTGACCGACGCTCTCCGCAAGACAGAACCGACAAATGTAGTCTGGGACGAACAAAAGGAAGCCTCCTTCGTAAACCTGAAGGCTGTGCTGATTAGCCGTCCGGTATTGCGAGCTCCAGACTATGACCGAGAATTCACGGTCCAGTGCGATGCAAGTGATCGAGGGCTAGGTGCTGTTCTCTGCCAGAGAGATGACGACGGTAATGAGCACCCCGTGCTCTACCTGAGCAGAAAACTGAGTTCTAGAGAGAGGGCTTATTGCGCGTCAGAGAAAGAGTGCGCTTGCATTGTATGGGCCATTCAAAAATTGCAGTGCTATCTTGGAGGGGCAAATTCACCACAGAGACGGACCATTGTGCCCTGGCTTGGCTGCAAACTGCGACATCGAAGAACAGTCGCCTTCTTAGGTGGAGCTTGATTTTACAGCAGTACAATTTTGAAATAAGATACAAAAAGGGGAAATTAAATGGGAATGCGGACGCGCTTAGCCGCTGTTTCTAAGCGGTCCGAGGTGTTCCTCACCATGTATCCAAATTGATAATCAGGTTTTTTTTTTTCGTGCACTTGTATATGTGTGACTATGTAAAGCAGCACGTTTGGTTTTCTAGGCATACGTGGCTCCTGAACGTCTTGAGTGTGGGCTTTTCTCGAACAACGATGGCAGTTTTCTTTTAACCTGGTCTCTTCAGACGGGAGCCGAGTGCTTGCTTGGACATGTGGTTGAGTTTCAGACAGCTCAAGCAATTTGGCCTACGACAATCAAGACAACGCGACAAGCAACAGCGAGTTTCAAGCCTTCATGTGCAGGCCATTAAGTCTTCTCTTCATGCAGCAGCTGCGACTGCTGCCCTTCGAGACTCTTCTGGCGGGGGAGGAGGCTGTTACGACCGTGCATCATCCACACTTGCGCGCTCTATTGTTCGCCTGTGGGCATGGATAAGTGCTGTGGATATGTGCTGTTGGTACAATGACGCTAAGTGAGCCTGTTTCCATGAATCCTTTTGTGTAAGCCTGTTTTGCTATTTTGAGACCCTGCAAATGCCAAATTGGCCCTGTCAAGGGAACGTCTAGAAAAATACCAAGAAATGTCCCCCTGCGGGAAATAGCTGGAAGTGCTTTCGTTCAATTGTTCACCCTTCTCGTCGAGAAGCGCTATTGTCCAGTGAGGAATGCCTACTGTCCAAAGGAGACGACAGAGTGACACGTCCGCTGACGTACAGGACAAGGAAGGAGCAAGGTGATTACGGCCATTAGAGGATTTCCCGGGAATGCAGGAAAGATTTGCAATTGCTGGAAAGGGACAATGCTGGGAGCAGTATGTGGCACGCACGTGCACTTGGGTTTCTGAGAAGGAAATCCACTTACCGGAACCAGCCTAGCGGATCTTTGCTGAAGAATAGAAATGTACCTCCTCGCCGTTCCCAAGCTCTTCCCGCCAACAAGTGACCACGTCCAACGAAACAATGCCGGACCAGTCAGTGCATCAGATCATCAGTGCAGTGATGTGTTCGATTGGATGCCGATATCTGAGGGGCGTGCCCTGGAACTGGTTGGTCAGCATCTTCAGAGAGGGGCTGGACATAGCGGGTCTTAAGGACGCTGCAGAGCACGAAATGACGCTCTGAGCCCTGGGTAAACGGCTCATCCAGATGCTTCTCGCTATGAACTCTTTACGCTTGCCATTTTGTTAATATACCCTTCTTTTTCATGTAAATAATCATGTAAATAAGTTTTCTCAAAGTGCCATTACACCTGCTTGTATATATTTTACCAACTTCGAAGATTAAATCCTTCATCAACCCCGAGTCTCTGCACGCTACCAAGTGAAGGCCGGGTCGACTTAGTCCCAGCGTCACGACACCATCCTCAGTCGTCTCAACAGGCAGAAACCGCAACTGCAATCACAAAGCAGGCAGACACAGAGGCTGAATGTCACCGCTTGCTTTATCACATTAGGGCCAAAATTGATTTTTACGTTTTATTACTAATAATGTAACATAATATATATATATATATATATATATATATATATATATATATATATATATATATATATATATATATATATATATATATATATATATATGTGTGTGTAATATAAGATCTGGCCCGTCCTGAGCGACCCACTCATCTCCACATATGAAGTCAGACAGTGAGCCGTTCTAGACAGCCGTTTCACTTTAGGGAGGGGAGCCGCTCTGAACAACTTACTAAAGTGGGCCGTCCTGTCCATCTCTAGTAAGAGCGTTTGTAAACTTTCTCTTTGTGCGGAAAGTGTCCTGTATCCTTTGTTCTAATGACCGGCCTACATGTGAAGAGAATGTGCATCGCTGCTTTTTAAGGCGAAAGCCTTTAATAGCTCATAATGTCGTCGTTCGGTCGCACTTTAGCTGTCAATCAGCTGTTGTCAGCGCGGTTGCCATGGAGACCACCGCCGTTAGTGGTAGTGACCAATAATGAAGGTGGTAGTTAGGGATAGTGACAGTGATGATGAATAGGATAGTCGGGGTAGTTAGCAATGTTGATGATGATGATAATGAGAGATGACTATGACGTCATCACCCGGTAACGTCATGACGTCCCCAGGCGATATATGAAGCTGAGTCCCCTCCCCCCCCCCCGGCCATCCGATCCATGCCTGTGTGCGGAACCTTTATTGGGCGCTTCCTTGAAGGCTGCACCACACAGCATACAGAAGCAGACACAGTACAGCAGGAAGCAGCGACGTTTCAAATTCCTTTACCTTCCGCACCCCCGAGAGTTACCGTTTCGAGTGGTGGTTAGAAATCAAGGATCGAGTGACAAGTTATGAGGAAGTTACTAAGTATTACCGCCTAGCTAGCCGGTAAATGCCGCCTCCTCACCCCGCACGCAGTCGAGAGGAGGCAGTCATCCTAAGGCAAATACAGACTGGATCACTCCTCTCCACAGCAGTGCACACGTCCTTGTCATACATCTACACGAGTGGTGCATGCAATGTATGCGAAGTGGATCCGGCGGACCAATGGCATATCATGTGCGACTGTGCCAGGTTCCCGACCGAAGCTACTTCTAAGACATCGCCCGAACGTCGACGTTCTGTGCAAAGTACAGACAAGGACAGTCAACTATGGGCCGTCCAGCAGGCCAGGGGTGCGCTCGAAAATCACAAGCCTCATGACCCACCATAAACCGACCGAAAAGGGGTAATGCAGAGTAGGGCATAATCCCGTGTCGATGCTTGGCCAGCGTGAAGACTCTTTAAACCGTCGTTTGTGGGCATGTCATTAAAGATATACCTACCTACCTACAGGAAAGGCGCAGTGTCACAGTTCTTCACGGACATCTTAATCGAGCCGTGAGCAAAATGAGAAAGCTCAGAATGAAAAAAAATTGCAGAGAATTACGCTACTTTGTAATGCAAAATTTGAGCGCAGCTCATCAGCTGTTTCACAATTTCGATAGATGGAGGCAAAAATTTCGAGCAAGTCATGTATGTAGAATTACAGACAACTTTTTATTTTTCGCACGTATTCCTTCAAGAAACACTCCACTAACAATTCTTGGCCGTCACGAAGGAAGCATTGTGGTCGGAGAAATAATGAGAGCAATTATGTTATCGGGAGGTGGCGCTTGGGCCCATAGGAATGTTGTGCGGCGAAGAGATAGCAGCGACTGACTGATGCCGCTGACGCCGCTAGCGAGTCAATTCAACGTGGCTCTGGGTTTAGGCTTGGGATGCACGCACCGTGATCAGCTGGTAGCGAACCTCAAGAGAAGAGGGGGGGAGGGGGTTACACGCAGCAGCGAACGCCGTTCGGTTGTCGAAGCGCGGCTTGCTCTCAGTGGATCACGGTGCAGCGCGCTCAGCGATAAGAGAACACGCGTGGTCGGCGCCTTGGAGGAAGAAAAGGGGGGGGGGGCGGAAGCGGGCGCTGCGATGGCTGCGGAGTTGGTTACGAGGGACAACGGCGACGACGACGCAAAACGCAGGGACGGGCGCCAAAGAGCTGTGCTCTAAAATTCTAGGTGCACTTTAGACAACTAAAGTGCAAGAGGCTAAAGCGTCTGTTGCAAAGTGGTCCGAAGCCTCCATTACAGAGAGAGGACGGAGCCCTGCGGAGTGCTCTTGCCCTTAAATCTGGGCCTTCGGCCCCTTGATTGTTTTAATAAATGTTCACCAGCCAACTAATTTCTATTACGGTCCCTCTTTCTTTTTTCACTGCCACTTTCCTCCACTCATGAGCTGTTAAATGTTTTCGGCGAACTTAAGTGTCCTGTGATTTTAGTTTTGGTACATATTTTTGAACTCGTGAGCCTTGCTGAGACCGAAACGATGGTAACTTAGGATCGAGTTTCAGGAAAATATTGTGGGATCAAAGCAGTTGCATCACGGAAAAAGCACGACATACTTGTCGCTTAACACTTTATACCAGCGGCTGAGGATTTTTCCTCAGCTTGATTTTGACGCATGTATAAATTTTGATGTAATAATGTTAAATTTTGCGTTTTTGAGAGATATTTTCTCAGTGTGAAATAAAAAAGAAAACGAGAAGACATGAAGAACTGTTTGTCTTCGATTATATTTTGTCAGAAGTAATGGCAACGCTGCAAATTATAACCGTGTAATTCGAGCATACATGGTGCGAATATGTGAACCGGTGATGCATACTGCCGCGTTTTTATCGCTTTCAGGTCAATCAATAATTAATTATACGTTGTTGGTATTTGACTAGTCTCCACGTATATTCTCAGTGCGTTTCCATTTCACACATACGAAATACTAAAAACAGGAGTCATAGATGTTCGTGACGTGGCTGTGACAGATCATCAAGCGCTCGTTGTGCCCAAAAAAGTCTCCCCCCTTTTTTCATGATCGACTTCATTTTTTTTCGGAACCATATATAGTGATTCGCAGACAGCGGTATCTGTCCTAAATTATAAATCTCCCTCAGTCACAATTATTAAGTTTCGCTTCGACCACTGCATTGTACTGTTTTGTTCAAAAGAAAAAAGAACTCGGAAGAAAGCGCGGACCAAAGCCCTAGTATTGGGACGAGAAAAAAACGGTGCGCGCACATTCAGCGCTAAGGCGTGCTCTATACGCGATAGTGACAGACCCTTTTAGAACCAGAGAACGCATTGCCCCCAGAGTCAACGCAAGGCCCGGAAACGAACATGCCAAAGCCGGACTGCGCGCTTGCTGTCAACGTTGTTGACGGAAGCCCAGACCAGCGACAGTACTCTATACTTTCGTCATTTTTTTTTTCATTCCATCAGTAACCACTATACTGTATGCAATGCTTCTGGTTTTCAAGTTAGGCTAAATAGTAAATGTGAACGAAATTTACGCCTGACATGTCAGGAAGATTTGTTGACATGTCGCGTAGATAAGACAAAACGTTGCCTAACTAACCGGAGGCTGTACCATGACGTATGGGGCTAAATGTAGGACAAGCGAACTGAATCTTGCAAGGAAAGCAACATTGAAGGAAGGCGAAAGACTAGTGCCTGTTCGAATTTCCGCTGTCAAGTAAGCTACCCACGGAAACGTTTTGCTCTGATTTGGGCTATTTACTGTTTGCCTTTCTTTGTTCTCGTAACCCGAAAATATACAGGGTAGATATCAAATGTAGCACAGCAGAACCCTCAAGGAATGTTCCAAGAAGCGCTTCGCAAGTATGGAGCTCTTAAGAAACGCCACTGAAAGGAGCTCTTGAGATTATGGCAGCTTGTCCAATGTTTTCGCTGGCTTTCTGCGGATTGAAACAACTGAAGTAGAGGGAGGGACTGACGGGCCTTCGTCGGTTCTTTGTGAAGAAGGAATAAAGAAGCTTAGCTGACTTCTCATTCATCTGGCTTTGCCAGGCGGGGTAAGTGGCAGCAAACCTTCTTGCCTTTGCTCTGAGGGACTGTGCAACACATGTTATAGATGAGCCACGAGACCAACGCAGACACTGATATCGAAAACTCACGAAGACTTACCGGGAGCCCTTCTGGGTATGAGCTTTTTTGTTGCCATCTGTTTACTTTCACCCCACGTAGCCGTCTGTTTACTTTAACAGGGAGTAAACGCCGTTAGAGCAGATCTCCTTCGCTCCTTTCTCCGCGAAAGGAGTTTGCTTAACGTGCCTGCTACTGCACTTTTTTAGTTATTTCTGTCGCCTGCAAGATCAGCTTAGTGCGTGCGCTGTTATTATTAAAGGACCGCATTGAAGAGCAGTTGACGTTGGCTTCTTCTAAAGGTTAGCGCGCTGCCGTGACAGAAACATCAGTTACCCCAAAGGCGGAGCTTTTGTAAGCTGGAAAAATGTACACTGAAATACAATTATAATCTTCAACAGGCTGCTCCGTCATTACTGTTAGCAGTCATGATCACGAAGTGGTTTCTCTTCTTGTCTCGATTTGAAAATTTTTAATTCATGCGAAGAGTGAAAGCTCTTTTCCTGTTCAATATTCCCAGAGGAATTAATCTATTCCAAACTTGAACCGCTGTTATTTTGAATGCGATTATTGGTCTTCAATCTGGAATGGCACAAGACTGAATTTACTTGTACGGCTGGAAATGTAAACTTATTTACATGGTGAATTGCTTTGAAACTGAACGTAATAGCTGTAACCGGTAAGGTCCTGAAGCCGAAGGAGTTTCGCCTCACCAGCGAGGTGAAGCCGTTACGGCGCCATTAAGTACTAAAGTCCGGGAAACGCTAAGATAAATCTGCTTGCTACAATAAGAAATCATTTTCTAGCATTTTATATGCCATTTGGCGTTTAATGATGGGGTAACAGCTCTATTTTGCGGCTGAGCTGAAATTGCTTAGCCTTCAGGATTTTGACCGACGGTGTACATGGCCGTGTAAAATTAAATAATAGCTAGCCACCAGCAGCCTTTTTCTCGCCCATATGAGCAGAGATGCGGAGGCCAACAAAAGGCTTAAAAAAACTGGAATAACGCAGTCAGATATGGGAGAGAAAATACATGCCATATTAAGAATCGAGAGCAGAAATTAAAACGACGGATAGACGGAATCACGACTATTAAGAACGTCCGCCATGAACCGGGTAGTGTCGGTGGCGCTACTAGGGTTATTGATCAAATCGTTCCCTCTTCTTGACAGGCAGCCAGCTTCTACTGCCGGGCGCCGCGCATCACAGATTGAAGCCACTGGGCTTCTTAAATGCTCGCCCATACCGACCGTGAAAAGATATTCTAATTATCTTTACCTCTGCGGCCACTGTACCAACGCTTTTTACCGCGGTTTACCACGAATGCGTTCACGTTGCTGTCTGACATTCTCGGAAAGTGTAATTGTCACGCAAATGTGTCTACTTTTCTGACTTGACAACACGTATAACAGCGGCATTTCTTGCGAACTTGAAAACGCCGTTTAAGTCCTATTTATTTATTTTGCAAGGCGTCTGTACCTACCAGCGAGCTGTTTATACTTTGCGTCCTCACCATTTAGGAAATTGGCAACTTTGACGACGTGTTGCGAAAGGCATACGTTGGCCGCTTCTTCTCTCAATATGGCAAACTATTCTTTTCATTTTCGAGAAAGAGACAAAAAACCGCTAGCGCTGAAACCTCCATCGTGATGGTTCATACTGCATATAAAGGAATGCAATATTTTGGAGAAGTGCCAGAAGCATGTGCTAGCGTCCCAACGTGCGCGCGTCTTCATGTGTCTTACAGGCATGCCTACAATAAACACATTCATTAATTTATACAAAGCTCGCAAAAGTGAACGCAGTAATGCAGCTTAGAAAACCCTTCCAAAACAGCAGCAAAAACACGTGCGCTGCTCCGATTTATATGTAGTAAAATTTGAGGTATATGGCACGTGAAAAGCAGTGATGGCCCTGTGATCTAGGAAAGAGCTTATGTCAAGGTAAGTGCATAAAATTATAGGGCCTCGTAGATGTCTCTTAACAGGAGAATGGCGAAAGCCTACCCTTTCTTTCCTATGACTTGCCTCATTATTTGTTTATTATCGGCGTTCGTTTCAGTGATAAATATAACTATAATCGGTTAACAGTAAATGAAAGGCGCCGTATCTCTCACTGTTTTTCCGGCAAGTAGCGCCTGTTGCGTGTGTTCCTCGGTGTACGCTCAAATGAGGGATTGCAGATGGCCGCAAAGCTAGGCAAGAACACATCTGGCGGAATCTCACAGAATAACACATCTCGCGAACAGATCTTTAGACTTTCACTCCCACCTTTCTCTCTCCCTCATCGACACGGTTCAGGTGTCGACAGAACATGTCTGACAGATACTGTGCCTTTCCTTTCCTGTTAACCAATTATTTTTGGCCGCAAAGTGGCATTTTCACTGAGGCGGTGGCCGCGCCATGGTCGCACCACGCCTTGCGCTCTTGCCTAGCATACGCTGTTTTCGCCTTCTGCGTAGCGTGGTCCGGTAATTACGCTTTACACCACGTCACTACGGATGACATACCAGCGCGAGAGCTGGGCTACCAAGTCGGCTGTTCAGCGTAGCGTGGCTCGTAGCCACGCCGGGGGTTTCGCGTTTTTCCCACTAGGTGCGCTGTAATTTAACAGCTAGTGTGACGTCATAAGCGAGGCGAAGATGGGATACTGTTATATATTCGCGACAGTTTCGTGGAATGACCACTTTATCGCTTATTCCGCTATCTGAATGCAGTCCCATCCAGCCGAGGATGGCTCTGCCCGTGGTGGTTCTGGTCAACCTTTTTAGTTGCGCCATGCGCACAGTCTCCGCTAGTTCCGTCAAACTGTTGTGCACCCCCATTTCGAGGAGTCGTGAAATAATCAGTTGGGCGTGAAATAAACGTACTAGAATTATTTTATGGAATTTCTCAAATAAAGCTTGCGTATCATGTAAATATTGGCTGGGAGACTGCTCTACCTATATATGGGGCGATGTGACCTCGTGACTATACTAGGCGTATGATAAGCAAACGCTTTTTTAGGTTCCCACTCAAGATTTGAAAATCCTTATCTTAAGCGCAACTTCATTCTGCAGGATACTTTATTTACTTCGAGAAGCGCACCTTTCTCCCTTTGGATTCTGGTGGTCACTGAGGGAGAAAAAGTGCTGCCGTAGAAGAAAATTTCATTCCCAGCCTCGTCAGCTCGAAGGAAAGAAATGCATAATTTAAAAGTCAGATCGGCAGTGCGCCTTTGGATGCACAATTTTATCGAATGCAAAGTATTGAAATTCTAGCATATCATCTGAAGCTATCGCAGTCGTCTTTTTCTTACGCCTGTGGTGTTGGCATGCACGATGTTTCAGTTGAGTTGCTCTTGGTGAAGCATGTTATCTGACGCACATTTGCTTTCAGTATCCATTTCTCTAGTTTGTAGACGTTGTAGCATTTCACACAACGCCAGACGTTCGGGTCATATGTAGATTCAGATGTTTTGGTGCAGTTTCTGCTATGTGTATATAGAAGTTCTGTAAGAGATATAAAAAAGCGAATTCTACCAACTAGCTTAAAATGTCCAGCTAAGATATAATCGTGAAAATTACGTTTTACAGGAACATTTGATCACATCAGCCTATACCTACGTGAAAGGAGATCGTGAAAAACGGAACCGAAAAAGATTTCCTATTACATGAAATTGTATTGAACTCTTAACACGCGCGCAAAAGCTAATTGCTGCGCTACGCCTGTCCATACACTGCAAGAGAAAAACAAAATATCAGTGCATGCGAACCCCAGAAACTTCGCTTTATCAACAACGATAGTTTTTTTTTTGTTAGAGAGAGGCCAAGTGACATACTGACGTTACCAATCTTTAAATCAATCCGTGTTCCGTGATAAAGTAACCGTGTCAAGTTACTCGATGGCTGAGCTCTTAATGGTAGGAGAGGTGTGTGAGGTTATGAGCTCACGTGACGTGGCTGAGTTGACAGTCGGAGAACATGCTTAAATTTGAAATTATACCACGTGAATTGGATTGCCGAGATGAAGTGCACAACTTACATCACTGATCAAAGGCCTGAAAGCACTACGATGACGAAATTGACGCAAATGAATTAACAACGTAGTTTGGCGGCTAAAATAAAAAATGCTCACATGCTCGGAAGTAAATTTAGAACTGTACTGATTAGACTGATTTCATGCTGCGCTGTATTGAATTGTAATGACAGCCCGAACATTATAAAATGTAAACAACTTTAGCTAAAAGATTCTCATTTTGCTGTTGTTTTTTTGTGCGCAGATTATTCTGTCTGCGGCGAGGGATTTTCGGTTATCGCTTTTCTTTGGGCACAGTGGCTTGAAAGAGTAGCTTGCTGTGACCAGAAAGCATACTAAACTGATGCTCTCATGAGCATCGTAACCTTCTAGGACCCCTTGTACGCGGCTCTGCGCATATTTATATTCAGCTTTTAGTCGGAGTGAATTATACCTAACAGTGACTTGTTTGTTTTGGACAAATTCAGCATTATAATATTACAAATTAAATTTGGTTAGAATAAATAACATATTTTTTTAAAACAGCGAGTGGGATTAAAATCATCTGGCATTTTCATGTGGAGAGGCTTTGGTGAGTGTTACGAATAGTATCAAATGTTTTTCTGATTTTTTTCACGTATCCCGGAATTCAAATTTTACATTTGCTTCTGTCACGTGGTAGAGACAAGGCTGTATCAACAATCGGAGCGGCAGCATGGTATTACACTGAAATAAAGTTTTTCACTCCTTTCCTATAAAATGAGTCATGTTCATGTTAAGCTGACGGATTAGATTTTTTGGGCCTGACTATAAAAATTATCAGTGAGAAATTATTACTTTGAGTTAAGACGACGAGGGAAAGCGAGGAATTGTGGTGGTCAAGAAGTCAGACAACAGCATACCATTGGGCATCGAATTCCCGGAGCTCAATAAGGTCCTGAAGTTTGTATTTGAGCCCATTCCGCGCATTTATGGCGTCTTCACCCTTGCAGGACAGAAAACTGTATTCCCCAACTTGGATTTTAAGAAGAGTTTTTGGAAGGTCATTATGGTTGCTGGAAGCAGGAAAAAAAACCGCTTTTTTTGGTATTTCAGGACTAAATCACCTCTGATATATGCCTTTTGGCATCAAAACAGCACCACCACCGAGAAAAGGCTCGCACAAAAAAAAAAGGCATACTACGACCGCAATAGTCGGCCGTGGAAGCTGCAGCCCGGAGAAAAAGTACATCTTCCTGCCAACCTATTTAAAGAAACTATTCATTCAATGGCGAGGTTCTTTTGAAGTTGTAGGCATGAGGAACGAGGTGAGCTACCTCATTGACTTGGGAGGTGCCAAAGAACTATCCCACGTCAACATGCTGAAAAAATATGAGAAACGGCGTACGAGCTTCCCCACCTTGGCTGTCTCCGCTGTAAAAGGAAACATGTCAAATACCCATCCCCTCTGTTGCAAGGAATGTGACTACAGAGACTGTATGTGCTATTAAGTCTGTACCACGCAAGGACTGCAACTGATGCAGAGGTGTTGTGTGCTTCTGCTTTGTGGTTATTGTTTGAGTTGTTTATACTCCCCCGCCACGTCTTCCCCCTCCCCGGCGCCAGAACAGTTGTAAAAAACTGTCTTGAGACAGGGGGAGGTTGTGATGATGTTGATCGTGTGTTCGTGTGTGCGGATTGCTCGAGAAGAGGTGAAGTGAGGTCGAGTGCGGGGCGTGCCAGTTCACGTGAGGTTATTTGAGGCAGGATGACTGGACGGACGTTCCTGGGCGTCGCTGGCGGTTGAACTCATCATTCTGAGCCAGGCGTTAAAGGCCGGCTCGCCAGCACAGGCCGGGCACTTGGTCCGGGGTCTGGTGCCGGGGTCTGGTTCGCCATCCATCCTGTGGACAACTCCTGGAGGCAGCGCGACTGCATCATCATGCCTAACCGCCGCACTTGTGATGCCGCAGTACCCGGGCGTGACCCATCGCAGTACTTAGTACAGAGCACTGGGACGCCGTGGCGTGGCCTGCCGCACTACCGGGTACTCGGACGCCTGAGTGTGAGCAGGGCTCGCGTCATTCTCCGGCCGCCGGTCTCTGTTACCTCAACTGGACTTCGAGCATCGTCGGATTCGCCTGCATCGGCGTCGAGTTCACGACCGGATCAAATCATAGTAGGGCGGTTTTCTGGACTTGTCACGTTAGCCCTTAAACTGTATTCGTGTGAAAGTGATTTTGTGTGGTCAAGAAAAGCGTGCGTGTGTCCGTGAATCTGATATGGTACCTGCCCAGAGCTCCTGAACGGACCTGGGCCCATAATTAACATCACACCATATTTCGGAATGTTTAGGCCAAGAATGCGGAGAGAGTTGGCTTCAGGAATAGAGGTTCCTTCAAGAAAGATTTCCGGATCAGGAATGTCATCTTTTGGTGGTGTTCCTCGACTTCTGGAGATCTGGCTCCTGGGCAGCCGCCTGGAATTCAGATTGTTATATAATCTGCTTTTAGAGCATGTCGTATGCCGTTGATTTTATATCTACATTCTTCGGGAGTTTAGGCATAGCGATAATAAACAAGAGGGGCGATATAACAAAACTTTGCGGGGTGCCTTTGTTCGCTATCAGGAATTTGTCTGTCTTGAGGTACCCCGGGTTTATGGTGGCCGTGCGATTTGGCAAGAATCTATAAACATAGTTATATGCTCGCTCTCTGCAATAGGTATTCTGTAATTGCGAAGAATTGCGGCGTGTGAGACGTTGTCAAACTCTCCCTTTATATCCATTGCAAGAATGACGCTCTTATTGTATTTGTCAAGGTGGTCAATAATATCCTCGTTGATTTGGAGTAGGATATTTTGTGCAGATAGGTGATGTCTGAATCCATAGAGCGTATTGGGGATGTACCCTTAACCTTCGAAATGGTTTGCGAGGCTTTTCAGGACCATGTGCTCATAGAGCTTCCCTGCGAATGAAGTGAGGGATATAGGTAGCAGGTTCCCAAGTCCTAGTGGGTTGTTGGGCTTCGAAATCATGATCACCTAAGCGTGTTTGCATGCTTATGGTATGTCCCCCGTCTCCTAGCGGTTGTTGATTTGCTTGGTTAAAGTTGCGTATGACGTTGTTGATTATTCGGTCCTTGCCAAGAGTTGTATTCTCAGTGATCTTCGCCAGGGACGCCAGTAGTTCCGTCATCGTAAAAGGCCTATCTAGAGTCTCATTTCCGCTCCCTTATTACTTTGGGTGAATGATGTGGCGTGGACGTAACAGACTACGTTGGTGAATTGCTTGTCATACTCATTCACGATTTCTTGCTCCGTTCCATCATGGGAATGTAATATCCTAGCAAAGTTTTTGCGAGATGTTGGTTTAGACTGTGTTGTGCCAATGAGAAATTTTAGAATGCTCTAAGTATTACAGGATGGTTAAGCGGGCGAGTTGCTGATACATTTTCCAAACAACAGCGCAAACAAACGGGAACGAAAGGAAGAAAACACAGGAACAAGCGCTCATTGCGCGTCATTGATCATTACGCGAAGTATTACGCGTACTCAGTGTTCCTTGTAATCGATAGCAAAACTGGTTCCAATTTTGTCTTCCGAGGTGTTCGGCATAGTCGTCGGCCTGTTTGGTAATTTTCGCAATCTGCTTTTTAGTTTTAGGGTTGTGTGCTTTTGTGCTTTCACCGTCATCTAAGGTGTCCCCGCCGGGCATCCCAAAGGTGTAGTAGATGCGAACCCACAGCCGATGTTTCCATCGTGGGTTGGATATAATTCGTGTGGCGTTGGATCTGTTCTATTAAGGAGTTGGTCCAGGATTCGAGGTCGGCCGTGGATGGGGGTGTGGTGTCTCTCCCGAAAGCATCCGAATTTGTAACGCGAGCTTTGGCGATGTGAAGCGGTATCTTGTTATGGGTAATTTTAATTTGTATTATGTGGCCATCACTGCTAAAAGTCTTTTCGAGCCTGGTCCAGGTAATTTGCGAGATGCGCCTGGTGAACGTCAAATCAGGATTTGTGCCTCTGCAAGCACTGTTGCCAATGCTGGTGAGCGTGTGGGGTCATTACACAGAGTTAGGTGGTGATGCTGCATCGTATTGTGCACCCGGATACCATTTTTGTTGGTTTTAAAATATCCCCAGGCAGTGTGGTGGGCGCTTAAATCTCGTACCACAATAAGCCTGCGTCCTTGTGTGAACCAGTCTACTTCCTGCACGAGGGCATTGAAACCTGCCAGGGTATCTCTGGGATGACTACAGATTCAGGATGAAAAGGCTTTAATCATTCTTGATGGTGGGGGTTACTTCAGTGAAGGTGTGCTCAATGAGGCTGCTCGCGTGTTGCCGTTGTGAATTGAGAGGTTTCTATACCAGCATATGCGAAAAGCAGGTACTTAACATTTATCCATGGACCTCCTTATTCTATATTATCATTTTTATGAATAAGCAGGTGCATTGTTGAGCACTGCAATTCGAGTGAAGTTATTCTGACCTGAAGGCTAGAACTGTTTAACACTCGGCGCTACAAGCGACAACACGTTGGGCAGAAGGGAACGCTCGCGTGGAATTTGTCATAAATCATCTCAAACCACACTTCCTTAATAATGTCTATCGCTGGGCTGAGCCCCTTCTAAGCTGAAGCCTGAATGGACAATGACAAAAAGTGCAATCCTTCATTTACATGCTAAAAAGCCTTGTTCTGTCCAGTGCACTGTTCCTAAATCCTAAATAAATTTACGCGAACCGATAGGAATGACTGAATTTGCTATAGACCCTCCATAGTAGAACTTTAAGCATTGGTATTGTAAGCGCACAAAGACACAAACTCTGCAGTAAACATTTGCTGCTCGCGAAAACAAAAACAAGAACAACGTTGCGAAGGGTCAACTTTCTAAAAAGGTAGGAGCCTATTTGCATATTATTTCACTTTTCCTTCACTTACAACCTCTTGCTGGAAACTCTTAATAAGGCAGCGTAGAGCAAGCTTCCAAATTGCGCTTCCCAGTTTTGAGATCTGCCCCCAGCGACCGACTGGCCCTATAGCATTTGGTTTGTGGCTTTGAGGCTAGACTTCAATGAAAAAAAAAATTATTTATACAAACATTGAGAGCGAGACCATATCGTCAAAGCATGCAATGTCAAAGCATGCAGAGCAGGGAGCATTATTGATTGATCTCTCATTTCGCTCTCATGTCAGTTCTACTGTACGACTAGGTACGAAACAGCGTGTTCATGTACTAGAAGGGGAAAACGCTCATCGCGACATCGAAGTTTTATATTGGCATTTCCGATACGTTGCATCTATAGCAAACTCTTTTTGGCTGACGTACGATGCATATCATGCATGTATTCTAGTTCACAATTCAACCTTAATAATTTAACAGTTCCTTCTGTTGTTAAGTTGTTGCCAGTTGTACATTTTGTTCCAGGCTGACGCCATTGCTCAGAGAGGAAGACCGCGGTAGGAAAAGTTGTTTAAATATGTGTCAGAAGGATCGCTTGAATCTGTTTTTGTTGTTCGTACACGGGTGGTTTCACCAGTGTTTGCGGATGCTTCGTACATATGCATGTCCAGTTCTCTCCAATAATTTATGAGCTATGCAGCTTACTGTAAGAAAAGAAATGCTCAACATTATTACAGTGCCCCGCCTTCCGGTTAAGGAAAACCTATAGTGAAGTGCTGTTATTTGCCACGGTCTCTCCTCTACACCCCTCTGTCATTTATAGTAGACTTCCAATGCTGGGCTGGGTCTTCCAACTTCAGGTTTCTAGGGTTTCGGCTTTGAGGTAGTGCAAAACCTACCGAACAAACTCTTTCAAGCGTTTATATACAAATGCTTTTAATGACTCCCAGTGCTTTTTTTGATACTCACGTTCGCGATGTGATCCCATTTCAGACGCTAACTTTCGAAACGCTGAATGCAGGTTTCCAAATCCCTGCGAAGCTTCCCGCAGCTGATAGGCACTCCACAAACACAGCATACATTTGCAATGCCTCGCCAATGCTGAACGACGGTGAAGGAGGCACGCACTGGATGAATATTTGAGAACTCTTGGTGCATTTTAAGTGGGGAGAATGGCTGTTTCGCACACATAGCGGCTTTGCTGTCGTCCAAGAGGGCGCCCGATTGCAGCCATAAACACACGAGAAGGATGAATAAAACAGTGGCCACAGAAACAAGGTTGTTGGTGCTGCTTAGCTCGAGGTCCTTAGTATTTTGGTAGGTTTTGAAATGTTCGGCGGGTGCAAGGAATGACTGGATCGCTTACCCGAATCACGTTGTGAAACCCTGCTTCTAGGTAAGAAAGCTTTTGATCAATAACTGCTGCGATGTGCGGGGTCGCGGCCATATGTCATCATCGTCTTTTCTGTATGACCACATGTGTATATTGTAGAAAAGGCCTTACCTATAGTAATATTTACCAGCCCTTTTTGTGTCTGGTCCTATTGCACTATTTTAGAAACATCTTCAAGGCTCATATCTCCCTTTATTCGTCTAGACCTGCATTGCGCTTTTCATGTACGTGGCATACGTAAATGCCATATTAAACGTAGTGTGAAATCTTTATTACGTTTACAAAATTTGGAAATAAAATAAGTTTGTATGGATCATTTGAAGTGCTCCTGAGAAAAATGTCATAAAATAGGGATGTTAATTTTTTGTGTTTATTAGGTATAAATTGTGTGTCAGAAACGTTGTCTTAAGACTGAATTTAACGTAAAGAATTAGTTAAAATATTTATTTTTCTTATGTGCAATAAGCACGTTAATAAACACCAGAAGGATTGACAAAGAAAGATGCCGTAGGGAATTTTAATCCGATTATAGAAGAATAAGACGCTGGAGGCGTCTACCGTTCACACTATTTATATCATGTGGTCACATAACATAGAAGGGACCATTGGAGTAATTGAAGGGACAGGAAATGCCGCTCACTCACAACTGTTGTCAGATAAGGTTTAAGCAAGTGTTACGTCCCCACGCCTTGTAGGGGTGTTTGGTTTTGTGGTAACACGCCGATATCTGGCGGAATCTCTTATTATACCGCACCTGTTTTCGAAGTGACATTGGATATCGCTTGTGGATATAAAAAATACGCTGTTTGAGGCGAAACATAAGCAGCGAAGAAAACATAAAAAAACAGTTGATTCACACAGTGTTTACCACCTACAATGGGTGACTTAACAGCGCGGTTGTTTAGGCAACTTCATATCTTATTTTTTTGTTTGTTTCAGTAGTATTGCAGCTCTGCACTCTGAGTCGCCAAAGCAGTAAATAACGATGTAGTCGAAAGACGCTGCTGAAAAGTGAAACATGTTTGGTTAGCTGTTATGTTTGCAGTGATACTAGTGGCGTCACCCTATTTGTAATTGGCAAAGGGCGGTCATTCACGGGTGACACACGGCCGTTGCTGAAAAACTTAGGCAGTTATACTTGAGGAAACTACACAAAACCTACATTACTGAGCGCAAAGGAAAACATATAAATAACAAAAAGTACCGTAACGATCTACTGCTGAGTCTAATAACAATGCAGTGATCGGGGCTTGGGTGATCCGACACATTTTGTACCAGTGCCTGCCAGAAACCGCGTGACACAGTTCAGTGGTTTCACTGCTCTGCTTCGTTTCTGAAAGACGCTTTGGTGCTTAGAAAGCTGGTGAATATTAAAGCTATAGCAGAAGTTCGGTACTGCTTCCTAAAGGGAGCAAGCACATACTGATTTCATCATTTTGATTTCCTAGAGAAATAGTTTTCATCTCGACTATATCAATGTTGGAAAGTCGACGTGATCTCCATAGCTGCCGCCATGCAGTGCCTTTAAACTGCAGTAGTTTCCGTAGGCCGCTTCGTCATTCTCTCGACTACACTCATTAGGCCGTGAAAAGGCCGTAGGCACAATAGACGAGACGTAAATTCCACTGGAATAAACTCTTTATTGGGCTCACTTGCGTCTTCTAAACAAAAATTTAGCGGCAGCGATGACAGCACGATTGCTCGACGGATGCCGAACTACGAATGACCGTTGTACCCGTCACCGTTCAATTTAATGGCGGCAGTAAAACTTCTAAGTAAAGTCAAAAATGATAATTAGCATAACCTGGAACATTGTATAACGCACACGAATGGCTGGCATCCTTCGAGATATATTTGCCATTCGTTACACCGGGCAATCACCTTACTAGGTAATGATTTTGACACACTTGGTCGTCAAATGAAGACACGTTCTTGTACAAAATACATTTCAACCACGCACATATTCACGTGGAATGAAAGGCCTTCCATAATGTCATTAATAAATAATAGAAGCAAAACAGGGCCCCGGAACGAATCCCTGGAGCTCGCGAGACGCAACCCGAACACTGCTACAAGTATTATTTTGGGTGAAGAATTGATACCTGTTTGATATGTAGGCTGGAATCTAAGTAAGTACACGGTCGCTTGTGTTTAAATAGTAGCTTAATATATATGAGGCAGTTAATTATGCAGCTCCTTATCAAATTCTTCGCGAAAATCCCAGAATATGGCGTCTGTGTGCTTCCCCCGATAAATCGACTGAGCGAAGTAACGCGCAGTATCAACTAATTGCGCACTTGTAGAAAACTCAAGCCTGAAACTATGTTGAAACTCTGTAAGTACGCTGTGCTCTTCAGAGAGGCCTAATACATATTTATCTATTATGGGTTTCAAAATAATACATGATGAATATGTTGTGGTATAGGTCGGTAACTTTAGATGCCTTTTTTTCTGGTATTGTGCAAACTTTAAATCGCGGCTGAGCTCCAGTCATCCGCTAAGGAATTGTCTCATAAATATGTGGTAGATACAATAGACAAATATATCGGTGCACCACTACACATAGTACTTCACAAATTATTTTAGTGTTGTCGGGGTCCGGTAATGTTTGAAGCGAAGGCTTCACTATGCTGTCTGTCAGCTAAGGCCATCCATGCATGGCAACCTTGAAGTCTTGTTGTGTTCGTTCTTGTCTGTTCCCGCTGCCTCTTATTATGCATGCTGACCAACTGACCGAACCATCATTCTAGTTAAGGCCAGCCTTTCCGGTCATCGAGCTGGATGTGACTGTGTGGCTGTATAGCTTAACATAGTACCGCATATGGTGCACTACCACTTGACCTTTGACTGTTGTAAGAAATTCAAAATTGTTTTATAGCTACGGAAAGGCCCAGTATCTGTCACACTTTATCTGTGGACACCTAAACCACGCCGTAAGTGAAGGAAGAGGGGGTGACAACAGAAAGAGAAGGAAGTGCCGCAACGAACGGATAGGGAGTAACTTTGACCACCTGGGGTCATTAAACGTGCACTGACAGCGTCCAGCACACGGACGTGTCCCCATTTACGTCCATCGAAACGCTGCCACTGGTGGTCGGATTCGAACCCTAGTGTTCCGGTTCAGTAGTACAGCGACTTCGAGTACTGATCTGTGTTCCACATTATCGAAAGCCTTCTTGAGGTTCAGCTCAAGAATCGCTCTTGTGCCGGTCTGTTCTCCCTTATCTAGGACGCTGTGTCTCAACTGAAGCATGACATCATGTGTGTTCACACCTGGTCTGTACTCAATCATTTCGTTAGGCGAAAGCCCTTCTCTTTCCATACATTAAGAGAGGTTTCTGCACTACCTTCCTCATCAGCTTCCCCAAGCAGGAAGTGAGGGAGATGGATTTCACATTATTCAACTCCATAGGTTTACCTGGTTTGGAAATAAGGACTAGGTTGGACTACTTCCATTCCTTTGGTATTTCCCCCGTTTCCCAAATCGTGTTCATTATTTCAGTCAGATACGTGATCGAATCGCCTTCTGGATTCCTAAGTGTGGTATTGCTTATTCTATCTAGACCCGGGGCTGGACGCTTCTTTAGTTCGGCCAAGACTGCCCTTACCTCTGCATCTTCGAAAGGTTCGTCCAGTTACGCATTTGGTATGCCTGATAGGGCGGAGCATGCCCAGTTTTTGGTTGATGTATGCCTTTCTAATGTGGTCCAGTAGTTCCTTTTTTTGAGGCCTCAAAGTTATGCTTAGAAGCGACCTGAGTTTCCCTAGTTTGTCGCTTCGAACGACTAGGATCTATAAGGTGACGTAACGTCGTCCAGGTTCTTGAGAGACCCATATTCGAACCTAACTCGTCGCATAGGTTCATTTAGCCCTGTTCGCAGAGCCAGGCAGCATGTTTTTCGATCAACCTATTTTGCCTGGCCAGCTCTCTGCGTAGGCGCCTACTCCATCTCTGTTTCTTTACCTGGTATTCCAGCTCTTTCTTCAGACGTATCATATTAAATAATTGGCTATCTATTTCGCGTGGGTCGCCCGACGTCTTAGCTTCTTCAGTAGCTTCCTTACGATGCGAGTGGAATTCGTTCGTGCAGTCATTCAGACTGGCCCATCCATTTCTGTTTTAGGTAGTCCTGATCTCTCTAAATATTTCCAGTCCATCAGTTTGGGTTTTACCCGATGATTTCCAGATTTTCAGTTTAATGATATCTCTGTGATTAGGTGACCACTTTCTAAATAACGACGATGTTGCTCCAGCGAGCATCCTCGTAGCAGTGCGTGAGAGTAAGGTCCGGTGTAGTGTCTTTACATGCACTGCGATTCATCCGGGTGAGACAGCAAGGGTCCGTGAGCAGATACAGCCCGTTGGCTAGGATGCCATCAAAAAGTTTGTTTCCTTTAGCATCCTGCGAGTCTTGATGCCGGGCATTAAATTCCCCCACAATAACCAACCTGAACGATTCCAACGTAGGAAGAAAATGCTTTAGGTATGTTAGGAAGTTTCTTTCGGGCAGACAGACTACCATCAAATTATTTGATCTCAAGTCTGAGTCTTTGACGATGGGGGATAGAGGAAGGCCACAAGGATCTGTTCTCTCCCCCATGTTGTTCAACTTCATCTGAGGAAACTGTCCCCTCTCCTAAGACAGAGTGGATCCAACATAGGATATATGCTGACGATATCGCTATTTGGACGGGTGGGGGGTCCAATGCCGATATGTAACATAGACTTCAGATAGCGGCGGATACGGTAGGAGTTCTTGCCAGATTACCTTCCTGCTCACCACTTAAGTCTTAATTTTTATACTCATCGAAGGAACAAGAAAGGAAAAAAACACGCCTTCCAAAACTCTACCCGCCGGTGGAAGTGCAGGGGGGGGGGGGCAATAGGGTGCCTAGGGTGCCTGCAATCAAAGTTCTAGGTATCCTTCTCCAAGAGAATGAAAACAACAATAATGTCATAAATAAGATAGTCAATTATGTGTCTCAGGTAACTGAAATCTTCCATAGAGTTTCACTCAAAGATAAGGAATATCATTACGAATTCTCACCATCGTCTCAACTGAGAAGCTGTTGAAACAGGGGGTACATAATACATGGCGTGAAATCGCTACAGCAGTAGCAGCAGAGAGTTGCAAGAAGGCAAGAAAGATCCTGGCCAGCATAGAAGAAAACCAGAGGGAGCTGTCATACGAGGCAGCAGAAAGAGATCTTCAGGTCCGAAAAGACTGAATATCGCTTCAATTCCGAACAACATGCACCAGACACATAATAAACAACGCAGGGCACATAGAGTCAATGTTATAAGAAAGAGGCTACGAGGGGTAGACTCTAACTAAAACTGCGTACTGCGAGGTGGCCTGTGGCCTAAAAGGGGCGGCTGTAATGGCAATAATCAATGGAGACTACGAGACAGTGGTCACCGGATCCCTGAACACTAGAAACCGCTCATAGCGAAAGAGGCTGCTCTGGCGTTAGCCTGCAGGAGCACCAAAGCCAAATTTGTACTTTTGCGACAGCAAGATACCAGTAAGAAACTTAAATGAGGGAATCGCTTCGAAAGAAGCAGTTAGGATCCTTGCACAATTGGTATTGAATAGAGAGATCTCCATCATGTGGGTCCCGCCTCCCGAGGGGATTCCAGGCAACGAGTCTGCTAACAGTCTCGCCCGAGATACTTACACCCGGGTGGCCGTGGAATCACCCTTACCCGGGTAGAAGGATCAGCTCATCACGTTCACGGAAATCACGGCTGCACACAGGAATGAAAGATTAGGCCTCTCACCTCCAGATCGGTCTCTCACACCTAACGAGTGCAGAGACTGGAGAAAATTAAAAGCAAACCGATTCTTTCCTTTTTTTTATACGGGGAGGATAAGGAACCTCCAAAGTTCTACACCAAATGCGGACTAATAGCCAATCAGGATCATCTCAGTTGGGAATGCCCCAATTCTCCCGGGCATATTGATGAAATCAGACAGAAATAAAGCTGAGATGCCATCCTCCGGATCCGGAATCCGGAGCAGCAAGCTCGAGTAATTCGTCTGGCATGGGGCGCTTTGGGAAAGACGTACCACTGCGGGGCTCCCTCTCCCTTGGAGACCCCCTAGAGTCTTACTGAGGGAGCGGAGGGGCCTCTAAATCGACGTAAATAAAATTGTCTTGAACTTGAACTTGAGTCCAGCGACTTAATCACAGAGCAACCCCGGCGGGCTATCCTTGACGGCGGATACAGCATCGCGTTTTCCCTCGAGTAGTTGATTAGTGGCGTCTTTTACTCCAGAGTCTCGGCAATTTATTCGCTGCGAATCCAGGTTTACACCTGTATAAACCTATGCAAAGCACAACAACGCCTCCGCTTCGCCTAGTAAGGTATATCAGTTTTAAACATCAACCATTTTTTGCAGCCAGTTTTAAATGCGAATTAAAAACAACGGCCTCTAAACATACATCAAGCTTGACAGTGAGCGATACAGAAATGTTGCTGACACAACCATTATCCTCTGCAAATACCGATTGAAAGAATTTGTGGAGTGAAAAAGACACAACAGCCTCATCACGCGCGCATCTGCCGTTTACATGAACTCAATCGGTGAAGAGGACTTTGGCATTATTTGGCACTTGTTTGTCACGTTATATACTAATGAATGAAGGTACAAGACTTCCGTAATGATTTTTTTTTTTTGCCTGAAACTATTTTTCGTTTAAGCTGTTTTGAACTTGCTTAAAGGACTAATTTTAATGAAAAATTTTAGTGACTTTGGTATTATTTTTAATCCTTCATTCTTAGCATAAATTCTCCCGAGAAATCCGTGGGTAATGGTGCACAGAAGGTCTCAAAATTTTGGGAAGAAAGCAGTTAGTACACCAGGATACAATCCCCTTAAAAGAAAGACAAATGTCCTTAACACTGCCAGTGCTGTTTGTAAAATCACCAAAACATACATTAGGCATGCTCAGAATTGGTTCATGTCCAAGACATGCAAAATTGGAAAGTTTTTTTTTTTTTAAGACAGAAAGTTCGTTTATTCATAAAAAAACAGATATTACATAGCTATACCTGTTTTTTATGAATAAATGAACTTTGTTTTTTCTTTCTTAAGGGGTTGAAAACTAGTTTTGACTATATGGTACCCATTTGACGCGCGCAACAATGCAGCTTTGAGACTGGATTTCCATTTTGTGACGTCGCAGTTATGCAATTACGAATGACACCACTTCCAAAAAATAAACCTAGAACAGGTCCTACGAGTCTTTCCAGTCCCGTAAAATAATTTAATACTTGCAGCAGGCGAAATGTGAACAATATGTTCAGCATTGTATTAGAGTCAAAATTCGATTTAACGGGGCCTGATTTAACGAAAGTCTCAGTTTTACCAAGATATCCCGATTCCCCCTGAGACGTCGCTGAAGTTCAATGCTTTCAGTAACTCAAAATAACGAAACTAATTGCGCTATTCGTCCCGATTTAACGAATGTTTTCCTGAAAATGATGATGACAAAATATTTTTGGTCTGTTTCTGTAGAAAACACTCAAGAAAGTATTGACTGCAAGCCAACGGTAACATCGTGCAGAAACTACGTCCCTCTTTTGCCTAACTGTGTGGTGCGGAACGCAAGTTATATTTATTTTAATCCACGAGATTTCACCAGCAGTAAAAGGCCGACCCGTCGACCCGCTGTCGGCGGTGGTGCCGTATGCCAACACCGCGCCAAATAATAGTGGCTTTTAATCTTCTGCGACAGTTTGCCTGAACATATGAGTGAAGAAAGCAAAAAGAATCCGGGCAGATGCTGCTTACAAACCGAAAGCAAGCAAATATCAGCGACGTCTTTGGTGGGAAAGAAATTTAGTCCTCTCGGACGCTTCTTGCGCGAGGCGAAATTTTTGTTGCTTCTTTTCATACACGTTATCGGTGTCGGTGGTTGCCCCAGCCACAATTTCACTATAGCAACGTAGCATAACCGACAAGCTGGCACTGTACTTTAAAGATGACATAGCAGTACAATTTCCCCTGACCTTCCTTGAAGTTTCGCTGTTACGTCCTTTAAAACGCGATTTCATTTCAGCCCATTTACGCTTCCAAAATATGATGCCGCGGTACTTCTTTGATGTCGCGACACCATATAATAATCGACCGTATCTGATTAAGGGAGCGGGAAATACATCACTTGATTAAAGAGCTTCCCGATTTAACGAAATATTTCGCGGCTCCACTCATCTTTAAAGCGTGTCTTAACTGTATCAACGTTATGAACAGACTAGAATAAAAAAACGTTTGCCAATCAATGGTAGGAAGTTAAAATCATTACTCAGTATTGGTCTATCGTCTGTTCTCACGTGTCATTGTAAACATGCTCTTATTTTTTCAAAGGTAGTGAAAGAAGAGCTTGGGGGACTGTAAGAAACGCCAAGAAGAGAGCGCACCTTGTCCATGTATGCTTTACAAAATACGGCTTCAATGCGTCCACCATAAGAATTCTGAAAGATTGTGGTGATTATTTCAGCAAATCTGCCACTCCTCTACCTCTTCTGTCGTGCTCGCCACGAAAAATTTTACCGCCTTTAGGAATCAATTCACTGTGAATTCTTTCACTGCTAAAGCAGGTGTCCGTACCCATGGAAACGTGCGCATTGTGCGAGAACAGTATGCCTTCAAGTTATAATGGTTTGTTATTGGCGCTGCGACAATTTCAAGTAAGAATTTTGAAAGTCGGGACTGTTCCATATATGGTGCCACGTTTCATTCACCACCCGAACATGTCAACTCCAATGCTCAACTTATCAGAAACCCAGCCTAACTTTGTCACTATGGTATTTTTTAAGGATGGTTTTTGCCATGACTTCTTCTGACGTCCCTTATTCTTCTTGGAATGTCGTCACAAACTTAAAAAATCTTTGTACTTCGGGCATGCCTTTATTATCAAAGCCTTCTCTTGGTAGTCGCCCAGTTTTATGGTTGCAGCGCTATTCTCTTTAATTTTATACCTTTTCAGTGGCACCTTTCTATGCTATCTTTTGCAACTCCCGACTTCTTGCCCAACGATTCCTTTTTATTTTGTCCGTAAGATCAGCTTCAGAGTTTTCATTCGCTTTTTAGTTTGTAGATATGTAAGTTGTTTCTAGTTCTTCTGTCTTTCAAGTCGTCAGTTTTATTTAACAGATATAAAATAGTGGCTGCCAGCGTAGTAACAGTCGACTTTAAATCCTACTCTCGTTTTCAAAATATTGATCGCTCCTACCACATTTCCAGGACTTTATATTTTATCTGTCAAGGTATCCATCTTTTTTTTTTTTGAAATAGCCTTATTTTGCCAAAATGTCGTTGACAGACGACATCAAGGTTGACAAAAAGAGTAGCTGATTCAGCATTTGGTTTTTTGTGGTAGCTTGGCGTGGACTCGATTCATGTCACCGGATTTTAACCGATCATCTTGAAAGGAATGCACGTGCGATAAAGCATCCCTTATCAACAGAAAGCGGTTGTCAGTACAATCGCTACCGGCACGTAAATAGTTACCAACCTGCGCTATGACAAAAAATGGGTTCTTAAACACTGCGCTCGATGTAATGATGCCTAGCTCACTGTGTGCAGTCTGAAATGAGGATCTTATATAGGCGACACTGTTCCCGTGATGATGTTCCTGGTAAGGGAACAGGGCACAGTCGCAGAAACGGTGATGCTAGGAATGCTGAGGTCGTTAATCAAGCAAATATCAGCACGTGCTGGTGTCGCAAAGCAAATATCATTTGCTTGAAATCAAGACATCCGGAAAGACCCGCAACCCAGGTACGATGACTGTGCAGGCAGCTAAAACCTTCGCAATGAATGAAATAAATGAGTTTCTGAGCATTGCGCTCAATGTGCTGCTGCGAGCCCACTGGTTTAAAGGGGCCACGAGGATTTTCTTTACAGGCGACGATGTCCCCGCAATTTGACGTTCCCAACTTTATGCACGTTGAACAAAAATAGGTTTACACTTCTTGCATTAAACAGGAAATCAGGACTTGCAATGTGGCCTTGAATATCTAAATTGACAGATGTACTTAGGAGTCCTTTAGGAAATACCCTTGTATCGGAATTCTCACTAGAGAGCATTCAGCAAAAACTGACGTTTAGATGCTAAACTTTATCTTAAACAATGTAGCGGATAGCAACGCGTAAAGCGAGGCGTTAAGATCGGCGTTCCCAGCCGGCAAAAGCAATAAAGTTTACGAAGCGTGCTCGCTGCGCACACACGGCACGGGCTGTTCGGTTCGAGAAGCCTGCCTCGTTGGTTATTTTGTTCTGGTGCTGCGCTGAGACTCGGTAAATTCACTAAAGTGATGACTACGGCTTCTGAGATTGACGACCCCAGTAATCTACCACCCTCAAGTGACTCACCACCTGACGCTACCTTGCACCTATAGGACGTCGCAGCTATCCAGATCCGCCTGCCGACATTCTGGCCCAAGCAGCCACACGTATGCTTTGCCCAAGTGGAAGCCATACTTCACCTGTACCACGGCACTATACTTTCCAACCTGCCTGCTGAGTTGGCTCAAGCGGTGGAGGAGGTCATCCTTAGGCCCAAAGGCACTGCTACGTACGAGCGACTTAAGCAGTGCATTGTGGACCGCACACGGCATCTGAGATTGCGCGCCTGCAGCTGCTGCTCACTGGTTAAGAGTCCATGACGCGACTTCTACCGTCGCCGCTCTCTGCTTTCCACCAGAGTCGTCGATCATTTCACGGTTGGAGACCCGAATCGATCAGCTGGCCGCTTCTCTCGATTCTCTTCGGACGTCGTCTCATGCCCAGTACGGGTTCTCCTCAAGGCCTCGATGTCGTTCGTCTTCACCTAGAGGTTCAGGCTTTACCATTTCTCGTAGTCGGCATATTTGCTGGTATCACCGTACTTTTCAACATCGCACCCGCCAATGCACTCCACCATGCAACTGGTTAGGAAGCGCGCTGCGAGGCTACTGATGGCGGCAAGTTACCTCGTCCTTCACCCTGGCCGCCTTTTGGCAGGACAAGGGGAAGCGTGTCCAGGCAGTGTGTGCTCTTTGCCGCTTTTTGAGTACCAGCGGACTTGATTCGCGCTTGTAAAGCAATCCACTGTGCCTGTAGATATGTATTTCATATGCCTTCTCTCTCATCGTCACCCATCATGATCTTTCTTCTCTCTTTCCCCTACCCCAGGGCAGAGTAGCAGGCCAGATTTGAATTATTCGGGCCAACCTCTCTGCCTTTTCCTTTGAATAAATTCTTCTATCTATCTATTATTTTCGTAGTCATGGAGCTCATTTTCGGGCTGCCTTTCCTCGTCAACACTGGTGCCGAAGTCAGCATTCTGGCGTCCACAAAGGCTGAACTTACATCCATGTTACCTGGACTTACTCTCCGTGAAGCCAACTCAACCTCCATCGTCCCGTATAATATCTGGTCCCTCATTTTGAACCTTGGCCTGCGGCGCACGTTTCGATAGCTTTTTTTTTTTTGTCGCCGACATCCATCAACTCAGACTCAGATGCGACGTCCTGGCGCATTTTGATCTTGATGTCAGCATGTTTCGCCATCGTCTCATTGAAAGCACGATGCCCCTGTCCATCACTGGCTTTATATCGGTTGTTGCTTCCATTGGTATCTGTACGTTGATCACGTCATAACCGTACGCCCAAGTCCTCGCAGATTTCTTCGAGGTCACGAGGCCTTGTAATCTGCACCAGCCACCCAAGCATGTTATAACCACCCACATTGTCACGCGTGGTCCCCCGTCGCACCTTGTCCGCTCCGCCTCTTCGGTGAGCGTCTGGCGATTGCTAAAAAGGAATTCAACCACATGCCCCAGCTGGGTATTATTCGCCCTTCGTTGAGGACTTGTGCCTCACCGCTCTATCTGGTGCCTATGAAAGAACTGGGAGACTGGCGTCCATGTTACGACTACAGGGCTCTCAAGGCTCACATGGTCCAAGATAGCTATCCGTGTCCATACATCCAAGACTTCACTGGACATCTGGTTGGATGCAAGATCTTTATCAAAGAAGACCTCATAAAACATACCTAGAAATCCGTGTTGAACCAGCTGATATTCCCAAGACAGCCATTACTACACTCTTAGGCTTATTTGAGTGCATGCACACGCCCTTTGAGCTACGCAACGCAGTTCAAACTTTCCAGAGATTCATTGCTGAAGTGATGCACGAACTCTGGGTGTGTCTGGCTACATCGACGTCTTCCTCGTCATGAGTCGTACTCCCCAAGATAACAAGCGTCACCTCTGGGAACTCAACACCTCCAAGAATTTGGCTTGGTTGTCAATACCCGCCCAGAAATGTGTTTTAGACTCTTCTGACCTTGAGTTCCTAGGCCCCCACACCTCAGCGCAGGGAATTACTCCATTGCTTTATCACGTCCAAGTTGTTAAAAACTTCCCAGCACCCTATGCAAGCTCCATGAGTTCCTGGGCCTAGTAACTTTTCCCCGATGCTTTATCCCGCACTGCGCTAAGCATCTTCATCCCCTGACCGACCTTGTTCATACAACAAAATCCTCCTCCTCCATGATTTCCAGCTCGCAAAAACCTCAGGCTGCCTTAACGGCTGCAAAGCAAGCCCTCGCCGTATTTATTCTTCTCATCCACCCTATGAATTCCTCTCCCACTCGTATCGTGGTGGATGCTTCCAGCGTGACCATTAGTGCTGTTCTTTAGCCCAAAATTGACTACGAGTGTGACCACAGTGTTTCTTCTCACGGAAGCTCTAACGTGCCGAAACGCTCTGCAGCGGATTTGGCAGTGAGCTGCTCGACACCTACTCCACCACCCAGTATTACCACGAGCTCCACAAACTCCTCCAAGTACGTCACCCGCGAACTTCGTCAGCTGGCCTACATTTCGGTGTTTACAACTGATATACGGACCTTGGCTGTTCGACTGCCGAACTCATCTTCGGTGCAACGCTGCGGCTTCCCAAATACTTTTTCATTATTTCGGCTCTCTCATCCCAGGCCTTACAGTATCTTCAACACCTGCAGGACTGTGCCCAGTCCCGCCTCGGTCATCGGACCGTCAGATCTTCGTGCATCCGGAACTTAGGTTCTCGACGCTTGTTTTCTAATGCTAGAGGCTGTAAAAGCGTCTCTTACCACCCTATACCAGCACCGTGTCCTGAACAAGACGACAAAGTCGGCGATTATCTTGTTGGATGGTCAAAAATAGATCGTCTCCTTAGAGTTCCTCCAACCTGCATACATGGAGACACCTCATAGGAGCTCTCCTCGGAGGTTTTTGGCTTATCTGCCGACCTGTCTGCTGCCACCGCATTCCCTTCCCTGCCCCGTCGGCGCGTTCATTTCGCCGTTCCGTCTGCAGGTGGGTGTGCAGGGGGGGGAGGGGGGGGGGGGTTGCGGTAGTGCACAGTGACGCTAAAAGGCTAGAACGCGGAGGCACTCAAATCAGCGTTCCCAGCCGGCGAAAGAAAAAAAATAATGTTGTACGGCGCGTGCTCAGTGCGCACGCATGGCACGATTTGTTTGATTCAAGAAGCCTGCCAAGCTGGTCGTTTTGTTTTGGTGGTCCACTGCGTCTCCGTATATTCCCTACAACAAGAAATATTTCATTGTGAGACTTCGTGTATAATATATGTCAGTATTTGCCGTCATCATCTAACATATTTTGTTTAGTCATGGGGCTTCACTTATGCATCGAATTTGGCTGAGCTCGTTACACAGCAGAAAATGGCTATGCGAATAGTAACATCGACCGATTGACATTCACTGGCATAACCACTCCTCAGAAAGCCTAATTCTTCAACTGCTTCTTCTTTTAGATTGTAACATCAAGGATGAACTTCTTGTTAATAGTGCTGCAAATAGCAATGCACCTAATCGTTCTTCTATCGTGATTCTGCCTTTAAGCAACACCAGACACGGCATGAACAGCCTCAGTCTGCCAGTAGCCCACAGTGTGTACGGTTGCCGAATACCATCAGTCAGGGCCAAAGTAAGAAAGTGCATGCCATTCAGCAGCCAACATCCCAGCAATTTCATAGCTGCTCTAAAACAGTACGTATTGCCTTAAGAGCATAATATATGAGACTGAGTAAACGCTCGTGCATTAAGCATGATCAAACGACTTCTTTTGGAAGGGATAACAGCACAAAAACAACAAACACGTAAATGTCAAGAAAGACACAAGACACGCTAAAAGGTTTCATTTGTAGCGAGGCCAACAAATATATAGAAACACAAACTTGTGCAGTAAAATTAAGAACTCTACAAAACACGCTCAGGGTACATGATCTCTGCCTTCAAAGGCTTTGCATGTATATCATTAACACACTTTTGTCTCTTCTTTCTATTATCAGAGACTTCTAAGAGCTCAGCTGGCGTCTTATCGCGGCTCCTTCCAAGTATCTTTATCTCATTCAGTCGGGTCCTCAACTCTCCGCGGTTCGAAGAATTCAGTGCTAAATTTGTCTCTTCACCCCTTAACGCTTGCAAATGATTGTCATCGCGTTGATCCCGTGCTCGATCTCACACTTTACACGCGCTGTAGTTTAATGACATGACGAAAATAAAACCACAAATTTTCACACCTTCGAAGAAACAATGCTCGTTTTATGAAAGCTAGGCAAGCTTCCGTATTGAGCCTATAACACATGGTTGACTTATAAAAGACGAATATATTTGCCAGAAGTTTCTTACTTGCCTTTCTGTTCACATGTAACTGACTAGGTTAGAGAAAGAAGCTTTGTGTACAGAACAACATACGCTTATCGTAGTAATTATTTTAGATTTTTTTGCAACCGGTATCCGCTCTTTCAAGACCTCATTTTCTCCATGCAAAGCTCCTCATTTTTTTCCCTAATACTATACTAGGCTGCTCAAAACTGAACTTTCTGGCTTCTTTCAACGGCGTGAGCTGCTCCTAAATTAGTTGCGCAGACGAAGCGCTCTCAAGAGGCTTCGCAAGAGAACACTTTCTCATGTCACAAGAAAGCCGTGAGATTAGGGTAAACAAATGAGCTCGTTAAAATTGGATGGAGGACTTTCCTTTAAGGCACACGGCATAACAGGGGTGAACGTTGCCTGCTTTCGGGGAAGAGGCATCGGCTTCCTAGCACGTTGCAGGAACTCGAGCCACGTAGACCACATTAGCATTTCGAAGGACAGAAGGAACACACCACTATCATGACGCCACAGTGGTCTCTCATTCTAGAAGGTGCGGTATTAAACTCCCGCCTCTTATAAAGTGCAGCTAACAGGTTCTTAGCACATCATGCATCCCAAAGTAGAGCTTATATCGACGTTAAAACTACGTCAAGGATTAGGTGAGCGGAAGTCACCGATGCCTCGCATCTAGCGAATTAACTGGTGAACGACTTCAAAATATTAATAAACACTCGTTATATTTGGTAGAGGCGTAGCTTTTTATACCTTTCTGAGAGAGTAGGCAGTTATCACCACCAGTTTGAACTGTTTTGAAAAATTAGTTCAGGTTTTCGAAGCGTGTTGTTTTATGAAAACTGTGCAAGGCGCGCGAACTTGGTAATAATCGTCAACATGCGCCTTGAAATGCAGCCCGAATACTTGAGATGTTCTTGTTGTTTTGTCAAAAGCATTCAATGTAAAGAAGAAAAGCGGTGCGACTGAGTAGAGGGTACAACTTCAAGTGTGCAAAGTGTAATACGCACAATAATGGCTTGAAGCCAATTCCAGTTGCTGGCTTTGCGAAAGCACTTCGAAGTTTGTGCCATTGTCCTTGCTCTATAGGGTTTATTCATATGACGTCAATTGCACAGCGCTCCAGTGGAGGCATCCATTGCGCGCAATAAGATGGCTGTCACATCGCGTTGTAGCAACATGAGCGAGGCAATCTTGTTTACCGGCAAATTCGACATTGGCCTCATTCCAAAATAATGGCGAAGGGATATTTTGTCGGTGCCCTTCAATGCGGCTATGAGAGAAGCAGGGAGCTCTACCCCCCGCCCACCTCCTTTTCTGCCGTATTGATCGGGATCGCGACGAGAGTTTGAGCGTGTGGCTTTGAATCTTGGAACAATATGGCGGCTGATAGGGTCCAGGGTTGCTAGGCGCGGGTCGTCTACCAAACACGGAATTCGATAGTGAACAGGTTTCATAGGTACACAAAGAGACTGGTGAGCCGAAATACTAAATAACACAACATGAATGTGAGGTTACTTAGACATATTTACGATAATGTGCTCTTAGCTTGCTTATGTATATTGGAGCTGCAGGAACGTGGAGGTTACCAGAAAGGATTCGGCCTAAATTGAGGAAAATGCGTTGTGTTGTGTGTTGTGTTTTATGGCGCATAAGCATCTAAGGCTATCATGCACCAAACAATCATCGCCAAAAATGCATCGAGGAGTGCAAAGGAAAATGATAAGCGTAACATAGAGAAAGGAAGTTAGCGGAGGGACTAAGAAAAGAAACGCAAATTTTTGACACGACAGCGTCAGGATTCTCTTCCAGAAACGCTGGGTCAGTTTTGTGAGTAAAACATTTCTAGAAAGCCTCTGGCAGGTTACAGCTGGTAGGTGACATGGACGGGAACTGATTGGGTGATGGGTTTTGTAACATCACTAGACCATATGACATGACCGAGATGGCAGTAGCTCCTTACTGCGAGATAGATATGAATCGAGCCTTTGACCACGAGCTAGACGCGCTACCCTTAGGCAATGCAGACGTGTTCGTGTGGCTTGGTTAAAACGGAATTTTATATTTACACCAGCTGGTCGTTCATATAAATTGATAGCGTGCTACTGTGCGCTAATCAATGCGAGAGTGATAATGAAAGAAAACTTTGCGATAACTTTTAAGCTAGTAGCAGCGTGCATATCAGTGGTTATTGTGTGCGAAAGAGCATCCACGGTAGAAACCGCGGAGAGGAGTAATGGATGCTTTGGCGTCATACTCAGCAAGTTTCAGCTTCGCAATTAAATTTGAAGAGCTGGTCGAAATGAATAAACAGATTTGGCCAGGGTTTAGATTGCAAAAGTAAGGCCACTGGGTTCGTATTCCGAGTTCGTGTCGTTTTCAGAAGTGTTGTTTTGTGCGTGTCCGCCTAAGTCTGGTTGGTGGAAACGCCAGAATAGGAAGTCGGAGTGACAACAGGTTCCGACATTTCCACCAATCAGATGACTTGAGGTAAGTTATGAAATGACACTTCTGAAAACGACGCAAACTCTGAATACAGACCCTGCTGATCGCAAAGGGCAACTCACTAGATTCTAAGGAAAGGCAAGCATAGCAGCCAATGACCGAAACCTAGGAAGGCGGATCAAGTTAAGAACAGCTCATGGCAGACGGGGTTGCAGCTGGCATGGGAACGGCTTTTATCCTGTAATGGGCGTTTTCAGGATAATGATGATTGCTTTTATGAGCCTTAGGATGAGACACAGCAATGCCTACCCTAAGACAATCTTTGTTTTGAAGCAGTGTAGGGTTTTGCACGTTGCTGTGCTCATAGTTAAATACAGTGTTTGCTTTGCTTGTGCAGCGCTGCAAATGATATATGGCATTCGATGACGTTCGCGTTTCCCGCAAAATGTGCTTCAACAATTTATTCTACCTTTATTCTACCCAACCTGCGGTTTGGTCATCTTATATACAGAATGACACGGTAATTTGTAAGGTGTCTGAGCTCAAATTTTCACGTTCAGGTGAGCGACATAAGAGGGGAGTCATCAACCACTGATTCCAAGAAAAGCATAGGAAATTTCTTGTAGTGTTGATAAGCACGGAATAATAATATAGTCATATCAGCACTGAAATATAATCAGAAACCTGAGGTAAAAAAAAAAAAAACTATATGCCAGCAGCGATATCCGAATTCTCGACCTCTGAGTGTCACTGGCTTTGGCTTCTTTCCTACGATATCATAAGTAGCCCCTCATTTCCTTATACTCTTTCGCTAATTAACCACACATGGGCCTCAATATTACTAGTCATGACGTCATCTGTAGCATAAGAGGGTTATCGCACAGGTGCCATCATTTTCGGTAGATTCCTCTCTACGTTACACCGGGGGAGGTACAGGACTTACTATATTACTAGTGCAAGATGTCTGGCTAGTTGGTACTGCATAGCAAATATAACACCGCAAAGAACGGAACGAAACACGGAAGGAAGCGCTCGTATCCATGTTTCTTCCTTCCGTGTTTCGTCCTGTTCTTTGAGCTATATTGGCGTTACTGTTTCAGCTGCTACGGACGAGAGTGGCGCTGATGAAAACAGCCAAATATGTTGTCACGGGACCGAAAACCTATACACACAGAGATAATCTGGTCGATATCTGAGAGATAATTTAATGGATCATGGCGGGACTAGCGCGAGCGTTCCTGCCCGCGTCACTACCCGCTTCTTCATTGTCCGTAACATTACCCGAGGCCACCGAGCGATCGCCTCGATCGTGGACGAGTAAGGTAGCCGATGTCGATGTGATCCATGGCATTACGACAGGCGTGACTAGATGGCGGAAGAAAAGCAAGGTAGCGGATTGCCGATCGACACGAGGACTCCTGATGGTTCCTAGCTAGGTGTGCCGATTCCGCTACTTCCCCTCTTCAGGTTCTAATTGAGCTGAAATTATTTCTTTTTGCTTTCTTGTCAGTAGGGCCTTCTTCTGTCGTATTGTATATTACTGTGTATTAGTTCTGTATTTTGATTCTCATATCTAACAGCGTAATTTCCTTACTACTGGTTTCACGTGTGGCCAGTTCCCCTTGTGGGTATATGCCATTATTTGAGGGTACAACAACAACATTCCCGATGGAGCCTGGCTCAGGACGCATTCGGGCCACAGGCCGTCATGGCATGGGCGTAAGCCCAGACACGCCCTGCATTGCATGGGCAGGGGTGATGTTTTTGAGTGTAGCGGCGTCTTGGCTTGGCGGTGTCTTGGTCATTGGGTTCTTTTGTCGGAACATCGTGTTATTGGGTTCATATGGTGTTCGGCTCTCTAGACGGGTTTTGTAGTTGTGTGGCTAGCGTCTAGCGTGGATCTCGTTCGTGTCTTGTAGTCGGGGCTAGGAAACGGGCGGTGGAACGGCGAGGTCACATTCGGTGTGGCAGGCTAGGGACCAACCAAGCGATGCCTCCTAGACCTTTTGCCAACGGCGCAAGAAGGCGCAGGGCGCCGAAGCTCCGGGCCTGGTTGAGAAGATATGAGTTACATTTCCAACCAAATGTAAACAAGCAACTAAAATTACCTAGACTGAAGGTGGAACGACCGTCGCCACTGCTCAGTCGATAGAGCATTGCAAATGAAATTTGAAAGCCATGGGTTCGGATCTCGACAGTGGTGTATGGTTTTTGTACTGTGTAATGAATCTGCTTTCATTTATGAAATAATAACATTGAAGTTTCACACTAATACAGACATTATGAGGACACTTAATTTAATCTTAAAAGTAGGCGCAGCACCACCTTTCACAAGCTTTTTTGGTATGTGAATTTTTGGCATGGAAACACTAGCACAGAGAATGGCAAAAAAACGTGTTCAGTTTAGTAGCGGAAAGAAAGGCGCAGTATGGGTCTTGCTTCTCGGCAGACATGTATACTCACCCTGAACGGCATGCAGTTGGAAGTACGTAGGTCATTTGCTGGAATCCCTGTCGCCGAGTAGCCTTCAAATCAACTCGAATACTAAGGAGGATGCGAAATCGCTTGACAGCACTGAGCGCAGCACTACAAATGATCGCGCAAAAGTTTTAATTTGAAACTACGGGCATTTTTCTTCATTCTAGGTCACAGCGACGGCGACGGGAACGTCTTTTAGACTAAACAAGTTGCACACATTTCATGAATAATAAATTTCCTTACGCTTTCCTAGCTACCAGTTGCTGTATGCTTCCTGCGTACGCACCTCTTAACTAACCCCTCATTTTCCTTTATTTATTTCGTAACATAAAGCCAGTAACGACGTAATGACGACTTGATAAAACCTTAATAACACAGAACAAAAGCGCCTTGCTTTTCACCTCCGTCGAAAATTGGCCACTACTACACGGATTCGATTCCGTATCCTCGAGCACAGCAGCTGAGCGCCCTAACCACTGCGCCACTCCTGTAAGGCTACATCACCTTACAATGGGAAGAAACGGTTTCCTTGGTGTCTAAGTTACAAGGCGCACGACGTCTCTTTACTTATTCGAATGGAGTTTACTAATTGAACATGTTATAAGTAAGAAGTTACTTCAAGAAGCAGCAACTTTAGGATCAATTACATGCGTTACGTCAAAGGATAAAGAAAACAAATCATTGAAATTTGATATGCTCCAAATTATAAACTCACAGCTCAACTTTAGAGAACCAATTTCGGTTCTGGCTGCTTCCAGAGAAAAAGATAAAATTGACGTTTCGAGACCCCACAGGTATGCCTGCGTTTGCACATGTGCCTGCCTCCACTTCTGCAAAATAAGACTCAGAGCGTGGCATTCGCTCAAAAAACAGCAACAATACTATCCTCAGATCGCGTTTTACTATTGTCATCGTAATAGCGAATACCTTCCCTTCCGACACGTAAATAAATGGTTCTTGTTGTTCTGATGTCACATAAAAATTGCACGCATCCTAATGCTCAGATGCCGCCATGCTGGGCAAAGCATTCCTGTCACATCCACATCGCTATGTTTCCTTTTCTTCTTCTCCGTTTCTAGAGAAAGAATTAACTTTCGGCGGGGTTCACATGGGAGTGAGGTTGAACGCGCGTTGCTTGGTGCTGCCATTGCAATTGGCAGCTCTGCGGAAAAACATAGCCGACCTTCCATCCAGCCCTGATGGCGGCATTAACGGATTGGTGCCAGAGGAAAACACAATTCAGCGAGGGTAGCTCATTGTTTAGCATTCAGGCAGCAGCGCCAGAAACGTCGCTTACACATCGAGAAGGCGTTTAGCACACAGCGTGTTTCGGCGAACGCTCCGCGGAATGCCTCAATTAGGACTTTTATGGCTCCGCGAAACAAGTGTTCTTTAGGCGCGTGCAAGTTCTACGTTCCGGGGCTAGCGGGTATACCAAGGGACTGAAGCGCAGCTTGTACGCTCAACTTGCTTAGGCTCATGGAGTACTCTTTAATGCGGCGAGTCGGAGCATGAATGTTATCACTGAAGAATGGTGGGATCAGCCACGGTGTATTGGCAGCGATGTTGCATATAAAGAAAGAAAAAATCATTTTGGAGGAAAATGTCGTCACTTGCGCACTTCCTAAAATTCATGCTTCCCAGTCTTCGATGGTCCGGCGGAAGCTGTTTGCCGCCGAAGGTTTTCTGGACCTCCAGTTAAGACGAGCAACGATAGTCCATCGGTAGCCACTATATAAAGAAAACAAAAACAAAAACCCTGTAATGGTATACCTTACTTGCGCAGCGGCATCGTCCAGTCTCACCAATATGCCATATGAAGCTGCGTCGAGAGTATAGCGCCGTTTCCTTGGAGCTGTCGCCACCCTACAGCATAAGTTGTAGGGTGGCGATGCGTACAGAAAAGTTTTTACGTTATACCATGGTGTTGACTGTAGCATGGTGAGTCAATATAGCGTAATATTCTCATTTTCTGTATGTATCAGCTAACGCGTGTTGTAGCCTCTACTAGGTGTGTACCACTCGTCGGGAAGTGCACTGGCTTGTGAGCCTGATTTGTTAAAAATGTCAAATTGAAACATCGCATTTTTCTGGCATAATTCTAGCGGAGACGAATTGCAGAGCTGGACGGAACTGGATCAAGAACGCGGTCGAATCTGCTGAATTGCGGGCAGGGGTTATTCTCTATCACTCTCAGTAAGTAATGCTGCAAATGTGGCTAGTTCGTTTTTCATCTTTATGTTTCGGTGCGCTGTATTAAACACAACGACTTACTCCAAAGGATAAGAAGGCGATACAGGTAACGTGCACGAACTTTCAACTGTTTTATAGACGTGCTACTCTGTTTATATATGAACATACCAAACAGCATAGGTACAAAACCTAAGATACGTGCACGTAAGAAAAACAATTAAGATGTAATCACACTCTTAGTCCAGTTCCACATAGGTTCCAGTTATAAATCGAACGTTTAAAAATGTTCCGCTTATAAATGAAAGATTTTTAAAAGTTCCATTTATCACTGGAACCTATGTGAAACTAGGTTAAGAGTGCATAGAACACAAGCCCGTTTATCATCCCTTGCTATAGCGCTGCTAGTCCGCAATTCGATTGCATTCTGCGTCAGCAGTACCGACAGATCCCGTATATCGTGGAACCACCTCGTACCGTTGCATCTGCTGCAAAGAATAATCTTTCATTTCGGTTTGTGAATCGCCCGATTATAGTAGTTTCCTCGAGCCTTTGCTCGCATTCCTTGCTAAGAGATACATGCTTCACGATAATTCTCGGGTAGTTGAATTTGTTCCCGTTTATTCAATGCTCTACAAATCTTATGCCTATGCCTTTTTTAACTTGGTCCACTTATCTTTCGCCGAAAGACTTGGGGACATTGTATACAACAAAATTATCACGTTTCATTAACTTCCGTTAATGGTCGATTCTGGATGTCATGCTCACACTGTTCTTTCTATCTCCGACGTTAACTTTTCTGCAGATTGAAATTAGTTTCGAGGGGCGAAAAAACGACGGGTATTTCACGCTTCGCTCTCAGCGTATTCTTTTGAGTGCCTGTTTCTCTTTTTTCTTGATAGCCGATCGCCGCCTTCGTATTTTTTCGTCATGGCTATTGAGCGTTCTATAATACTTCAATGTAAATCAACATCAAGACTGACACCTTTTCTTTTCTGTGTTGATGTCGCAACGCAAGAATGCAGACACGGCATAAATAACCTGCCAAGGCTCGGATGAAAAAAAAAAACCGCCGACACAAAAATATTATTCCGCACAATGGCGTTGTGCTGCGCAAAATGATTCACAAGGCACTCCGAAACAAGGAGTAAAACGTCAGCTCTCATTCAAGAAATATAGCTATGCTTCAGGTATCACGTAGAACCAGTATACATTTTCAAAGACGTCCACGGGCAAACGCCTCATGGTTGTCAAAAATGAAATTTTCGGAAAAACGAATGCAAGTACAGCTGTCAGAGAGCATTGCACCTGTGAATAGAACATGGCCAGCGCAAGTTCATCGCAGCTCTTTAGAAACGTTTCGCAAAAGACGAACTCTCTATGGTGTAAGATAGTCAAGATGTTTCTGAGCAGCCAGCTCGAGGTTTTGCTCATTGCACTTTCAGAAAAGATACGGTTAGGGAGATGTTACATGACCCGATCCGGAACTGAAATTCAAAATGGTGCGTAGTCATGTACACATAGGCGGTTTAACAAAACGTGCACACGTGTTGGACAGTGAACGGCTTTGGAGAAAATATGGTGCATTAAGACACGTACAGATGCGTAGCAGAAGTAAGAGCAACGCAGAATTCTTATTTTATTGCGAAAGCAACACTATGCTAGGTATAACCACTCGTCGCTCTGTTCCGTGCCCGTGTCCATGTCCGTGTACATGTGCGTGATCTCTTATGACGTTTGCATTCACGTTAGCCCTACGCCACGGGCAGGACCTGCTAACTCGGGTTCTTTCATATGGGAGGATGATATCAGAATCACCCTGCCAGAACCGCTTGTATTCTCGTTACCCCTATGACGTGCAGGCACGTCCATACGACTTGGTTGAAGTGCTTCTTTATATGTGCACTGGTAGCTTACGCTCTCGCGTCATACCCTCAAAGGATGAGCTTAAGTGTCTGCAATAATATAGCACCTTACGCTGATAGGGCACGATAGGGAAATAACGTAGCCGGCATTGCTTTCGCAATTCGACTGGGGTTAATCAGAGTTAAACCACAACTAAGTTTTTATTTGACCATGCATCCCTGTTTCAAGGACATCAGGTGACGTCATGATTAGGCGAATGTGGAAAGCCGACATCAACAAACCCGACCTTTGCATATCTGACTCATTCTGGGATCTTGGGACACTCCTCTCCCATGTATGTATTTGAGGTGGCCAGCCAGGCATTTCAATGGAAGAAATGTGTAGCCGCACCAAATAATGAAAGGAAACGGAATTTAGACTAATCCTGAGACGTTCAGTGTGCGGATTGTCTTTCAGCTGACAAGAGTTATGTTTTGACTTTTGAAGTTACACGGTAGTTGTGAGTTAACGCACAAATTCTTTCAAGTAGAATTATTCTAGTGCAATACATGATTTCTTAGCGGAATTTCACCATCTTATCCTCTGTGGTCACAACACAAAGCGAAGACTGATAGAACGTGAAGCATCTCTTTGGCTTTCATGGAAAAAACGCATGCTAGCGGAAATAATGAAATTCAAGGAAGAAACTATCTCTTGCGAACCAAGGAGAACCACGTGCACGTTCGGCGCTGAGGGAGCCCCAGCATCCTCGGCGAAAGCAAGTGGTGAGTGTCACAGTGCCATCTTGGACGTCGCCAACGGCAGACAGCTTGACGCGAGTGGCCTGGAACTTGACAATGCCTCAGGGAGAGTCTGGCTCCTGCTGCGCCATCACGTCGTCAGAGGCTGCGTCCACATTGGACGCGAGGCGCTGGGCCATTGCATCGCATCTGGGAGAGAGATGTCTGTCATGCGGTTCTAGCAGAAAAAAATGAGAGAGAGAGACGTTGAACAAACTGGACAGAAAGACATAACTACGTCGCCGAGAGCGTGCGGCAAGAAAGCTACGCAGGAACAAAAAATAAAAAAAAAGATGGAATAGGGAGCCACGCTCTGCAACCCAGATAAGGCGAAGCACGTTCATCGGGAAGTGTTTGCTCCTGTCGTCTGACGACAACAGAGCTGTTTTTGTGTGTGGTCCTTCCGCGCTGATTCTGGAACCAGACAAGAAATTCTGGAAATAATGCTGAGGGGAAGGGTGTATACGGTCTTTGACGAGTAGCAGGAGTGTTGATGATGGGGATACGCGCAAAAAGTTTTGCGTGGTCCAATGTTTCTTTGCTTCGCGTCAGTATTATGGAGCGGCGGAGTATACCAAAATAATACTTGAGAGCTACTAGAGATGTTTCTGAAGATTTAACATTCTTTTTTAATCTTCAAACAACAAGAAAAACAAGTGAACGCTGGGTCGTGTGCTCAAAATTTCTGCCAAGCTATACAGGTTATATTCTTGAATGTCGCCGTGTGTCAAGCTGCAAAAGAATATAAGTAAATGAAATTGACATCAGGAAAAAGTGTTTAAAAATTATCAACCGCTATAAATTTTCTAAGTTCAAAGAAAAAAATTGCAAGGGTTCAGTGCTGCTGAACGAAATATTGAGCGAAATCATTAGCTGCGGGTGACCAGGCATTCTTCTTCTCTTTTTCTTCTTCCTCAGCCAACATATAAAGCCCCGCTTTAACCAACCCATATGAACGTGCCTTAGTGGCCTATAGGGGTAACGTGAATGCCAGGGTACTAGAAGGCTGATTCTGACATAACCGTCGCATGTGAAACGAGAGACCCGAATTGACAGTTCCTGCCGACCGCTTGAGTTGGTAGCCCAGCTCTCACCCTAGTGTCCCGTGGGGTGTGACGTTGGAGCGTCACGTGGGTAAGACGCGGCTACCGACCGCGCTACGCTGAAGGCTCGAAACCTTCAGTAGTATTGCTTTCGCAATAACGAAAAACGTGAAGCGAGCTTGCCTGTTCATATATTCTCGGAAATTCTCAGAAATTCTGAGCAAGCGCTGTGTTTTTAACAGGAATATCGCCATTCCCGCCATTATTCTGCATTGCGCAAGATTGCACCTTAACAGTTGATATATCCGTACATCATATGTGTGAAGGCTTCTAATTTATTGCTATGTATTGCCAAAAACGCACCCCAGCATTTTTATAACTGTCTTAACCATCTTCAAGAGCGAAAGAGTTTTGAGAATCGGGAAATTTTACTATTCCGATTATTATATTCATAACATTAGACATTATCATCCTCATCATCATCAGCATCAGCCTGACTACACTCCCTATAGCGCAGAGGTTTCTCTGATATCACTCCTATGAGCCCAAAGCGTTATCTCAAAATTAATTTTTAAAAATGCACCCAAATTGGTTTCCTACCGCAGACGTTGTTATACTTGGCGTGGGTGCCAACCAAAAGGTTAGAGCGTTTTTATCAACGTGTTCGTTAGAGTACATTATATTATTTCATAGGTGCCTCCCAATTAACTGCAGGTTGCCAGAAAATAAGTTATAACAAGAAAAATAATGCGTTTTTGATCTGCTGAGATCCCTTATTGTTGAAGCTCTTGAAAAACAATGTGAAGTTCTAGCTAAAATCGTGCTGGTCTAAGAAATTGCGGTAACATTTTTGATGCACAAGTAACCCTAGGAGTACCCTCACTATTCTTATTCTCGTATGCATATTGACCAACACCCATTGATTATTTGATTAATTTCATCTCAAACCTCACATGGTTACCTGGCAGCAGAATTAGACTGCTGAATGCGTTGAGAATCTGAAATGATTCTTTACGGAAATTAATTAGCAAGCAAATACTAAAAGGAAGAGGCTCATACTCGATATTTGTCTTTTAATATCCTAACAGAGCCTCTGATTCTGGAAGCCGTGATGCCATAGGTCTAGCAAGAGTTTTCTCCCGTAGATTCCACCTTTTCTAATGAATCCCGTTCCACGTAATGCACTCGGCAACGATAAAATAGGACGTACTCCTATCATCGCCATAGATGAGACGGGCACTGGTGCAAAACTCTCAAGGTTATATGCTACTCGCAACTTATGTAGTCTCGAGTTAAAAGAGCCGTCATCTTAGCTTAGTTGGTAGAGCACTGGACGCGGAATTCAAGGTCATGGCGTTGGTTACCACGGCGGGATACGGTTATTTTTGCTTGTGATTTTTAATCAAGAACCTTGCAGCTGTAAACTGATAATCCTGCCATCTAAGATTGATCACCATCCAAAATAAACGTTTCAGATATCACTACGGCCACCAGTATTGGAGGAATGCCTAAGAACGTTCATTTCCGGTTTCATGACGTCACACACTGACGTCACATCCGACGTAGACATAGCTGCCTCACTATTTTGACGTCCGCATAGGTCACGTGACCGGAAGCGAGGTACCACGTGATCAATTTGGACGTCAACATTACCCCGTATGGTTATTTCGACGTCTAACTGTTTTAATTGGCTCTCTTTAATTACAAACCGACTCCACATGCACCAAATGATTTCGCTGGTGACATTTTTTCATCCTCTATTGACTACAGTTATTTTCTTTTTTTTTATTTCTATTACTTCGACGCAATCCTGCCCACAAAAATCTCGTGACAAGCTCCTCAAACAGCCACTTATTACTTACGCCTTAAAAAGTTATTCGACACAATTTCTTTATTGTAGGTAGTTATTGCCCACTTGTTTATGAAAAGGTATTGTCATGCGGCTAAATTATTGTGCTTCTCGCTATCTTGACGGAATAAATGGCGCATGACCACTATGGTAAATGATCCAAGACACAGACGAGGACTTGCAGACGCTGGGAAGTCTCTCTAAGAAGAAACAACTAACAAAATTGAATTGAAAAGACAGACAACAAAGCAGAGAACCATAAAACGAGGGCTGACTCAATTTAATTCGGATGTGCGCATCCTGTCGTTCTCTGCTTTATTTTTTTTTTTTTCTTGCGCTGTTTTTCGTTTGGTATGTTCCAGCAACTCTCCCGTTTGGCTATAGAAATGACTAAAGTCTTGCTAAAGAAAATCAAAATTGCAAAAAGCGGGCGGGTGTCAACTTTTCCTTCTGCACAGTTTTTCTCGAGTGAGATGCCCGGTCTTAAAACGGCGCAATTAGGTCGAAAGGCAACTCTAATTCTTCTTGAAATTCTGTGCTGACGTTATGAGCAGTTAGTAAAGGCGTGTTAGCAGCAAGTATATTGAGAGTGGCCGTGAAAGAATCTGTTGATGAAGTGATGAAAACTGTAGACAAATAAAACAAAAAAGGACAAAAAGCAGACAACATTCCCGCCTTCCGTCGCCGTGTTACGTGGCTAACGCGACATCACAAGACTATTCCAAAGTTTTTTATTTGGATTTGTTGACTAGCTTGCTAGAGATGTATAAAAAGTACTTTTCGTTTTCAGTATGAGGCTCAGCAGAACAAACCTCGGGTGTGGTTGCTCTTTTTTACGAGAAATTGTCTTTGCCAGTGGTAGTGAATGACTCCATTTTTTTTTTTAATTTGCGGCCACTAGCAGGCTGCGATGAAATGTTTCTAGATGAGTTTGTGTCCAGGCGTCAATACTTACTCGACGTGTGTATACTTGCTGTCGTCGCCAGGTGATGTCCGAAACGAATGCCGGATGTTTACATTACTTGCATCTCAGGATTTCTAAACTTTTGTAGCCAGAGCTACACTTTGCTACCCAGCCAAGCATTTCACCGTGTTTGGGAGAGGCCACTAGTGCGCTGATGGCATACTGACACATTGGTCTCCTAAGTCACAGATTGCATATGCTTCGTAAATTTCCCTCGCTGACTTATCCTTAATCCTTTTCATAACCTTAACCTTTGTTGAAGAAGGAATTCGAATTTTTCCGCAAACCGGCAGCATGTTAAAGTTAAGGAAGAAGTTGGCTTCAGACGTGAAGTGAAGGGAGAAGATGTGCGGTTTCTTGTCAATATAGTTGTCGGTGCAGCGTTGTCCTTGTGTTTGTGTGTGATTCTTATGTTTTGTGTTGTTACTTGCTCTGCTGCCTTCCTCCAAGAGATGTGTGACCAACTAGTTCAGCGTTCGACTCTATTATTGTTCCTGATACCTCTTCATAGAAAACGGCATACTATCTTAGATGTTGTTTGAAATGTTCGAAATGTCACAACGTAACTCGTGGAAACATTTTCTTTCTTGAGGGGAACCGCCTAAATTTCGGCAGTTTACGCAGGGCATAAAGTCAACACACGGCATCTATTTCAAACAACGTTTGCGGAATATCAGCTTCGTTACAGCGTGTAGGACTTGTACCGAGCATTTGTGTTTTTTTTTTCTTCGTCGCTGTTTTTTTTCATGAGCCTTTCACCAAGAGGCTTTGCGTCTAGTGTGTCGAAAGCCGCTTTTATGGTCCGTTTCCCCAGAAAAAAAAAGGAACAAAGCCGCTTATCGGCCTTTCCGACCGCTCCCAAAAGAGAGCTTAAGCTCAGGAGAATCGGCAGTGTCGTCGGCGGCCCTTCACGATTTGCAATGCAGAAAAGGTGACACAACGACAATAGCTGAGGCGCCGCCATTGTGAGGGAATGGGATGATCGCGTACTTTCTCTCGGCTTCTGGCTCAACGGTGTCAGCTACACCAGCTGCAGCGGAATCTGCAACTATTCCTGCTGACAGCGCTAACGGTGACTCCACACTCTTGGGCAAAGCCGTATTGCATTAGTTTATTTACCAACTGTGGTTATGGAGTAGTTAGAATAGCCTGCGTCGACACTGGTTGTTGGGAATGGTGAGCCTCCGACTGGCTTCGGTGTTTGGATTGTAATGAAAGGCTGTTCTACGAGTATGCTAAAGTATGGGTTCAGCGAGTCTTATTGCCAGATATTTCACAAAGATCGAGAAAAAAGTCGGCTTTTATTCACGACAGAGTTATTACGCAAATCCCGAAAGTATCGCCTTGGAGCGCAGTTGTCGCTGCTTTCAATGCACAGGATACGAGCTTTTATGCGAAATAGAGAGTTAAACGATTTCGAAATTGATCGTCGTTTTAGATGCCCAGTTCAACAAATCATAACGCATTCCCAGTTCTGCGCAATCGCCATTAGGGCTCTGAAAGGGGAGCTCTATCCGGGAATGTTTTTCATCATTTTATATCAACATCTTGTAACGGTCTTTGTGCTCGAATTCGTCAGCCTGTATTTAAGTTAAGCTCAAGAAAAAGTTAAACCACACAGAGGGAGCAACCACAAGCGCGACAGTAGCGCTTGCGTTGTTCGATCTTTGTAGATTGTCTGTCTTTTATTTTTTTTCTTTCTGATTCGCCCCTTTTTTTAGGTTATATCTTACCGCGAGAGTACGTCAGGTTACAGTGTTTCTAGGGAGTTTGTGAATACCGGGCACTTGACAATAAGGCAGGCTAATCTTTTATTCCGCGATGGATAATTTTAACAAATATTTAGAGGGTTCAATATTTAGTATATTCTAGGGCTACCAATTGAGTGCTTCTCAGCATTAACTATGATAAGATATTAAAGAGTCTGCCGCAAAGAGTGGACATCGCTTGTTCTGAATTTTCTGCCGACCAATTATTTTTTAGATATAAAGTTTCCAGAGGCGAACGCTCGTACCAAGTCGAACATACATTAACAAATGAAAATCTCTGCCGATGAGAACGCGAGCGCATACGTCGCTTTCATATTATACACTCGCATAATTATGTATATCTCGTGCAGGAGACGCACGTGCGAATGTGGAGTAAATTATGATCGAAGGGTACACTTTGGGAGATTGAAAGGTGCAATAGTGTCGGCATATTTAGAATTTTAGTCGGTGGTTTTGCTTGGCGAGGAAGGTCCACCCTAAAAATTCAAGTATCCACTTGCGGAACGAAAAAGCCGAGCGAGAAGTACGTAACTGCGAAGTACGTTCCTTATTCTTCCGTGTTTTCTTCAAACCAGTACGTACTGCGAAGAATATTTTTTTACTTTAGCACTTAAAAGACAAGAAACCCTGAGCTCAGCCTTGCCTTTATGAACCATTATGTAGCGTTACATTTTACGAGATTTACTATAGTTAGAAAAACGTGTGAATATATAGCAAGCGTAACAGTTCTAGATCTAGTAAGAAAACGATGAGTGAATATTTAACAAGCATGTTTTTCTATGGACTCTCCACGTGTTGCGTAGGCGTCCACGCGCTAGCTTGAAAGCTAAATATTTTATTATTTCAAAAGTACCGCTAGAACACGGACAGATAGAAGGAAACAAATACATTTTCTATCTCTTTTTTTAAGCGCTGATTTAAAATAATGTTCATCCAACTCGCCTAGCAAGTCACTTTGCTAAATTCTTCATCCTGTGTCTGAAAACGTGGAGAGGTTATACAAGGTGGCTAGCGGAACGAGCACACTCTCAGGTGAGGCCTATCGTGATTCATGGGTAGCGTTGTGTCGGGGTGAGAGCAACAATGAAGCGGACGATTCGAGACGGCAGAGGTATGAAAAACAAAGATAAAAAGCTTGATACAGCTATTTACAACATGAAAAAGAACTCGGAGCGCAGGACGTCAGTCTGCCCCAGTTAAACGCCTCTCGAGCAATCCCTCTCGCTTCACTTCTCACAACACAGTCGTGTCCGAAAACCCTCCGGCGTCTTCTTCTCGTCGGGCTCCACGTGATCACTGTTAGGCAGCAGGCGGTCGAGATGCAAGTCCTAAGGTAGCAGAAACGGGGCCACAGGTCCCGGAACCCATCTCGAAGCCGATGGCAACAACCGTCCGATGGTCGGCCGTGCATCCCGGCCAGCCAATATTGGAGCATCACGCTGGTTCCTTCTCTCCCGCTTGCCGTGATCGCGTTCCTCCCGAAAATGCAACCGCAGGGGGAGTAGAGCAACGTCCATCCCGCCACACGGCAGCGTCACACGACGCGGTGACGCGGTGAAGCTTGGCCGTCCTGGCACAACAGGACTCAGCTCTTGAGGCCAGCACGTGACTCTCGCTCATACGTGTCTTGAAGCGCGCGTAGCTACATGTAATGCAGGGGTGAGAGAATGTCGCAGAGGTCATTGCCATTTCTTTGTCCTGCAGGACTGCGAAATGGGAACAAGTGTTTTGTACTTCTGTACCTTTAGGTAAGTGTATCCTGTAGCTCCGATGCTTATGCCTTACTGACACATTTCACAAGGTAGAATTCAAAATACGCAGGGATGAAACACATGCAGGAGACTCCGCTCACTAACAAGACGTTAATTCTTTTACAAAATGAGGAGGCTGAGGCAACAGTGGTATTTTTCATGCACATGTTGTGACCCTGTCATAGCACGGTTGATTTTAGCACATACTTGTTTCTTGCACTGTAAGAATGATAGTTCGCTCTTTCCGCGACTTAGGTAAATTAGGCTTTCTGGATTGACGATCTGAGAAACCTGAGACATTTCTTACTAGTTTGAATTTTGCCTTCGTCGTATCCAGCACGATTTGCCGGCATTTTTTATCTAACGCTTTTCAGGGTATTCATGCACACACGCTGCAAGGCTTTATTTGAGGGGGGGGGGGGGGGGGGGGGCTGATGGATACTATACATCATTCAATGGTCTGAAGTGGCGTTCATCAACTCAGCCGCTAAGAAGTATTCAGGACATGATATTTTGCTTGTGTAATTATCAATATTCTTCAGGAAATCTGGAACATAAGTTACCTCACATCTGTTTCTCGAACGTCCAGTGGTCACAGTGCTTCACACACACGTATCACGCTGTTTGTCACGCCTTTTCAATATTTCAGAAAAAAATATCATAGTCATATTGAAAGAACATATGTGACCTTGCCAAGTATTCATTTCTAGCTTGTTTGGGAAAAATGCGAAAAGCTCCAAATCGTCACTTCGAATAGCAAAAATAGTTTTCGTTTACAAAGCTCTGTTGGGTTATTGGAAGCACGAAGGCTTCCAAGTTCTGACTACTCGAAGCCCTGTCCAAATACCACTCACGGACGAATTGAATCGTTAGTAACAGTTTTGTCCCCTCCTCTGGAAACCTGCCACGTCTTTTTCGCCTGTTGCGTCTCGATACCTCTGTGCCATGAACAAGGTCTTAACTTTCTTCCTTCTTTCTACCCTCCAGCGGCGGGAATTGCTTTCGCACTTACAATATATTATTAAAGCTTCTAGGGCAGCTCTCAGTCCGTAGGAAACAAGAGAGAAATGCTTGTTTTCCATCGCACCGACACACGAATCCATCCTCCTGTTCCGTGATACGAGCTGGGGCAAACACTCCATCATTCTCGAGTGAGCACCGGTTCTTGATCCATGCACGCATTTGAGTGCAGCACAGCACGACCAGACTACGCCTTTGGAACTCACATTCTTTTCTGATTCTGATATTCTGATTCTGATATTCTTTATTTCTCTTTCAAAAAATGAAAGAAGGAACTGCGACAAAAGGCGGTTAGGCCTGACGGGGTCACAGTTCCCCATACAGTTCACAGCGGCGCGCAACACTGACAAACAAACGATAACAGAACATTACAGCAAACGTGGTAATTAGACATACTGGAGTAAAACCTAAAAAAAAAGGAACAGTGTACACTGTACACTCAAAAAGAAACAACAGCATATGGCACACAAAACACGGAAAGGGAAAAAAAAAATTGTACAGTAACATAACATGATGAAAATTTGCATTTGTCAAATACAAAACCAGACTAAACAATTATTCCACTTCGGAGAGTATCAACTGCTTTTTTATTTCTCTTTTAAATCTGCGTTTAGAGAGATTGAACATTGAGCATAGGGATGGGTTTTTGAGAATAGTTGGAATCTGGTGATTAAGCTTCTGTTTACCGTAATTTGTCCTTGTTTTTGGGACGATGTTTCTGTGTTGTCTGAGAGGGTATTTAGTAGGAAATCGATTAGGAAAGACGGAGAAAAGCCTATTGCTATGGATATGTTGTAACAAGCGGTATGTGTAGACTCGGTTAGCTTGAAGTAGATTATGTTTTTGGTATAGAGGTGATGTTGGTAAGTGTTCCGGTCTTCCATGATAACCCTCAATAGCCCGGAGTGCCTTTTTTTGCAGAATCAAAAGCTTGTGATAATTGCTATTTGTTGTGGTGCCCCACACCAGTGCACAATAAGATAACTTAGAAAAAAATAGAGCATAATACATAGATACTTTTAATGAAACAGGTAAAAGGTCACTGGTCCTGTAGAGACAGCCAACAGTTCTGCTAAGATCTGTGGCAAGTTTAGAAATATGTGTATTCCAGGATAGGTGTTCATTGAACCAGACACCGAGAAACTTCTGAGTGGTTACCTGCTCTATTTGTTTGTTAGCATACCTTATATCAAGTGAGTAATGGATTGGGGCGTTGATAGGTCTGAAAATAATATAACTAGTCTTGGACAAGTTTAAGCTAAATTGATTTGCCTGCATCCAAGCGTGCAATTTTACCATGTAGTCATTTACAGTAGTTTCTAAATCTGGCAGAGTTCGGGCTGTGAAAAATATATTCGTATCATCAGCATACATGACCAAATCAGGTGAATCAGGTATGTTACAAACATCATTTATGTAAACTAAAAATAAAAGTGGGCCTAAAATAGATCCCTGCGGCACACCTTGAGTAACACACAAGAAATCTGAAACAAAATTATTGCATTTGACATATTGAGGTCTGTTGCTCAAGTAACTTCTAAGCAGGCTCAAGGAAGTACCTCGTATTCCATATCTAGTTAGTTTGCCTAAAAGAATTTCATGCTGCACGCAATCAAAAGCCTTTCGGAGGTCCAAGAACAAACCAAGTGTATATGCTCGGGACTCAATGTTGTCAATAACTTTCTCTTTAACAGCAAGTAAGGCTTGTTCGGTCGATCTATTCTTTAAGAAACCATACTGGGACGGGTTAATTATATTATGAGCACTGAAGAACTTTTCCATTCTGCTGTGAATGGCTCCTTCGAATACCTTAGAAAATACAGATAATACGGAAATTGGTCGATAATTCGTAACATCATTTCTATTTCCTCCTTTATATACTGGGCACACCCGGGCTATTTTTAGTTCATCTGGAAACACACCGCTGGTGAAAGTTAGATTTATAATATAAGCTAGAACGTCGCAAATTGATACCGATACATACTTTAACGGTATGGCTTTGATGCCGTCATGGCCGGCGGAAACATTGTTTTTTATTTTACCAATATAAAGAGCTACTTCTTGTGGAACCACAGGTAACAGCACAATAGAATTAGATAAAGGTTCAATGAGGTCACGCATGGAGGGGTTTGATAAAGATTGATCAAAAGTGGGTTTACCAGCTTCAATGAAAAAGTGGTTTATGGTGTTTACTATATCAGTTCCACTGGTCTTGGAATCAGATATAAGAATTTCTGCGTTATCTCTGCACTTCTGCTTGTTTAGTAATTCGTTTATCTCATGCCAAACTTTCTTGCGGTCGTTATATATTCTCGAGAAGCGTTCTATATAGTAAGCCGTTTTTGCTGCCTTGAGGTCTTTGTTTAATTTATTACGGAATTTCTTGAACTCAGTAAAAAGGTTTGCATCACGAGTGCTTACAAAGTTATGGTACATTTTATTTTTAACCTGTATTCGTTTATATAACTGCTTATTGACCCATGGCTTTCTGGACTTTCGAAAGCTTTGCTTAACTTGAATTAAAGGAAATGCAGCATTATAACATTCAGTGAACTTTGCAAGAAATGTAGTATATGACAAGTTGACATCAGATATGTAATATATATTGTCCCAACTAGTGCTTTCGATTAGAGTTCGAAATTTAAAAAGGTTTGTCTCACTAATATCCCTAGTTACCTTCTCGGCGCTTTTGGATACAATTTTATTGTGGTTCATAGGAAGAAAACAAAAAATCGGGATGTGGTCGCTAATTTCAGAAGATAACAGGCCAGCCTCCGTTTGAGGAGACATCGTATTTGTGACACAAACATCCAAAAGAGAAGCTGTATCAACGGTAACTCTAGTTGGTAGAGATATAGCATTTATACAACCATAAGATGCTATAATGTTATTGAATTCATGTGTGTTACAATCATCATGCATTAGATTAATATTAACATCACCCATTATTACAAAAGGCAACCGGAAATTGGCGAGATAGAGCAGTAAACTTTCAAGAAACTTTAAAAAATGCAGTTTCTTCCCAGCAGGAGGTCTGTATATCACAACCACAATGATATCGGACAGTGACACAGCTAAACACTCGACATTGGAATCTATTATCGAAATGTCTTCTAGTACAGACTGTGGATAACAGTTTTTCACATACAAGGCAATACCACCACCTCTCATATTTGGGCGAATGAGCCCATGATGCCGGTAGTTCATGAATGGCAAATGATCATCTTGAGATTTTAACCAAGTTTCGGTAAAGAAAAGCACATCAAACTGCACATTTAATGACCCAAAGAACTCATCAAGACTGTCACGTTTGTTCTTCATACTTCGGATGTTAATATGTATGCCAGAGAATCTTCCCATGGAAGTGGCAAACTTGTTGTTAAAGCATCGTGTATCACAATGAATGCAATGGAATGGGCTGTCCATGTCAATGAGATATCAGTCCAGCTATCAGGTAAGTCAACACCTAATTAGCCATTTTAGCCAGATCAGATCCTGCAGAGATTTTGATTGTGTCAGATGATTCATCCCTGCGTGCGAAAATCTTACAGCCATTCGTCCACACAAATTTCCAGCCGAGTTCCTTTTTTCGAGCAATGGTCGCTCCTAGCAGTTTTTTGTTGGCATAGGTCAAGTGTTCATTGACGTAGATACGGCCGCTGTCAGTTTCTGTGAAGCCAAGCTCCTTATTAGACAGCCCATGCTTTCTGGCCTTGGAAAGAAATGCCTGGCGCTTATCTCGGCTCACAAAGCGGACTATTATGTTGGTTTCATCTTTGCGGCTAGTGGGGATTCTATGACACGTGTCAATGTCAATGGAAGAAACTTCTTCATTAATGAACTCGCCGATTTTCTCTACCACTTCGATTGGTTCAACATCTGACTTTACACCTTTGATTTCTAGGTTGTTTAGGCGACCATACTGCTCAAGTTCTTCAACCCTTAGAGCCAAACGTTTGTTTTCGGCTCTCAAATTCTCATTACAGCTTACCAGCTCGCTAAGCTCTTTTCTTAGTGCCTTTATTTCAGAGCTGATAACTTTCGTCTCGTCACAAGTGTCGCTGCAAAACTTTAGGCTATCCTTGACAGAACGCAGCTCAGCTCTCATTTCACGTTTGAAATCGTCCAATGCTTTCGCTATTTCTTTATCTTTCGACATGGCACAAGAGTGAAAAAAACCACTACACAAAAATTCAAGTTTGGCAGCAGTGCGCAACGAAACTATGGGCTAAGCTAACGAAACTATGGGCTCGCTAGTATACCCACTACACGGCCTAAAGATTTAACCTGATGTAAACGGCATAATGTTAATGCTCAAATGGTGTCACTGAAATGCAACTCTAGCACAAAACTTTCTGCAATATGCCAGTAAAACTTATTACCCGCTCGATATACGCAGAAATTGCAGAGAAAACACGGTATGTTGTACCTTGGGGACGGGCTCTTTATATTAGGATCCGTTGAAGCATCTTTCGCAGCACTGCTTCGAATTGTTAATTGGGAACAGCATCTAATTCAGAGCGGCAATATTACTCTTTCGCAACTCTCAAATATTTAAAGATGTAAACTTCGTCGACTGCACCGAGACCCCATCGCCGTTTCTCCTACCTCCCACCACGAACTCACGTAATGGCACCCTGGGGTTCTGACGCTTTTCATAGTGTAATGCTGCTCATATTGGAGTCACCGTAATTGACCCGAAGCTGACATGAAACGCTACAGTGTGTTCAGTTGCTAGGTTCGCAACGTCCACGTTTGTAGTTTTTACGAGTCATTATTTGAGCCTGCAATAACAAATGCTGCAACATCGCCTAGTGTCAGTTTGTTTTAAGTTTAGACGAAACAGGTTACTAAGCTCGTAGTTGGGTAAATCCTGATAACCTAACAGACAGAAAAGTTTTGTAGATTCTGGCTGCGAAGCGCAGTGGAAGCAAGCATGTAGCAACGAGCGTATTAGACGTTAATTGAGAAACCAACCCAGTAACTGATACCCTTAATAGTGCCCTTAATTTATTCCTCAGGGGAATAAATAAATACATAAATAAATATAAATGAAGAATTTAAAGAATGACTGTAGGAACCGCGCCTCGCTCTCGTCAGTATCGCGATTGAAAAATAGCTGGAGAGCCCATGTGAGGCATGAAGACACCATCGAAACTGTTGAGCCTAGGAGGCAGGCAGGGGTGGGGCCACGTTCATGGTAAATGAGAAGAGGGCAAACAGCTACTGACACATAGAAGATCGGAAATGTTGTTTTATAAAAGTTAAGCACTAATATAAACATCTTGATGACTGCCTAGAAAGTAGTAGAAAAACCACCACATGCCGCCTGGGTGATCCGAACCAATCGCATCCGAATTTCGTTTGTGGTGCACTGCCGTTGAGCTACGGCAACGGGAGTTTAATTTTCCGCTTTAATGGGTATTTATGCTGCATATAACCTATACCTGAGAGTGTTCGCCGGAACATCCTAAGCTACCGTCACTGTCAGAGCGTGATGTAGAGGGAAAGGCTGGAGCTGTGTGATACCCTCTTACGCTACCAATGATGTCAAGACCGTGAGATTCGAAGTCCTTGTTAGGTATATTAGTTAACAAATGCACCTTTAGATGAAAGGATTCTTTATGACATACAAGAGAAGTCATTGATGCAAAGGAATGCATACGGGCTGTGTTTTAACGATGTGATGTGTTAGTTAAATTTGTTGATACTTGAAGAAAATGTCTAAGAAAACCATATACCGCGTGTGGGCTGTGGACGAAGGCAGTGGAGATAACTTTTTAGATGACACTAGCGGTAACATTGGAAGTTCCACGTCCGTCGCTATGGAAGAGGGTGGCGTGGGTGAACACTCTCAAGTATACACTCTTAACCTCGTTCCACATAGGTTCCAGTTATTTAAACCCATTTAAACATTTAAACACCACAACTTGGAATGTCCTGACACTCACTAAGTCTCATCGCGAAGGTGCTTCTGCGCCGGGAGGGAGGAGGGGGGGCGGGGGGGGGGGGGGGAGGGCATACTATGAGCTGAGTGAGCGAAGATTAGACAGAGACAGAGATATATTTTAATGGCAACAGGAGATGTCTGCCTGGTGGTAAGCCTAGCATGCTACTCCTGATGAGGGTTGAGGGATGAGGGTGACAGATTGTGGGAGGGGAAGGGGAAATAAATGAGAAAAAAAGAGAATCGGTGTCGCACACTTTCACACGCACATAAGCACACACAGATGAGTTTTAAAGGGTATTGATCAACCCTGTGTCCTTAAGAAAAGTTAACTTTCATACGAACATAATCACACACAGATGAGTTTTAAAGGGTATTAATCAACCCTGTGTCCTTCAGAAAAGTTAGTAAGGCCTTGGTAGCTCGCGCAGCAGACGATCCGTCGCACCAAGGACCCAGGACATGTTCAAGGCGCAAGGCTGTTTCTTTAGGTAAGCTTAAATATTGCGCAGTGTCCTGCGATGTGCAGTAAACCGTTGACAGGAGGTTACCAAATGTTCAAAATTTTCACACACATCACATGTAGAGCACAGAGGCCTGCTCGCTATGCCTATTTTTTGTAGGAAGTAGTTTGTGTATGACACATTTAAGCGGATTCTGTGTAGACAGTTTCGATGCCACCTGTTCAAATTGTGAGGAATTCGAAAGACGCAAGTGGGATCTATTCGGTGTAGAGGTCGATATTGATGGTTCGGGTCACACCACAGAGAGCGTTGCAATCGCCACGATTCAGTTGCTACAAGTCTTGCTGCATCTCTTCGTGAGAATGGTATTGAAATTGTCCTTGTGGAATCTTTTAGTTCTTTTGCAGCGGCGTCTGCGAGGTCGTTGCCCGCGATGCCGCAGTGAGCAGGTAACCACTGTAGCACAATGCTGTGACTCAGGTCATAGGCCTCTGTGTGTAGCTTAGGCGAAGATTAGGCGTAATCAGGTAATTATATACCTCAAAATATATCCCCATACCCCAATTCCTTGCCGATCCCCCTGTGCGGATATGTGTCATCAATTAAGCGAACAAGGACTCGAATCCTTAACAGCGGTCTATGTTTCGACGTCCGGTGCGTCCTGGGTGGTGAATGTGCATCAATGTTGAGGGCTGTGGACGCTTCCTGCTACGTAACAATGTTAACAATATTATTTATATATATAATAAATTGTGTAGGACTCATGGCAGGCCATTTTAAATCTGTAGGACATCGCAGCTGCAATGATTGAGAATAACATATTGGGATCACGAGCACATGCCTGACCTGAGAATGTTGAGGCGATGGTCATGCATACCATAATGTCCGGATTAGGGAAAAAGCGAATTTTGTGTAAGTGTACGAAACACCTTACTAAAATCTACAAACATTCCACGATTAAGCTTCTGGGATTCTATATTGCTAGTATATATATTCTATTTGATGAATAATGCAATATCTGTGGAATTGTTTTCGTAAACCTATTTGGCAATCATTTACAACGGAGTGTTTAGAAGAAAATTATGTGCTCTACAACGAATTATGCGTCCTAGGTCGTTGGAGACGAAAAGTACTACATATACTGATCTATAAATACATAAACTATTTTTGTCTCTCTTATTGAAGAATACTGCCACCCTGCTAAGTTTTGTATCATCAAGAAAATTTGATGCAGTTAGCGCAGTGCTTTCTACGTGCCTTAAAAAGGGAATAATTAAAGTCAAGATAGATTTTATTGGACGCCTTTAGAGACCTCAAGACTTTAAACTTGTATCTTTCAAGCCTTATCATTCATTTCAAGTCATTGTCATCTGCCAGTTCAAAGAAGAGAGATTGCAAAATTGTAACTCAGAAATTTAGAGAAATCAAGACAGTAAGGTCCCCAACTGCAGTAATATATTCGTCAAAAACATTTGCAGGACGAGACCGACTTTGGTAAATACCATCCACTAGTAAGCTTTTCATGTTATTTTGACGAGTAATTTTGTGCTTTGACCCTGTCGTGGTAGTGCAGTGGTTAGGATACTTGAGTACTGCGCCCAAGCATGCAGGATCTAATCCCGGCCACGGCGGAGGCTTTTCGATAGAGACGAAAAACAAGGGTTCGTGTACTGTATGATTTCCGTGCAGGTTAAAGAACCCAAGTGGTCTAAATTTCTCGAGTCCTCCACTACGACGTCTCTCATAGCCTGAGTTTGTTTGGGACGTTAAACCTCATAGACTAACCAATTCTGTATTTTGTATTAATGCGCATAAAATGCAGTAGATGATCTCCGATCTCTGTTGCGAAACGCCCCGTGGTGAGCGGCCCATTATAATGCGTGATAAAAATGTCGACAATGGCACAAGGTGTAGGATTTAGGCAAGTTGGGATATTTATGACAATCTGTGCGCTAGCGGCTTAAAACTTTATTCTGAATTCTTGCACCGCTGAACTGTTAACATTCATGGTAAATTCCCCTCCTATTCAAGATACAAAATTATCTGACAAGAAAGGGATTTATTTTGAAAACAACTCGAAGGAACTCGTTCATATCACCATGTGGTTGGCGGTAAACGACGGAAAGGATTGGCAATTAGAATGAACCTTAACCCTCAAATTATTCTGGTCGCTCAGACAATGTTTCGATAAGGCTTGGGACGAGTAGCTTTTTTTTTCGACTACAAGGGTGAGGACCACGCCAAGTTTCGAGCATATGTTAAGAAAGAATATATGACATTGTGGTTTCTGTATAACGACACTGTCAAAGTTATACTCTATTTGAGACAACACATTTACGTCAAGTGTGCAGTGAAGGCTTGATAAAGTGTTATCTGTTGATGCGTTTTACTTAACGCCCGCAGCCTGCTTAATTATAGCATATAAAATACAAAAAGGAACGTAGAATTGCAATGTAATTGGATATGGATGAGATTTGCGAGGTAAAAAATGTGACTAAATTTAGTGCGCATCAATCCAATTGATTACCTTGTAATTTTCGAATACTGACTTGCAAAAAGACTGAAAACTGGTTTGCACAAAGGAGATCAATTCAATAATTATTCTTCAAGGTTAACACTGGGATGATGAATACAAAATAGTCTATAGACCCTCAAACTTAGATATTCGTCGTTTTGTACCAAATATTATACTCTGGACCCTCAAACCTAGTTTGTGCGCTCAAGAACTGGGTTTGGCTGAGCGGTGCACACTAAATGCATTAAAAAAGACCAAAACTTTCATTTTTTTTCGGCCGCCATAAGGACGCTTACAGGCAGCTGAGTGGAAGATTGATTCTCCATTTTTATTATATGAGGTTCCTGGAAATCAAGAAAATAAGGAAGGACTTTAGCGACTCAAGTAGTGAAAGGCGAAAGCCTGTGAAGTTTCATCTTGCCTAGCGTTCCTGCCATCGGCAAACCAACACTTGAACGCGTGCCAAGGAATGCCGCGCAACAGGAGCGATGGCGTACCATCCAAACGCACACTTGTCGGAGAAATACTGCGCCTTTCCTCCAGAAGTCTCATCTTGTCTAGCGTTTCTGCCGCCTTCGATATACGACACCATGCGCCGCCACCATCGCGCTAGAGATTATGCGCTACATGTAAACGCTGTCGCATCGCATCACCGTGAGGCGCTACGAAATGCGATGCAATGCGATGCGCTTCTGTCGCATTCACGTAAACGCGGCTATCGTTAGCCTCTTGTCGGCATTCGTTGCAGTGCTACATATAATTATAATTGGTTTACAGGAAAGGAAAGGCGCAGTATCTATCACACTTTCTCCGGCAAGTGTGAGTTTGAACGATACACCATCGCTCCTGTCGCGTAGCGTTTCTTGGGGGGCGTTCAAGTGTGGCATTGCAGATGGCAGGGACGCATCCCGTCTCAGCCAATCAGAACACCGCAAAAGCAGGACACTTTGTCCACGACAGCATGAGCCATTAAAGTCTTTCTCGCTAAAAGAAAGATAAATTCACTGAAGGTCGAGAGTGAGAGTGGGGAGGGGGGGATCACAAAACACTCTGTGGAGAATGTGCAGAATGTTGAATTTTCTTTTTAACGAAGTGTGAAGAAAGCTGCAAAATACACAAAGAAGCAAGAAAGCAGTAAATTCCCAAAGCGGGGAAACCACGACCAGAGAGAATGAAATTGCTTTCATATTCTGGTCAGACTTTCTCCACTTTCCAAAGTATAACCATCGACTGCTTTCTTGTGGTTCGTAGCTCCTTTCGGGTCAAAGGGAGCGGGCAGAAAGGAGGCATACAGTATCTCGAGGCTCATTGCTAACTGCGGCATTCTTCGCAGTAGCCTAGCGCAAGAAGCCATGCACACACCCGAATAAGAACTAGTGGAATGCTTGGTGTGTTTTATTCTCCGCCTCTTTTCTCTGCAACAGGGCAGGTGTGCGTGCGGAGACTTGGAGGGCAGTAGTGTTTTAAAGTTTCGCGTTTTCGGCAGTCCAATTCTGCCGCCAAAATATTGTATGGCCGTACTTTTAAAGCGCATGTGGTAATTGGCATACGACTGTGCCATACTAGGGTGGCACTAAAAACTTGCATTGCCCAAATAGTGGTCACTGTTCTGTGGCTCGACTCGAGAGTTGGAATGCGCTGGGATTGATAACAATATAGTATATTACTATCTGATTCCAATGCAGCCATCGTGTCATAACTGTGTTAGGAACACCTTTGTTTGGAGCTAAACGCATCGTTATATTTTAGGCCTGATTGGCTGGCCAGTCCTTAAAGGTGCCAGTGAAGGTGCAAGCTACTTTTTTACTTTTGCTGTAATTATTGTAAGTTGGATAGCTTGACGTTGTATTAAAACATGGACGTTTACGATGTTCCTCGCAGCGTTCGGTAAACCGCAATAAAGAGCTCACGTACTAAACTATAGTAAATAATTAAGTAAACCAGAGGTGAATTTTGCCTCTGAGTATTGTGCATCGAAAAGAGGTGTTTTCTTGGTTCTAATAGGGTGAAGAGACTTATTTATTATAGTTTACGCTCATCTAGTTGATTCGGGTCTTTCAGTGCTGTTAGCATTTAAGGCCATAAACGAACACGCATTGGGTGCATAGGACGGTTCCAGCTACACAACCGAAACAAATAAACGGAAGACTTATTGAAAACTTATTTTTGGTATGCAGAAATACATACCAAAAATTTACAGTAATACGCCAAACGCGCATAAGGCTTCAAAATGCGTAATAAGAGCGGTTTAATTTAGGTTCTGTCGGTTGTTAACGAGATTAGAAAGTTGAAACTGGTCCGGAACGTAAGAAAGACGAGGGCATAATCCCTCCATAATAAGACAGACTCGTTAGTAGAAGTTTCTTTTTAGCTTGCTCCGGCTGGGTGCCGAAGCAAAGCTTTTATCTAAATAAGCGTAAGTGCCAGTCACGATTACACATCTCATTGGCAATATACGCTGCAAATAATTAGATAGCTACCCCCACCAAATAGATTTGCTTTTTTCGTCTCTATATTGGAAGCTTTTTCGTTAAAACCTTAGGAACATTATAGATCCTGATGACGCACAATTTCACATCGTTAGAGAAAGGAGCAGCTTAGGGGTATGAGTTTGAGAAAAACGTAATTGCACAAGGGAAGGACGAGAACTGCTTAACTTAGTTATGCTGACTTTGTCTTCTTGTAAAAGAAGAGGAGAAAAAGGAGTTGTTTCGGCAGAAAACTTAATTAAGAAAGCGAAATGCGACGTATGTTGAAAACGGCGTACCGGTTTCGAAATGTCTATTTGATTATATGCCAAAACTTGAAGTACGAAGCTGACAAATGGGCATCTAGGACATTTTGCTCCCGGGTCCTTTCAGAAGGCGTATAATCTGATACCATTATCATAGACACGTTGAGCTGAGATAATCCTTGCATTATTGTCTCAGCACACATGGTTCGCCGTCATTACCTGTAGTAAGCGGGAAAACTAAAATGCTATGTTGTTTGAAATATTTACTGCACTTTAACTTCACTTGGCATGCTTGATGGCGCACAAGCTTCGTCTGTTTTACCTACAATATCATCTAAGCCGGTCGACAATAAACACCCTCGTTCAACTTTCACGCATCAGCTCGACGAAAGGATCATTGCAGCGTCCATTTGGATGAATAATGCGTTCATTATAACGAACATGCCGCAAGGAATTTGCTGTGAGGTCTGCGTACGAGGTCAACATTGCCGATGAAATTCTAACTTATGCCACGCATGCTCAGGATGAGGGGTTTAATATATGTATATGGCAGCTGACACTTGGCAACTGACATGGCCGGACACTGATAGTCCGGTAGATTTTGTTACGTCACGCAATCACTGGGCTTTGGAAAAAGTGCGAATCCTACTTTTAGACCACGCAGGCTTGTTAGTACGGCTTCGTTAAACGGGGCTTTATATCCATGTCACGTGACTTTTAACAGAATGTGTGAATGGATTCCAGCGTCGCACTACTACGCAACGTATAGCGGAATGAATTCAGAACCTTATGAAGATGCAGTGACGGAAACAAGGCTAATTTCGAATAATAGCATTTATGTCCTAGTGCTTGTCAGACTGACGCACAAAAACTTACGACGCGTCTGCTTTTACAAGTTGGAACGAGAGGCAGTCAGAACCTAAGTAGCCTTCAAGGAAGTCTGTTTGCGAATCTCCGTCGAGCCGCCAAAACGTAAAAGCTCTAAAGGATGTTTTCAGTTTCTAGTGACGAGGCTCATGTTATGTGCGGGAAGTAGTTCGTACCTTTGGACACTTCTAGGCATTTTTATCTGAAGGACTTGTTAGTCAAGAGTTTGCCATTTTCCCGCGACAACCATATCGCGGTTATTTCTAGAAATAACGGCGACAAATGAAAAATTCTACTGGTCATGCAAATACTTAAATTCCACGAAGAAGTATCAGGATGCCGAGAAACTCTTCCCGATCCCTGTAGGGATTTTTGATCGGCTAGATATGAAAAGTAATTTTACAACACGTTGTACGCACGCCTTCTCTGTGGTACAGTACATTGAGGAGATATTTCATGGCTTGTAATAAATCGCAAAAATAAAGAACGCAGAGGAAAACGCAAAAATTATGACTACGCTTAAGCATCGCCTTGAGAATAGGCGGTATATAGTGCATTTGTTTGCTTCATTTGCTTCCTTTTATGCTTCGACTAAATACGATGCAATTGCTCAGTATTTTTAGGACGGTAGACTACTGCAGAATGAATATTTATTTGTAGTAAAGACGGAGAAACGACGTGATTATTGATCACTTTATTTTAGTACGAGGAACTGCGGCGCAGAGAGCCAGCACATTTAAGTTACTGTAATTTTATTTTTAATATATAATGCACAGCATTTTTGTATTTTATATTCAGGCATCCCATTTTTTATTATTTATTTAAATGACTAGTGAATAATTAATTGTTTATGACTTCGAGATTAATCATCAATAACTCGTCCACGCTCCCCATCGATGACATAGCATTTATCAATGAACTACAGGTCTCCATTTTTCCGTTACACTCCGAGCACTTCCAACAAGTTCAGACAACACCCCAGCGGGAACTGGTTACGAAGGCGGATTTTCCAACGAATGAACCGTATACGCTTCGCAGTAAAAGGGGTTTAAAATACTAAGCTTTTCTGCCTAGTGGCACACATGTTCATAGGAGGGCAAAGCCGCGTACACGACAGAGAGAAGAGGAAGCAGACAGGAAGAGCCGCTAGCATTTTATTCATTCATTTGGAATGAGATAACCAAGTTAAAAGGGCGCGCCTGCACAGGTATAGTCACAAGTAGAGAACTATGAGCACATCAAGATTGTCACATGCAACGTTTTAAAATGACGCGAGTCATTCAAAAACAACAAAACCAAAATAACAACCTATTAAAATTTACAAAGAAAACGGCTTAAAATAACCTTCACGTAGTCGTAGAAACCAAGGAAGAGTTCCTCTTCTTCTGAGTATCGTCGTGGGCCCGCTTAGCAAGATTCGATTCGAACTTTTGTAGTGGCTGCAGGTTTCAATTACGTGTCTTTAGTGTCCTTTTCCTATTTGTTTTGTTCTTGAATGTTTCTAATATAAAGATTTCCGGTTAATAGCCCTCACCACGTCCTCGCCTTTGATTAGGTCACGCTTGTCTTGCTAGCGTTGCTTGAATAAGACTAAATTGCAAATCACGTCTCCTATTTCTCGAGGCCTACCGAATGGCCTGAGTTTTGCATAGTTTCCGGACTTGTTTTTAAGGAACTGCGCAATAGGTGAGACGAGTGTAAAGGTGACATTGGGCGTAAAGTGCGCCACAGCCTGCTCACAAAAGACCATTTTCTTGGCTGGTGTTAATGTCGCGCCGCTTTAATTGTTCAAAGGTTTTTTGTAGCAAATACAGATAAAATATCCTTTCAAATGCGTTGAAACGTATGAAATAACTCTGCGCCTTTTATCTGTGGCCTTGGTTTCAAAAACGAAACGTGAAGATCTTAGGTGTTTGATATAAACTGAGTATGCAAGGGACATGAAGGAGGGCAGAAAAACCGGCCAAATATAGGCACAGGAAATGGAATCACGACGTATGTCCGTGGTGACAGGAGCAAGGAGAGGTACAGCTGCGGCTTGGTACTGGGTAGTAGCTGCAAGTGCGCTTTCAACTTCATCTTCAAAGGCTACAGCCACGACTGGCCGAAATCGTTCTTTGGCAGGCAATTACTAGAAGTTCTCTTAGGCTTGATGCGATAAGGGTCGCAAAACGACTCGCCTGATTAGCTACTTCGACAAGGAGTTTCGCCGATGTAGGTGCAGCACTGTACAATTCCAAAACCTCCTTTCTGCAGCTTCTCCTCCTTAAATGAATTAATTATTGAATGAACGAATCAATCAATCAATCCTTCAGCCAATACCAATCAATCAATTACTTGATTATTCAGTTGATAGTAGCTTTAGCTCATTGACAAGGTACACGAAAATGACACTCGTTAAAGGCGTTAACAGGCTGGCGTTTTGTTTTGTCACTTTTAGTTTTCTGTAGCATTCAGCAAGGACTGATGTTCCGGATACAGATAAGAAAATTTACTTGGAACAAATTTATCGAGAGCTTTGTTTTACGGCGTCATTCATAGATTGTGTGAAGCATTACGACGTAAAACCACTACACCGCACTTTACAGCAGGAATTATACTTTTTCCAAAAAGTATCTAGAGAACCATCTACAAAAAAAAGTTCACGCGATCGGAAAAGCCCTGCACCAACATCACAAAAGGAAAAACACGTGTTTTTATTATTCGAGGCTGAGCTTTGGGAGAGAGCAGATATCTTCATAAAGGGGCTCGTAATTGGTTTCGGAGCCCTGGACTTATAAAGCGTGGCGAAATAGAAAGCCTCAATTATTTCGCCATCGTTGTTCACGTTATTACAAAATAATCTTTAGCCAGGTGCACATGTACAACATGTGGACTCTGAGCGCGACAACCGCTCAATGGAGGCACTCTAAGGCTATCAGCTTCGCCTTGGAGAATGAAACGCATCTTAACCACTGCATGCACTACAGCGATTTCCTCACTTGAGAAAAATGTCTGCTAAAAATACAGCATTGCTATAGAAAATCCTGATGGGATTATTTGCGTGGCAAAGCTGAAAGGCAGGTATAAGCATATGCAGCTTTTTTTTTTCTTTTGGTGCCTATAAGGATGAAGGCGCCGAATGCTAGCGATAACGGTAGGTTCAAGCATGCATGAGAAACTGTACTCCATGCGTGCTGTGACACTGAAGGCAAAATAAAAGAACTGAAAACATCATCATCAGAGACAACTACCGGAACGACCGGCACGAACCTAAAGGCGGTGTGTGAGAACTCTAAAAAAAGTGTGACTTCTAGGCGTGGGTTGCGATGAAGGCTTCTGAACGCAACGACCTGAAAGCTAGGATTTCTGAGAAGCGATGCTCTAGCAATGGGGTGATCCATCAATGCTCGCTTTTCGTGCATTTTTTTTTTTAACTCGTGTTACACCGCACTTGCTTTTTGTAGCCGACAAGCTTGCACTATATGAAGGAGAGATGAACTTCAAATACTCATAAACATTGCATACGAAGGCAAAAGTTTGAAACAAGCGTTGAATCTTAAGTGCCTTTCATTTCGGTATTTCTTGCGGAGGTTGAGTATTTTAGTTTTAGAAAGTGGCCGGATCTCGAAAGTAAAGCTTGTTTTATTTTCATGGTGCCCCGAAAGGTTAACAGGGGTTTCTTAAACCTCTTCTTGAAAGCTACCAGAAGTGCATGCGCTCCGTCGACGTTGTGTAGCGCTATAGAGAGATGGTTCGCAGAAGGCCTGTACGACATCCATCAAGAGAAGTGGCCTGCTTTGTGGTGAATAAAAGGAGCAGGTGTTCTTTTTTTTTTTTTTAGACAAAGCATTGTGCGCTCGGCTGGCTGCATCTTTCTGGAGAGTTCATCTGAGTATTTGCGCCTAACTGCGAAATCACTGTATTTGCGATGTACAATGAATGTAGCCGCTGTTAGTGAATCAATTAATTTGACGCCCTTTGTTATTCTCTCCTTGGCAGGCTTCGGCGTAAAGAGCATTTTTTCCACTATACCTCCCTACAAGAGAGCTTCTGGAGGAGCGTGCACTTTATAAGTACATAATTCACTTAATATTTGCTGCAAACAACATATATTTACGCCCTCTTTAGTATGCATATTAATTGTTCGCGTTTACTCTCTCGTAGAGAAGACCAGGGGTTGGGGTCAAGCTGGCCTTTCGGCTTTCTGGAAGTGCCCCTTCAAAGTTTTGGTTTAGCCTGAAGAGGTATACGTTACTATTGGTTTTAGTATCAATGCATTGATACTGGCAAAAATGAAACACTCAGTATATCAATGAACACATCCTGTCTATTAAAAGCTGCCTTTCTACTTAAGAGTAAAGTGTTCTGTGTTGCCGAAAGGTAGTCGGGCTCTCGAAAGATTCATCTTCAACGCGCATACGCCTTTTGTGCGGCGTTGTCCAGCAATTTTTCTAGGATGAAAAGAAAGTTGCAAAAACAAACACATTATTAACAGGTTCATTGATTTATGTGTTCAGGGTATCTAAAGAAGAAAACATAGCAATATAAAATTATGAGTGATTCAAACTGAACGTCCAGTACGAGATATCAAACTTACATACAATCAGAATTAATGTTTTCGAGTGCTGTTTATGTGAGAAGATTGGTTTTGTTTACACTTTGACAGTGGAAGACTAGCTGGCCTTAATTATTTTTCATCGGTGATGACTTAGGCAAAAACCCAGTGTTTGCAGGCAATTGAAGGCTGGGTAAACACAAGGTGATCTCAGTAAAATAACTAAGGGTACCGCATTTACATGCACTTGGAGTCACCTACAAGTGCTTTCTAATAATACCGTGCAGTAACCGCTTTCTTTATAACCACATTATTTCCCGCGTAACGCTGTAATTACGTGCTTGTATACATTCACACTTTGTTCATTACCCGCTGGCGACAAATACGCCTTCAGTTTGATCTCCTGATGACTGTTGCTGTCATTGAAGTTTCGTCGCGGAGAAAATAATGTAATTTTTGAATTTTGCATGGCCAACTTTTAACCTATGCAAGGATGATATCGCCCGCGAAGGCTGCGTATACCAACAAATACTTTGCATCCACTTTTTAAGCAACAATGTTAAGGGCCCAGTTTTTCATAAACTTTCCACATGCCGGCGTTGTTCGTGTCGTCACTGTTAGCAATAAATCTCGGACATGGCTCTGGTAGATGGCATTTTGCAGGTGTCAATAGTCGTGCACTGACAAGTCGTTGGGCTGCGTTACACCATGTAAACGAGCAGAAAAGTGCACCTTTGCGACTGTGTATCTACGACGGGACCACAGACGGAAGCATTAACGCTGTCGCATCGTACACGTAAATGTGCAGTTAAGGTATCACGCTCCTTTCTCATTCAGTACCATAGGCACGTTTTCAATGCTTATAAAATCCATATCCCTACCGTTTCCGTAATTTTTCCAGCTTGGTTTTTTCCAATACATCCTCTAACACGATATGATGGAGAAATATAATGTAGCATCAACATAATGACTTTATATTAAAAAAGTTTGTATATTAGAAAAGATAAATCTCGCTTCTTATGTTGAAAAGAATCTTTGCGAATAAAGAATCTTTCTTTAGCGCTGGCAGTTTCGACTGAAAACGAAGTTGTTTGGAAATGGCTTTTCTATACGAATTATGTTACTAAAATACTTCAAATAATCATACTACAACGTTTTAAAATATTTTAAAAAAATATTCAGAGAAATAATCAACGATATATTTTTTGGCCGTGGGGTGATTTGTTAAGCAATACAATTTGCTTTGGACTGAACACTTGAGCGGGGCGAAACAAAATTGGCCAGTGTTGCTTTTTCGTCACACTTTTATCCACTCCGATTTAAAAGTTTTACGCCGCCATGTCCTTGGGTTTTGGGATTCCTTTCCAATATGGTCGTGAGGACACTGCAACAATAAAACGTAGTTGAAATGGGAAGTCAAAAGTCAACATATTACCTTAAAAATGAGAAATTAGGTGTAGTTTTCTGAAAACATTCCTTGCGCCCAAAGAATCTGTAGATAATGTATCCTGGCTACCTATGTTGAGTTTGTTTTGACAGTGTATTGAATTAAGGAATTAATTTACGTTGCTCTGCTTGCATAGAATTCTGAGATTTCTATAGGTTTGACTATGTTTTATACGAAGAAAATGGTCGCACGCCAAAATAAAAATATGCGCTTTATTTTTCAACGCAGGAATCATTAAAAAAAGTGCGCAGATATACAGCTTTATTCATTTGAGGTGGCTTTCCGCACTCCTTTATACTTGCCGAGATCGGTGCCACAAAAATTTCGTCATCCATACCGAACAGAATCTAAAGAGTTTTTTTTTTTCCTGACTGTAGCAAGTATTTTCGCAATAAAGAAGGCCCGAGAGGCGGTGGCACACGCGGTTTAAGCTCACACGCGAATTCCGTGCTCGGTAACTTTGCGCTTGCAGTACGAATATGATGCAAACAGCTAGTGCACCTATAAAAGTTGATTTATTTTTGAACATGAGAGGGAGCACACGAATGCACTCGTACAACCTTTTGGGGAGTTCGTGCGTTTTATTTTTTATCTTGTGCAACTTTTATCCTGGCTTTCGCAAATGACGCTGAAATCCATGCTTTCTCCGAAGAACTATTTTCAGCTTCGTCTCCGACGCGTGTACAGAGCCGTGGGCGTCCAACTGCCTCACCAGGGCTTCGATGAAAGAAACCCACGTTCCAAACCCGAGTTGCATTCACGTTTGAGAAACCAACCATGCTTATCCGCTCTTGAATCGAAGAGGAGCGCTAGCTGATTCCACCGCAGTGAGCAAGCACAAAAATGTAATGACACTTCAACCATTCTGAGCGCAGTACTATTCGCATCATGGTGGCAAACGCGGATGGGAGAGTAGTCATTTTGAGGCTCAACGGCGATGCAAATGTTTCGACATGTTTATGATTGCACAAGGCTTGCTTTTGAAACAACGCCCATTGATGCTATTTCAGGAACTGTGTTTAAAAAGTATTCCATTACATCCAGATCGAAGTCGCTGTCAATAACGACTGGTGAGGTGCGGTCGAATATAGCGAAAGTGTGAAGCGTTGAGATGTACGTAGAATGCAGCAGGAGCGAGGCTGCTTTTAAGCTTCACAACAGACGCGTCTCCTGTATCTTGGAAGCTTTGCTTAAGAACGGTATTGGTCAGGATGAACGCAAATACTTGTGGCATATAGTGTGGGAGTATTATTGCTCGGTTGACGGGGCATTTTGGACCTGCTACGAAGGAATACACAATAACACACACGGAGAAAAATTATGAGCGAGAATAAAAGCGTAGGAGTTTAGGAGTAGTATACCATGAGTCCTAGCTCGTGGTTGCGCGTATTTTTATTTCGTCAAGAGCGAAATGCACTCAGTTGCAATACGGTCTCTTTATACGTGGATGAAAGGCTTTCAAAAAATAATATTTTAGCTCCGATGGATATGGGCAGGCAACCTGAAGAGTAACGTGAACGCCGAGGAAGAGCAATGAATATCTTCCATATTCAATCCATCAAGGACACTGTATGCCAGCTCATTGAGCCTACCGGTCGCTACGCTGTATGAGAAGTATTTAAATTAATATTTGTCTTCAGTGCATATCAGGGTGCAATTTAAAGGGTGACGCATGCAAATACCATGCAGAAAAACGATAATTCGACTGATTTCTTATAATTGAATGCAACAAAAAAAGATAAAAACACTTCTTTCTATTATCCGTAATATAGGGCTGAGTTTACGGAAGACGATCATCTGCCTTTCTGACACGAGATCTCAACAAGGGTGGTTGCATAATAACCTCGTTAAGACTAGCTCTTTAACTATTTAATTAGGAGAATTATTTGATCATCCTGATTAAAAGACTGAAAGGGGATTATTCTCAGCCAAGTCCCCTTCCTTCTATAAAGAGTCGAGGATGGGATTTTGGGCTTGCATTTTGCTTTCTTGAACTTTGTTTTTATCCTTTTGCAGACATCAACTCCTATTCAACTACTCAGGATTTACTGTCTCATTATTAGGATGTGGTCACACGAAGGGATGAGAACCCACGGCAGTACTTGTTAAAAAATCGATAGCTCGTAATGGTAAACAAAAGCTGGCCTTTGGATCACATCGTGGCTGACTGCAGCATTAGACAGTTTTATCGCTTAAGTTGTGCGACACAGGTTATCCTCTGTTTAATTATGAGCAAGTTTATTAATAAATTTGTGCGCACACACAATAAATTGTGTTCTTATAGCTGATTCAAGCCATATTACCTAAGAGGTAAGGTTGCTTGTTTTGGCAGTTGGTCTCCGAGTATGCAGCGGATTACAGGTTTTGTCTCTCGGGGCAGATTCTCTGTCCTTGGTTCTCAGTACACGAATAATTTGGAAATGACGCAGGTTATCGCGGCTATAAGAACAGGGATTCTGGTATGCCTTGTACCATCTTAGAAGAACTGTGCCGTGATGACAAGAAACTGTTGTTTTACATATAAGTTGAGCACGGCCGGATGCTGAGCATATTGTGATGTTGATGATCAGTAATATCTCACTGCCGCAATGTCCTGCAGCTTTAGCTTGTCAGAGGTTTAACAATTTTTGATCCTTATATCAAAAATGGGCAGTCAGTGGAATTAGTTCGAGGTGCCGCATATAGAAAAAACAGTAGGTAGGTAAAATAAGTTTCTAGCTTGGCATGTTTTCGTTTTGATTGCGTACCTATTTCGACGGGCGTAGAATTTCTTCTCCAGCTTTGCTCTTATAGCAGCATCTTAGATAAAAAAAGGAACCAATATTGATGGGATAAACAATGCATTTTTCTTTGGTTCTAGGACCCTATAAGAAGACCATTCAGCACGAAAATTATATCTACAAATGAGTTCTACTTCACAAAGAGCTTTCCGAAAACGACCAGAGAAGGCTACTACAGTTAGGTCGGGTAAGTTAGGCTTTCGTATCCCGCCTTAGAGCATGAAAGCTTTTAAGAATCTTGTCTTGTTCCGGCTAATATCCAATTAGAAAGAGGCTCTGAAGCCTTCTGTTTACTTAACCAAGTTTAGTTGAAGAGACGTGTCCAGGAACTCTTTTCATCCTAGCCCTTCTACTGAACTCTGATACGAAGGAGATTTTTCACCTGCCTGACAAGAAACCTGACTAACGTAATGGAAATATCCAACTCGATGGGTTATACTTATCTTGAGACTGCAATTAGAGGCTAGCGGTGTGAACACGAAGAAAGCCGCACATTGTTTAATATCGAGCAACCAAGGTTTATATACAAATTTGTTTTAATCCACAAGTAACTAGCAATGCAGTCAACTGAGGTGGTGCTACACACGGTACGTTCTAAGCCTGATAGAACGGCAGGAATGTAAAGAAGTGAAGGAGGGCATGGAATAGGAGACCTGTACATATGTAAATGCTAATTGGTATATTTAAGTGCGTTTATCGAAATATATATGAACTATAAGTTAGTGACCGCTTCCAATTGCCAGAAACATGTCTGGTAAAATTTATCTTTCCTCGAAGATGCGGAGACATCCCGCCAACATTTTACGTAAAATGCTATATATTAAGCCTAACGAATACTCAGACATGTATGTGATTTGTTAAGAGCAAAATTGGGAGTTTCAATTCGAAATTACAGTCGCATACCTAAGTCTGTATTCCAAATTTGTTCAAAGGTTGAAAATATTTGGCACAGCGTACACCATCCTATCATTCATTTGATCCACTGTACCTCACGGCTCAATGCGTATGCGTATTGCTCATGTGCTCTTTCATATTGGTGCAATCTCTACTAACTTCCGAGGCAACTTTACACCTGACATCTCTTTGATCGTGCAAAGCATTTAATCTATAGGACATAAACCGCATTATAAAGTGAGGTTATAAGTATCTCTAGCTGCACTGAAGAAGCAAGGGCGGTGAAAAGTCAGTGAGGGATGTAATAGAAGCCAAGAGAGTTTTTAAGCAATAGCCACACAACGCATGTACGTTCGCCAAAACCAGCGGGGCTGTAACTTAATAGAATCAACTGGTCAACACTGTGATGATGCCGTAAGTTTTGACGTCTTTCAAGTACTGTTGTGAAGGGCCTCTGAAGAAATAAAAATGCCCTTGCGGAAAAGTAAAAGTAGTAGCGAGAAAATGGGTCCTCCGCCCTTTCGGCGCGTGGCCAACAACGTTACCTCAATACAGCCGGGAAGTCTTTGTTCAGTGCGATAGTTTAGACGCCTTATGCGAGCACCTCATTCCTTAGAATGAACAGAAATGACATGTTGCAAGACAGGAAGAGTCAGATTGAATGAAGACCATTATTTAGCATTTATGCTTGCCTGTATTTCCTAGAAATACTAAATAGCATTTTTGCCTACCACATTCCTAAAACTCTGAAAAGGTTGGAAAATTGAAAGAAATCTTTTTCGAGCAGTCAAAGCACGAACGATGCAGACTGCCTTGGAGCAGTATTACGCTGCCAAAAAGGAATATAATTCTTCCTCTTGGAAAGCCAAATGAGCTTTCTTTAGCGAGGATTTGCCCAAAATTCTTCACACTAACCCTAAAAAATTATGGGTTGTTATCAACCCAAAACAGAAATGCGATACCACTTTTACAAATGAAGCATGAGACGAACTTAGTCACGCAGTTTAGTACTCTAATTCAGTGTTCTCTATGAATACGATGTACTATTTCCTACGCTAAACACCTTCCTTGACAATTTTATGCCAGCCATGAACTTAAACCTTGGAATTTGTTTTGGAATAGACAACATTAAACTATCATCTTGAGTCGGTTTAGAAAATATCACCAAATATATTGAGAGCACATAAATATATACTTGCCACATATCTATGGTCACTATTTCAACAGTAACTCTCTACAAGCCAACTTCCTTGTGAATGGAGTGACGGGGTGGCTATTTCACTCTTATACTGCGGTAACACCAATTCTTGAATGCGTTATCGCCCCCTTTCTTTAACAAATGCGCCTCGCAAGGTCATGGAAACATGTCATATTTTCCCATATCCTTGTCGCTTTAGATTCAAACAATGATTTAATTTTTATCCTGCACGGCATGGGGTTCCGAAAAGGATTTTTTTGTGATGCTCAAGTGGCGCTTTTTATTCATGACTTGCATGCCAACCTAGATCATAAGCTACAAATTGACCCTATATTTCTTGATATAAAATTGAGGTTTCGACAAAGTGCTGCAAACAAGTTATCCCACCTTAGCATTGATCCTAATGTTGTTAAATCAAATGAAGAATGCCAACTAACCGCATTCATTGTCTTCTTAATTACACATGCCTCCATCTCCATTCCTGTTATCATGTTGCGTATTTCAATGTTCTGTGCTAGGTCCTCTTCTGTTTTAATACACATAAATGATTTACCCTTCCATGTACCCTGTAAAAACCGTATTGTTTCTGATTACTGTGTTCTTTATCAAGAAGCTAATAACACCTCTGATCCGTCATCTCTTCGAAACGACCTGAACAAAATTCTGCTTTGGTGCAAAATTTGGCAAATGGAGCTAAACACCGACGAAAGCAATCTACTTCCTTTTCATCCCCCCCCCCACACCCAGTTGTATCCCTTTATTTTATTGCCTCCGTTCCCGTGCTGCCTGTGCAAAAATACAATTTATTCAAACATAAAATTTGCGCTAATCCCACCTGGAAGACGCATATAACTAGCATTCTCTCTTGAGGGAAGCCTCTTGAATTTTGTAACTTACCTTTATGATGCAGCCGTGCACGTCAAATACGTTTTGTGAGATATGCGCAAAGGCCGTGAATAGGAGCAAATGCTTGGGCTTTTGGCCCCTGAACTGGGAGTCAAAATCTTCTGTTTACCAAAAGTTCAGTGGTCTCAACACCAGTATAGTACCTGGGGGTACCATTAGATACCTATAAGTCTGCTACAGAAAACTGTGATATTTATACCAACAAGGCACGACAGAAGACTCAAATGGGGTGACTGAGGTGGACGCGAACTTTCAATGACCACTCGCGTAATGGTTGTTTAGTTGACGTACGATATAAGGACTACAAGTGTTCGCGGTTTCTAGCGCGAGGTTGTATCAGCTTCCTAGACTTCGAAAGCTCGCTTTTTTTACGAGCCCATTTTTTCTTACGCCAATGTCTGTCCAGTGTTCCAAGAAGAAAATCTAAAAAAAAAAAAAAGAGTTGTGCGATTTTCCCTTAAAAGTAGGCCTATACAGTTCCATATACGGTGCAGGTCCAGGGGATGATGTCTTAAAGAAGATTATTTGGTCATCAGCGAAAACTTTCTTCTGGCTTCACACTATCATGTTGTCGATTATGCCCTGGCTGGGAGAAAAGGGGATTTTTTAGCATAGACTGTAAGTTGCTTGATTTGTCGTGAGCCCGAGCTTATAGAGCCCATTTTTATGGATTATTGGGATGCTATACTTTTGTGGAATATATTGCAGAGAACTATAAAAAAAGACCTCCCTTTAAAACCTTTTGGTTTCTGGTTTCTGCCAGTACATGAATCAGGTACTGTGCCGTATGATCATCATGCTGGTCTATGTGCACAGTGTATGGAAGACGAGGATCGCAGTTGGTAATGAAGATGTGAAAGTGAGGCCTGCAAGGTAGTATTTCATAGAGCACATTGTGTATATCCTTAATGGGTAGAAATCTTAAACAATTTTTAAAATGGTGCATGAGCTTCCGTGCAGCATTGCTTTTAGATTTTAGTACCACTGTTTCTGTTAAATTTTAAAACAAAAATGTGTCGTCTTTTCTTGTTTTGTACTGATGTGACAGGTAATAAGGAAGAATAAAAACGCCCTGAGCGGCTTAGTCTCTTAACGCGTTCGGCTTGTGATCGGCGGGAAAGGAGTTCGATTCCCGCTCCAGCACGATTGAAAGAGCAGCACCGAGGACCTCACGGTGTCCGGCACAATTTCGCAAGAGTGCGACAGTTCTCGCGGGCCAACCGCCTTGCGAAGCACGAGCTGTAAATGCATTTCATCTTAATAACAGGTAAAATCAGCCGGTTCTGTCCGTGTTTGATCAAGAAAGGCTGACATAAGTGTCCTGTGATGCGTCACAGAACGGCATTTCAGCAGCCTTGTTGCAAAGTTTTTACAATTGCTTCAAACTTGTAGCTTTCGTTTGTAAAGTGCCCACTGACGAGCAGAATGATGTTCTCAAATAGAGAAAGAGGCAATGGCTATCGTATACGGGTGCCAAAAAATTCTACCACTTCTACGGCCGGATCATTGCAGTGGAAACAAACTGCCGCCCATTAATTTCCATCCACAAAAATGCAATTCGTGATATGCCGTCGAGGCTGCAGCGCTTCTTTCTGAGGCTGATACGATGATATTGCAATGCACTTCCAGGGAACACGTTGCTGCTCAACGACCTGCAGTCAGGAGAAATGAACCCTTTACTCAGCTCTTTTTATGCGAAAACTGTGCATCATGGGAATGTAGCCTCGGCTATCTGGCAGGTGAAAGGGAGCGACTACCACCTGCCGCAGATGGCACATTGCAGAGACACATGCCACCTGTATTGGTCGAAATGTACAAAACGATAGAGGAACAATCCCCTTTTCCTCTTCCCGCAGAGAAGCGAGAGAGACAAAAAATTTGGATCTAATGGTATTTTAACGTGGCATTGTTTAAGGCTTGTAAACAGAAGCATGCGTACAAACAGCCGAGATATGCAAGAGCAGCCAGCCGCGATCGCCATGCGATTCGAACGCTAGGTGCTCTCTTTATTTACAGCATTTGTATTTAACCAATCAGGGATGAGCGCCTTATTTACGCTTAAGCGGAATTGAAAATAAGATTGCTTTCGAACTTGTTCCCCATCATTCATGATAAGCGCCCTGATTATCACTTTTTCTTTCGTTAATAAGATTTCTTTCGCAACCCACGAGCCGACGCCACTGGCAGAGTCATAAATGGCAACGGTAATCTGGTGCGGCGCACCCACCATCAGCGCCGCGATCGTGTTTTACGAACTACGCCTGTGACGTCCCTAGATATCCTCCCGAAAGCCGCTACCGATGCAATAACGCATCCTGCAGCCGATTATTCGCTGCAAAAGAGCGAAACCATTGGAAGCTATGCAATACTTGTGGTTGTCATTTCTCTTTTTGTCTGCACCCGTAAACAGCACGAAAATGCATACCACATAAGGGGCATTTGCACGCCACTTCTTAGTAATTATACTGATTACAGCGTCTTCTTGCTTTATGAGAGTGGGGCGCATGTTCTTCGAAACAGGGGATGTTGGGAACGTGCTCCACTTCGTGATCGCAGCTAGGTTTTCTACTTATTGGCATTTGTTTTACGGCGTTTCGATCGGTGTGGGCACGTGGAAAGCAGTTTCCCTATAACTCGGAGCTCCAATCTAGCCGGCCACGATCGATATTGCTCGCACGCTATAGTGCCACACGTATTGACGCATCTGTTGCAGGCGGTAACGCTCACTCCTGCTTGCGGTTCGCTTGAAAAGGCACCGACAAGAGGATTCACGCTTGCCTTGTGAAAATGCGCCGGCTTGATCTGGAAAATTTTGTCCCAGAAAATGATTCGCTTCTCTGAGATTCAGAATGATTCTTAGCAATGTATTTCATTGTGATATAATTTTTAGTGCTCCAGCACTGGGCTGTATACCCACGTCGGTAAACCCTTGCTCGCAAGTTTTTTCTTAGGCATCTATCATACCGCTTATGTTGGTGCTTTAGAACAAGGGCTCTCAGTCAGACGAATAGCTTTATTTTCGCGCTTGACCAAAGCCTCGAGGTCATGCAGCGGCAACAGGAAATTGCACAAGTCGGAAGTTGTAACGTTAGAGGTGAAAACCTATTAACACTAATCGGTGAGCAAGCATTGGCACACTAAACGCTGCGTTCTGACTATTCTGAACAAATTAACGACGTACTACAGTCAGGAACATAAAACGTCACAATTGTAAAATTTAGATGAATAATATTGTCACCAACACACCTAGCAAGCAGCACAACAACCGAGCTGGCCCTTTTTAATCAAGCGAAAACTCGAGAGAGACGAGGATGACGCTTAGCCACGTGCCAAGACATTCGGCCACTTGGTGGCGCCAGAAGATGGTCAGCGGGAATAGTCGAAAAGCGGGGCAGGTTATACGGGAAAGTCTCTGGCTCTGGTTTGGACCCTGAAATGGTTTAACGATTGTAATATGGCTTCATTCTGGCAACGTGAACTATTTCAGATTTCGGCTGCCGAGAGGAGCGTACAGTGCCTTGTGGTAGCACCTCGTAGTTCACCGCGCTGAGACGGCGGAGCACCTCGTAAGGTCCAAAGTATCGCCGCAGAATCTTTTCAGAGCGCCCTCACAACCGTATTGGGCTCCATACCCAGACTTGGTCGCCGGGCGTGTAAGTCACCTCTCGGTGTCGCAGGTTGTAGCGCTGGGCGTCGTGTACTTGTTGGTGTCGAATTCGCTGTCGGGCAAGCTGGCGTGCAGCTTCTGCGTCACGAATAAATTCGTCAGCCCCCACGACAGTAGAGGGAGCAGAATCTGGAAGAAGCATGGCATCCAGCATAGTCAAGGGTTCGCGTCCATGAACCAAATGAAATGGAGTGAAGCGTGTTGTTTCCTGAAGTGCAGTGTTGTATGCAAACGTGATGTACGGCAGAATTCGGTCCCAGTTCCCATGATCGTCGTCTACATACATAGAAATCATATCGGCAATTGTCTTGTTAAGCCGCTCAGTCAGTCCATTAGTTTGAGGATGATAGGCTGTTGTCTTGCGGTGGGTGGCGCCACTCAATCGAAGTACCTCACTCGTGAGTGCCGACGTAAACGAGGTTCCTCTGTCAGTTAAGACGACTGTTGGCGCACCATGACGGAGTACAATGTTGTGAATGAAGAAATGCGCAACTTCATCTGCGGTACCACGGGGAATGGCCTTGGTCTCACAGTAGCGGCTAAGGTAGTCAGTGGCAACCGCTATATACCTGTTACCCATGGAGGACTTCGGAAATGGGCCCAGTAAGTCCATGCCGACTTGTTGAAATGGGAATTTGGGGGATCGATAGGCTGTAAGAGCCCAGCTGGTTTAATGGGTGGTGTTTTCCGCCGCTGGCACTCACGGCAGGTACGGACGTAGCGGTGCACAACGGCAGCTAGCCTGGGCCAGTAGTACTTTCGGCGTATCCGTGCCAATGTGCGAGAAAACCCGAGATGGCCGGAAGAAAGGTCATCGTGGCACGCACGAAGGACTTCGTCATGTAGCGTTGTAGGTACTACAAGCAGATAAGCAGTTTCTGTTGGACCGTAGTTCTTCTTGTAGAGCACACCATCACGCAGGCAAAATGACGACAGTCCGCGCCTGAAGAGCTGAGGAGGAGATGACACTGTTCCTTCGAGGTATTCAATGAGGGGCAAAAGTTCAGAGTCAGCCCGCTGCTTTCGGGATAAGGTGGACGTCGCGATAACACCGAGGAAAACGGAATCGTCGTCGGAGCCGTCCGCGTGGCAGGGAGTAGGGGCGCGGGACAGACAGTCAGCATCACTGTGTTTCTTGCCGGACTTGTGCACGATTGTAACGTCAAATTCTTGCAACCGAAGGCTCCATCGAGCAAGCCGACCCGATGGATCTTTCAGGTTTGCCAGCCAACACAGAGAGTGATGGTCGCTCACGACACGAAACGGACGACCGTACAAATACGGACGAAATTTCATGACTGCCCACACAACAGCGAGGCACTCCTTTTCGGCAGTTGAATAATTAACTTCGGAACGGGACAAAGTGCGACTGGCGTAAGCAATGACACTTTCTGCACCGTCCTGCCACTGAACAAGGACCGCACCGAGGCCAACGTTACTGGCATCCGTGTGCAGTTCCGTGTCGGCCTCTTCGTCGAAGTGGCCAAGTATTGGCGTACATTGGAAACGGGACTTGAGTTCCGTGAAAGCGTTTTCCTGGTCGGGGCCCCAAAAGAACGGCTCGGCGTCTTTTGTCAGGCGGGTCAGAGGCTCAGCGATCTTGGAGAAATTGTTAACAAAGCGACGATAGTACGCGCAGAGGCCGAGAAATCGACGCAAGCTTCGTTTATCCGCTGGTTTAGGGAATGAAGAGATAGCGGCCGTCTTCTCTGTGTCTGGGCTAACACCTCGAGCGCTGACAATGTGGCCGAGAAATTTCAGCTCGTTAAAAGCAAAGTGGCATTTTTCGGGTTTTAGAGAGAGACCGGCAGATCGGATGGCCTTGAAGACAGCGCGCAAACGTTTCAGGTTCTCGTCGAACGTGTCCGAGAAAATCACAACGTCGTCGAGATATACGAGGCGTGACTGCCACTTCAGACCAGAGAGTACAGTGTCCATCATTCGCTGAAATGTGGCAGGGGCCGAACACAGGCCAAACGGGAGCACTTTAAATTCATACAAACCGTCCGGTGTAATAAAAGCGGTCATCTCACGGTCTCGCTCGTCAACCTCTATTTGCCAATATCCACTGCGGAGGTCAAGGGACGAAAAGTAAGTGGCATGGCGAAGGCGATCGAGGGAATCGTCTATGCGTGGCAGGGGGTACACATCCTTTTTCGTGACGTTGTTGAGGAGTCTGTAACCCACGCAAAACCTCAAGGTTCCATCCTTCTTTGCGACGAGGACAACAGGCGAAGACCAGGGGCTCGTCGACGGTTGGATAACGTCGTCCTGGAGCATTTCTGTTACTTGGCGGCGGATGGCATCACGTTCTTTTGAAGACACCCGGTAAGGACGCTGACATAGTGGACGTTGGTCATCGGCAACTATAATTCGGTGCTTCGTTAGTGGCGTCTGTCGGACCTTGGAGGTTGATGCAAAACAATCTCGGAACGAATTGACAAGATTCTCTATGCAGCGTTTCTCACTGGGCAAGAGGTGCGGGTTCACATCAGTCTGAATGGCTGTAGGCGTCGCATTGTCGGGGTCTGACGTGTTGGATAAAGCGTACTGGCCTGTACATTCTCCAAGTTCTTCAAAATAAGCGACCGTCGTGTTCGCCGTCAAATGTTGGGGTTCACATGTGAAGTTTGTCACTAGCACATTGGCTTGGCCACGGACAAGTTCGACAAGGCCCCGAGCTACACAAACTTGTCGAGTTAGAAGCAGTGACATGTTAGCTTCAGCAATGCCACACGTGCCGGTGCTGTGATCACATTCGACGGTGACGAACTTGCTCGCACGCGGAGGGGTCATTATGTGGTCGTCACAGACGCGCAACATCGTTTTCCGGAAGTCCGTGTTGCTATCAACGGCTCGCTTGGTTGAAAACGATACCATGAGCTGCTCCCGAAGGTCTATGAAAGCACCATACTCTTAAAGAAAATCCATGCCGAGAATCAGATCTTTGCAGCACTCTTGTAATACGGCAAATGTGCCAGTGAAAGTAAAACCGCAAATCTCTATGCGGCAAGTGCACATGCCAATCGGCGTCATTACATGACCACCGGCAGTACGCATCATTGGCCCAGACCAAGGCGTCAGAGCCTTACGGAGTGTCATGGCTAGCTGGCTGCTCATGACGGAGAAATCGGCGCCGGTATCCACAAGTGTGGTCACATCACAACTGTCGGCGGTTACAAAAATTTCCCCGGAAACAATGCGTTCGCAGCACGTCGGTAAGTTCATCGGATCGGGTAGTCGCCGCTCGGGCCGTCGCGTCAAATCGTCGGGTGGAGGCTGTTTAATCTGAAACGTAGCGGCGGCCCCACCCCCGGAGGTCGCCGTGTTTAGTTTTCCTGGTGAGGGGACGTGCCTCGAAATTGCCCAGAGGAAGAGTACCGAGAGGGCGAAGCAAAACGCTTCGGAGATGTCGATCGCGATCGCCGTTGTGGTGACGTTGGCTGCATCTCCTTAGCAGCCAGGTACTCCTCAATCTCCTGTGGTCTTTCGCCATAGCGGGGTCGAGGCGCGTTTGGTGGAAATCCTCTCAAGCCTATTCTCCGGTATGGGCAATTGCGGAGAATGTGACCAGGTTCGCCGCAGTGATAACAAAGCGGCCGTCTGTTGGGCGTGCGCCACAAGTGCGCTTTGCTGATAGCGGGACGCTGGTATTGCTGTGGCTCGACGGGGCGCAGATCTTGTTGCTGCTCGACGGGGCGCATGTAGCGAGGCGGTGGCCCGACAACGGGACGGAATGGATTTGGCTCGGGAGCAGGTCGACGTAAGACATCACTATAAGTCATGATGCATGGCTCCGGTTGTGGTGCTGGTGGTGGTGGTGGCTGCACCGCTCGCCGAATTTCATCACGGATGACGTCCACAGTAGAATAATTCTTTGCAGAGGGAGCATTCAAGTGGAGGTTTTGCCGCTCTTCGCGGACAATGCTTCTCACAAGCTCCCGCGACGCCTCGTCCCTGGCTGCTGGCACGGACGCGCAGCAGGGTGTGGCCGCTACGCTTGCCTGGCGGCCGTATTGGGCACTCCGTTCCTGCAGGGAACGTTCCATGCTGGTAGCTTCTCTCGCGAAATCTGCGACAGTTCTTGGGGGATCGCGAATGAGGCCAGCGAACAACTGCTCCTTCACCCCGCGCATGAGGTGCCGTACCTTCGTTGCCTCAGGCATGGCAGGGTCGGCCCGATTGAAAAGCCGCGTCATGTTCTCGACAAACATGGCCACACTCTCCTTTGACTGTTGAGACCTTGAACGAATTGCAATCTCTGCATTTTCTTTGCGCGCACTCGAGCTGAATGTTGTAAGTAACTCACGGCGAATGGCTGCCCAGTTGACAAAGGACGCCTCGTGGTTCTCAAACCACGTCTTGGCCGAGTCTTGCAGCGCGAAGTACACATTCATTAGCTTCCGCTCGTCGTCCCATTGGTTAAATGCAGCCACACGGTCAAAACTGGCCAACCAGTCTTCCACATCCTCTAACCGGTCACCATGAAATGATGGCGGTGATCGCGGTGCGAGAATGACGAACGGTGGGGCGTTGCTGGAAGGCTGACTTGTCTGGCTGCTCGTCGTGGATGTCATTGTTCGTAGCGGGGTGGACAGCGGTTCAAACTCAGGTTGTAGGCCTCGCAGGCGACGGCTGGCTTTATGGACAGGAGTCGCGTCCACGCGTTGATGAGCAGCGTCACTGACGTCTTCGGGGGCAACGTACATGGGATCTTATCCTGCACAATCCACCAAATGTCACCAACACACCTAGCAAGCTGCACAACAACCGAGCTGGCCCTTTTTAATCAAGCGAAAACTCGAGAGAGACGAGGATGACGCTTAGCCACGTGCCAAGACATTCGGCCACTTGGTGGCGCCAGAAGATGGTCAGCGGTGTGGCAATATGCTCTAGGCAACGTAACAGATAACACTAACACGGAAAAATAGACGCAGCAGTAAGCGATGTCGTAAGAGAGATGCACTAAGGGCAGGCTTATTAAAATATACGCAAAATCGTAATTATGGATATGTGCATAACGTTAATACGATTATGAGCGCCGATGCACACGAAGGCAGAATCTGAAACAGGTTCTCAGTGACTTATTAAACTCGTAAGCTGTTAAAATCAGCCCAGGACAGAGAGCACACAAAACGCAACGGACACGCGAGACACGTAGTCCGCAAAGGGACAGAGGCCTCGTAAGGAGCAGCGTTTAGCGTCTGTTCCTGCATCAGGCATTGTATTTGTCTGCTGTCAAAAAGGGAAATGAACAAATATTTTGGTAGCATCTGATAATTGGTGAGTATGATAGAGTCCTCTGTAGGATGACTGCTCTAAGCGTTTGTTCCGAAACAGACCGGTTAACGCGTAAACATAGGGAAATCCAATGGCATGAACTCCACGAATGAGACAAAGCTCTAGGACTCGGAAGAAACAGGTGATAGCGTTTTTTGCCGAAGAATATAGCTAGCATAATCATGCTCGCTGTAAAGGAAAAATATTCTGCTCACATTGTGGGGATGCAGTGAAATCATAACGAAATGGACTTGAGATTCTGCGCACCTACATAGCTCTGGAAGAATGTTTCTGAACTGGCGCCTGAAAGCGCCTGCTTGCCATTTCTGTGCATGGCAGAAGCTTAGGAGTCGGTAGCCCTGCTTCGCTGCTACCATGCCGTACTTCACTCAGAAAAAAAACAAAACAATACGGGCCGAACTTCGCAATAGAGGTTTCTTCAGTGTACTTGCTTTCGCAATGTTCAGCGAGGCAGTCCGGCGAATGGAATCCATCATTTCAGCGACCGAGTTCTATCCCACAGCACAAAGCGCTCGCCATGAACTTCGCACATATTGTGCTGTCGCTATTATTCCGAAGTGTTTTATTTTTGGATCGCAAGACCGGCATAACTGACGCAACTACTTCTGGGTCAAAAAAGCTGCACAAAAGAATTCGTGCTCCAAAGCCATTCACGCACGCAATTCACGCTCCAACGACATGAAGGCTACTTTGGTAACACTTGCGAGTCTCCTAAAACGCTGCAATGCGTCATGACTGCGATATCAATGCGACTTGTTTTTCTTCCTTTTGCACTTCAGATGCAGATACAAAGCAACTGAGATAAAAAAGCCCGAACATTGGTGCAACATTCAACATATTTTTTTTTTTTTGTGAGAATCTTTAGACGCCTTGCTTTTAAGCAACGCTATTGTGAACATGTTGAAACAAGAGTTGTCATGCGTTGAACAATTACAGTGGCGCGTTTTGCTCGCATGCAAGCTCTCGGACGAAAGACCAAACGGCGGAGCTGATCGCGCTTTTATAAAAATAATAATAATAAAGGAATGAAAACTAATATCCCATGCATACGAGCTGCGGCCAGCGGCAAGGGAAATTCAGAGAGAGAGGATTGCGAACAGAAGTACAGAGAGGTACGATAGCAAGAAACCACAGTAGAAGCCTGCTGCGTATTCTTGACTAGTGAGCTTTTTTTAACGTGTGATAATAAAGTCCATATTAGGCTTAAAGCTCATAGAAACGTAATTCCTTACTCTAATATGTTTGTGAGCGAAATGCGTAACACATTATTTGCAAAGTTAACGGGAATTATGTTTAAATCTGTCACATTTAGGAAAATTTTGGCACCCACATATTCGCCAAAATTCTTTTACGTTTTTTGTGTATTGCATGCGATTGCTTTTTTTGCTACTCGTTGTATTGATTGCTAACTCTTGGAAGTACATGTCATCCCATTTCATGAAGAAATGTAGATAATCTCAAATTCAATTGTTCGCAGAAACTGATCTCTAATTGTAGGAAGAAATATTTGAAAGAAAAGATATAACCACTTAAACATGTACCCAAGGTGTTTCCTAAAGCTGTGCAGTATTGCAGCTTTGAGCTAAAAACATTTGCAACAAATGAAGGCTTCTAATAAACGCTCACTCTCCGCTGACGTTGTTTTCATTCGGAAAAAGGTGATATAATCCTCAACCGTCCCGAAATACGTCCTTCTACTATGTTTTTTCCTGCGTCATAGTTGCGCTAGTCTTCCTCTTGTTTAATCTACCAAACATACACTGAAGCCACAGAGCTGAAGTACTGGATATACTCACCTTCAGTCTAGTACAGAGGAAATTTTTTCATGTCAATCGGCCTTCACAGCTATCGTTACGTGTAAACGCTGGTGACGGCCGAAAAGCACCGCGAAAATGACAGGGAGGAGACTCCCGATAAGTGTTGGGAGGAGGCCATCGATTGCAGCCCGGTAGACTGGGCTGAGTTCTATGGCATGGCGCCCGTTGCAGGATTGCGCGTTGTTGTAGCTTTCGTATTCATTAGCCTAATCGTAAGCCTAACCAGCCATCTATCAGCCATGACATGGCAGCAGATCGACACTTCATCAGCCATGGGTAGCCGGTGATAGACTCGATAGATGGAAGTCCCCTCCCGCTTTAAGAGAAAGAAGAAAAGAGATAACGAGAGTGGCAAGAGTGGATTAGTGCCTTGTGCTCTGTTGTGAGAGCGAAAAAATGCGCGCCCAAAATACGAGGATATGATGAGGGCTGAATAATGCGTAGATGAGAATGCCGCTACGAGAAAAAGCCTAAAAATGAAAGCAAAGGTTCTAGCAAGAGCGAAGGAGTGCACCCTACCGAAACGGGAAAATAGTGGGGGGGTTAGGCTCTGACTTCAAGGGACGTAGGTACCAAGTTACCCTAGGCTTCTGCAGACCAAGTTACTGCTTTTCCTGTCTACGTCATTAAACGTTCTTGATGATTCGTCTTTTGCGTTTCTTACGGAGGCAATGTAATCAGTGAATGTCAGTTACTGAGGTATTCTATTAACCCTGTCGTCGGTGGCTCTGCTAGAACATCCCCATTCGCCTAAGTGCACTCGATTAATTACCAATCAATAAAATTCATTCTCTCTCCTTTCAGAGATGCTAATCAGAAAAGTATTTACTTACCGCGTTACTTGAGAGGACATCGCGCCACTTTAACCAAACCCTGCTAGTTTTCTTGTATGGCTCTGACGTAGCGGGTTTCGCTAGAGGTCTAAGGGTTCCCTTTGATACCATTACCAATACAGATGTGAAGACCGAGGTGGTAGCCCCCTATTGGCCATGAGAAGTGATTTTGCGGCGTCACATAATCCGCTGAGAACGACGTTCCCGGCCGTGCATAGCGAGATGAGTTTATTGCTTAGAAAGGCAGCAGAATGGCCGGTGGAAAAGTTGAATATCTCGCCCGCTACTCCGCACTGGGGAAGGGGAAAAGAAGAGGGTTGCGATGGGTGAAAAAGTCACCAGGCAACTACAATCTGTCGCACGCATGCCCATAAGTTTTCATTCACAACGTTGACGCCAACGCCAACGACGCTGCTGTATACACCGTTCACCAAAATCTCAGGCGTCAACGGCTGGCATCGGCGGCCGTCCGCCGGCGCGTGTAATATGAGTGAATAATAAGTAGCATGCGCTGGCAGCTGGCAGCTGAAATGGACGTCCACTGACTGGAAGTAGGGTTGCCTGACGTTATGTTTGGGAGGAGCTGCAAATCGGGCCTCTGCTTTCATATGGAAGGACGATCTCTAATCAGCCTGGCTGGACCTTCGCATTAACGTAACCCCTATGCCATGCAGGCAGGCTCACACGGCTTCGGTGCTTTATATGTTAGGTGGTAGCTTACGCTATGGCGGTCTACCATTAATAGCGGGGCTTAAGTGTTCCTTATAATTTTTCGTGGAAAAAGAAGCCTTAGCGCTTGCGTAGTAAAAAACGAAGGAAAATGGTGCGTTTCGAGAATGACGAGGGCAGCGGACGGAGAAAAGGGGAAAGGTGGAAGAGTTTAAGGTGGAACATGAAAAAGGGGTTTGAGGCCGTGGCGCAGCACCAGAGCCGCATTTAATACTTTGAAAGTAAAAAGCTTGCTACGAAGAAAATGCCGCATTGATGTCAACGTTGTGACCGATGAGAAATCGCGGGCATGGCGGTAGCAGGTGGTAGGTGGCAGCTGATATTGCCAAGCGCTGAGTCTTAGAAGGTTGTGCAATTTAACGACACTACAGTGACATCAGATATTGGGAAGGAGCTGCCAAGTCGGGTTGCACATCAGGTGGCAAGTTGGAAAAGGATCAATCTTCTACTGGGCTGGATGCCTCGTAATTCTGTGTGCCATGACTAGGATTCATAACATTTACTAAAAGTGCGGCTGGTATTGTTAACGTTCTGAGAAAGCTCCAAAACCTAGCAACCGCAATGCGCTGCCGACAACGCATTTCAAATGCCGCAGTTCAAAGAGGAACGAAAAAGCTTAAGAAGCGCGACAAAAATAAACAAAAACAAATGAGCACTAAGCTTTTTTTCTCTAGTCGGAAAAAAGTCTTACAATGGCCGTTTGGCTACCGTCGCTAACTGAAGGCATGCTATCACTGTGAATGAGCGAAGTGGATATTCATGTATTACCCAGGTTGGCAACGACAGGTTCTGCGTAAATCTGATTGCCTGTTGGTCTCAAGCTGTAGATGGCAGGAACATATGTGTGCCCTCTTATGAAAAATGAATTTGACTGGCCGGAAGGCGTCCTATTGTCCGCCGGACTATGCCTAGTCTCAAAGGGATGAGTGTCAGTAAATAATCGGAGAGGTGGTTTCTGACCGCTGCCATTCATTTTTAATCGCCAGCTGGAGCACTTGTTTCAGTGACGGTCATTTGAGATAGACTGTACGCCAACAGGCTTTGCCCCTTTCTGTGGTTGGCACGTGCCGCGGCAATAGCACAAACAGGGTTCATTGACCAGATTCAAAAATTGGGAAGCTTGACCCGGTTACGCCAATGGCAGTGTGCCTGTCTCTATGTTTATAGCACGATCAAAGGCTAGGTCACGGTCAGGGATTAGTCACTTATAGTCTATGCTATATCAACTTTGATTTGAATTGCCCGTGCAAGGCCACGTGGCTGTGACGTTATCTTTTCAGATCAGAGTGACGGTACCCGGTGGTAAACACTGTTCATTTCTCGTCTCACACTTCCATACGGAAGGAGTTCGAGCTGTCTGGTCATTTCATCTCGATCATGGTATCTGGTTGCTATGGCAACAGTCAGGTGTTGGTCTCTATAACAACAGCCTCTAATGTATTTATTGATTGATTAAAACATATCCAGTGAATTAAGAAGATCCTACTCCCCGCCCCTGGCACTCAGGCCTAGGGGGGGGGGGGGGGGGGGGGGGGCTGGGACCTCTGCGACTAGAGATTGGCTAAGTTGCATTGATTCTTTGCGGCTTCAGGCGCCACCCGGATAGCTCGTTGCTGGTCAGAGGGGACCGCGCTTCGCAAAAAGGCCTCTCAGACTTCTTTACTTTTACTATTGTCTCTTTTTCCCGAGGTGCAGGGTATTGCCAAAGTAATTCATTAAGGACGTCACAAAACAGCTTCGCCAACTAGCGAAGCCGCAAGGAATTCCGATGCTTGGCTTGTGAGATCCTGTCAGTGTACTTTGCAGCGCACTTAATAAAGAATCCCTCGGCTAAATATCAGGGTCTTTTTTCTTCTTCTTATATTAAAACCTTCTTTCTCCAAAATCAACACGGATTACATCAAGTCCAAAATACAGAATAGTCTACTTCTATTTACATAATTGTGATGCACAACTGCTTCTCGTTCATTGTGTGGACTTTCATCTCGGCATCCGAGTCCGATCTCATGGTTGCATTGTCTCTCCGCTTTGACCGTGCCTCCCCGTTATCCCTCCCCTCGGTGTCCTTTCCGGTATCTTGATTGCTTTCTTTCCTTAATAGGTTTCGCGAAGTCCTCCTCCTGCGAAGGCAAAAGAGTCCCAATATTTCCTGGAACTACGCGATCGTTGCGGGATTCCGCCACCGCTCCTAGACGGGAACGCGGCCGGCTCAGATGACATAGGACGGTGCGCTCCGCAGGCGCCAGCGTTGCGCCTGTGCTACTCGCCGTCTTCCAGACTCGCGTGTGTTGGTTATCACCGTCACTATGTCGTTCTTCCTTCTGTGCTTGTTTTTGTCCGTCGCCACTCGACCGGGCTCGCACCTCACAACAAACATAAAAACGCTTGCACTGCTGCTTTTCTGTCAGCGTTGTGGAGAGCACATAACACTCTTTGCGCTTAATTGGTCGGCTTGGACGGTATTTAACTCTCCTGTAATGAGAAGCAAGACAATGTAGCAGTCATGCGCACTGAAACACTTATCTTCCACCAAACAAGCATCCCGAGATTTGCCTAAGGGTCCTTGCAGATGTTTAGAAGGTGGACGCGAAAATTCCACATCCAAAATCTTTTATTCAAATGCAAAGATTTTATTCCAGCCTTTTCAAAGTGAAGTGACTGCAGGCGCACAATTATTTCAGCAACCGTCTGTATTGCTAATGGTATATTATTCATAATGTACCCGTTTTTGCTGTTTTGAATTGTTGATATTCGCATATCTATGACGACAATCTTCATGTTAGACCAGAAGAGCCGGAAAGCTTATTAAAACAGGGTTGTAGTGTAGATTATAGCGTAAAATTGCAGGTAACGCGAGAACTGAGACAATAATCTGACTCTGCTTTTATCGGGATCATGTAGAAGCCAGAGCCTTGACAGTGACTTCGTAATCATGCGACCGCTCTCTACAGCTTCAGTAATGAGACCAAATTGGAAAGTTAGGGCCTTTTATAATTTCAGGGCATACCTGATACTACCAGAATTTACTATCTTAAACTGAATGGTGTAATGTAGTTTCTATTACTTTATATATATAAAGATAAGAGCTAGAAAAGGTGAAAAAAAAAGGTACCCTTTCTCCCAGGAAGGACTTCCGTGCAGAGGAGTAGTTGGAGTATCCACGGGCCAGGCTCTCTGGGTTAAAGGTAAAATCCTAAAAAGATAGGCTCGCTTGCCTGCTTGTGCTTTAAGCGCGGCAGATATTACTACTGCTTTATTTATTAACTTTTATGCTCACCCGTTAAGAACGAAACATTCTCTACCGCCTTGAGTCTAACGACGAAGAAAGAGGTTAGCTTTGGTCGAAGCTCAATCATTTATTCTACCTAACCATTATTCTTCCCAGTGAGCTGGGGAATGATCGAAGCAGACCACTGTTCAAAGGAACCTGTACTGCTTTGGGTGCATTATAAACACGGGTGTTAAGAATAACAGGATCACGCGCTCGCTTTAGAAGCTTCGGCACATGCAAACGGGAGAAACAGCATAAGTGAATCAGTCTCGTAGCAGTTGAAAGTGAGCGGAACTGTGGCACCATTACTGTCAAAGTCAGTAGTAACGGCCATTTATACTTTAATGACCGTGAAGATTAATCAGATTTGCACCACGCTGCCCGCTTTCTTTGAACTGAAACATGTAGTCCTGCTGCGTCGGTTTTGATGCTCCCAAGGCATCATTTATTCTCCGGCCGATAATTTTCTGTTGCCGGAAGTATACTTACACGATAAATCTCGTTATGGGGGATCACGTGAAAAACAAAAAATTCTTTTATAGCACTGAGCACCAGTGTTCACTGCTGTTTTCCTTCTCCTGCATTTTATACGTCGCCTGGCTGACATTGATGGAATCTTATTATTCAGTATAAGATTTATTCATATGCCCTACGAACTACTTTTCCTCCTAAACTATCTAAGAATAGTGTACAAAAGTAAGTGCACTAAGGCAGACTGGGCTCGGTTAGTGGAAGGAAGCATGTTTCACTGCAGTATTCTCTATTATGTGTTTCAAATAGGGAAACAGTGAAGGCTGCAGATAATATATAATCTAAGAGCGCTTCGACGGTTATTCCTCAAGTAGCTTAAGTAAGCCGTAAATCGAGATGAGCTGGCAGGATGAGCTGAGTCCTCGAAGTTATTCCTACTTGTCGCAGGAAAAAGAAAACAACAAACACTTTGTTATACTTTTTGTTTCACAGCCAAGTGGCTCACTGTTTAAAGCCTCCGAGAACTGTATACTACACGACTAAAAACTATTAGCAGAAAATAATCTTTAAAGTCATAAAGCAAAACAAAGCTGTAGAAACACACGCTCCACCCTTCGGCCATCTTGATTTGCAATTCCTTGCTGTTATAGTTTATAAAGCAGCTCGTGTGGCTATGCATATTGTAAATTGGAACTAGGCCGTGCACATCCGTTTTTGTTTTCGAAAACTCGGCGGATGTTATTCGGCATGAACATTTTTTTTTAAATTGGTGCTTTATTTTACTTGAATCGTGTAAACTGTAAAGCACAATGATTGACGTTAAAATAAATTCTGAAAACACACACCATTATAAAGCAAAAAGAGACAAACTTTATTGACCTTGTAAAGGCGGTTGTAACAGATACAAATATACCTAGACTGTCATCAGTCATGCCAGCGCACTCGTTTGTGTTTACAGCGCGCTATTTTCAGCATGCTGGATCTACATTAGCGCTCGACTCAGGAAAGCCTATAAAATACAGCTTCCCTGAATATATCTCTTTAGAGCTGAATAGCGAAACCCTATCCTTTCTCTTCTTACCATTCCTCTCGTTCTGTTGCCTCTTCTCTTTACTTATTTTTCTTTTCTTCTTTCTCTTGGCCTCCCAGCTTTTTGTTATTAAGCATTTTAGTAATTTCTCATCAATTGTAGCAGTTACAAATAGCCGTCAGACATAGTGGTCATTTGTAGTCGTTAATAGTCATTGCATGTCATGAATGGTCATTTTACTCATTACTACTCCTGACTAAGCATTTGAGTCATTTCTAAATAATTGTAGTCGCTACAAGTCATCGTTAGACTTATTGATCATTACAGTTATTCTGTAGTTATTACAATTCCGTAGTAGTCATTTAAGTCATTACTACTCACTGCTTAGCAACTTAGCATTGTTAGCCATTCTAATCAATTGCAGTAGGTACAATTTGTCGTTGAGCATCTTGTTCTTCACAAGTTAATATTGGTCATTATTAGTCATTATAACCTCTATCATTCACTATCACTATGAATCTGTTTTCCTTCTAAATCTGTCTTCATAAGGCGGATATTTCCTGATGACGCGTCCGGCGGTCATTTCTGCAGACATGTCCGGTGGTCATATCCAGCCGATGCACGATTAACTTAGAAAGGCTTTCGAATTAAAATGTTCACCGAAGCTTCGACTAACACTGGGCAGCCACATGCCGCAGGCTCTAAAACACCGAGGGCCAACAATTGAGCGCTCGCCGTATTGTGGTGGTAACTGTGGAACTCTGACTCGAGTTCCTCCATACGCACTCGTTCCGAGCTACGCGGTTGTAGATCTGTTCATATTGACTGAATTTAGCCCGCTGCTCTCCTAGGAGGTCTCTTTAGGACTACTTCCACGAAGAAGTCAGGAATGCCGACTGAGAACGAGTTCTTTCGGTTGGACAACAAGCTTTGAGGAGTAACGGACTTAAAGGTTTACGCGATGGCTCATTGCTATTACCATTACGGAAATGCTAGCGGGTACGCTTCGGTGGCCGGGTTGGAAGCGCTTAGAGTGTTTCCCCCGCTTGGACTGTTTTTTTAGTGCTTGTTGGCCCATTTCTGTACTTTGAAGTGAAGTGCATGGAAAGTATTTTGTCAAGACTGGACCCTAGCTGGTATGAACATTACAAAAACCGACATTCTTTGGTTTTAACTGATTCAATAATTGCTTTTTCATCGGTGGAAGTTTATCGGCGTTCTTTGATTACACCCAACATTACATGGCCAAATTATAAAACTATACTGCCAACAAAGTGATTTATCAGCTTGTTTCTTCAAACATGTATTCGCGAAACTCTTGTTTCACCATCCCGATTATTAATGCTCTTCCTGAAACCATCTTAGATTGGGATAAGTTGCCTTTAAGCTTAAACACGGCTCTCTTTTCAACGCAGAAACAAAACGTTCTGGTGAAATATCATTACACTGCCATATAAAATCAATCGCTACCCGATATATATTTCACCTTTCTTGCTTTTTTGCATTTAGGTGTTGTTTGGCGTTTTATATGCAACTGTTGCAAACATTTAGATGGTAGTGCCACCCCTTATTTTGCCGTAATGCAAGTGCTGAAATCTTAGGGGATCCTTAGGGAAACCTTAGGGGATCATTCGCGTATTTGTGTTCTTGCCGGTCTATGAAAGCAAAATTACATCATTGCATTCATGATTGCAAATCATTCCATCGCCTTATGATTTTTATCACGCCAAAATAATTTCGTTTTAAAAAGAAGATAGATTTTATAGTCTTTTATTTCCCCGCATAATTTCGAGATCTGTTCCTGAAGAAACTTTGACGGGACTTAGTGCTCGCATATGTGATTCCTGCGATAGCGATGTTGTGAATGTTTGAGTTGAAGCTTACTGCTTGTGATACTCAGGACATCTCAGACTTGACCTGCAAGGCAGAAAGAGGTGTAATAATGTCGCACTGTTTGGAGATCAAAATCGTAGTCTCGGCAGTAAGTTTCACGGCTTCATGCAGCGTCTCCGTATGTCCTCAACATGTTGAGTGTCGATTCTTGCTTCTGCTTCAAGGTAAAGTATCACAAATGTAAGCACCTTATATTTAGAACCTAGTGAAAATAGACGGTTCCGCCGTTTCAAAATATCATGGGTAGAAATATGAACGTCTCCCCGCTTTTGTGGCATCTGCTGTAAATGTATGATTAATGTTTCTTGTTTTGCAAGTTTTGCTAGCATCACCGCTTTAAAAACGTTCGACTATGTCGACATGCATGCATGATTGATTCTTATTCAACATCTGGGTCGCAACTAGCATACTTTACATCAGCAACAATGAAGTGCTCACCTGTCATAAACCACATGCTTTTTTGTCCACCTTTACTTTGTATGCTAAAGTAACTCGCAGCACTCTGGATGCAGCATGCAGGGGCAACGTGTGGGCATTCGTGAGCTTTTGCTGGCGAACCAAGAACTGCGATTTAATTTGAGTGTAGAAAACAAAATGCAGCTGTTTTCTTTGACACCGGATTGTCATAAGACGGGGTTCGCGGCAACATTGTTTATTTTTTTTTAATCTTTTGTGGCAGTGAATCGCGCTCGACTGTACAAAGTTCTACGTACAGGCTGGAATAATTTTGTCACGAAACCTACGGCCGTGAAGCTACTAAAACAAGTGATGATGTTGAATTCAACAGTCGGAAAGGAAAATTCTTGTTCCATTGTTTCATTGTGTTACCGGCATGTTCGCAGCATGCAGGGCTTTTGTCCACTGCCTGTAACTAGAATACCGCAAGCGTAGGTTGTCCATGTATAGGTTTATAACGAACGTAAACACGGTAGTAATTAGTTACAAATAAAAAAAAGGTGCAACAGAAGCGGGGAGGAAAAAGGTTGGAAACAAAGCACTATGTCATCGTTTGCGACATTCCTCTTTGCATTCAATATTTCCAATTTTGTGGTTTATGACGACCATATCTGCTTTTCCGCTGGCATTCCGTTAGGCCTTCTATGCTTGCTATTGTGCATTGTCTCCCTGCAGCTATTTGATGTTTGCAGAGTGAGATTTTTTTTTTCCGCTGTGTAGATTATCCATCTGAGCACACGCGAGAGGTTTCCGCGCTAGTGGTGTGCCAGAAGGTTCGTCCACGTGGCGTCGCTGGCGTCTCAGGTGAACCGCAAGCGCTCTGCCTAACGAGATCCGTCGCTCGGGGCACTCTAAAGAAGGAAGGCGCAGAATTTTCCTTCTGTCATTGTTAGCCGTCGGTATGTCCCGAGGGGCGTTTCCGATCGATGAACAGTTTGGATCTTTCCTATTTTAATAGCTCAGCACGTGCAGGCAAGCAAAAAAGAAAAAAGAATGCGTTGTTTTCTTTTTCTTCATTTTTTTGCATGACCTCACAATTACTCTAGGATTTGTACAGAATGGAGTCGTTTATTAAAAATTCCTTGAAGTATAATGACTCTTGTTTGAACACGGAAATACTGCAGGATTTTTACGAAATAGTGGTTGTTCAAAAACCTTTATTTTTGCCAACGACCCAAATGGACACGATTTTCATTGTGATCTGACCGCAGAGGCTTCAGAACCTACAATGACGCTACTTCCGGTGGAATATGTGATCTCAAGCAAAAAAAATAATAATAATAATAAAAGCACGTTTTAGCTTCCCTTTGTTAATAATAACCAACCTTACATCTGTGAGGCTCTTTTAGCCTTATAGAGGTGTCATTTGCGAACTTCTTGAAGTATTTGATAAATTCCGAAAACAGTGCTTCAAGAAATATTTGTCCTGATAACAATTCTAAGCGAGAACAAATATTCGAGATTTTTTTAGGAACGACATTTATTGCCTCAGGGCATTAGAGGGGTATATGTGATGAAGTATTAAGAAATGGCTAAAGTAATTGAAAAAAAGGTTTGCTAATTTATTAGGTCCAGGAATGAGTGACAACGTGGTCCCTCCGTCCAGTCAATATACACCGCAGAATTTCTCGGTAAACGACCGGCTATTATCATGTGCCTGGGCTAGATAAAAAGTGCGTGGCTACAGAACTGCCCTCACCAATTGGCCAGAAACAAACGAGCCAGTGTTGACCGATTTAGAAGCAATTTTACTCAAACCCAAAGTGTGAATAGCTTGCTGTTTTGCCTACGAAAGCCAAGCAGTCGCTGCCTCTGATTCGCGAATCATCAAACCCAGGATTGTTACACTCGGACTTTTTTGTAATGGTTTGCCTGGTATACAGAAATTAATCGGACTTCCTGCAAGCTTACGAGGTTCCCAGTGGTTGGAGACTGACGCGTATTTAGTTTTACTCCAAGAAAGCTGGAGCTCAATTTGATGAGGTGATTAAGTGTAATATCCAGAGTTGATTGCTTTTCTGTAAATTGAGCTTAAGACTCCTCAATCTTTTAGGCTTGGCCAATGATGTCAATACTGCTGTCGCTCTGTTATATTCTAAGTCAAACCATTTTTTTATTGTTGCGTGGTGTGCAGTAGAGATGGGCACGGGCTTCGGTCGGCTCGAAATCCTATGCTCGGTCCGACCGACGGGTCGGTCTCTGACTGCTTGGAAACCTTCTGCATCGGGCTCAGGCCGCGTCAAGGCCAGGGTATATTTGTCTCGGGTGAGCAGAGCTTACCCAAGCACCCCGATGTCATGTGCCCGCAACAAACCAAATTAGCTGGGGCTTTCGCACGACCGCCAGCACGAGATGCACTAAGGCAGAGCAAGCGGAGGAGGTGGCCATCGCCCTGACCATCTCCGACCGCGACTGCCATTCAGTGCTATGCGACTCGAGGCAGGCGGTGAGAAATTACGCCAAAGGCTGGATAGGATAGCGAAAGAAGCGGTGCACATACTACAGCAACCAAGAACGACGATGGCAGAAGACAAGTGAGAATCAAGTGGTTTCCGGCGCACGCGGCCGAGGCGTCAGACCGCAACGCCAACCACAACGAGACGGCACACGCCGAGGCGCGCGCGCTAACGGACCGCGCCTCGGTCAACTGGCCGCTGTGGTTCAGCACCAAGGACCGAATGACCGACTATAACGAAATAACCAAGGCAATTCTGTGGAATTGCAACAAGTGCCAGGCAGAAGCTAAGTCTGGGAGGATCCCGCCGCGACTGGAAGCAGCCGCAGGGAGTGACAATCAAGAGGAACAACTCTAGGCCGTCCAGCAGGTCATCAAGGCGCTGGCTCGGCAGGGAACAAGCGAGCCGGCCACGGCGAGCAGGGACGCAGGCCGCGCGGCCGGTGCCCAGAGGACGAAGTAGGTCCCGTCCGGAGCGCGCGCGCGCGAGCGCGCGTTCTACTGCAGGCCCCAAATAAACGTTTTACCAATCTAATAGCTGGGGCCTAGCTTTAGTTAAGCCCGTTAGGTTGCGAAAGCAATAATAGCATGGCTACGCGATAGTTCCGTTGCCGTTCTTCTTGCGTTTCCCGAAAGCGCCGTTGCCAACAAGTTGCAATCCTACGTTCTTGACTGCGGAGCGAACACGTAAAGAGTCTTCAGTGTTCAAAGCGTCCATTAGATTCCATTCGGAGTCGTCACCGGTTGAGGACGATTCAAGAGAAGCGCGACGCGCTCGTGTAGTTGTATCTTGAGCGCGCCGTCGAGCGAGACGCTGTTCCCGTTCTTCCTCTGTCTCTGTAGCCCGCTGTCGTTTCCTGGCTTCATCGACATCGAGACGGCATGACTTTTCTTTCTGTTTATCAGGATGAATAGCGAGTGCCTCAGGTGAGCAAGCGCGGGCATTTATATACCTATTGTTTTCCTCCTCCCCCTCCTCTTAACTGCGAGAGAAGAGGTGACAGCAGAGCCTCCACTCGGTAGCAGCACGGCTCCAGCTGCAGCGCGCCGTGCCTACTGACCGCCGCAACCCACGACTCGATTTGGTAGTCCATCTCTCGCAGCTGATGTGGCGTCACAGCCATCGGGGGTCATTAAAGGTCAAACGTGCCTACCTACCGTGGCTACGCGAAGGGCTGAAAATGGGAGTAGTATTGCTTTCGCAATAAAAGAAGCGTGCACAAAAATTGCCCCTCTTGCTTAGAAAATATTAGTAATTTGAGCTAGGAGCTAGAGCAGCGAAAGAAACTCCAGTGTTGCCGAATATATAAATGAGTGGCGTTGCTTATACGTGAAGACTTCATCAATGCATAAATTGTTGCTTTTACATAATAACGTAGAGTGATAATTCTATGTACATTCTGTGCTTTCATAATTTCTGTGCCCACAAATATGTCAATTTAAAAATAAAACATCATTTGTTGATGCTGAATAAACTTAGCACCATGAAATTATTTCTTGCTGTAACTGCAAATATAGCTTCTCGTGTGCCCTGGACCTCGATCTCAGTACAGAGCCGGGCTAGCCTCAAGCCTTTTCATCGTAGAGCCTACTATCTGTAGCTAAGGGCCGGGCGGGGTTCAGGCTCAGAATTTCAGCCTGTACATACCTGCAGTGTGTAAGACAGACCTAAGATGAACAGGGTCGCACAGAGTTCACACTGTGAGTTGACTGACAAACAGGAGGAAATTTACTAGCAACAAGATTAGGGTGAAAAATATAGTGGGAAATAAGGGTCTTAAGTACTCTCTATATGCCCGTTATATTCTTGAAAAGTGTTATAAAAGTCATGTTCGTGCAAGTGCCTTAACTTTTGGTGTTATTTTAAACATATTGAGCATTGAGAAGATAAAAGCAATATACCTATTTCACGCCACGTAACCTTTTCAAGCAGGCTGGAATTCAGCGCCTCAAGGATGAATTGGCGACGGTGCGCATTGTATTTACTCTGAGCAATCTTCAGCTAGCTAGCTTAAATTAAGATACAATTATGAAATCACTTTACAAAGTTACAGACCTGCGCTAACTTATGGTACGTGCAGCACGGAAATTAAAAAAAAAAACAACTTCTTAATTCGCTAAACAGAACAACTTCAGGTGTAATGAGGATGCGCAACAGTTGAGACGAGCAAGAGAGTTCTCATGGAAAACTTCGCAAGAGGAAAATGATCCTTGCTCACATCACGTCATTATCCATCATAAGTTTCGCTCGGCTAAATCCCATCGCAATTCTTTTCAGTGAATGCGTAATTAGGACGAGCATGTAAGACAGTTGCGACACCCCAGTTGCTAGGGAATAAGAACTCCGCACTGAACGGGGACGCGTGGTTTGGCTGAAACGCTGAGGCGGTCATAAATATTTCCCAACCTCACGCAGTAAGGCAGTATTGTGTAATTAGGGAGAAGTGCTTCATATCCACTTTAAGAAAACTAGAAATCCAACCTACTTTGGAGTGGATTCCTTCTTTGTCCGTAGAATTCATTTCTCGAGGCGAAATGAATCTCCGTGGGTTGATGTGTGCCAGCTTTGCGAATAAGGAAAATCCCGCTTCTCACTCTTGACAACCCAGAACGCTTTCTCTTTAAGATGAAAGGCTTCTATTCTGAGGTCCTTAACGTTGACAGCAGGAATAATTTTAGGCTGGCTGCTACATCTTCAACGCAATTTCTTTAATGCTTTGCGCAGTAACGTTAATGGCGAAGTGATATTCTAAGCAAGAATCATCAGAAATAATAAAATGTCAGTGCACTTAATGTCCTATCTCAAATGCGCGGCAGCAGCTTATAAAAAACTTGGCTGTGGTTTAGCTTAGAAAAAACCAGGCGGGACGCGCGGCATACCCCTACATATACTCCGGATTGACGTCAACGATCATAAGTCTCACCATACAACTACTCATGCGTTAAGCTACTTTCACGCAAGTTGACCATTCACCTTGACCTTTGGTGGGAGTATAGCTAGCCGAAGCGATTGTGGCTTGAGCTCCAGCTTGAACTCGAAGCTGCTTGAAAGTCATAAGCACACAGTGACCCTGGCTTTACCTCGCGTAGTGAAAACCACGCTATGGATTAAAACATATACTTTCAGAGTGTGTGAGGTTTCGCCAAACTCTCAATGCGCCCGAAATCAAAAGCGAGTGTGAGTGATCCTTGTGTTTTAAAAATAGTTCACCTCGCGTAAAATATGCCCAGAATTATGACCTCTGACGACTTTTTCTTTCTATTGCCGCCGAATTACGCGTTGCTTTATATACGAAGCTTGCTATGATTTCGGTATGAAGGATGCGTTGCTTTATTTAATGAAGGAGAGGAAAGCAGAGAGGAGATATGAGAGGAGGAACCTATTTTGCAAAATATTCCTAAGCACTCAAGGCCTATGGGTCTCCGCACGACCCCGCTCAAAGTCTTCACATTGGTGTGGTGTTAGGCCGTGACGTATTGTGCTAACCAATACCATTAAAGAAACAGCAGCAGCTTTGTCGTCTTCTTTTCCGACCAACCACCTCACAGACTAAGACGATAGATATGTATAGAAAAAGGCAACGTTCTATGAATAAAATTTGCGTCCTGAAAGACGCCCGTTCTTTCTGTTTCATAGGCCGCTTCAGTTGTGCTCTATATGTGAACACTTATGGTGACTCCTTATGGAGAAATCATCCACCAAGATCACATTGTACATCTTCACTCTCTGAGTGCTTGGGTGGTCTTGCATTTTAATGGCTGCTAACAAAAAGATACTGTCGTATGCCTTAACGAACTGCAGACAGTTTAAGCTATGGCCTGGAGTTCCCCGTAAAGTTCCGCTACAAAGCCTCCTACAAAGTCCTCTTTGGCGCCTGGTGCAGGAGCTTCCGGACGTGCAAGCTAGGTTTCGCAAGGGCAGAGGAACTAGAGACCAAATTGCCAACCTTCGCTGGATCATGGAAAAGCATGAGAGTTCCAGAAACCCATCTACTTCTGCTTTATTGATTATGCGAAAGCATTTGACTGCGTAGATCACAGCAGATTGTGGCAAGCTCTCCAAGAGATGGGAGTTCCAATTCACCTCATCCGTCTCCTCAGGAACCTGTATGAAGGGCAAGAGGCCACAGTCAGAACTGGGCATGGTCTTACTGATTGGTTTCCGATCGAGAAAGGAGTGAGGCAAGGCTGCATACTGTCGCCCTGCCTATTTAACCTATATGCAGAGTGCATCATGAGGAAGGCCGGTCTGGACGAGTCTTCAGCTGGAGTGAAGATTGCTGGAAAACGTATCAACAACCTTAGATATGCGGATGATACTACTTTAATGGCAGAAAGTGAAGCGGAACTCAAGAGACTTCTGATGCGCGTACAAGAAGAGAGTGAGAAGTTTGGGCTTAAACTGAACATTAAAAAGACAAAGATCATGGCGTCTTGCCCTATCAAGTCCTGGAGCATCAAGGGACAAGAAGTAGAAGTGGAAGCTGTGACAGATTTTCTCTTCTTGGGCTCCAAGATTACCTCGGAAGGAGACTGCAGCCATGAAATTAGGAGACGCCTGCTTCTGGGAAAAAGAGCAATGGTTAGCCTTGACCGCCTAGTAAAGAGCAGAGACATTAGTCTGCCAACCAAGATCCGTATAACTCGTGCTATGGTCTTTCCAGTTGTGATGTATAAATGCGAGAGTTGGACTGTGAAAAAGGCTGACCGCCGAAGAATTGATGCGTTTGAATTGTGGTGCTGGCGAAGACTCTTGAGAGTTCCTTGGACTGCCAGAAGCTCAAATTAGTCGATATTGTCGACCATAAACCCTGACTGCTCATTAGAGGGTCAAATTGTAAAGTTAAAGCTCAGCTACTTTGGTCATCTGATGAGAAGAGAGGAGTCGCTGGAGAAAGACTTGATGTTGGGAAAGGTTGAGGGTCGGCGGAGAAGGGGTAGGCAGCGAACGCGATGGTTAGATGGCATCCTTTAGGCACTGCAGATGAAGTTATGTGATGTTAGGAAGATAGTGAGAGACCGGAAAGCGTGGCGTGACATGGTCCATAGGGTCACGAAGAGTCGGACACGACTGAACGACTGAACTGAACTGCATAGCAGCAGCGGTGCGATCTCAAGACGAGGAATGGCTAGCAAATATTTAATTTCTGCTAAACCTCGCGCAAGACCTGTTACGTACATTTCAGCCTCTGCACCAAAAATGGCGAATTGATACGTGTTGCAGCTATTGTTTACGCGGAATGAGCAAAGTTTGCTTACCATTTGCTTCCTCTGAGATTTCACTGCTTGTTGCTTGTCAGGCGCATTCACGTTATATTAGCTTGCCTTCGAGTTCATGAACGCGTTCGGCTCGGTTCTTTTATGCTTCTTGGAAAGGACGCGTAGGTCCTTTCATGACTTGCTTTTTATACGGGCACACTAAAGGCAAAGTCTTGAGGCTAACTTCTCTGTGATTCCTATAAAACTATCAACATATGTGGCCTAGTAATCTAGACGGCTGGCTCTCATACCTTCTAAGTCAATTTTGTTCGAGAAGTAAAAATACAAAATGGGAAATATGTGTTCTCGGAGAAAGTAGTGGATTACACTTAGGGCTACTGGTGGTAATATAAAATAACTCTGCTAGGTTGGTGCCGGGGAATGGACTGGTTTGAATCGAAGTATTGTTCTTAGTGGAAAGGCTACTGTCAGAGAGGGAGAGAGACAGAAAACAATTTATTGACAGGAAAGCAGGAGAGGTCGGCCAGCAAAGCTACTGTTGAATAGCATGAATCAAAATAAATTTACAAGTGAATATTCAAACTAAACATAAAGAGAGCGCGTTTAATAATGTGCTTCTGGATTAAAATGCCCGACAGTCTGCAGTGACGAGGTGTTTTCGAATGTACATGCCGAGAAAGTCACGTTCACTGCTAATTTGCGCATTTTTAAATTCGAGGCAGTTTTTTATGGAAGGGGAGTTGACGCTGCGTGCGCTCTCATCTTTCAGAGCAGAATATAGCTGCTGCTGCAGCTATTAGCTTTTTTTCCCCAAGATATAGTTTATTTCTGTGTTTTATAGGTATTCCTGATGCAGTTAAATAACAATTTGCAGTGTTTATTGTAATCAAAAAATACTTTCTCGACAACGAAAGGTTGCTAGATGTTGCGTGACACAAGAAGTTTACAAAGATGACCCTAGCTGCTGAGCTGTTAATGTATCGCAGATCGAAAAACGAGCCAGGCGGTTAGCCACACCACTTCGGTCCAACTATGAGGGCGTTCAAAATGTGACTTTCCAATATTTGGAGTGTACGCTGTACTGACCCCATGCCAAACCTCAATGTCATCTGGCTACAAAAATTTGACCTTGAACACTCGCGCTGAGAAACAAAGAATCGTCATTATTCTCGAAGACACTCTAGCGCTGTGCAGTGAACATTGTCGTCATTATCAATGTTTACCCTCACAATACTTTAATTTAACCCGAGTAAATATACCATGCACCTGCACCATCTGGGCGAGTGCGGGCGATGTCCGCGAGCATAATGTCGGATGAATCCAACAGGCGGCGGGGTAAAAAAAGCGCATGGTGTAGAGCAATGCACTGTCGCTGAAGAGAGAGACTGCAGCTTTATTCACATCAATCAGCGTGTATATCTGCATCGAAAACTTGTAGAGTGGCGTTTGATGAATATTCTTCTTTGTTGAATTTTAGGAACACGCTTTTTCCAAAAATATGCATGTCGAAAATTTCAGTAAAAGCCTGCCAATTACGCATACGCTACAGCGACAGTCGCCATGAAGCTCTGCCATGGTGTGACACAGCTGTTGCGTCTGACGCTGCGTCGTACTAGAAGCTGGCCCGACAGGCGATGACGACTGGTGTTCGTTCCTGGACAGCGAAACGGAGGAATCACAATGCGGACGGAGTGAAGCGAGGGTCTTTTCCCTTCAACCGATTGATTACCTGGGCAATAATGAAACCTTTTAACTTTGGCTGTGGCTTACATTCTTGTCAGGCACAGCACCGAGCCTAAACCTTCATGAAACCAGGAAGGAGCTTTATGCTGCGCGCCCCGATCCTGCCTGCTCAACTTAACCGATTATATGCGGAAGCTTTATAATTTTTTACATACGCATCTCGGGACAGAGGCGCTACTAAAATTGTTAACAGTAGAATAGACATCAAATACCGCTATCTTCAATTTTTCAACATTAGCATGCATGCTGACTGCACTGAACGAAGCGTAGTAATCGGATTTAGTTAAATACTGATATTACGACGACAATTTCTCTTCGTTTGCGTCCGCCTGGCAGCATATCCCATGTACGAATACAACTTTATTATAGCGCTTTTGTAATCTTAGCGAAAAAACGCTATGAGTCACAATAACATCATACACATTTCTCATATTAAACTCATATAAATCTCACATAATCTCGTACAAATATCATTCAACGTATGAGAAATATATGAGATTGTATGAGATCTGTAAGAGTTAAGTATGAGTTCAGTATGGGAAATGTGTATGTGGTTATTGTGACTCATACGCTTTTTTCACTACGATTATATATGTTTAAAAAATCTCGAAAGTCTAACTTTGAACACCAGTATGTCTAAAAATAGTTACGTGCATTCCGCCCTTCTAGCCTTCTCTCTATTACCAATAAAAGCGGCTGCCGAATACACTGAGAGTTTGTATTGTTCCATGTGCAAGTACTTAGAGAATATTTCACTCAGAATTCAAGTGGCCCAATTCCGTACTGGGTACGATCAACCAGTGTCGAGAAAGAAGTTTCGAATATACTGCGCAGCAATATGATGAAAACATTCTTCTTTAGTGCCAAATGCCCTCAGTCGCCCATCAAATCAAGAAAAAGGCTGAAAGGAATTTCTCGCTCTTTCTCTCTCTATCTACAACAGAAGCACTAAAGTCCTCTTGGACGCTGGACAAAATTAACTCAGTTCCCCTTTTCTGGAGGCCCGAGATATCTTCTTCAGGGGCAGGAAAAATCGCAATTAGCGCTCGCATTGCCTAATCCGTAATTCCCCTTCTACTTCCAACCCTTCTTACGGGGCCCTTCTTTGCTCCTTTCACTTCGCTGCCTTCCGCATTCCCAAGTGCCGGCATTACATTAAGCCAAATTACATTCCGAAATTTTTGGAACGCCTTTATCTTTTTTTTTTTTTTGTACTGCATTAAGGAGGAGTGCCTTCTTTACTCGCTACCAGCGGGGAAATCTCAGTGGTGGCACGCTAATTAAACTTACGCCTTGTAAAACACCGCGCAGAGCAAAACTTTATATGACCGCCAGACGAAACCTTCGAAGGGATTCACTTTTCGACCATGTTGATTGTTTCCATAGCTCTTGTTCCATGCGCCAATGGGAAAAAGAACATATTTTTGGAGTAACCTAACAAATTGGCGTATGACTGATTAGCAGGTCGTGTCGTGTAACAATTGAGAACTGGGCTAATGTTGAAGAATATCAAATTTTTGTCGAATTCGAACAGTAGACGGTATCGTAAAAAAAGAAATAAAAGGCGCGTAGGGATGGAGAGAAATATAACTCACCACAATTATTGAATTTAATTGTAGAATTTAAACAACAGTGAGTTTCACGTTTGATTTCCATGTGATGCTGATTAAAAAGGAGCATAATTAAAACTACAGGACAGGCGCCCACTGAAATGCAGTTCGTTAGAGTGGGCCTCTCTAAGACGGCCCGAAAAATTAGTTTATTGCTGGCTCTTTTTGAAATTGACCAAAAACATGGGAGTATGGCTTATAGCACACAGCCGTTCCTTGCTGTGTATAACCATCCAACCACCCAGCAAATAAATGCAGAAGAAATGTAAGAAAAGAGCGCAGTGCTTTCGTTACTTTCACGATTTATATTCAGCTTTGCTTCAGCGCTGGTACTGCATATGAAAGAGGGCACCAACTGGGAAACTTTTCTCCGTTTCCTCCGCAGACAGTGTTTCCTTGGAGGGAAGGCTGCTCATTAGCTTAGTGTATGCTTTTACTTGCTGGTGATCTCATTAGGAGGCGTGAAAGAGGCCAGGTGAAATGTATACTGATCAGCTCTCGAGTGCTAACCAGGTTGTGAGCGAGTAACGGTACCTGACCGCAGTGGAGCTCATGCATTACACACGTGGGCTCCTATATACCTCTTCATTCCGACCTCTTTACGTTGATGGTTTATTGTGGTGAACATAAATTGAGAATATTTTTCAGTTGGCGAGTCCCAATAGGAAAGTAAAAAAAAAGCACAGTAAAAATATTTTATTAGTTCCACACTGTCGGACATGGCTCCCGAGTATTACCGTACTTTAATACTGATGGCATGACACGCTGGTTAAAACGTTGGTGTAAACTGATGTGCCAGGTGAGGTATTTATAGCTGAGCTATTGAAGCAGCGGCGCTTGGGGAACTTCATGAAGACGACAATTTTCAATGCACAGCGTGAGAGGTTTTTAGTTAGAACTTGATGAAGACGATATTTACTGCACAGCGCGAAAGTGCGTTGGAAGTTTACACGAGGTGTGATCGGTCAAGACGACAGCATAATGTCCTCGTGCCTGTGCACGACGACGACGATGTTGTTGCGGAACGCAAGATAAAACATGCGGATGGATGGATGGATGGATGGATGGACGGATGGAATATAGGAGCGTCCCCTTTGAAACGGGGTGGTAGCAGTAGCTATCATGCTCATTTTTCTCCCTATATCCTAATTAATGATTTAAATTGGTTAACTAAACCATCATTCTATTTATTAAATTTTTGTTTCTACCTTACTAACATTATGTCACTTCTCTGCTTTTAAGCCGCTAATCTTCCAGTCGTTTTTTGCTAGTTTCCAATGCTGGTGTATTCCCCTGGCCACTGGTATCTCTAAACTTCAGAGCTTCAGGAACAATGACTGCGCCTGCATCAACCTCCGGATGGATACCATTACATTCGAGCATAATATCCCTTACGGAAATGTCATATCTGGACTTATAAAAAAAATCCAGATCAGGCATATCAGGAATTGGGCAGATATGGTACATTAGGACAGATCTTGGCCAAATAAGACATATCGGCCCAATTCCTGATTTCGAAAACCAGATAAGGCATATCTCGTTGTATATGCCTGATCTGCCCAATTCCTGATTTCGAGTACCAGATAAGGCATATCTCGTTGTATATGGCTGATCTGCCCAATTCCTGATTTCGAGTACCAGATAAGGCATATCTGTCTGATCAGATATGCCTTATCTCTACAATTTCTGATTTAAAGATCTAGCCCGCATGGCATGTAGGTTTTGAACTATAGGTCTATATATCTGCATATCAACATAACATTTTATTACAACACACACAAGACAATTTCAGTATTTCAGCTAAACGTCCCGCACGCTCAATCAAGTTTACCAAGGAAAACCAGAATTTCCCCTTTTATTTCAAACCTTACAGGAAAACAGCTCTGAAACCACAGGTTTTTTGTTTCCTTGCCTATATGGAATCGCTCAAAGACGGGCCTGAATTACGTGGGCATATACCGAGGGTGAAAGACATGCTCATCCGTTAGTAAATATTGAGATTCTACTCATTTACGCGCAATACTATAACAAACTAATGAGGTATCTGAACAGAATAATAGACCTACCTGTCTACACGAGAAGCTAAGGTGAAAGACATTAACCTATCAAATTAGATATTACATTTTATTCTTCTCTTTTACACACAGAGCTTAACCAGTAAAGGCTTTTGGTTTGAGCAGGTTTACTTGCGAAGCTAAAGAAAATAAATAAAGAACGGCTATTAATCAAACTATACTATTGAAATCGAATTTAAAGGTTTGTCGATACCCAGAAAAGGTACCGCTAAACCGTAGGGCGATAAACAACGCACTGCTGAGACTGCTGATAATACCTAAACCTTAGCAAAGTACATATAGGCTGCCAGGAAACCCTGCTGTTACCTTAAGCAGATTCTGCAGTGCAAAATGAGCGAACGCGCCTAACTCGTGGTTGCTTTTGAAATTAGGAGAGAAAACAAAGAAAAAAACATGTCCGATGGCATTTGTCATGACAGCGACAGCTCTGCCCCTAAACCATATAAAGCATGAAGCTACTTAGGTAGTACAAATAACAATAATAATAATAATAATAATAATAATAATAATAATAATAATAATAATAATAATAATAATAATAATAATAATAATAATAATAATAATAATAATAATAATAATAATAATAATAATAATAATAATAATAAAATAATAAATAACGAAGGACCCTAGCCACCCACTGAAATTTTTCAAAATTGCTGGAGAGAAAGACAAATTAGCAACGAAATGTACTGAAAAATATCACATACTGGCAATTACCATCCAATTTAATGATTGGAAAATTAATTTTCCATCAAAATAATAAAGTGAACAATATCCTGAGGCTGGCAAGTGCTAGTTCCCGACAAGAAATCTCACGCTCACGCTATTGCTTCCTGTATATCTGCTGCTATCTGCCCTATTTGATCGTCGTTTAATTTTGCTTTTACTTTTTGTCTAAGATTCCATTTCTCATTTCATCAAGCGCCCCATCTGCAGACTAATACGTTTATGATTACTTTCCAGACTACACTCCCCTTCTTCGTCTATTTCCTTTTTTGTGACCTTGCTATAGATTTCCTGCAACATTAGACAGCAGTCAATGGTCGTCTGCCGGTTGCGAAATTTCCACGTGATTTGGCCTTCACCATTTTGTTTCACTATTTACTATAACTAGATCGTGTCGCTCACAGAAATCTAGCATTAGCTTCCCGTTACAATCCGTGTATCCATCCAGATCGTCGATGTGGCCGTTCATGTCCCCCAGAAGAATAATATTGGCCCTTCTCCCTATTGGCTTATATCGTCACTGAGACATTCAACAAGATCCTTGTTTTCTTGCTTGCATTGGTGTCCTGTTCCTAAATAAACTACCCCTAACCAATGCATTATGCCGGCAATTGTTCCTGATACCCAGATATGTTCTTTACAAGATGATTTATTTCTTTGCCAATTTATTCCCTGGTGTATCAACATATCTACCCCTCCACCCCTTTTTTCCGTTCTCGTTCTGTTGCACCCTTCCCAGACGTCATCTTCTATAAACAGCGGATCTTCTAGATCCCTAAGATGAGCCTCGAAAAGGACGTACACACCTATTTTGTCATCCTTCAAATGCTGTTCTATCTCTAGCCATTTCGCTCTTTTTCAACCTCCTTGCATGTTTATGTAGCTGTCCCTAGGGTTAAATTTTGTTTTTGTACTTTTCTTTCTCGACCTCCTCCTTGCCATTTTTTGGGGCTCAGCCTCCGCTGTTATACTTTCTTCTGCTTCACTTCTGACTAGCTCTGTGCACGGAGTCCTCGCGAACCCCCTAAAAAAGCTACAGCCCTGCCTGCTAGACGCCAGCCGATCTCTGCTCCCACCCTTCTGTTAAAATGAATGCCATCTCGCTAAAAAGCTCTAGCAAAACCTGCTTTATGCACCTCCCTGTTTACCTCAACCACTTCGAAACGTTTCTCCAAGCTTAACTTTCTGATTAACTGTCACCACGTCCTTTTCCAGCTTTCCGTTCAATCCTAGCACCACCGGTACTGTGCATACAACTATCTGCGCTTGCTTTGCTATCTCCCTGATATCGTCAACTCCCTTAGCTAAACTTTCCACCACTCCTGCAGCGTCACCATTTAGGACATCCTTTAGACCCACGGCTGCTATTACCATACTGCGCTCTGCGGAATTTTTCAATAGCGTATTTTTACTCTCAGCACTGCCCTCATTGTGCTCCCTGGGAAGGCTCCAACTAACACTCGCTTATCACCCTTTACACGTTCCAAGATATCAAGCGAATATATCAAGATACACGTTCCAAGCGGCACACGAGTACGTGGTGGCGCCTATCGACAACATGAGGTACTAAGGGTCCGTATAATGCGAAACCCCCAAATAATTGCAGTACACCTAACAGTAAAATAATTCATAAATACGATATCCGTTAGTTACTGTATTCGGTAACGCGAAATAATTTGTGCGCATATGAACCCCTCCCCATGGTCCAGGCGCTCCCCCTGCTTCGGTAAATTTAAGAATCGGCTTTACGTGTAGGACGCTGTAGCTTTAAGGAGTAATTCGGGATCTTAATGCATCTCTCAGCGGACTTGTGTTTTGAATGACCATGACGAGTTGCGGGAGGCCGAGCGTAAGCGTGAACCCCAGGCTGGCCACTGCAAACTATGTTTAGAAGACCCCTTGAAAACAGTATAGGCGTAGACCGGTAATACCTACTCCGACGGCGATGCCGCGAGTGGCGCCGCTCTAGCCAGGAAAGGGCGCCATTAAATGCACTTTAAGCTAAACTGCCAATGTTTTAAATACTGAGTGCGTTAAGACGAGCTGACATTATGTAAGCGCTGCGGTTATATCACGACCTCATTTATAACGAACTGCTATGGTTATCATCCTAGAATTTCAGTTAAAAGTCAGGAATATATCAATGCCCTGAGCCACTACCTAGAAGAAGGATGTCGTCGCCTTAAGGACACTGTGAACATGCGATCATTGTATCAGTGAATGCTTGAGCCAATCCGAACATCCGGCACTTAAAGCTGCTGGTGGCACAGAGAAAGCATGGAAAGATACTCCCTAGAATTTCCTTTGCACTGACCTGAAAATTCATGGAGCAGTGCTGCCTACATTTTTTTTTGTACTGCTACCACTCTCTCATGCCCAGATTTTCTAGCGCACACACTGAAGCGCGAATCTACCGAGCGAGTTCAACATCTGAATAGCATCGAGACCGCAGTGTGCTGTGGATGGTACAAAACCCGCAACTTTTCCCAGCAAATGTATAAAGCAACGCTAAATTTGCTGATGAAACCTTCGCAAAAGCGAGAAGAGATGGATTACCGCACGGCCGGTCTTTATAGATTCGTTCGTGGGGCCAGCGACGAATGGAGCTTATTTCGAGAAAATGACCGATAAAACTAGCTGAATGTAATCTAATAACGAAATCCTAATTCCCAAGTTGTTTTTTTATTTCAGTTTCATTTCGAGTTTTCATATTTTCTTGACATTTCCTTCATGCTTTCTGTGCTCATTTTCCCATGAACGCTTTCGCATAGAAAGCATTGCGCTTTGCATATTTATGGCCATTCGTTCCTCTTGCTCTGAACTAGGGAGGGGTTGGCGAGGGAGACCAATACTCGCGAATTTGCCCATCAATAGGCGAAACGGGCACGGGAAATATTTTCAGAAATGGTCATGATCCAGCTTGGTATTCTTTTCCTCTCTTTGCCTTCAACGCCATCTACTCTCTATGTTCTAAGATGTTAAGCTTATATTGTCATGAAATTCCGATAAACATGCGTCTTTATCTTTTTCCAGCCCTTTGGCAAGTAAAGGGCGCTTTGTATAAAATGCCCGCTGGAGGCTTACTCACAACAACCTTCCAAATAGGGCGTTGTTCTTGATGAGGGATGCTGCCGAGTCTCTCGCGGAAATATAGGCTGGCCTATTGAGGTTGCGTCAAAGCGTAATGTTTATTGCCGGTAGGGTTACGAATCTTTATTTGTTTTTTTCAACAGACACCGGAATGCGGCCTTTTCACTGTGAAGGAACGATTTTGTGCTCTCTGCTTGTTTATGCCCAGTGTCGCGAAACGTGCCTTTATCATTTTCTTGGCAGCCCGTGGGGAACCGACATTAGTCTGGAATGGTTGCACGCAAGCACAAATATTTCCGCTTTGTTCCAGTCTTTTCCAGTATCCCCTTAGCTTGTTCATGTCGATGTTTCGGCGCCGACTGTAATTTGAGCACTGCCGAATGCAATGGGCATTCTCATTTCAACGACCAGGCAGCACGTTTGCTGCTATCACCGCTACCGAGTTGATTACTTCTTTTGCGGGTGCAAGTCAGCCCAATAAATAGTTTACTTTAGTTCTATTACACCTGTCTTCTCTTTTGGGCCTACGGCCTTGTCACTACCAAGTCGCAGTAAGTGTGTGCGCTAGAGAGTGCAACCAAAGGAGATGTCTGCTGTGAACAGCGACTTTCTCTGCCTGTAGATACGTACATCGATCAACGTTTCTATTAAAAGTCTGCACGTGCTAGTGCCGGGTGCTGTTTAGTAAGTGTAATTACTTAAACGTTTTCTTTTTTTCTCGTTCCTTGTTGCCTTTTCTTACATTTCCTGGTATGATAAGAATTGTGGCATCTCCATTTCTTTTGCTATGAAGGGTCACGTGTGTCTCCATTTCTTTTCCTTTAAGGGTCATGTGTAACCGTCACTTGTTACTTTGATGGAGGCTGATCTCCAGTAGAAACTTCAGTGACACCTTGCTGTATTCTAGTGCATCTATCTGCTTTATACTCATACCACAGTGGAAGGAAATCATGGCACGGTCAAATATAACGCTCAGGTTTCTTTTAACGCCTTTTAATTGCGAGACATGTGTGAGGCGCGGCTAGATGCTGTTTTGCAAATGTTCATGAGAATGTTGCAAGCTGACGCTGCGCAGCGAGAAGTTGCGTTAAAAATTCTTCATGTGTTGCTGTGATCATTTAAAATGCAAATAAATCAATTGGCCGCAGTTTTGAAAATAATTGTGAGGGTGTAGTTTAATATTACAAAATAATTTCAAGAGTATATTGACCGCAATTGCTTAAATTTTCAATGCGCAGAAACATTTTATTTCTGATGTTTGTGTCGTGGGCAAGTATATTTACGACTGCCTTAGAAAACCAGTGGGGTCTGTATTTAGGTAATTTGATTCAACTGTGAAATATTGTAAAATTTGAGGAACATAATATTTTAAACATTTTAAGCCTCTTGTTCGAAGCAAAGGTTTGGTTTTGAAAATTTTCTGCGCTCACAAAGAATAGACCGAACTTTTACAGAAACCTAATACGGTACGTTAATGAGAATAATAATTACCAGAAAACCACAAGTGTTCTAAGAAGGCATCATTGTGGGGCAGGTATATAATATAGAATATATTTACTTTAAAAAGTATTTACAAGAATTTGTCCAAAATTTCTGGTTATGGTTGGTTGATTAGATGTTGGGTTTAACGTCCCAATGTGACCCTGGCTATGACAGACGCCATAGACGACTTCTCCGGAAACTTCTACTCTCAGGGTTCTTTTTAATGTATACTGATATCGCTTAGTACATGGTGGACATGCTTTTCGTCTTATGATTCCATGATAAGAAACAATAGAAGATGTCTGAAGCTAGATTTGCGTTTCACAAGGAGTGGCGTCGGCAAATAGCTCTCTCTGTTCAATGCTATGTGATCACCATGAATGTATGGAACGAATGCGCCATTTATCAAGAAAATGGTGCAGGTGCGTCGCTTTTTTTATTCAGGTTCAGGGACGCACGTAAAAGTTTTACATTCCTGGCAAGCGCATTCACTGTCTCGATATCTAATACATGGAAGCTAAACTTCGTACTAAGAACATACCACACACAAAGTCACAATCACCTATATTTTGGTAAAACCAAAAGAGAGCTGTGCTTTTGCAGGTTATTTGATTAAAAGTTGTCTCAAGATAATAATGAAAATTGGGGGGGGGGGGGGAGATGTACATTTTAAACAACTCTGAAAAGCCCTGATTAGTATATTTCGTATATTGTATGTTAAGGTGAATCGAAAGTTTCTATACTGTCCTAATCTAGAGACTTGAAACACAATATAATGTGATATATAAAGCAGAAACTGGTTCTACCGATGATCTAACACAATTTGTTACACATATGCAATTTTCACTAACAATTTTCACGCTGTGCATGCTCCCCCTTTTGTGTCAGCAGTTTATTGAAGAGATTAGGCTTTATTATGATTCCTTATCTAGATGTCGCGAAAGAGGTGGGACGACGTTATTACGCAATGTATGAATAGAATAATATGAATAATGCGAATAGAAGAAAAACCACTTAAAGTAACCTTTGCATGCACGAAATATTTTCCTGAATTTTTGTTCCAATTGCAATGTGAGGCTGACATCAGGGTAGCTCATATTCACGAAAGCGGCGATGTAAAAGTCCCTCGCAAAGCTTCACGGTATGTTTAGATCATACCTCCATAATCCTGGAGGACGACGCTTGACGGATCACCGGTCTAGAGTGAAGTGTCATCGTTTGATGGAATACTTACTAGAGGTGCCAGAAGTTCCGAGCTGGGGGGCCGCATATCGCGCTCTCTCAGGCGTTCGCGAGTTCTGTGAATAGAAAGGCCTTGAGAGTCACACTACATGTTAGGAAAATAAATATAAGCACACAGGCAGGACATAAGCAAGCGTGCAGCTGGCGTTGTGGCGCAGCGGTTTCTCCCGACGGCTGTTCGATTAGCGCGAAGTTTTCTTTTGGACCCGCAGCTCATTCTTCGATGCGCTTAGAGGATAATGCGTACTTTGAGGAACAAGACAACTTCAGGACGTGACGATGACCTCGTTTCGCCATTGATACACAGCCAGCCGAACGTCACTTCAAATGTGTGCTAGAGCGTGATTGATTAAAGAAACGGAGAAACCCCCGGAAAGGTTTCTACTTTATAGATGAACAAAAAATATATAGTTGCCACCCAGAAAGTGACAGCAGCTTTAGATGCTTATTACTTGAAATAGAAAAATATTGATCGCTGGTAAACACTACTCACACGCTATTTTTTCTATGAAGCTGTTTGAGCTTAGCCAAAGGAAGTTAGGAATAAATGTTTTTCTGTGTGTAGACCATGAGCCAAGGAGGAGGGAGGGAGGAGGAGAAAAGGAGGGTGGTAAGGCAGGGATGTTATCTAGAAAGAATACATTCCGGTTGGCTATTCTGCCGGTCTCGAGAGGCACTTTAAAAGGTGAACTCCTTTGAAACACTGTGGGTTCTAAAGTTACAACTTGTGCATAATAAAAATGTAAAGAATATGGAAGTGCGCTAAAGAACATTTCTTTTCACTTGTCTGCAAGCAAAGTGGATAAATATACGAAGGCAGAAAGAATATTAATACCATCAGGAACAAGCCTCCAGAAGCTTCAGATTCACTTCCATTTTGCACGACCTGCGAGCGTACTATTGCTTAAGGGCTGAAGCTCCCGAAAGTAGCAGCGCATGTTTCACGGCTCACATCCGGAGAGGCCCACATGACATATATGCTCAGAGTCCGAGTAAATATCGGACGACAAAAAATTAATGATAAGCTGTTGCGTGAAAATGTGTTTTCAGGTAGACCTAGTGCTTTCTTTTTAGTTCTTGTCCACGGCCTGTAAAACTGGAGCAAGCGAAAGGTTCGTTAAGGATTATTTATTGGTGCATATTTCATCTTTGAATGAAAAGGCACCTAACTCATATTCAGGTCTGGGAGTTATCCCTGGGAATCTCAGCAAATCAGAAATTGTTGGAGCGATTACTCAACATTGAAGCCGTGACAAAACGATTGTAGTTTTCTGCATAAGCGGGTACACTAAATAAAATGACATCTTTTTGTGCGTCAGCGATTAGAGGTGAATCAAAGTAAAGAACCAAATAAATATGTCTCAAAGAGATTTCTAAAGCAACGTAAGAGTTCGTAAACGTATTGGAATACGGAAGTGCCATCTCTTTTCTATTGTGCAAGCTATATACAGGATGCCCATGCTAACTTTAGTCGGTGGTTAAAACATGAAAGATTTCAGTTAGGCCACAGAAGCAACTTGTATCCAGCTTCTAGCCATTTGGCGCACGACAGGTAATTTTTATTTTGTAATTAACTAATTATTATTAAAATAATTTTTCTAATATACTAACTATTTCCTTTAGACAATGAATGAATTTGCAAAGATGGAGAGCACCTTTATTTCCTTTAGACAATCAATGGATTTGCAAAGGTGGAGAGTACCTTCCAAAACCACCCTTCCATCTATATCCGGAAGCTGAAGCCTTACGTGTGTTATTTTTCCAAGCTAGAAAAAAGACCGCGAAATACAAAAATTTGCCTACGATTACATTACTTCCTAATGCGAAATTGGAGCTCACCTCTCCACCTGTTTCACCTTTTCGATATAGAATAAGGCAAATGTTTCGAGCAAGACTTGTATGTACAATTACAGGCAACATTTTTAATTTTTCACTCATATTCCTTCAGAGAAACTCCTCTAACACTCCTTGACTGTCATAAAGGAAGCTTTGTGGTTGCAGAAATAAAGAGAGCAATGAAGTTATCGTGAAGTTAGGGAGTCAACGCGTCGGCCCATAGGAACGTTGTGCGGCGAACAGATAGCGACTTACTGATGTCGCTGACGCCGCTAGCTTGTCAAGCCAACGCGGCTATGCGTTTCGGCTTGGAATGTACGCACCCTGATCCGCTGATGCGAGGCGGTGCTTCGGCAACCAGAGGTTGATTGATTTATAGGAAGGGAAAGACGCGGTGACTGTCTCGGTTGTTTTCTGTCGACACCTCAACCGCGCCCTAAGGGAAGGGATGAAGGGGGGAGTGAAAGTAGAAAGAGAGAAATAGGAGCCGTAGCGGAGAGCGTCGGAGTAATTTCGACCACCTGGGGATCTTTAACGTGCGCTTACATCGCACAGCACACGGACACCTCTTCGTTTCGTCTCTATCGAAACGCAGCCGCCGAGGTCGGGTTCGAACCCGGGTATTCCGGCACAGTAGTCGGGCGTCTTATCGGCAACCAGAGAACACCGTCACCGCCACGCAGGAAGAGGGGGGGGGGTGTAGGGGGTACACGCAGCGGCGAACGGTGGGGGCATGAGCGCGCGCAGCAATTGGAGAACACGCGTGGTCGCCACCACGCAACTAGAGAGGGCCTTAGAGGGGGGCGGAGTATTTCACAAGGCACGACGCCGACGGCAACGGCGATGTCGACGACAACGACGACGCGAAATCCAGGAACGGGCGCCAAGAGCTGCGCTCTAAAAATGCCACGTCACTGGCGCATTCCTGCGCCCCGATTGTGCTGCTCTTAACATGGGTTTCAGTTAAAAAAAATCAGCTGCGGCTTTGGCTCCACAGCGCCGTTGCAGTGGCAGGCCGATATGTTTGCTGTAGTTTATTCGTCCGCTTCAGGCAGTTGGCGCAAGTGACGGTGCAAGTCGCAGCAAGCTCACCGCGCTGGCTACAACCATTGTCAACACATCAGTCTCTGGAATGGGGCTGTGAGTCACGGCCGCAGCTAATTTCGCTCACTCAAACCACGATTGCGAGTACCACAATCGCAGCGCACGAATGCGTTAGTCGAGTGATATTTTTTGTATTTCGGGGGTTTTGTTTAGACCTTGGAAAAACGATACATGTGAGGCTGTCTATGTAGGAAATACATTATAGTGGGGTGTCAGAAGATGCTCTTCAACTTTGCAAATCACATTTATTGCCTAAAGGCAATACTTAGTAAATTAGAAAACAAATTCCTAACTATTACCTAGTTAATTGCAATAAAAAAAAAATTACAGAGCACTGCAGAATCTGCGTTGGAGTATTGTGAAAGCACGGATGCTGCTGTTGGTTGCTTCTGGTTGCATCTATTATAATTGCTTAATTCACTTCTTGTTTGCCCGTTTTAGTCTTTGGTACGTTCAAATTGCGCGCCAATCCCTTCCTATGCCATTTTTCGGCTCTACTTCCGGTTGCGTGACGTCGCATCCTTGACATCACGCTGACTGACTGACTTAAATATTTTAGTCTTTGTTAGTTTCAAATCTCGTGCCAATCCCTTCCTATGCCATTTTTCGGCTCTACTTCTGGGCCCGCTTGCACAAAACAATCTTAAGACTGTCTTAGCTAAGTCCAGACTTAACTGGAGTCTAAAGAATAGGCCACTAGCATGGCCGCTTAAGACTGGAGTCAAGACTGGGCTTCAGTCCTGACTTGAATAAGTCGCTTGTATGATTACGATTCTAGTGCTGTCTTGGTTAAGACACAAGGACGCCAGGTGTCTAAGTAGAGAAATTAGGGAAATACAGGGATGCGCTGGCACTGTCCCTGCTGTAAGATGTACACATTCCGTCAATTTTGCGTTGTGTAAAATCCGTGCCATTGCTTTTTGCGGCATAAGATTGTGTTACGAGGAAAAATGCCCGAAGTGGTTGCTGAGGCCGTTCTGGGAAGCCACTCTGGTGAACATGAACCCGAAGCGTTCGACGTTCGGAACACGAGCCGTCTTAAATAAGCTTGGTCTTTCTAAAGACACCATTTAAGTCTGGACTTAGCTCGGACTTTATCGTGCAAGCCGGCCCTGGTTGCGTGACGTCGCATCCTTCACGCGACCTTAATTGACTGATTTATTTACTACTTAGTATTTGATACATGTTGACGTCACCCCAATTGACTGACTTATTTAACTATTTTAGTATTGGATACATTCAAATGTTGCGCTAAGCCATTGGCTAATGAGACCATTTTCGCCATTACTTTGACATTGTCTACCTCAAATTAATTACCTAATTACCCTTTCACCTAATTATTTCTCTCCGACAAAACATTACGTCATCCTCTATCGGTTGACACCACTCATTAACCTTTACCACGTCTCAATTACTCACGATTGCTGCGAACATGAGTTTTCGGATCGTTCTGCGGACAGAAATCTGTGAACATAGCGAAATAATGCTTTCGCATTATTAAAAATTGTCTGTTATGCGCTAGATCCCCTTCATGGATCACTGCCTTGTCGTGGCGGAGGGGCTTGCGAAACTCGATGAAGTCGTGAGCTCTGCTGTGTAGGGCCACCCAAGATAGACAGGTCACGGCAGAGAGTTCTGACAAAATGTGATTCACTGGAGAAGGTAATGGCAACCCACTCCAGTATTTCCTGCCAAAGAAGACCCTATGGCCAGTCACAATACCAATAAAGATATGGCGCCGGAAGATGAGCCCCCCAGGTTGGAAGGCGTCCCACATGTTACTCGGGTTGAACAAAGGGCGTTTCCTAGTAGCTCCAGGACGAATGAAGCGGCTGGGCTAAAGACAAAAGGACGCTCAGTTGTGGATGTGTCGGGAAGCGACCGGAAATTCCGATGTTGCAAGGAGATATATCACATAGGAACATGGAATATAAGATCTATGTCGCAAGGTAAACTGGATGTCGTCAAGCGAGAAATGGACAGACTGAACATTGATATCTTGGGTATCAGCGAGCTCAAGTGGACTGGAATGGGAGAATTTAACTCCGGCGACCATCATGTCTTTTATTGTGGGCACGAATCCAAGAGAAGGAATGGGGTCGCTCTCATAGTAAACAGAAGAATGGGCAAAGCACTGCTAGGGTACAACCCCCAAAACGACCGAATGATTTCACTTCGGATCCAAGGTCACCCTTTCAACATAACAGTTATCCAAGTCTATGCACCGACCACTACTGCTGAAGAAGCTGACGTTGAGAGGTTTTATGCGGACCTACAATGCATTTTAGACCGCACCCCATCATCAGACGTCGTTTTTCTCATAGGAGACTGGAATGCTAAGGTCGGGAGTGAAGAAATATCCGGAATTATAGGCAAGTTCGGTCTTGGCGAGCCAAATGAAGCTGGGCAGAGGCTAGTAAAGTTTTGTCAAGAAAACAACCTGACCATAGCGAATACTCATTTTCAACAGCACAAGAGGTGCCTGTACACATGGACTTCAGCGGACGGTCTGTACAGGAATCAGATCGATTATATTCTTTGCTGGCAGAGATGGCGAAGCGCTATACAAGCAGTAAAAACAAGGCCTGGGGCCCATTGTGGCACCGATCATCAGCTTCTTGTTGCCAAAATTAAGCTTCGATTGAGGAAAACGCAGAAAACTAGAACGCCTATCAGGTATGATCTGGATCAAATTCCATTAGATTATGCTGTAGAAGTGAGGAATCGATTTCAAGAATTAGATCTAGAAGATAGAGAGCCCGAAGAGATGTGGACTGATGTTCGTGATATAATACAAGAAGTTGCTACTAAGGTAGTTCCAAAGCGAAAGAAATGCAAGAAAGCAAACTGGTTATCTGAAGAGGCTTTGCAAATAGCCGAGGAAAGGAGGATGGCAAAAGTTATGGGGGAAAGAGAAAGATACAAGGCTCTCAATGCGTATTTTCAGAAAATAGCAAGGAGAGATAAGAATGCCTTCTTGAACATGCAGTGCCAAGCAGTTGAGGACAACAGCCAATTAAGGAACACAAGAGCTCTGTATAAGACAATCAAAGATATCAAAGGAAGCTTCTGTGCTAAGCTGGGCGTGATAAAGGATAAACGAGGCAAGGACCTCACTGAAGCCTCAGTGATAAAGGAGGGGTGGCAGGAATACACAGAAGAACTGTACAAGAAGGACCCGAATGTGCAAACCCAGCATAAGACGGTTGTGATTACTGATCTCGAGCCGGGCATCCTGAAGAGTGAAGTTGAATGGGCCTTAGCCAGCCTTGCTATGAGCAAAGCTAGCGGAATTGATGGCATTCCAGCTGAGTTGCTTCAAAACCTCAACCATGACGCTTTTAACATTCTGCATACATTATGTCAGAAGATTTGGACAACCCTGCAGTGGCCACAGGATTGGAGGAGGTCAGTTTACATCCCCATTCCAAAGAAAGGCAGTGCCAAAGATTGTTCCAACTACCGCACGATCGCGCTTATTTCGCATGCTAGCAAGGTGATGTTGTAAATCCACCAAGGAAGGCTGCAGCAGTATGTGGATCGGGAGTTTCCGGACGTGCAAGCTGGGTTTCGCAAGGGCAGAGGAACTAGGGACCAAATTGCCAACCTTCGCTGGATCATGGAAAAATCAAGAGAGTTCCAGAAAGCCATCTACTACTGCTTTATTGATTATGCGTAAGCGTTTGACTGCGTAGATCACAGCAGACTGTGGCAAGCTCTCCAAGAGATGGGAGTTCCAATTCACCTCATCTGTCTCCTCAGGAACCTGTATGAAGGACAAGAGGCCACAGTCAGAACTGGGCATGGTCTTACTGATTGGTTTTCGATTGAGAAAGGAGTGAGGCAAGGCTGCATACTGTCGCCCTGCCTATTTAACCTATATGCAGAGTGCACCATGAGGAAGGCCGGTCTGGACGAGTCTTCAGCTGGAGTGAAGATTGCTGGAAAGCGTATCAACAACCTTAGATATGCGGATGATACCACTTTAATGACAGAAAGTGAAGTGGAACTCAAGAGACGTCTGATGCGCGTACAAGAAGAGAGTGAGAAGTTTGGGCTTAAACTGAACGTTAAAAAGACAAAGATCATGGCGTCTTGCCCTATCAAGTCCTGGAACAGAAATGGACAAGAAGTGGAAGCTGTGACAGATTTTCTATTCTGGGGCGCCGAGATTACCTCGGAAGGAGACTGCAGCCATGAAATTAGGAGACGCCTGCTTCTGGGAAAGAGAGCAATGGTTAGCCTTGACCGCCTAGTAAAGAGCAGAGACATTAGTCTGCCAACCAAGATCCGTATAACTCGTGCTATGGTCTTTCCAGATGTGATGTATGGATGCGAGAGTTGGACTGTAAAAAAGGCTGACCGCCGAAGAATTGACGCGTTTGAATTGTGGTGTTGCCGAAGACTCTTGAGAGTTCCTTGGACTGCCAGAAGATCAAATCAGTCGATATTGTCGACCATAAACCCTGACTGCTCATTGGAGGGTCAAATTCTAAAGTTAAAGCTCAGTTACTTTGGTCATCTGATGAGAAGAGAGGAGTCGCTGGAGAAAGACTTGATATTGGGAAAGGTTGAGGGTCGCCGGAGAAGGGATAGGCAGCGAACGCGATGGTTAGATGGCATCCGCGAGGCACTTAAGATGAAGTTATGTGATGTTAGGAAGATAGTGAGAGACCGGAAAGCGTGGCGTGACATGGTCCATAGGTTCACGAAGAGTCGGACACGACTGAACGACTGAACTGAACTGATGCGCTAGATGGGTGCCCCTTGCTTTAAAGATAAAAGTAAATTGTCAGGTTTACCAAATATACTTCTTTCCGTAAAGATCTTCGTTATAAGCATTGAAAACACATTCGCCATTTTAGCCACCAACTCTTTCCGTTGTCAGACACATCCCTTACATAGACCTGCAGACGTCTAAGCAAAGCTGCGTAAACGTCTTTACGTGCTGCTGTAATGAGCCATCCTCCCCGACGACAACCAAGGATGGCATCATGACCACCGAGTGTCACATTAGCATATAGTTTAATATTCACATTATAAGAAGAAATAAAAAACAAACTAAAACTACAGAAGCCCGATCATGGCGCCCGATGCGGACGCATGTGCGCGCTGCTCCCAGCCCATTCGTGATAGGCAGCAATTTTTGCCGTGCGCGTCTTGCAAACAGCGTTGGCACTGCAAATGCATCAACATACAGGCCGAGGAATACGGAATCCTCATGGAATCCGGGGCCAGCAAGTACAAATGTGTGCATTGCGTGAAGCGGCGTGATCCTTCAGCGGCTGGGCTTATCTGCGGAGCTGGCGACACGGAAACGCCCCCCGAAGCGCAACGCTTTTCGCTGGATTTTCAAGACTCAGATTCCGTCAATGCTTCCCGAGTGTTATTTTAAGGCTACGAGAAATGGCTAGTTGCATGAATGCGTTAACGGGTGAGGTGCGACAGCTTGGTGCGGAAAACGCGCTCCTGCGTGAATCTTTGTGTGGCCTGAGTGCATCTGTTCGTACCGCCAGCCAGGGTGAGTGTTTGAATTGTGACTGCTCGGAATCTGGCAACTACGCTTCAGCTGTGGCGGTAAATCTGCCCGCTGGAATGTCGGCCCCTCCACCGAAGCCTCCTACTAGGGACCGGAGTGCGCATCTGCCACGGCCGTCGAAAGCGGTGAGTCAACCACATCGGCCTTGAGCAGCGTTCGGCACAGCTAAGCAGTCCATGCTTAAAGTAGCGCCCAAACTACCGGCGAAGAAAAGCTTATTTCTTTCTTGCCTAGACACCACCACAACGGCGTCGTACATACAGGAACTTTTGGCGGATACAGTAGGTGACAAGGTTGTCACTTGCACGAAACTGAAAACGAAGTACGATTCATATTGCTTATTCCACGTTTCTCTGGATGAACATTTATTTGAACTTGTGAACAATTTGGAAGTGTGGCCTGATGGTTGCGTATTTCGCCCTTGTTATGGAAAGCTGTGGTCCTCATGACGCTTCGATGACCCTAACGGTGCTCTAACTACATCCGAAAATGGCACAGGAAATTAAGCGGTATTACCTAAACACTAGAGGGCTGCGAACTAAAAGGGAAGCTCTCTTAGCGAATGCATACGAATGTGAGTATGACATTATGTGCCTGACGGTAACGTGGCCAAACTCATCATGTTTAAGTGCGTGTTATTTCTCAGATGAGTACGCTGTCTTAAGGGCCGACAGGGCCTATTCTGACAAGATTAGATACGGGGGCGGAGTTCTGATAGCTTTCCGTTCTGTGCTAAATACATGTAAGAGACTGGGCCTGGAGATATGCGAAGAATGTGCGTGGTTGGAAATTCCAAGGTGTGACAAATCGCACTATCTAGTTGGCTTTTACTACTTTCCACCAAAATCTGCTCCTAGCATTTTTACCGATCATTTTTTGGATATTGGGAAAAAAAAACTGTTTTTCGAAATACAAGGTTCACATCTACGGGGGCATAATCTTCCTAAAGTCGATTGGTCCACTGGTTTGTTCACTAGGGACTGCACAGTAACTCTAGAAAGAGTCGATTGTTTAATTGGTTTTAGTAATTTCCTTGGTTTACATGAATGCAATGCAATGAACTGTGCTGGAAACATTTTAGACCTAATTCTATCTAATTTGCCTCTTTTTGGCGTGCAAGCAGTGCGCGATCCTCTTGTTCTGGTAGACAAAAATCATTGCCTGTTTACCTTGTCGTTCTTTTTGTCTTTTCGTCCAGTGCGTGAGATGGTGCCAGAAAAATTTAGATACACGTTTGGTAATTACCTTAGGTTGTACAATGGTCTTCAGGCCTACGACTGGTAAGAATTGCTTGAGATTGAGGATGTAAACACAGGCGTTAAGCTTCTTACATCACTTGTACAAGGTATATTGAAAAAAATGTATACCACGCCGTAAATTGAAGGAGTGCAGGTTTCCTTGCTGATTTTCGCGTGATTTGAGACATTACTTGAAGAAAAAAAAAACAAGTATCACAGACTCTACGGGAAATCAGAAAGTGAATATTGGTACCAAAGATATTCATTGTGCAGAAAAATTGTGAAAAAACTTATTGCACGTGATGAAGCCGAGTACCGCACACTTCTTGAACAGAAGTTTAAAAAGGAACGAAACGGTATGGGGATATTGTGCGCCAGCAAAGAAATGATAAGGTTAGTGCTGCTGTGATAATGCGCGTGATGGTATCTATTTTAAACCTCAAGATGTGCGCTAAGCTTTTGCTAATAACTTCAGCTCTTTTTCTGTGGGCCGTGATAACACAACTGATATTATCACTTTTGAAGACAGCGCTGACTGTTTGGCTTATGATATATCACAGCACGAGGTTCTTTCGGCGATTCAGAAACTTCAGCCAAAACTTTCAACAGGAGTTGATGAAATTCCCATTTTCGTAATGAAAGGATGCGCTGACATTTTTGCCCTGTTTTGGCGCATTTGTTTACCTTATCGTTGCGAACTGATGTTTCTTCTTGTCATTGGAAATCGTCAGCCGTTGTTCCTGTATCCAAGTTTGGCTATGCTTGTGATGTGAACAACTATAGACCTGTGTCATTGATTTGTTCTGCGAAAGTTTTTGAAATGGTTATGTACGAACGCATGGGCGCATACCTCAAACAGAAGATCTCAATTCTGCAGCCCGGGTTTTAAAAGGTCGATCTGGGGAAACGAATTTATGCAGCTTTTTTATTCTATTGGCCCACATGTATTTAATCGCGCACAGGTAGATGCCATCTACTTTGACATGACTAAAGCTTTTGATATGGGTTCCCATCAGGTACTTCTGATGAAGATGGGAAAATACGGACTTCGCCCCATGCACTGTAGGTGGCTCAAAAGCTACATTGGCAGCCGCCGTAACATGGTCCGATTTTCCGTCTGTATGTCCAACGAGTTTCTGTTATCTTCGAGAGTGCCTCAAGGTTCCAACTTGGGACCGCTGTTGTTTGTAGTGTTTGTTGATGATTTGCCGTTACATGTGAAGAACTCAAGAATTTGGCTCTTCGAAGATGATTTCAAATTATTCCGTAATATTGGAGATATTGAGGACCGCCGCCAATTGAAAGCTGACATTAACAACGTCGAGAAATGGTGCTTGATCGATCGCTTAAAGTTTAATATTAAGAAGACTTCCGTCCTGTCTCTAACTAAGAAACGCGACAAAGTTGTGTTTGATTATACACTTTTGGCGGGTCAGATTTTTCGTGTGAACCATGTACGAGACCTTGGTGTAGTTGTTGATTCGAGGCTTGATTTCAGATTGCATGTAAATTCAATTGTGTTACGCACATTGAGACATATTGGTCTAGTCTCTAGACTAACAAAAAATTTCGACGGCCCGAATGTCTACGCACTCTATACTGTACCCTTGTGAGACCGCGTCTTGATTTTGCGTCAGTAGCCTGGAATAACGTATCTGCCGCATGTGGCACGAAAATTGAAAATGTCCAGCGTAAGTTCATACGCATCTTTTAATATAGATAAATTGGACGCCTTCGTTTCTACGACTACGATTCTTTCTTGGAAGATCTCAATATGTGTACTCTTGGCGACTGGCGACTCATACGTGACGTGCTGTTTCTGCAGAAAATTGTGCGCAGTTTGATTAACTGTGGGACCTTACTGATGTCGCTGAATTTCGTACGCCGCGTGCAAAGGTTGCAAAATGTTTTGACACAGTTTATTCCGATTAGCACGCCAACTTTCGGATGACTCGTTTACAAATCCTGTATAACAAAACGTTTATTGATATGAATATATTTGAAAATTGTTTTTAAGGGGTTATTCTGAACTATCTGACCTAGTGCACGCTCCTTTAGGCCACTTGGCTGTTGAGGCGCACTCAAATGAACATATCAAACTATCTATATATATATATATATATATATATATATATATATATATATATATATATATATATATATATATATATATATCTGCCTAAGGTATTCAGAAGTCAATGGGGACTAAAACCGCGGAGAAAGAGTGGGAGATCTCCTGGATTGCCCGTCTTGTAAGCAGACAGTCTTCGTTTTGGTTGACAACTCGCATGAGCGCTTCTGTTCGAATCCACTTTATTCCGTTTCTCTGGACGCTCACAAGAGCCCCCTATCATTTTTCCCCTTCAACGTCAAAGACGTGGCTCATTTCAAGGCTTAGGGTTCAAAAATGCTTTCTTGGACTATGCGGATATCAATCAACATGGCAACTCGAGGGAAGTTGGCAGTGCATTAGGACGCAGTCATCTTTCTGTTTGAGGAGTCATCGAAAAGCAGAATACGTATCAGTACAACATATCCCAGCAATAAGTCCCGGGAAAGTCGTCTTTCCTCGGGCGGCTCGATTTTGTAAATGGAGCCTGAATAAATTGCGAGGAGAGCCCATATTTTTTAGCAACATAGTGTATACCGATGATTAAGAATCGAGTAAAATAGCGCTAAGGGAGACGAAACACGGGAACGACAGACACATGCACTGAGTAGCAACCAAATGATTTATTGTTATATAAAAGAAAAATAACAACAGAAAAAATATACAACATAAAAAAGCCAAGTCACTGATTCAGATAGTCATATTCCTTAGGGTATAACTTTATCGATGGGCTGCTGATGCAGGTGCCTCCTAACTTTTCTGTATTGGAAGCCTCGGAAATAAGCCTCGAGGTTTCATCTTTGTATCTGGCGATGATGGTCGTTTTTTTGAGATGCGCTTCGCAGTCATTACATTCTGTGCAAAAGATGGCAAGATGATGCCCACTTCTTTAAAGATTATATGGTAAATTGGTGCAACAACTGTACTGGGTACGTGAGCAATATCACCAGGCTAGGTGATGGCCGAGTGCATTGTATGCATTTTTAATGGCTACGCTCTAGGCCTATATCTTATTGACAGGAACCTCAAGGGAAGGAAGTACACAGGGTACATAGAAAATGATGTGGTCTGAGGCTGATTTGGTTTAAGTATAATGGGGCCCAGCTGCCCTCACTTTCTTGCTGTGGATATTTTTGCGTTAAGCTGCATCTGCGAATGCTTAAGGGGGGTCTCATTATACAATGTGGTAAGAGAACAGTTTCCCCATTTCGCGTGCCTCCAACTGGTGTAGTTCTGTGCATTTGGAGCAGGCGGCTGACGTCACTGCGCGCAGCTGGCGCGCGCCTCGCAGCTCGCTTCAATACCGCTCCGACCGCTTCGCTTCGCCAGCTGTGCACACGGACGAGGAGGCGAATGACGTCACTACGCGCGCCGTCCCCTCACCGACTCTGCGCATGAAAGACGCATGCTACTGAGCATGCGCAAGGAATCTGCGTCGTTGTATAAATGAAAGATGATGGAGCCGTGGGTTATAGCCGCTTGCTATGGAGAAGGAGTCGGGCCGCTACCGAGCGCCGATGGATACTGGAGAATCTCAACTCGTCCGACTTCGACGTTGCGGCCTAGCGGCTGGCCGCTCAGAACAGAAAAAACGAATAGTGCAAGAAAAAGCGAGAGTCGGAGACACCGGAGCAGAGAGAGGAGCGCCTGGCTAAGAGACCACTTTGGGACGCGGAGCGGCGTACCCTGGTCTTTCTAGAAGGTAATGAGCCGATAGAGGACAATGTGAAGGCCCGCCCTATAACCTAACGTGATTAAAATAAAGCAAAACAATTCGACCAAAGCGGGGGCGGGGGGGGGAGAAGCCAAAGCTGAACCGCAAGGCGTAACCAAGATAAACCTGTACCTCTTAGTACGTGTATTCTGGCATAGCCGAGCGCAAGCCACTGCCAATTTTTTAAGAGATGTGAAAGCAGAAGTATACATAAATTTATTGTGACTTTAAACATCATTCTTGGTGGTCTTTCGGGTATCTTGAATTTATGCGTCCATTAGGCATTAGATTTAAAGGAAGTTTGGTTCCAGTGACTTTCAACGAGTCCAGGGTGGAATCTTCGGTGGGTCTTTTGTTCAATAATTACGTCATGGTGACACACAAGTGAACTGAAATTACTTTTTGTCGGGAATTCAGGCCCGAAAACCTTTCATCTGCTTCGAAACGTTGAAAATCATTAGAACGGATAAAGTGCATCCTTATGTCTATCACAGAAACAAATGACCCTGGTAAAAGTAAGCCCTTCAAAACTAAGATCGACGTGATCGTCCAACTTCAAGGACGTATATTGCTCTATTCGTAGGGGATTTTACGACATGTGCATTGTATGCACTAGGCAAGAGCGGAGACCTCTAAGTAGCTTGGTTGGCTGGCTTGGCTTGGTTTGTGGGCTTAACGTCCCAAAACAACTCAGGTTATGAGACGTTGTAGTGGAGGACTCCGGAAATTTCGACAACCTGAAGTTCTTTAACGTGCACTGGCATCGCACAGCACACGAGTGCCTTGCTTTTCGCTTCCATCGAAAAGCGACCACCGAGGACCAGATTATATCCCGCATTCTTGGGAACGGCAGTCGAGCGCCGTAACCACTGCGCCACTCCGGCGGGCTTTAATAAGGACTCCTTTTTAATAGACATCGTTCTCTTAGCTAATCAGAAAGTCTAATCAATTCAGGCAACTATCCATGATAGACGCATAGAAAATAACTCAGCCAAAGTGGCACATGACGCAGTGCACAAATTATCAAATTAGAAGATAAAATTGTTGTCAGCAATATAGGGGTAAAACTACTGTTTCTGAGTGTAGCCATAGAGGCGTATTCTAGCTTTGTATATAATGCTGGTAACTGACCAAATAAGGATGCATTAAAATCTGAATAAGCCTTGCTTGTAGCAGCGATTTATTAGGTTTCGTCAACAGAACAAATAGTTTAGCCCTGCAAATGACCGTCATTTTAATTGCTAGATACATCATTCGTGAAAGTAATCTTCAGAGCTTTAGATTACTCCTTAAGCAGTATTGTAGGCTCTGAGTATTGAAAAAAAAAAAGAGAAACACATGTTGGCATAGAGGTATTGTTGTGCCGGTGGGGTTATCACACAGTAGCCCACCGTCAACAGGGTTGTGCCAGTGGATCCTGCAACTGCCACCAATGTTGTGCCGGTGGGGTTATCACACAGTAGCCCACCGTCAACAGGGTTGTGCCAAGGAGCTGGTAACGCAGCGCTCGTCACCCGTTTCGTGAACGAGGGCTGTCAGCTTCCTGGGCGGTAGCGATGAATCCGAGTCGGCGTTGGTGAGATGAAGAAAAGGCTTTATACACTATTTACAGGTACTTAAACAAGGAGTTCGGCTCTGGGGCCGAAAGCTACCATAGCCGTACGCGACTGTTCTCGCGCAGCGACGGCCGGGGAGATTCCGCCGCGTCCGCACTGTCAGGGGGCGAACTGCTCCCGATGGACGCTCGTGACGAACTCACACTCGGAGTCTCGAACGGAAGCACTTGAGACTCCGTTGCCGAGAACCGTTGACGCTCAAAATGGTCCAATCCGACGGCAGCACTTTCGCAGGGCCAATGGGAGAGCTTGCTGCGCTCTCGCTTCAAATATGCCGCGGGGCGAGAAGGGGTTCACCGTCAGGGCCACGGCGCGCCGTGCTGTCTGGACGTTCAGCGCATGTTGAAACACGTCGCTTCTGTCCCTTTGGTACGGCTCGCCTCCAGTGCAGTGGTGCTTTGCAGAGAAGTATCCAAAGTTTGTGAAGGAGGCGTTCGCCGAAGAAGTTTGGCGTCCGGCTGAATTTCTAGGCGGCTTTGGCCAGGCACAACAGCACCCCCGCCATCAGACAATGCGCCGGGAAGACGAGCTGCTCGCATGTGGCTCGGATGCCGGGCGCGCTCGTTCGCCAGGTTCCTCCAAGCTCACGTTCAGTGTCCGGGCGCCAGGTAGCCTCACGTGCCTTGGGTTCCACTCGCCAGGTCAGGATCTCTGCCGACAGCCTTGTTGCCGGGGCACGCCGATCAACTTCGCTTGGGTCGCTCCGATGCCCTTGCCACTCGCCACTGGTAACAGTACATTTTTCTGCGGCTTGCGAAACCGACCGACAACAGGCAACACCCAACACAAGCAAGTACCCTCGGTCACCCGTCAAACACCAGACAGAGGCAAAATTTCAAATTCAATTAGCTAAATTGTTGTACCCTTTTTGCTTCCCACTACAACAAGAGACAAGTGTATAGGACGCAGTACACAAGGTTCAAACAACAATTCTGCACATTAATGATACATTAAATAGCAAGGAAAATTATTAATCAGTAATGGAAAAAAATCTCCTTGAAATCACTTAGACCGTAAACCACAACTGAGGAAGCAAGGAGGTCATTCAATTTTGCCCCGATCTGCCTACAAAGTCACCGTTAGCGACGAAATGGTCGTCGAAGGTAGCTATGTCTCGAATGCACGACTCAACGCATCCGAGTTCGCATTGTGCTGCTCTCTTCCGCAAGCGGCAGAATGCGTAGCAGTATTCGGGCGGTTTGGCTCTCCTCCCTCCGCTACAGCTTCGGCTGTCCATTTCTCTACGAGACCTTTCTTTCCACTTTGTGCGTGAAAGAACAGACTTGCATAAGTTACTAGCTTTGTTGAACGATCTGTCTCGTTCCTTACGCTTTGCGCACCAATCGCGCATTTTCTCAGCACGGGTGCATTTGTACCGCTGAGATCGCCGTTTCTTTTCCTTTCGCGATCGTTTGCTTTTTCTCACCTTTCGATGAGAGCATTCTTTCATGCACCTGCCTTTCCGCTCGTTTCGGCGGCTGCACTTGAATGTTTGCTTTCTTTCTTTTGGTGCCAGCTCTTTCAAGCTGCCGGTAACCGGAGCTAGTATGGCGCCGACATCGTCGGAGTGCGGCGCCGCGCCTGCATCGCGGCCAGCAGCGCATGACTCACTGCCAGTCGCGTCCGAACAAGGACAAGGCTCGCTCACGCCAGCCCCTAAGCTAGGCATATCCTCTGCAGGCTTGCCACTCAAGTTACACTGATCTGCCAGTGTGCCGCATTGCTCAGCGCTAACCGGCGCACGATCACGTTCGTCCGACAGCTGCGGCGCTTCGGATCGCGTGAGGTCCATGTTCTCACTAGGGTTGTTTTCGCCAATACAACTGAGCGCGTCAGGACAGGAAGATTCATGGTTCTTATCTAGTCGCTCGCTGTCGACTTCACAGGTGTGGTTCTCGACAGCGTCCGCGCAATGGGTTTGCCTTCGCTGTTCACCACTCGTGGGCTGCGCAGTTTCCATGAGCGCCACTTCGTTTTTCCGCGAGTGATGATCTACGACAACGCTGATCTCGGACATTGCCAGTTTGTCGTCTCCCAGCCTGACTACATCTCCGCCACGCTTTACAACTTCTGCTTCTGAGTTGTTCGGCGGTTCATTTACAGCCAGTTCCCCACTGTCGATTAGTGGAGTCGGATTGGTTACAGCTATGTGAGGCGGCGTGCAGGACGGTTTCATTGCGGATTTCTCGCCGATGGAGTCGGCTCCAACCGTCTCAGCTGCCAGTGGCTCGACCAAGGTAACCCTAGACACTTCTGTTCGAGACTCGATCAGCTCGCTGCTGCTATCGCGTTGCTCGGCCGCTTCCCCAAGCTGTGTCTCATTCTCAGGTGCAAGCACAATTTGCTCCGAGACTTCCTGATTGTCTAGCCATTCGGTTACATCGGCTTTCAACTGATACGCCAAATCAAAGTACGCCGTGTTACAATGTTTCTCGCTCTCATATCTTTTCCGAAGATCCTGAGGCGTTATCCGATATCGTATCAGCAATGAGTCTTTTAGTGCATCGTAATTTTTCAAGCGGTCGCCAACCAATCGCTTGATTTCTTCCGACGCTTCAGCGGAGAGAAGAGCTACCAACTTCTGCGCCCAACTATCTCGCTCGAAACGTTTACTTCTGCAGACATTCTCGAAGTCTGCCAAATACATTGCCATATCCTCGGCGATGAGGAACGGTGGTGGACAGTCTCGCGGTATTGAACCGTTACAATGAATGGCATTAAAAGCTTTAATCTTTTCCACGCTCATTCTATGTGTTGAAACCTCCAGCTGCATCAGTTGCCATACACGGGCGTCCTCTTTCTCGTGACGTTCATCGCGCTTTTGGCGTTCTAGCTTTTCACGCTCCTCGCGCTTTTGGAGTTCTAGCCTTTTGGCTTCCTCCTTCCCTTTTCTCTCTTGAATATCATCCCAGGCCTCTGCGGCTTCCTCAACCGTCACGTCCTCTGCCTGCATGATCTCAAGGATTTCCTTTTTTCTTTTTGTTGAGCCCAAATCGATGCCCAACTCGTCACAAATTTGGAGAAGTTCTCTGACCTTGTAACTCTCCATCTTTACACCGGCCTCTTGTTGATTGCCTTTTTAGAATAGTGTACTATACGTTCGCTATCTCGCTCCTAGCAAGAGATGCGCAAGCCTTTCTCACACTGATTCCCTTCTCAGCATCCCCTGGTTTTCAAAACACTTCCTGTAGGCTTGAAACACGCAAGGTTAACACAATGCTACGCTCAGCCTTTCTCTAAGCTACCCTGTGTGTTAGAGAAGTCTGGCGTTTGAGGGAAACTTCAGGTACTCACCGCGCCGAGGTGCCTGACGCCGGTCGATCCCACCGCTGCCACCAATGTTGTGCCGGTGGGGTTATCACACAGTAGCCCACCGTCAACAGGGTTGTGCCAGTTGATCCTGCAACTGCCACCAATGTTGTGCCGGTGGGGTTATCACACAGTAGCCCACCGTCAACAGGGTTGTGCCAAGGAGCTGGTAACGCAGCGCTCGTCACCCGTTTCGTGAACGAGGGCTGTCAGCTTCCTGGGCGGTAGCGATGAATCCGAGTCGGCGTTGGTGAGATGAAGAAAAGGCTTTATACACTATTTACAGGTACTTAAACAAGGAGTTCGGCTCTGGGGCCGAAAGCTACCATAGCCGTACGCGACTGTTCTCGCGCAGCGACGGCCGGGGAGATTCCGCCGCGTCCGCACTGTCAGGGGGCGAACTGCTCCCGATGGACGCTCGTGACGAACTCACACTCGGAGTCTCGAACGGAAGCACTTGAGACTCCGTTGCCGAGAACCGTTGACGCTCAAAATGGTCCAATCCGACGGCAGCACTTTCGCAGGGCCAATGGGAGAGCTTGCTGCGCTCTCGCTTCAAATATGCCGCGGGGCGAGAAGGGGTTCACCGTCAGGGCCACGGCGCGCCGTGCTGTCTGGACGTTCAGCGCATGTTGAAACACGTCGCTTCTGTCCCTTTGGTACGGCTCGCCTCCAGTGCAGTGGTGCTTTGCAGAGAAGTATCTAAAGTTTGTGAAGGAGGCGTTCGCCGAAGAAGTTTGGCGTCCTGCTGAATTTCTAGGCGGCTTTGGCCAGGCACAACAGTACGTAGAAAGCAGAAGCTCCTGCAACACAATAGTAAAAGCTTGCATCTGCGCATCTTTTTTATGATTGAAATTGATACTTGGTCTTTTACTTTCATTGATATGCATCTTGTTGATTTATACGCGTGGAAGGGAAAATGACTTGCTTATTCAAAAAGCAACTTTACTTAGATTCAGGACTTCGCTTGATAAGAATGCGTCGTTTGAAATTACGCATGAGCAGAGCATATAGCCTTTTTAATAGTAGCTGAGCTGGAGAACATCTGATCACCGGACATATGCCGACTTGAGAATTGGGAATCCGGACTATAGTCCCAGTGATTGCGCTTACTTCCATGTGACTTGTTCCAGCTTATAGTTTGATATAATTCGGCGCCATATCTGCCAGTGTACAAATACATAGTAAATACATACATGCAATACATAGTAAAGGCCCTTTTTTCCTTTTGAGCCACTACCTCCCTGCCACCTTACCCCATTTTTACTGTTATGGTCGTGCGAATAGTCGAATTATCTGGCGTCGCCAGGCTACATTCCTCTAGATTGCTTGTCATAGATCTTTATTATTGCGAAAGCATTTCTTGCCTCAACAATGGCGTCATTTGAGCATGTCACCGAAGCGTGTCACCAAGGCTTGTCCTCATGAGGGGACTCTACGCTGACTTCCTGCGAACGTTTTCATAATTCTCAATATTTAGCGTAAGGACGCTGAGAGCATCGAAGGAAATAAAAACATAAAGACGAATTAGGTTATAAAACAGAGGTAGAAAATATAAAAGGAAAATGTGAAATTCTTTCAAAGCTTATATAGGCAGTAAATATAACAAACAGACAATGACGACGCGTGAAGTGTAGCTACAATAGCCCAAATAACGCTTCCACTTTATTATTGATACAGTGCAGGTTCTGCAGTGCTCTGAAACGTTTGTGCGCATATAATTATGCAATTTCATAGACTTTAGCGGCTATGTACTTTTGCTGTGTAGAATGTTTTATGTTATAGTGGCCTACAGCAAGCGCGCAAAGTGCAATTATACTCTCATACTAATAGCTGATCATTGCTTTTGTAACTAGCGCCCCTAGGCTTCTTTTTATTGCCCATGGAAGAGTTACCCTATCGGTAAATAAACACTAGGATTTGGCTTCCTGCATCGTTGACGCTTTTTCATTAACCTCACTTGAAAAAAGCACCACATATGGCCATGTGTCGGCCCTTAGTACAGTGCATGAAAGCGCCGTAGCAGACTTTTTTAAACGGGTACCGTTGCCGAGAGATTCTGCATGAAAACTGTTGTTATCATGGCCAACTATTCATTCTTGCTGCAACAGTTTACCTGTTAATTACTTCCAGAACTTACCTGAACCACGTATGGCAGCCACAAAAAATGAATGGACTGTGCCAGACATTTTACACCCAACTGGTAATTTTCAGCGCTCGGTTCCATGAGGTTCGTGGTGGAAGCCACGAATAGCGGAAGTATTTGCTTGGAAAGCTTTTGAAGGAGGGGGACCGTAGGAGGGTCGCGAACTCAAAAGTAGAAAATCCACAAGAGGAAGCCTCGAAACGCGATAAATAAAACCTGCTAATTTTAACGTCCTCATGAACGCCAACTTCAGTCCTTTTATTCTGCTATTTAGTCTGCAAACAATATTTTTTTGTGGTTTATATGAATTTAAAATCCCAAGTGACTGAGACTATGAAGGAAGCAGTAGAGGAGGGCTCCGGAAATTTTAAGTATTTTCACCACCTGTGCATTTTTACCGCGCATTCACTTCCCACAGAATGCGGGTGCTTTGCTTTTCACCGCCGTCGAAAAGCGGCCGCTCCGGCCGTGATTCAATCCCGCGTCTTTGGGCTCAGCAGTCGAAAGCTCTAACCACTGACCCACTACACACGTTTGTAAACGCTGCAAATAATATCCCGAGTATAAAGGAAAACACATATCTTCCTCGCGACTCAAACCTTCCGGCTATGAAGGCTTTCATCCTCAGGAATATCCCGTCACTGTTCTGCAGCAGTTTCAAAAGCATTTCTTTCTTTTCTGATTGCAGAAAAATTCACTCACATACAGAAGACGCCTGCATCATCTAGGTTTTGCAAGCAGTCTGCGAGTGATCGGTTTCTCCTACTGCCAATTCCAGGCAGGGTTCCAGAGCTGCTGACAGCGTACAGTTTCATGTCGCTCCGATCTTTAGGTTACATTTTCGAGCAGTTCGTGATATGAGCGCGCCGTTTTCTACGCCTTCGTAGCTCGGCTTGAGCACTTATTACGATACTAGTCATCTGTATTCACATATAATTTCCGGTTCATATCTGACAATGCTGAGTTAACTGAACGTGCGTCCAACTCATGTTCTCGACCGCAGCATCATCAGCAATGGAGCGAGCCTCGGTCCGCTGGAAGAAGAGACTTGCGCTGGAAGCATTTATGCACTAGTTCAATGTCTCCCATAATGTAGCTGTGCTCTTGCGTCCGTTCCAGATAAGGAGAACAGGTGTCGTTGGTTGCAGTGAAACTGGAGCGTTTTATTTTTTGCCCGGCAGGTTTATGAATTTATAAATCTGTTTTCCTGCTCGGCCTGTATTGACTGCAGTATGCTTTAAAAAAATACATAAACGACACAGATGGCTCTTAAAATACAGCGTTCAATGTATTTAAATTTCTAGAACCCAGTCTCGAAACTTAGGTTCTGCAGGCAATATTTCCTTAATTTCTTCACGCACATCACATAGCTTAGTCTACCGGACTTAATGCCCGGGAGCAGCAGACACGAGAATTGCATTAAATGGAATTGGCGAGTCTGCAATTGTCGAATAAAATTAAATATTCCAAATAAATCAATTGAAGCCATATAAACGTGTTCCGATAGTCACTACCTTGACATGTCAGTTATGCATCCACTTACATTAGCTGTCTTTTGCCGAAATAAGTATAATTTTTAAGGGGCATGGCCAATTATAAACAAAAGTTGAAAAAAAAACCCCCAAAACTCTCCAAACATTTGCCAACAGGGCATAAAAACCACTAAAATCACGCCTCCCACAATGTAACAATTTTGCCCGCTAATGAACTTTAAAAACTGCCGAACTGAGCGGCCAAACCGCTCACTTGGCTACAGTCACCGTAGTTGTTGTATGTCTTAAAAGAAAATCTCCCTCTATGTAATCGGCCGTAATTACTCTCACTTCTCACGTGTAGCGTCTATTACTCAAATTTTTATATGAAGCAGCGGGCGAGCACAAAAAGAGGTTGGTCAACGCGGATGGCTCGCAAGTGGCAGCAATAGAAAAATCTTTTTGTTTGAAGAAAAAGGAATGTATTTTCTTGAAAGATACACTGTATGATTTGCCGCGCTGTCCATTTCCTGCATTTGAAATATTATTTTCTCAATCAAATAGTATGGTTCGGAAGTTCATATATCTTTAAACACATACCCGCTCACAGCTATTGAAGTGGCAGCCATCTTTTTATTCATTCCACAAGTACAATTTATTCCATTGTGCTCGTGCTATAACGGGTATTCTCACACGGTGACCGTTATGGTTCTGCATGACTTATCGTTTAGTGAAAGCCGGAGACACCATTTCAATGGAGTTTTCTTCTGTACCGCCCGCACGACTATGTACCTTTAGTGTCATTAGGATTGGGAAAGATAATGATTTTGATATTTTATTGTTCGAATAATAATGTAACACGCGCATTTTTGCTACTGTTTTCTAAATATGCTTTATTGGAATGTAATATTTAAGACAAATCCGTAACTTCAATATATACGAACAATGAAAATATTTTTTTTTTGAACTTATCGCTTCCTTTAATCTTACAGAGACCTGTACGGCGGTTCAAAAATGACGATGGGTCCGCATGTATTTCGACTTTTACGTGCACCGAGAGGATGACATAAAAGGCGCATAAGGGTTTAACGAAAAGACAAGCTTTGCACCACCGTGTTTTTTCTTTGGCAGAGATTAGAGTCCGCCAATGCCCTAATGAAATTAGAAGGCTAGCTTTTCCTGTTTAATCCAGCTTAGCTACGTCTGTGCCGCAAAAGCAGGATTACTAACCTTTCTGCAATGCACGTGGAACTATCTTTTCTCTTGTATTTGCTAAGCCTTCTCGCCGAGTAAAGTAAAACTGTATGCATCTGCTTTACTATCTCAAAAACTTTGCATTGAGAATATTCAGGTTAGAAATCGAAAAAAAAAAAAAAACTACTGATATAGTTAGTTTCATCTTCAGGGTAGCTTCCTGAGATTTTACCAGAACTGTCACGAAAAATATTTATTCAAGTGATTGTTATCAAAGGTAAAGAACACCCAGGCTTTACTAATGGATAGCCAGCTTCGAAAAATGAACCAACTAACGTAAGAATCTAGCCTGTCAATACAAGGAGAGAATTATGTTTGGGCGGTTCGAAATCAGGCTAAAACAATAACTTAGGCGCAAATGTCGAGAAATGTTCATGGAAGTTATATTCTCATGCAATTTAGATAACCTATCTTCTCCAGAATTATAGTAGCTAGACGGTCCGGAATGCTTAAATTGCCTACTGTTCCATTTCCTCTATTTGTTTCTGTATTAATTTATTATTACAGTTTGCATTATGGTTTGTAAGCTATAATTCAAAAACTGAATAATTGTACATTCAGCTAGGCCTGTCAGGCACCATTCTACGTTCCTCAACCTTCAGTAATATGAAGTATTTAGTCCGAAACAAAGTTGCATGAAACCGCGACTGTGTGCATTACATATCATATGATGATGATATTGAGTGAGTAACTTAAAAGCCTAACCGGTAAAGAACGCCTGGCCCTGTTATAACATACGCCTGAGCTTTCTACATCATCAGGTATATTGCGGAAACCATTTATTTTAAACGATCTTCGTCTATTTTATTATTTCATTTCGCTGTGCGCGCTTTGTGCATCGAGGTGGCAGCACATTGTGTCTTACGTTCAGTATATAAATGTATATAGTGCATTTGCACTGTAAAAAATGTCTGTAAAATTACAGGTATTATTAAAGAAAAATTCTGTTCCCGTACAGAGAATATCTATTCTACTTCATTGACCGAAATCCGTTTACAAAAAAAACAACAAAAAAACAGAAAAAAAACACGTAATTTTCTGTTTTCCAGCCGAAACCTTAATTGGGAGGCAAATATTTCGATATATTTTTGCCGTCTGTTCTATTTTCTACCGCAAACTGATTTTTACTTGAAGAGTAGTTAAATGCTGAATAGAAAGCGATATAGTATGACAACCCGAAGGCGCTGTCAGACGATCGGCTGCGTAACAATTTCGATTCGAAAGAAGGTAACTAGTGGCGCACATTGAGGTCCATTGTTGGTTGGGCTGCTACAGTGGTATCTGATGCATTTTTCCACTTTCCTCTTTTCGGTAGCTGGACAAATGTTGCTCGGCCAAGTTTGTGGGTGCCATTGAGCATTACTAGCGCCGAGAGATATTCGTGAGATGGAGATAGCATGAATTTCGCCTTAAATATGTTCATTGAAGAAACTGGCACTTAACGCAATCTTATTGTAGTTACCGGCAGAAAAACGTGTGAAATGAAAATATATATTTGCATAATTCTTACGCGACAAAAAAAAGCAAAAATAAAACGCTTTATGACAGAAAAGTTTTGTCAATTTACAACAATTTTCTCAGTTGTAAACAGAACAAAACTGTAAAATTACAAAAAAATTCAAAAACAAAACACAGCACGAAAGCACATTTGTGGCAATGCCGCTGCCAGAAAATTCCTATATTTTCCAACAAAACGTTTTTACAGTGTGTGCGGGTTGGGAAGCTTCGCTTCTTTTTCCGATGTTTTACTCGTGTATTGCGGGAGGGGTAGGAGTTGCGGTACGGATACTGTAGATATCCAGATGATCGTAGAGAACACGTGTTTAGCCTAATTGGGCAGTATCTACGATCAGCACCATTTAGTTGAACCTAGAAAATGAGCTGTTTACTATAGGAAACGGCTATTTTTCCCAGGTCGGCCAAAATATCGTGCAATCATTGAGATATGTCATTTTTTTTTTCACGTTTGAAGGTATGCGCCATCTTTTTATGCTGGTCTTTCAGCGACTGACCCTGCAATTAAGCTGGAAGGTAATTATTTCGGACATTTTATGCGTTCCAGGGAAATCGGAATCACAGCACTTTAGTGTCCGGCCATGCTTTGTCATACGCATATCGTGCTTCTATGAATACTTTTTTTTTCATGCTATCGCTTCCGTCCAAACATCTTAAGACGCATGTATTCACGAACTTCTTTTTATAACCATGCGTATTGCCGTTCTTGTTAGCCGTTCTCCTTCACAGAGAGCTGCCCGTTGTTGTAAGAAATGTGTTCGGAAATGTGTTGAATCAGAGGTTGTCTGCTTCCGTGTTTATTTTGTAATGTATGATAGAGTTTCTACCTTTTGCGCAAAGTATGTTGGCGCACAAGTTGACGATTCAGCTGATGTACTCCTATGAGCGCGCCGGCGGCTTTGACATTTATCATTAATTTATAATCTTAGCCAATAGACATATTTAATTAAATAACGTTGATATTCATTAGGTGTTGTATTACGCATTTTGCCACAGTAGTGCTTTGGGCAGCAGTGCTATACAGTTGTCATAGTGAACAGTGGAATGCGGCTAGCTGGCAAGATATTTTTCGGTTGTTAGCAGATGGTTAACAAAAAGGGGACTTAATGCTCACTCCGGTCAGCGGTGGAACCGAGAATTTCAGAAGGTGTCTGCAGTGCTCCAGTGCAAGCGCCTTAGTCTGTTTCGTTGGCTTGACGATGAATATGCGGACGGAATTGTAACTCAGTTAAGTGGTTGCTCTGCACGAGGCACAACCTTGCTTTGCGATCATCTGTGACAGTACAAAACGCGGCCTTCAAGGTCGAAAGCTTTCAATAAACGGGAGTGGTGTCACAGAAAGGGTAGTTTAGAAAGGACTTTAGGCAATAAAATAAATTGGGTTCGAAATAGAGAGAGAGAGAGAGCGAAAAAAAAAGAGAGAGAAAGAGAGAAACCTTTTTTTGTCAGCGATGTTTTAGATGTTTTTCGCCTTTGGTGCATTCAGCTGCTCCATGTGGCCGGCAGTCCAAGTCTGTCAGCGACCTCTTGCGCTATTGCCGAGGACCGGGACTGGACGTCTGGGTCCTGGCTGGCGTGAACAGCTTCCCAGTGTTCCAGCGAGGGAGATGGTACTAGATCTACCGGAGGCAGAACCTCCGCGCAGTCCCAGATTATGTGGTCTAGGTTGGTAGGCTCGCAGCACAGTTGACAGCACGGATTTACTATGTCAGGAAAGATTTTGGCATACGTCCAGGGGTTTGACTGCGTCACGTTTGCAGCCGCGCCACGTGGTAGTCTGTTCTAGGCTGAGCGAAGCGTGCGGATGAGCCAGGCTCGCTCTGAGCTCCTTGTAATAAGTGGTAATGGCCTGGTACGTATCCAGTGAACCACCCCGGCGGGCACCAGCGTCCGAGATATCCTCACCAGCTCAGCTGACAAAACATCGAGCATATTGCTGAGCGGCCTCGCTCCCCGGGACGAAATAGAAAAAAAAAAAAAACTTTAGGGACATACTCTCCGATGTAGCGGACGCAGTGCTCAAAAAGCGATGTATTATCCAGCTAACTATATAAACTCCATAATTAACCTTTTAATTATTGTAGTTTGGTGTTTAGTGCCAATTAGCAATGGAAGGTAGTGAACGCACAACGGCGCACTCACTTCGTTCTTTCAACTCCTGTTGGCTTCGCCCATGAGTTCACCAGTCTAGCTTAGTTTATAGGGATCAACTTTGAAAAACATGTTTGACAATGAACGGCACCATTGTGGGGAACTTCGAAAATTTCTGCAACAATCAAGGTTTCTTTATCGCGTAATGAAAATACGCACTACGTGGGCACATTGCATTTGTTTATTTATCAGTGAATAAATAACTAAGGCCTCAGTCTTCGGCCTTAGGCAGGAGTGGGCAGAACAATATACGAGAACAAAGTGGGCAGCAGGAAAAGTATTACATGAATTCAAGAAAAAATCCTGTGATAAAATGACCAAAAGCAGTAAGTTTGCTCGGGACCGGTACGGATTATGTTGCCAGCCTAACACAATTAAGCACACCTTGATCTGCGCAAGTTCAGCTGACAATTACTGCTATCCAAAAAGGGACAGAAAATAACTAATGGAAGGAAGAACTCAAGCTCTAAAACGCAGGCAAAAATCACACATAACATAAAGAACATGGCCAACATTTTGCCTGTATCAAAACGCATGCCCCGGCTGCCGGGATCCAAGACGCGTCTTCTTGGTGAGCCCTCCACCACCATATCCTGTGAGCCAATGTGGTGGCGCTCCGGTCAACGGTTCTTGACTGCAAACGTCAGAACAGTTCGTATAACTGTCCGCAAAAATTACTATAGGTTGCATACACGTAGCTTTAACTTTGGAAACCAAATGAAAGTTTCTAGACAGGGATCATAGAGGATATGTTTAACAGAATCAAAATTTCTGAACGTGTTCACTCTACCCGTACGTAAATGAAGCGAATGATGGAATCTAATAACTCGTCAGTAATTCGGTGTAGATATCTGCATTTTCTTCACACAAATGGAAGGAACACATAATAAAAATTCGTTCATTTTGCCGTTACCCTCATACAGATAGCCCATTTCTTTAGTTTGATTTTGAGAGCTAAGAATATATGTATACATTTATTGCTTTTTAGTGACTGTTAAGTGATTCGCCTTTACGACGAAAATCCTTCAATGTACCTGTTTCCACTGCCCGAGTGCTAATACACATCCCGCTATCATCATCACGTGCTGCAATGTCTAAAATCGCATTCACATGACCATAAATGTGTCTGCAGTGCACATGAATTCGAGGGGACACTTAAGTCGTAGCCTTAAAGTTTGACTCCTCGGCGTTCATAACTCCCGTTTGCTGGCTCCTTGCGGATTCTTGTTTGCTCACGTGGACATAGCTACTCGCCTAATTATCGATCCTTCAATTTCTTTCTCTAATATCTCGAGTTTAATTTCTAGCGTACAGCTGTACGTTAAAGGCCATCCGAACTAGATATAAAACTCTGCTTTAACCAGGCCAAGCAAGTGTGTCTGCATGGCCTAAATTTAGCGTGCCAGACTCAGAATGCAAAGGTGATGAAAATCTGGATTTCGATTTCAATCTCCAGCCTATAATGTGAGGTCCGAGTCGGCGGCTCCTGCCGAATTGGGTCATTTAATATGGTCGCCTAATGTCAGGCAATTCTGCGAGCAGTCAGCGCCTGGCCATGTCAACCACAAGCTAAAATCTGCCAGAGCAATGCCCGATATATTCCGCTCACAACATCGATGCGGAAAAAGCTCGCGCGGGAAGAGAGAACGGCTTTTTTAACGCTATCACATTAACGTACCAGGCAAGTACAGGTGCGCACTAGAATGAATTGAAACTTAACGCGTTTCATTCTATATATACAACTAGGCATACTCTTTCGGAAATGAAGGAACATCGATCGTACATCAGAAAGTGCACTAGATTGCATTACCTGCTGCCAATTTCAATCAAGGAACTCATGATGAATGTAAGTAACAATAGCCTGCTCAATTTAATCTCGTTTCCCTCCGCATGTTGCGCCTGAAATATTAGAAGATTTCCCATTTTCTACGCACAGAGCTCTTGATATATTCATTCAAAACTATATAGAGTTGCTTCCCTGAAAGCCTAGTTCCTTATTCGAGGCTTTTTTATACTTGCTTTCTGAATAAATTGCATAGAGAAAATGCACACGCTTGAACCTGGAAAGACCAAAACCTCGTTTTAACGTTGCTGCGTTGAAACTGGGAGGTTACGCGGAAAATAATTGCCTCATTAGGTAGAACGAGAGCTCCCTTGTCTTGTTAGTACATAGAAAGTCAGCGTAGTAATCGGTGCTAAAATCCTTTTTTTTATTCTTAATGCTTCTTATTAGTGAAGTTGATATGCAAGTAGTGAGTTGTCTTACGAAATATCCGCAAGTATAAGGTGTCGATTATTTATTCGTACACAGCAGTTATTCTGCTTTTACCCATCTGCTTTAGATGTAGATTCCGGCATGCACCCTCTCGCAAAACAAAAAACAAAAACTTACGCTGTGGTAAGAAAAATGATCTGGCTCACGAAGTCTTTTAGGTGGTAATGAGACCGAATTATAGAGTCGCCCACTGATCGGCGTATACTCCGGACATCATTTGCTGTAAAAGTTTTTCACTCCGAATATCTTCATCTGCAAAGTAATTACTTCGAAATACTTTTACCTTACTTAATGTCCAAATGGTGCAACCAATTTATCCAAACAGATTTCTGTAGTCCCGACCCTTTCTCAGCGTTCATCTTTTTCAAGTTCGATATTTGGGGTTCCTCTAGAAAATGGGGGTATATTGGTGGCACAAACATTGAAGGTGGCTCTAATTCTGGTAGGACTACAAACCTCAGCCCAATTTCGGGGCTTGTTAGGACAAACCGCTAAATTGTTCGTTGCCACAAATATTATTTTCTGGTCATTATTTGTGGTCGTTTTTGGAGAGCCCATCCGACATTCTTTCTGTAGGTGGCTCCGGGACAACTAGAGTCGATTTTCATAACTTCTCTTTGGTGATTTCCTGCTATTTCTGGAGGACCACGAACGCTGAAGTGTGTGTGGTAGTGGAGTGACAGTCGTAATAGGGGCATCTTCTTAACCAAATGACAAATTCTTCGGAGTTGAAGTCATTGTTTTGAAGTAATTTCTCTCTAGTTCATTCCTTGGTAAATTCGGGGGTGCCTTCTAAATCAAAGCAGCACTAAAATTTTGCGAATCTCCTTGCAATACTGGGAAGACAACTATAAAACTTGTCGAGTTTCTGTGATTGGTCTTACGTCATCAGCTGTGGTGACAAATCTAAGAATTTTGTTTCATTTGGTGGCGTATTTTCGGTTTAAATTCAAACGTCTATCGTATTAATAAGAGAGTTTAAGCTTGGAATAATAGAAACTCATTTACTTCTCAAAACGGGAATCCGGTTTGCATTTTTTCTAGAGGGGTATTCTTGTTGCACCTGCTTGCAAGCAGCTAGGCTGGCACTCACTCTGAAGTGCAATAAATACACGTTCAAATATTGGGCGCTAGTGCAACAATCTAGATGGAGAAGGCAGTGATAACATTTATCATCAGAGTTTCACATTGTATATACTGTGGAAGAAGGCCAGGTCGAGACGGCAAGGCAAGGGATGCCGTATCTGGCGTTTTACTCCGATGACAAAGCCCAGGCGCGTGCCGAAGCCGGCGCCGCGGGACGATGATGATGGTATGTACAAATGAAAGGAAGATGATGGCATGTACAAATTAAAGAACTTCCACAGAAGGCTCACACAATCTGCCCGAGGGGTCGGAAGCGGCCAGCCTGGCCTCTCCTAACTAACCTATGCATCGCGGCGCACAAATGGTTTCACGCGAGACACATGAACAATTTCAGTTCCACGGTGGAGTCGATCAGCTGGGGGATTAACAGGCGTAACTTTGTAGTTCACTGGGGAAGTTTGGCTTATGACCTCATAGGGACCTACGTAGCGGTGGTGGAATTTGTCACTAAGGCCAGGTGTGCGCAATGGTGTATAAAGCAGTACTTCGTCACCAGGACGAAAAGAGACCACGCGATGTGTAGAATCATAGCGAGTCTTGCGGTCTTCCTGGCACGCTGCCGTGTTGAGGCGGGCAAGATGACGGCATCTGGCCACACGACATAAAAAGTGGGCAGGTACTGATGTGGAGTAGTCGGCCGTAGAGAAGGAAGCGTCGAGAATAGTAGTGGGAGGACGGCCATAAACAAGGAAAAATGGAAAGTAACCGGTAGTTCGCTGTACTGCTGTATTATAGGCGAATGTGACGAATGGTAGAAGAGTATCCCAATTTCGATGATCTGGTGTGATGTACATGGCTATCATGTCCGACAAGGTGCGATGAAATCGTTCAGAGAGACCGTTAGTCTGGGGATGGTAGCTTGAGGTTGTCTTATGAAGGGTGGATGACGCGTGAAGAACTTCGGCAACGACTTTCGATAAGAAGGCTGTACCGCGGTCACTTAGGAGCACCCGAGGAGCGCCATGACGCAATACAATTGATCGCAATTGACGGATATATATATATATATATATACATTAAGACAATAATTCGAAATGCCGATGCGTTAGAAACACAGATGGAGAAAGAACAAGTAAACAAACAATAAAAGCAAAGAAAGCGCATGACACTTTGTTTTTAAAAGATAAGAAAGGCATGATATGAATTTGTTAGTACTTGGTTGTGCGCTCAGTTCAACTGTTCAACTCTCATACAGCTCGCAGGAAGAATGGACAGCACAAAACATTATTAGCGCAGCAATATTACCAGACCAAGAAAGAAATTCTTACAAAGGCTTTTAAGCTGGAAATCTCAAATGATCTGAATCCATTATCCAATAATGCATGTGAAAACTTCATACAGTTAGATTTCGCTATTGTGGACTATGTGTGAAGCTCTATTTTGTTTGTACACGGTATCGAGGGCTCCTTTGTGCGTGACCTATGGGGCGCATCTAAATAGAAAATTGTTAATGAATTGTGGTCATTAGTGTCTTGGTTTCTTAAGCTACAGGGCATTGCGCAGTACGCGAGCACTTTAGCGTTTCCCTGCGAGCATTTTGCATTTCACTATCATAAAGCGGACGCTGCGACGTGGATATCATCGCGCTGCGAGGATGTTAGAGGCTCACAAGTAAAACCACCAAGTCACCACTACCGAGGTAGTGTTAACCGCGAGAACTTGGCAGCATTTTGGCCCGCTGATTTTATTTTATTGCAAACGGAAACTACGTAAAGCCAACTTATATAAGTTAGTGATATTTTTTGACTGCTGGATGAAGGAAATGTGGCACTAGCGGTACAGATTACAACACTGCACGGGCTCACGCTGGCCCCAAATCCACTTGCCGGGCAGGGCTTGAAAATGTATTGTTCCTCCGCGCACGGCTCGATCGTAAATAGATGACAGATATCTGAATATTTATTTAATATCGGAGATTGGAGATGGTGTGTTCCAGTAGTGACACGGATAAAAATGGCAATGGTGCGAGTCGAGAAAATAAAAAAGGCTACCCAAAACCCCCTTGCTTGGCCTTTCGGAGTAGGCTGTAGTGGCTTTTTTCCCACGTAAAAAAACAAACAAAACAAAATGGACCGCTCTATACTGCCATTTTTTGTCCTCTTCTCAGGAGCTTCTTAAAAAAAAAAAAAAGAAATGGGACGCTGAATTCTTCTGAGAGAGTTTTCGGTGCCGTGGAGTGCGAGAAGCTTAACTGCGTCTTTTATAAACCAAGTTTTTTCAGTTGTGTTCAGAGTGCACAGTCTAAGAGATTTTGGACGTGCAACTGGGACCAAACTAAAAGATACAAGAGAAGTTCAAATGTACTTTTTGAGGATTCAACAGCATTGCGGAAGGCGGCTGGCACATTTTCTAAGCTGCATATTACAGCTGTTGGCTGATCTTCGGTACGTTTTCTTAGAGGAATGGTAAAATGCGCTCCGAATCTGCTATGTTTTCTGTTACTTCTATACCGACTGTTCATTTGAAGCTTTAAAGAAACTCTTGCAGGACAAATTTCATTAATTTTGTCATCTTCAAGATTTCTTCTGAAGTCTGTTAAGTAGCAGCGCCGTGAAACAGCCCCTTGAAGCCTACCGGCTTTCTCCAACATCTCCGGTTCACTAAGTCGGTATCGTGTTTTTAGGGACGGTTCCCACTTCACCTCAGAGCCACAGCCGAATTGTTGTTTCCACCGGCTATTTATCACGTTATTTCGAAACAAAATCTCTCACGCGGTGTATTGCTGCCAAAATCGCTGTTTTTTGCCGAAAACATTGTGCTTCGCTATGGCACTCCAGCTGTTATCATCACAGACCGCGTAACCGTATTGAATGTACAGCTGGTGCAGGAAGCAATGCGGCTCATTTGCACAGTTCACCGGAGAATACCGCTTATCACCCCGAGAGGAACGGACTTACGGAACGCCTAAACGAAACCCTGACCGATATGATCGCCATGTACGTAGACGTCGATCACAAGGACTGGCATGCTGTTCTTCCTTCATAGTGAACGGGAAATGACTGCAACGTTAGATGCGGTGCTCCTGCCTGATCGTATACTCGCCTCCGTCTCCTATGCTGAAGAATTCGCCAAGCTCAGCAACAAAGTCTTGATGCCGAGTTATACAACCTCCGTCAAAGGGGCGTCGGATACCATCGTGGTGAGCAGGTCTTTGTATGGACCCCATCGGACGCAGACGTCCCTCTCAAAATAATTGCGTGAGCGTTTTGCCCCTATAGGGTCCCTATAGGGTGCCTCATGTGGCGGACAGTCCGGGAGGGACGGTCCGCCAGTCATTTTATGCTCCTGTGTCTGGTATTGTGGATCTGAACCGGCTGAAACCTTATCAGTCGCGTTAAGTGCAGTGCTTGTGCGTGCTGTTTTTTTTCCTGCTCTGTACATTGTGTATTCCTCTGTCTCCTTTCATGTTTTCTCCTATGTTTCTAGATTCGGGACGATTCTTCTTTCGAGGAGGGAGGTAATTCGACATGCATTGTGAAACTGTCGTGGCCCTTCGTGGGAAGACAGGTTACCATAATGCGCTGGTGATCGCAGGCTGCCTAACGGGCTGCTGCTCGTCTATTTTTAGCCGGGACAATATAATCTGTGCCTTAAGTTGTTACACAAACTCACTCTTTTTTTTTGCCATTTTTGTGTTTCGACTGATGACATGAACATGCCGTGCACGAGAATACAATTAATGGCATTGCTAATGGACTTGAAAACTGTGAAAACTTGGACCGAGCTTTAATTGTACTGCAACAAAGGTGTCGAGGAACCAACAGCCAGCATGCTGATGATAATGATTCACAAATGAGCACTAAGTTCTATGAAACAGAGTGATGAGTAGTCGCAGATGAGGATGAATTTCACGATAAGTTTTCACAGTATTTCTTCGACTAGACGCAAATATTTGTAATTATTTTTTTAAGCGTATGTATGGAGTTTCAGTCAAACCCGAAAGCTGTTTATTGTATTCTTATTGCGTTGTCGAGGTTGAAATTTCGGCTTGGACTTAAAGCTTTTCGTCCTTATTGCGCAATTGTATACTTGCGTTTATCAAAAAGTAAAAACTACTGCGCCGCGTTTTTATAAAACACAGTGAAAGCTCCCATTCGCAACAGGGCGTGTGTGCTATAACCCTGCAATTCAGAGACCCTCTGTGTCGTACGCGCTATTCTAGATATTTTAGTTAGATGTTCGACTGTTAATAGCTGTAGGGTTCAGATATTTGGAGTGAATTTAAGTCGCGCCGATCGCATTTCTGCATTTTGGTGCAGGCTGAATGCAAAACCTCCCCGGTTCTTTTTAATACTAGTCACATTAAAGATTAGTCTGGCGGGGAAAATATATTCCGAAGCGTTGAACGCCTCTACCCTTATATTCATTAGGAAAGTGCCAGATCAAATAACATCAAATCTTTATTTTCATCAGGTGCTACAAATGGAGGGCTACAGAAAAAAATCTGCCACTTGGCGGCTTGACGAGTCCGCCCCCCATATATTTTGACATCTACCTATGAAATAAAAGTATCGCACCCCTCCGGGGCGGCGCAGTGGTTACGGGGCTCGACTACTGTTCCCAAGGAGGCGGGATCTAATCCCGGCCTCGGCGGCCGCTTTTCGATGGAGGCGGAAAGCAAGCTTGCGTTCGTGTGCTGTGCGATGTCAGTGCACGTTAAAGAACCACAGGTGGTCGAAATTTCCGGAGACCTCCACTACGGCGTCTCTCATAGCCTGAGTCGCTTTGGGCGTTAAACCCCACAAACCAAAGCAAGTAAAAGTATCGCGGCAGTTTTGGCCTCAACTTTGTCAAGCGTCTCTTCATTTTTGATGGCTACTATAAGAAACGCGTACTCCATATAAAGTGGACAATTGTAGGAAAATAGATTCTATATTCCCAGTGGTGCTGTTTTATTAGACCAAACGTTTTGACTTTGCTGCCAATTTCTTCGTTTATTATTTTTAACTGAAGATAGCCGCTTGCATCGGTTTGTAAACTCTCTTCGTTCGAAAAAAGAAAACGAACTTTTCAGGCATGTCAAACCTTTTGGTATTCTAAATAAGCATCATTAGAAATTGAGAATCGAATCTTCGCCAACAGTCGACTTTTTTAATAAAGTCAAAGTTTTTTTCTAGTCTTGAATCTAAACAATTCATGCTTCGACTCAAGAGAGAAGGCTATTAATATTCTTACCGATGACTAAATGGCAGCTCCGGTGAAGTTATTAAAATCGTCCATTTAATAAACCGCAACCGAATTCCTGCAAACATTCTTTATCGAAATGGCATGCAATACGGACGCACGGTGCGGCTCTTTCAATAGGTAAAAATCTGCTTGGCGTGCCTCGGACAGAATAGCTTGGGTTTACTGCTGTGATGAGCAGAATTGTATTTTGCGGCAACGGTGTGAAGATTATCCGTAATGTCCGCTCATCTGTGCACCATTCGCAGCGCTTCGCAAAGAATAAACACCAAGGCATTGTTCCTTATAGCAGGATATATAGCATGTTTGCCATTTCTCTGCGTATCCGAGATATCGAGCTAGCCTTTGCTCTTTCCGCGGTTGTTGATGACCTTGTTTACGACGGGCTGCGGTAGCGACGAGCCGACTGCGGCATCGGAAGACCACGAGCTTGTCTTTGGCAAGGGACCTTGCTTATGTTTGCACCAAATAGAGCCGAGATACATTGCAATGGCTGATCGATAAGCTATACGAGGTTAGGGAAAGGGCTGCTATTGCCGCTGCCTGCTTCACGGTTGTAGCGAAAAAGATTGCTCCTTTCATATTTGTTGGTGAGCGATATGAAGATGCCTTTTTATAGCTGTCAGTGGTATGAAGGTTTCTGTTGGGTTATTCATTCGGAGCGCAATGTTCTCATTCATTGCGCAGTAATGCTGAATACGCATACTGAAATATTCGCGAATGATGAAATGGGCGGCTATAACATGATATGCATTTTAGCGTGGTAGAATTGGAAGCCGGTCGGAAGATCCTTTGAGCCTTCAGATACATCAAAAGCGAGAGTACTTTACATTTATGTTAGGCACCGTCGTCGATAAAGCATAGAAATGGTCTTGCGACACTCGTCTCCTTTGCGCGTGAATATGATATGCTTCGCCTCATGTGAAGCTTGCGAGCTCGCAATAGTCTAGAATCAATTTATTTTTATGCCACATCCCAGGGCCTTGTAAAAGCCGATTAGCTCAACCCTCTGCATTCGTGTTTCTAACATATGTATTGTGGAGATAACTCGTACTCTTCATAAAAGGACGGTGTGTATGGTTACTGTGCACGCCAATGGTATTTCGTGGATCAGCACTTATCGAGCGGCGAACTCGCTAGAAACTAGCATTTTTATGCGAGCAAGCATATCAAGTTTTGTTGCAGTGGATTCGTTATCAAGAGTTTGGATGAATAATAATGAGCAGTGCCTTATTTTCTTGTCACATTTCTGCTGGAAGGCCATGGGAAAAAGTTTTCGCAGCGTGCTCAAGTTGGAGTAAAACCTAGGTAGGTGGAAAGGGGCCTTCCATAAGTAAGCCAAACTTGCGTCATCAGAAATTACCTAATCTTGTTTGGAATGACTTGCACTTCTCTCTTCCCTACATTCTTAATCTGGTTTCACACAAATTTCCTGGTAGTAGGCGTAACTTTTTTTTAAAACAAGTGCACTTATGTATGTGGAACCTTGTTTCAGATGAAATCAAACTGCATGTGGGGTAAAAGTTCACGTTAAATTGTCAATGTTTTATGTAGAGCAACAAGTAACAGAAACGCCGTTGCACCTATTCTGGACGTCGTTTCAACCTATCTGATAGCTTGCTTCCTCTACACCGTTCCCTGACCGGGGTGCCCAACTTGCTTGGTGGTCGAGCCATTCGATGGCTTCACTGCTGCCGAGCACAAATGGCATACTTGTTTAGTGGTTTATTTTCTTGGTGGCTGCTCGACATCACTGCCTAACGGGAGTGAAACGTGCTTTGCCTTTAAGTGCAAACAACACTGTAGTTTTTAGTGTGCTGGGGACGGTTTTACTAATTCAGTTTCAGGCAGCAATTAACTGCCTTGCAAGAGCTGTTGTTCATAAGCGAAAAACATTTCCATCAATTGACATTGCTTGGATACTCAGAGGTATAGTGTATAGCGTTTTCGTGACCCCAAATCTACTCAGAATTGTCTTATGTTAGCTGCTGCTGAAGCAGATGGAATCACAGCAAACAAACTTGCAGGGCTTTTGTGAATAGCAGAATGAAATAATTAGAATTATATTCATCAGGCAGAACGATGACATGACTTCTCTTCAGCTGGACATGATAACGATCACTGGAAGGGTTATGTATGCTTTGGCTCAAAAAGAAGGAATGTGGTCGAGGGCAGAGGAGCAGGTCAAAAAATGAACGTCTTTTGAGAATGGGTTTCTCAGTACTGAAAACCCGTGGTACCATGACTTGGTAAATAAAAATGCAGGAGAAAAAATTAGCTGGTGGTTTAACTTTGGTTTAACCCCGGAGGGAAGCGAAAGCTTCATGTACATGGCTACGCTCACTGCTAAGCTTGGAATAAACACATTGTGCGTTTCTCCAATCGTAAAGACCGTTCTTCATCGGTTTCTTCGGCCCGCCGCCTTTTCAGGGCCTCATCCCGACGTGTCTTCGCGTACCGACGCGCTACTGTAGCAGGGTGTTCTTCCCTCTCCTTCTCGCGCAGTGTTGTAACCTAGGCAAGAAGCCAAGAGCTCCTATCTATACACGTATCACCCCACTAGTGCCCTCAACTTCCAAGTCACACTGACGTCACCTCACCTGACCTTGACAGTGGTCACGGGCCACTTGGTAGCCTACGTTACTACGCCCCGATGTCCTATGGCACTTACCAGGTCACGTGACCTTGTCCTTGGCCGTAGTCTCGGGCCACTTGGCTGCTTACATGACTATCGCCCAAAGTCCCATGGCGATCAACAGTTTTAAGACAGGCGTTTGACCTCTAAATCTCACTCAAAGTGAAAAGCATACATACGCGACGGCAGAGCTGCTTGGCGTAGTGTAGCTTTCGCTTCAAAAAGTTCAAGGCGATGTACACTATGGCGCACAGGCGCCCATAAAAACTTACAGAACGGCAAAGTTGGAACAAAAATTAAATCGTTGCCAATATACGCATACAGCAAGGACCTGAAAGTTGTTTTTATCGCTTCCTTCCGTGACCTTTACAATCTATTCTTCAACATCTGGCAGAGACTTTAAAGGAAATAAATTTGACTTTCATTGCTTTACACATTCCAAATACATTCTACATTTCCCTGCTGTTGTTGCCTTTTAATTTCCTTTTCAGGTAGTCAGATTATTTCCTCCGCGTAGGGTCAAGTAATAGTTTTGGAAACTAGTTTTGGGAACATCTGAGCTCCAAATATGCTTTGTAGAGCTTTTAATTCTATCTTGAAAGACCAAAGCGCACAGCTATTAGTAACTACAACCATTATGTTAGTGAGGCATTTGAGTTGAAAATAATGAGAGCTGCACGAATTGTGCCCTTTATTAAAAGCTATGCAAACACAAACATTTTTGTCATATGACTGCAAATGCTTGCATGTGAATTAATACAAATAAGAGTAGGCAGTTTAACAAATGCAATGATATGTGGGCATGCTTTCTGTGAATTACAGAAAGAATGTAAAGATGGCACCAGGAATAAACCTTGAAATGCGGTTTGCAGTCTAACGTGTGCACATATTTATTCAACTAAGTATTTTTTGTCATTAGATTACTTATTTTTGCTACGCTCTAAAGCGATACATACGATGCGCTTCGTAATTCAAAGAAATGAGATCTGATGCCATTGAAAAAGCACAAGGCAAGCTAGGATAGTGGCTTAATCATGATGAAATGCAACATTGAAGGAATACCAAGAGGAACGTGAAAATTATTGAAGCAATAGGGATAATATGTTTTGCCTGGGTTGCTGGCTCACGGTACAGAAGTATAATGTCCAAGAGTGGCAGGGACAAAAAGAGGGGATGCAAACACAGTGCCCGTGTGTGCGTCACCATTTTTCTCCCTTTCACTACTGTACTGTAACTTTTGAACCAGTAGTCAGCATAAATGTTTAAATGTAGCTATTCCTGAAACAATTTCAGTAAGAAAAAAAAATGTGTGTCGCACACAGTTTGGTCACAAGTTGTGTTACATGTCAGTTAATGACTTGAGTATTTTCAAAGGTTTCTTATCCCATTCCATTTATTTGCGCAGGTCGAATGGACAACAGCCTATCAAAGTTTGTAGACTTTGAATAAATAAAACATTTCACTTAGCAATAAAAACATTGTTGTGGTTTAGCTCTGGTTAGCCCTAGTTGAATTGCGAAAGCAACGGCGAGAGCTTCTTTTACCTGCTATATTATTCCCCTATCACGCCCTATTATTGTAATGTGCTTTATTATTGGGGACATTTAAGCTCATCCTTTAAGGGTATGACGCGAGAACGTAAGCTACCAGCCCGCATATAAAATAACGGTGCCGTATCATCTGGTGACTATGTGAGTTCGTGTGTATTGTGCATTCTACGGTTTTGCTTTCCTTGCGTTATCTGCAATATGACGTATTTTCACAGCTGCAATTTCCTTGAGGTGAGGGCCGTTTTCTTTCCTTCGTTGTCTGACAGACTGACGCATGAACTGGTTAGCAACGGGGACAGGGGTCAGGTTTACAACTATTGTCCTTCTGCGTGCATCACAATGAGCATGTAAATAATATTTTGCATTGTTTATATTGGCTATGTTGACAGCAGTTGTAGTGCCCCAAGCAGGAGCAGCTTAGTGGGGAAAAATAACGGTAAACAATAATTTTATGTTTTGCGACAAGAGAAATACCAAGCGCGATAAAGTGAAATGCTAAGAACTCTTTTCCAGCTAGTTCTCTGAGTCCCACACTTCTGTCGTCATTTCGCTAGTGCATGCGATTATGTGCATAAATATTTCTTCCCTCAATACTGTTTTGATCACGGATATTTACTTGGCTTTCTTTGGCATCGAATCATCACCGCGCTTCGGGTCCTGTGGCAATAACATCGGAAGACGGCAAAAGTAAATACAGCTCTGAAGTGGCTTCTCCGAAAGCAAATTTCCCTTTTCGCTTAAGAACAGCCGGAAAAAGTTAAAATAAAGTTTATGTAAAAACATTCTACAGCCCCATGGTTACAGGACACACACTACATCAATCAGTGCGTGGAACTAGAAGTTTGTGCCAATAATCAAATCAAGAAGAAAAAAGCAATCAAGTAAATATTTTCATCACTTGCTATATATACTTCATCAGTGCAAAATACTGCACAAATTCAAGAAATAGAACTATAATCTTTGCTATAAATGTCAAGTCAGTAATAAAAATAATTCAAAGAAGCCATAAAATGTAGAAGTAAGCTCTGGTAGCCATATTTTGTTCTCTGCGGTAACCACCCAGTCGGAAAACGTTAGCTTATTCCGAAGGAAAAAATTCTAATTGTGTTTTCGCCTTTAGTTGGGCCTGTGGGCACTAAATGGCATTTGGTGACAACTGCTCTGAGGGAAAAGCACAACTGAAAATTTTTCTTGGAATCAACTGTTCCTTTTTGGATAACGAAAATTTTTATCTGGAACTCCGCAATATTTCTTTTGAACATGCTGTGGATACGTTTATTGCCTCAAGGCTGGAAAAACGGTTGTTCCATTTAAAAGGGTCATGGCAGCTAACATTTGAGCATAAAATTATTGGATTTCACTCCTCACACGTTAAACGATAAACCCTCGAAATTTGAGCTCAGTCGGTGCAGTAGATCGTTTAAAAATTCATTTTTAATAATAATATCGGAATCAGCTTTTTGGTCTCGCAACCATGGGCCAGTGACGTCACAACGTCATTTCCATGTCGTCTGCTATTCGCGGTGTTTGCTGCACTCTTGCATGCGCGTCGTGCATGGTGGCCAGTGAGTGTTTTTTTTTTTGCACCAAGAATTTTTCTTCACATATTTCTTTCTGTTTGAGAAGCCTTCACTATAATAGGCGACCTTTGTGACGCTCGGACTTGTTTTGGGCTTTGCTAGAGGTTGCCGAGGAGGCCGAAATCGATGGGCTCATGCTGTATAATTTAGATACAAAATCAGAAGCTTATTCTTACGTTATGAGTGTTAGCTTGTTATGGCAACAAGCGCTCCCGCATATAAAAAGCCACTTGTCCAACGTTTCCTTCCGACGTGTACATGCGCCGCGAAAGTGAGGAGGGGTAGCATTATGTTCTCGATTAATGAGCTATTGGCGGGCTCTTTTGGTCCAAAAACCAATAGTAAATCTCAGACAAGCATACCTTGACGCATACCTTGCGCCATTAGAGAAGCTGACAAAACTTTTCAACGAAGCGGTACATCTTGACTTGGTGTTATGTGTGCGTGCTAACCAGACGTAATTATTTTCGGCTGGTAAAGCATTTTTGCAAACTTAGTGTTCAGTATGGCCGCTTCCAGTGCACGGAAGCATGTGCCGCCGCTGCCACTTCAGTCCCGTCATCGCAAAACCCAACGCGATGAAACTGCGCTTCACTGCATGCCGCACCGAACAAAAGCCTCCCAGTCGCCGCCGTCTCCGTCTAGGCTCCCCGCAGCCGCGGGCGCGTCTGCGACTGACTGCCGAGCCTCACCTTGCGTTTCTAGTGCTTCTCAAGCAAATGACTTGTGAGTGCTTCAGCGTAAGCATACATATTTAGTATTTCATGTGTGAACCCTAACCTCCCGCAGGAATGCCTCGAATCGCGGATTACGACGCCCCTAGTCAATTGCTTGTTTACATAGCTTTTGCAATGACTGGATGTATGCTGCTCATTCGCACGGAATAAAATGCAAGCTGGGCTAGCAATAACAAAAATATCCGCTTCTTTTCGCACCGATTGTACCTTTAATTCCTGACACACTACAACTGCATTTCAAGAAACGCAGTGGATGCTACGGCCCCTGCCTGCGCCGGGTATACAAACAAGCGGCGCCGGCAGCTGCCGGCTGCGGTCGCTAGACAGGGTCACATATCGACGCTTCCCACTTAATGTGCACTCTCTTGGTGATGCAAGCAATCGTTGATTTGGGGTCGCTACTGCCAGAACTACACTCGATGGCCGCATACAACCGCTAAAGATTGTGAACGCGCTCTCCGTGATTACCGAAACTCGACCCAAGCCCCGCGTACTCGAGCTAGACCTACTCGTCGCTGAACGGGCCGGCAGTTCGGCGTCGACTATGATTTCTGGTAGAGATCATTGCTGATGATAAAGGGGAATATATAAAGTGTAGCTTCTTGCTTTCCTTTTTCTAACAAAGTGGTTTCTACAATAATATCGCTAGTTAGGAAGGCTATCACATATTTTCTCGATTAATGCCTGCGCTCACGATTAGAATCAACATTTCCCTTAAAATCAGCCCGCGGTAGCGGAACTATATTATCACAAACAAGTACACAAGGCAGGGAATGCTGCAGAACTTGCTTCAGCTTCAAAAAAGTTTCAGCCTCTCATGCGACCACTACAACATTCTACTTTGCCTACGCAACACGCGTGACTGCGTCTGAGCCTTTCTCACCTGCAGGGCTGAGTGCCAAAAAATTTGGCTTCTAATTTCGTTACTCAACTTTTGTACAAGTATCTTGGTAAGATGGAAATAATTTTAACTTATTCTAGAAGTTTGTTTCCATCGTCCACTATCCTCAATCCATGCAACCAGTTTTCACACGCAAGCAGCAGTTTGGTTTTATTCTGAGACAAATATTTTTTGCACCGAAAAAATGACTCACACATGGTCGCGAACGTCGTCATAAAAGCACGGAGTAGCGTAAAAATTTGAGAGGCACCGATGTTTCATAGGCTTTGACCGGTGGCATAACTCATGATCTCTTTTTAAGTTATCATTTTGGTCTCTGCCAGTCAATGCTTCTGCCGGGTTAGGTTTTCGAGTGGTTCCTCGGTGTTTTCAATTTTTGATATTTCGGCGAGAAGAAACGTTAGCATTTTATGTCCGAGAGTAGAGACGAGCAGCGTTCCCCTTTGTCAAATACCGATCTTGGCCCCTGTAAAGGTGGTTGCTTCTCAAGCAGACTCTGCATACAGCAAAGCACGCTTCGCAGAGATTGAAGTGTTTGAACAAATTACCATGGAGGCTACGTAGAAGAAAAAGCAGAGCAGAAGAGGCAACTGCAACATATTCGAAGCCTTTAAGAAGCCGATATAAAAGCCAAGACAACGAATAATTTATAATTTATAAATATAGGTAAAATGGCCTTCTTTTTTGATACAACACCGGTCAATTAACTTCACTGGTTGATACAATGCAAATGAAACTATTTTCCGCGAAACGAGATTTTCTTCAGGAAGGCGCGCTATACTTTGGTACAAGGACGAATTACGAAAAAAGACAATAATAATAATAATAATAATAATAATAATAATAATAATAATAATAATAATAATAATAATAATAATAATAATAATAATAATAATAATAATAATAATAATAATAATAATAATAATAATAATAATAATAATAATAATAATAATAAATTGGATCACAGGAAGGAAAAGGCGCAGTATCTGTCACTTTTTTCTGTGGACACCTGAACCACGACTTAAGAGAAGGGAGGAAGGTGGGAGTGAAAGTAGAGAGAGGGAAAGAGGAGCCACTCATCGGATGTCAAGCCCTCGCTCTGTCACCGATCCGACCAAAACAGATCAGACGGTCAACCATCCGCTGATCAGTTTCATTGCCGTCGCTTACTCTTCGCATGTCTTACTCTTCGTGCGGTAACATCTTCGTCAAACACCTTTGCATGAGCGTCGACCACTGTGTCAATCGTCTAAAAAAGAAGAGAGCCGTGTTCTTTGATACTGCAGCCTGCATTGCAGACGACGCTTCGCCGTGTATACACTGTGACGTCACAAGAGCATTCCTAAATGGCGGTCGCTCTCGGTAGGAGGAGCTTCCCGATTCCGGATTCTATCGCGTTTTTAGTAATATGCGCCCGGCGCTAGGCAATAAAACTTTGCGAGTAGAATCAAAGACCTCTATATTATTCATAGAAGTAAAAAACGGCAATACGGACCGACCCTGTCATCGCCCCTTTAAATTCAGTTTGTTGCAGTTAAAACAGCTCGTCACAGATAGGGAGGGATAGATACGCGACATAAGTGTACCGTTCCACATAAAGCAATCTGCTAGCATTTGGTTCCAGATAAATTCTGGAACAAAAAATTTCTCTTATGTGGAACCGCCAGGATTTATGTGGAACCACAATTAGGAGTGTATAGTGCGTGAAGGGGATGATGCTCTGATAAACGATCTTGGAACATATGATCAACATTGTGACTAAAATAACCTTGGAGCAGATACTGTATTATGAAACGCCTAAAACATGCCTCGTTGAACAGATAATTATTAGGACGCCTTCTTGGATGCACTTGAAAAAGAACATAAATCCAACATTAGACTCCTTTCAGAAAACAGACGTTTATTGATGCAATGAAGCGAGAAAAACGAATTTATCGAGGTTTCGGTAACTGACAAGGTGTTAGTTGTGTGGTTACCGGGTCAACCCTGATAATAACAAACTGAGCCGCTAAAACTGTCATCGGCGGGGAACGACGGTACGACAACTTCTGTAGCAGCGGCCTGCTGGCTGGGGCCCGCTGCGGAATGTTACGCACACGCGTGTGGCGTGCCAGGGTTGTGAGTGTTATGAGCTCCGACTCTGCCGTTTGTGGAGCACTGAAAGAAACAATCAGTCATGTGGTCCTGGAGTGCCCGGCTCTGGTCCTCCCACAGGGGCATCGACACTCCCTGCTGCCCTGTGTTTCGGTGACGATTGTGAAGCATCGGCGGAGTCGGCCAACCGCTCTGTGGTGGAGTGCACAACGAGACGCTTAGAGTATTGGTGGCGCCACGGTGAGAAGCGACGCGCGGACGAGCGGAAGGCTTCAACTAATGTGATCTACGAGTGAACGGTTACTGTGAACGTTTAGGCTGTGGTTATTTGTGTTTTGTTTTCTTCGCTATGGATCTTTTTTGCTCCGCCGTGTCGCGAGGCGCTTTCGGCCTTTTGAAAAGGGTACAGCCACTATCACCATCACCATCAACGACAGTCATGCAGTGTATGGCATGCATGAAGAAAGTGTGCTCAGTGGCAGGTTCCTTCTTTTATATATTTCGCCTTACCAAACCATTATTCAAAACCGAATCGATAACAGCATTCTCTTATGACACTCTCATTCCCAGCACAAGTATGCTGAGTTCGGAAATGCAACCAAGTCCGCGGCTATATAGCATTGTCCAAACGCTTTTATGTATAGAACAAGAATTGTCAAGATCAAATATTGTCAAAATTAAGTAGCCTGTGAAACTCTAAGATATATGACGCAATTACTGTATCCTTACGTTCAAAACACTTTTTTCCTTGCTGAATCAGGGTCTTATAACAGGTATGGTGGCCCTGTACTTTTAGCTATCAGACTTCAGCTCAGGAGACGCGAATAGATTGTATGCCAGAGATCGTGATTTATCATGAAAGTTTCGGCGGCTTGCTTGAGTGGTCGCGAACAAGGCACAGCGTATGCCCGTAACTAGGAGATTCTGCTCTATGGTAAACAATGCCGTGAAAAGGATAGCGTTTCAATAGAAGGCGGAATCAAGAAAAGCAAAAAAGAAAGAATTTTGTTGATTTTTTTATTTCAGGTGCTAATGAATGAAATACTGGTAGCATAATAAAATTTATGAAATAGTTTGGTGAATAAAATGTAAATGACTAAGTAAATTCCGCAGGTGAAATACAAATCCATGACGTCGGCATTTAGGCTACGTCGCTGTACGTCATTAGTGGACAAGAACCAAAATCCAACAGCTCTAATTGCCCACGCCACTTCGTCAGGGCCACTTGGGATATCTGCAACGGAGATGGAATCGAAGCGCATATTCTTTAAATCATTAATTCCCCCTCCCCCTCTTTCTCTATAAGCTATCATCAATAATTTCTCTAATTTTAACCTGTAAAATTTCCAGCAAAAAGTTGACCATGAATATTCAGAAACAAATCGCCAAGCATGGATCCAATCTTTCTTGGTTGTGAAAAAGGCACCGAAAAGGAATACCTTGTAACAAAAACTTTGTATATTCTACATGGCAAGATTCATTGTGCGAATAACAATGCTCCACGTTCCTACTGTCTCAACGCTAGAATTATGATCGTAAGATTGATAGATGACTCTTAACGCACTGCTCATCCACAGAAGCCAAGTCAGAAGCTATATGGTTTAATAACAAGTGGTGTTGGCTACGTTAGATAGATTGTTGTCCAAACAAACACAGTCGTTGCTATCATACGTCTCCTCATAATACCGGTACTCACACTTTATGGATTGTACATTCTTGTTATCATCCAAGAGACAGCACACTTCGATGGTGCTTTGTTCTGCTAATTGCAGCTAACCTTACCGGTTCGTTGACTGTGTAAGCATGAATACGTGCCACCTTCGGCTTTGTCATCGCCTGTTGCATCTAAAATACAGACATAAAAATTTAACCTGAGAAAATCCGTCATCCAAAGGTAGCGCATAACTCCTGTGTTCGAAATACAAAACAAGGAAACAAATCCATGTAGAAGCGGAAAAAAAACAACTCATTCGCCATGTAAAGGAGTGCATACAGAAACCTAATGCGTAACTAAGTCAAGAATATTAAAAACACTGCAAGGATCTTTATAAATCCCCCTGGGAAATTTTGAAAACCGAAGGCCCTAGACGGCACTGTAACAACCTGTATGAATGCATGTGACCTAATTAAATAATACTAAAGTGGACTGAGTATTTTGCTGACAATAATGATAACAAAAAAAAAAAGAAACCCACATAAAAACGAAGTAGTGGTATTTTGAGCAAAATAGATTTCATACTTGCTCAACAAGAATTCTATTATAAATGTGCCGCAGAAAATGGGGCTCCGTAAATATGCGAGGAAAGTTAAGTTATACACCATAGAAAGTAATTTGTTTCGGATAGGTGGATTGCCACACAAGAGCAGAAGAAAAACCTGAGCACGACCGTGGTATGTCACTCATTAGGTGAGTTTCTTTGGAGTTGGAGCGTGATAAGATGGAGTTCTTGGGTATGGTATCGATAGATCTCTGTTAAAAATTTATACAGTTAGATTTAGATTTAACAAAGTTAAGAGGAGCCCCGTATAATTTCATTAAATGGGGAACTTCTTCTTTCAATAATGGCAGCGTGTGGGCGAGTTGGTTAGACATGTTAAACCTAGAAAGCGCATAAAAACAACGGACAACAGAAAGCGCTCGTGTGTCTGTCTCTTTCTGTTGTCCGTTGTTTTTATGCGCTTTCCAGGTTTAACATTTCTTCGTTCAATTGAGGGAGACATTCTTCAGTCATTTAATCGGATAAAATCGATTATTATACGGTGTAGCGGCGACAAGGAACTACCACGGCATAATATTTGCGAAGTGTAACCACGATGACAGTGAACTTCCTTTCAAAGGACCCAACAGGGCACCTTATACGAAGAACCATGGAAATTGTACTGTTACATCTTCCGAAACGTAATAGCAGCAATTTCCCACTATGTTGTACTGCTACATTAAAATTGCGGCCTGCGCAGACGACCGACACTGATAGAGCGTAGGAAAAGAAGTGGCGAAAATTCTATATCGGCAAGAATGGTGCCAAAGGACTACAAACGTCTTTCCCAGAAAAGAAGTCACTGATATTTGCTTGCTTGTTGTACGTAAGCATAAACTGCACACTTTTTTCAAGCGTTCCTCCGGCAGTCTACCGCAACACGTCAAGGGCATCGAAAACTTGATCTGCTATCTGTAGCGGTGCCGCATGCCTACACTGGGTCGACAGGGAGACTTTTTATGGTTTGCAAAATCGCCTGAAATCAGATCAATGATTCTCCTCCTTTGCGCCGCGCATTTTGGCAAAAGCAACACGTGGTTTCTCCACAATGTTACCTTTGGCTCGCTGTCTATTTGTTCTCTTTTGTTTTAAACAATATGGACCACTAATATAATTTTGACCTTCATTTTTCGATAAAACGTTCGTTAAATCGGGACCGATAGTGAAAATCGTTTCGTTATTTCACATTACTAAAAGCATATGACCATATGGGCGTCTCTTGGTAGATCTGAATAGCTTCGCTAAATTAAGAATTTCGTAAAATCAGGTTTTGGTAAATCAAGTTATGACTACACATACACGCACACGTGCACACACGCATACGCACACGCACACACACACACACACGCACGCGCGCGCGCGCACGCACGCACACACACACACACACACACACACACACACACACACACACACACACACACACACACACACACACACACACACACACACACACACACACACACACACACACACACACACACACACACACACACACACACACACACACACACACACACACACACACACACACACACACACACACACACACACACACACACACACACACACACACACACACACACACACACACACACACACACACACACACACACACACACACACACACACACACACACACACACACACACACACACACACACACACACACACACACACACACACACACACACACACACACACACACACACACACACACACACACACACACACACACACACACACACACACACACACACACACACACACACACACACACACACACACACACACACACACACACACACACACACACACACACACACACACACACACACACACACACACACACACACACACACACACACACACACACACACACACACACACACACACACACACACACACACACACACACACACACACACACACACACACACACACACACACACACACACACACACACACACACACACACACACACACACACACACACACACACACACACACACACACACACACACACATATATATATATATATATATAATATGCAATGCAAATGTGGGCAAGGAGAAAAACATTTCCATAGTCGAGATGTACTCCTGCATAACTATTAATGCTAACGTTAACTCCTACCTTTCTTTCAGCAAACAGCAGGCACAACGAAAGGCTGTCAGGCAAAAATATACTAATCGGCGCCGCCCAGAATCCGGGGTGAAAACATGTGAGACCATTACGTTGGCTGTTTACTTTTCCATAGTTTAATATATAGGTGGCATGACGCGGCTATTAGAGCACTAGGCGGTGATAGAGGGTTAGCATCTTCTCACTAGACAGGCTATAAATAAAAAAAAATATTTAGTTAAAGAAAAGTCATTATGCGAAACAATGCTGTGCTTAAAGGAGGCCAATAAATAAAAACGCTGCATGAAATTTCCGGCGCGAAACTCCGCTCTGAAAGAGTGGCTCTTCACCGGATGGGATGGGAAAGTAACCCTTATTCACCTAGTGTGTTACCATTTCTCCCCCTGAGACGAATTTTGCATTAAATATAAACACTGCTGGCAAGTGTACGTAGCTGTCCTGCTATTTTTCATCCAGTAGAGGAGTAATGGGTTGCGCTTTGGTACATGTCAGATGTTCATGGCTGGTCTGGGTGTTACATGTCCTCTTTAAAACGTTTTACAATCATATTTGCTCAAAATAATCATTAAAATACGCAGTAGCATTGGACAAAACATTTGATCGATTTACAAGCTGGTAAGTGAAAAACAAAGATGAGGACATTGCCTTTAGTAATGTACACTGATTTCACGAAACATGGGAAGCAGCTTAAAATTTTAATTTTTAAGTATCCTGGCCCGTAGCGCTATAATTGACCAGCTAAAGCACGTAACACAATGAGTTGTAGATTCAGAAACAAGTTTCTATAGACGTGGTAATAAGGAAGGCCCTGAAGCAATATTTACATCGTTGTTCATGACTAATGTTTCTCACGGTGGGCTGGCATAATGATATTGTTTGAATTCTAGTCATGCATGGTTTGTGAAGTTAATAGTTAAATTAGTTAAGATAAATAGTTACGCAATAGTTGATAGACAAGACAGTAATATCGAAACAAAAAACGCTTTTTGGCAATATTACTTTATTTACTTTGCCGCTTTGTCGGAAGATCGGATCCAACAGACAGATTACATTACGCAGAGTAACACGAAAAGGCTTACCGTACTTCTATTTGTGATTACGGAGATTTTGAACATTTAAACATTGCAGCCTAATTAAAGCTAAGTAAATGGTAAAATGAGAGACAGAATCTGCTAAAAGTAAAATACAAAGAAAGCTCTGGAATGAAATACAAACCGACGTTTAAAGAACTGAGGCTTAGTAACACAGAGGGAACGAGGAATCGTGTGGTTCCAGAGAAAAAATGAAACAAATGAAATTCAAAGCAGCGTAATAATCAGCATGTTGGACAAATAGGCGATGGCTCATGACTGAACGAACGTAGCTGCACTCAGAAATGAATACATTGGAGCATAAAAGATCAGGACATTCATCCTCTACTTTTTATGCTCATATGTGCCTCCATTTTTGAGCGCCGTTACATTCTTCGAGTCATGAACCAGCAGGAAGAATGGTGACGACTGTACATTACTCAGGGTAAAGAAAAGTGTAGAACAAAATGTAATCATAAACAAAAACACAGCGGTTGGAGAAAGCAGCACACGAATGAATGCAGAGTTGAAGGCGAAGAAGCATCCATGGAGCGCATGCATTCAGAGGCATCCGTTCACTCTCGCGCTTCGAAAGATAGCACAGTCGCATCCAAGACAGGGTTTCGCAGGAGGGACTCTGACACTAACGGTTGAAACGGCGTCCATTCCAGAAAGGCACAAAGAGACTGCAGAGGACATCTGCCACCAGGCCCACTGGGATATCCGGAAACTCTCCTTGCTGTGCTCAACAATGAGGCGGCACAGCGCAGAACATTCAGTGTCAAAAAGTGGGCGCTATACGCGCGACCGCCGTACAAAGGGAAAAGCTGGGAAAAAAAGCTGGCTTTGTTTTTGTTTTTTTTTTTCTACAACGCTTGCATTGAATGATAAGTAGAGCATAGGAAGAATGAAAGATGGTGGAGAGTTCTATAGGAAGGAGGGCAGTGCACGACTATTGTGGGACCGATAAGAAAAAAAGCATGCGTTTCAAAAGATAGAAGCGAGCGAGCAGATCCTGCAAGATGGCGCGATATCTCGGCCGACCGCTAAGGCGGTTTAGAATGTACGCATGTGCACGACAATGGTAGCCTTGCAATGGTTAAACACGGTCGTTTAAGTGAGCTTGTAGGTATCATCCTCCTACTGCCTGTTATCCAACTTTGCACTCATGACAAGGTTGCACACAAAAGAATGGATATGACTAGATTGCTTTAAAAGAACAGAGGTCATCTGCGGGCGTCAGCATGTGACCTTGATAACAACGTGCAATCGAGTCGTTTCCAGACCAACTAATTGAGCCCTTCAGCTTGCCATTTTTACTCTGTAATGATTGGAATGAAAGTGAACCATAAATAGAGCTGTATAATTTCTTTTTCCGAAATGCAAAATCTGTTCAACGTTAAAATAGAGCTGTTTCCTTTTTGTTAGGAAGGCGTAGTAGCTCAGACTGAAAAGTTTCAAGTCATTGAACTAATCGGCTCAGCGCAAAAAAGCAATATATTGAAACAAATATCTTCCAGAAGAGTTATGTGTGAAGTCAGAGCCATTGTATACAGAAGGAAGCCTTGATTACCACATCCACAATAACAAGGACGCAAATACATATACTAAAGCTATATATAGACTGGAAATGCTTTTTTAAGAAAATGTGATTTCAAAATGCCGTGCACTTCTTTGCATACGTGTCATTGCGTTACCTCGCTACATATTCGCGTAAAAGTCACCTGCACTATTTAGCCGGCGCTTGAAGGTTCTTTAGCGGCGGGTTTATGTACCAGGAATACTTTATCGTGAGCTTTTTCATACTGTCTGAGCCATCCTTGCGCATTGAATTCTCCGCTCACTACTGCACTTACACAGCTATCTCTTTCTCAGAAACTGAAGTTTTTGCCTGCGCTATGCATTGTACTAAACGTAGGCTGATGTTATTAACCTTATTCATAGAGAGAGAGAGAGAAAACTTTTAATGAGCATAATAATCAGTAAGAATTCGCACGAGCTGGGTGGTCGGTGCCCCTAGTCCAGGGCTCCGCTGGCAGCAGCTGACTTGCGGACTAGCTGGATAATCCAGGCTTGCTGGTCCAAGTTGTCGCTGGAGGGCCGCCTCGCACTGCTCGTGTGTCGGGCATGGCACTAGTAACTTTGGGTCCAGGGGCGTAGCCAGGGGGAGGGCTTATGGGGCTTCAGCTCCCCACGAAATCTTTTCATACTGTCATATACCGCAGACCAAAACAACCACCACAGCCGGAAATCAATCTTGACTTTGTCGTCAGAATGTCTTTTTCACGCTCAAAAGGGGATTTTGGCGGTAATAAAAAAAGCGAAAGGTGCATTTATTTTTCTGAAATCGTTCATCGGACCAAAGGAGGCAAGCTATACTATCAGAGAAGCTGACAAAGCACGCAGAGAGGGAATGCGTGGAGAAATGACGCCACATGCGCAGCCTCCGCAGGCCAAACTCGATCTTCTGACGCCGCGGCGTCTTCTCTCTTTCGGGTGTCTTTTTTGCACTGAATCTTGGTGTTTTTAGCGGCTATGTATGTTGCGGTGGAAAGTCTGTCGAAGAGGTCTTCTGAGAGTCCTCGTCTGTTCGTAACACTTCAGTTTATTAGATTGCAGATGCTGTATTATAATCAAAGTTATAAGCACACTGGAGAGAGTGCAGGCAACAATTTCATCTGCGGGTCCGTATTCGAACCAATGTTAATTGTATGGCTGGAAAACTGGCTGTTATGAATTTTCAGTTCTGCACTTGCTGAATTAAACAAATTATTTTCGTCTGAAACAATACATGCGCAGGATACTCAATGGAACGAAAGCCCGGGCGGTACTATTCTTCCTTGCATGTAATCTTTGCACCCCGGCAGGCAGAATTTATGTCGCAGTTGAGGGGTTACAGGTTGGTGACAGGTGTCTCGATACGGAGGAGGCTGAGCAGCAACGTCAGCCCCCCTCGAAAAAAATTTCTGGCTACGCCACTGGTTGGGTCAGGTTTGTCCTGGCATTCCCAAGAGATGTGATAGAGTGTGGGGCTTGCACCGCACCAAGGACAGTAACTCGTGTATTTTGTTGGGCTTATCTTATTTAAAATGTGAAGATTAGGGAATATGTTTGTGTGGTGGTGAGAAAATTCTTCTTTCTAACCGTAGGTGTTCCAGCCTTTCGCCGTAGGGTCCTAGGAGAGGGGTGGGGTAGGGATGGGGATCCGCCCGGTTTGTCAGAGCTCGGGCTAGATCATTCGCTACCTCATTTCCTTCTAGGACTTCGTGCCCAGGTGTCCATGTAATTGTGTGCGTCTGGGAAATGGAACGTAATATTGCAAACGTTCTTCTGTGAGGTTTTCCGGCCAGGTAGTCCCTGCAGGCTGGTTGGGAGTTGGTTGGTTGGGAGAGAACAATATAACTTTTGTTATTGTATAATAGGAATGAGCAACCTTGGGTACATACATAAAGTGAATAACAGTAACAACTCACAGCACTTGGCTTGGAAATCGCTACCACCACCATCGTCATTATATATTTATATTAATCACAAGCCCAACTGTTGCAGGCCACAGACGCTTCTCTCATCCCTCTAGTTAACTTTTTCGTGTGCCAGCTGCATCGACTTGATCCCCGCAAACTTGATAATATCGTCCGCCCACATAACATTCTGGTGCCTCTGCTAACTTCGGGTTCTCAGCCCAGCACGTTAATATACCGTAAAGATGAAGAACGTATGAAGATCACGAAGATTCTGAGCGTTGTGTTCCCTAGCATCGCTATAGCGATGTTTGTTTGGCCTGCCTGTGCACGGACTATTAAAAGAAACCTTAATTCCGCGATGCTACGGCTGATGATTTTGGCATGTTGTTAAGTGTCCTAATACCAAACTTTAAATCCTTAAAAATGGCATAACTATTATCTACCTGTCTACCACGGATCTTATCTACCACGGCCATAATGACCCCTTAATGGCGTACAAACCATTTGCACTGCCCGCATTGTCCTATCATTCACGATGGCAGAGTGTAAAAAGTCCCCCTTATAGCGAGAATATTTTAAGCATGTTGCAGTTGATGCACCTATGCTAAGCTAAATTTATTTTACAACGCAACCCATTTAATATTGAAGTGGCATCATGACAGGATAAAGTGTCCCGAGACTCGTCCATTTCAAAATGAAGCTAGGCTTGAATAAATCGCCTATGAAGCGTACGAAGGCCCCCGGAACATTTTTTTCTGAAACAAAGTTTTCATCTCACATTTACCTTTTATGAAAGCTGACTGTTGCAGACAACCAGTATTCGCGAACAAGCTCATAATTACCGCGGAATGCTTCTTAGTCTTTAATAAACTAATGACTATTCATTTTTTTTCTTCAAAAATGCCATCACATTGTTTTTGTAACATATTGGTACTTACTTGCGGTTTAATTGCTATTGAATTACTAATCGATGCACTGTTTTCGAACAGTGTTCGCAGAAAGTCTCACTAGTTCCAGGTTGGTAAAGTACCGCTCGGTGTAACCTGTCAACAACGAGGTTATTAAACTCCGTGCGATATTTAAGTACTTCAAGAATAAAGGCCATGCTGCCTAGGCAACAGCTCGTGTTCATTTTGTCCGTTTTCGCCTTAGGGAAGGAATGGCCGGTCTCGCTAGCTAAGGAACTTGTTCAGAGCAATAAATGAAATTACTTGCCAACTGGCGTCCACGGTGCAGCAACCGTTAAAACCCGGTATAATTACAGAGGGCCTAGGGCGAATAAACATAAGAGGGTAAAAGCCTGCGCAAGGTTTTAGGCGGGAACTCGTTGTTTTGCGCGCCTGTTCGCTTCCGGGAGCGATAAAGCTTCGATCGGCCTCAGGCGTTGTAACAGCGCTCAGCGCGTGTTTCTGACATGGCTGGTTCAAAACTCCCCATGAACACCGTGGATTTAAGAGAACGTGGTAGTGAATGCGGTGCAGTCCTTTTAAAAGTCTGAGAAAGAGGTTAGATAAATTATTCTGGTTGCGCGTTTGTGCAAGTAGCTCTTTAGGTCTTCACGTTTAAGAAACAGCAAACAGGTAAACGAGATTTGGGCAGCAAAGTGTTTACGTGAAAAACGTCAACACAGAAAGAAAAAATGAACTCGGCGTTGCAGTAGAGGGAAGCGCCTTTGGCGCTCATAGCGATCTGGATGGCTGCCGCGTTTGGGGCTACACTCTATTTAATGAAAAACACAAATTTTCCACGCGATGCGCCGCGCATTTCACCAGAAATACCGGCCGTCATCGAAGGGCTGGTGCGCCGATCTTATTGCGCCTTGCGTCGCGAACAAAAAGTGAAAAGTTTACGTGCCGGTGGTGGTATACGCTACCAGCATATGACAACAAAAATCAATCTTCATGGAATCTCCGTTTAATTACGCTGTCTGGCCCGGTCATTATATTGAGCGCTTGTTTACAGAATATATCCTCCGATTTTTAAATCCGTTTTTCTGTTTTATATTTCAGCTATAACTTGGCGCACTTGCTACGTGTTAACATGTGCTGCTGTTTTGTGAATCGTGGGAGTTTGTACCAATAAAAAGTGTGCATGAAGGATCCTGTTTATGTTACTTGAGTAAGCGCTGTAATAAATTTATGCGTGATAGGCGAATAGTCCCGCTGTTTCTATCCACCATGTACGGATAATCATAATGAAACCTGGGCTGTCGCCTACGCCCAAAGGTTTCTGAATATTCCTTTAGTACCGTATATGTCCCGGCTTTTCTATAGGCTTTCTTCACGGGTTCGGCTCTATGTGTCGGCCTTGCCTTTTTATCTTAGCGAGCTGCCGCTTCCTAATTTGTGTTTCAGAGCCGCCTCTGCTTTGCAGTGCGACGGCTTGCTCGAATCCTCGACTCGCAAATGTTTGTAAAACGGTGCACGAGAAAGTTTCCTTTCTTTGAGGCATCGAAGAAAGGGGAAAAGTTTCGTTTTGCACCATGTCTGTCTACATTGTGACTATGGCGCATACTGACTTTTTCCCAGGCACCAACAACTACCTTGTTTGCACTTCAGCGTTTTGAGCAATATTTATAAAGCTAATTAGTTTCTTGCCAAAATTTCGACAGTACTTACAAATGTTTTTTAAAGAGTACACATGAAAGTTTTCGTTCTTTGAGGATTATTAAACAGGCATGTTTTGTTTTTTGTACCATGTGTGTCTACGGTGCGAATATGGCGCATTGACTTTTTTTTGTGCCACCCAACAACTTTCTTTTCGCAATTGGGCGTTTAGAGCAATATTTGAAAACCTATTTAGACAAGAGTCATCAAGATTTAAAGAAGTGCAGGTGTTCTTACCAACTGAAATAAAGTCAGTGTTCTTAGGAGTGTTGTAAAGTACCAATGGCAATAAAGCACCAGTCGATATTTTACGTTCGATATTTTATGTGCGGGCTACCTTGAAAGTCATCATCCAGGCACCGATTTCCAGTCATCAAGAGACCGAAACGGGATCGTTCGGACACCAAACTAAACGAGATTTGACGGGGTTTCTCCGCTCGCTAAGCGCTTACACAGGTCCGAAATGTGTTTCAGAAGTAGCCGTCCTTACCCACGAAAATTAGACCTCTGGTCCACCGAAATTTGACTTCATCTGAATGTTACCGAAATTGTTCCGAACAGATCTTAGTATCGGCTAATCAGTGGTGACTTCGTAATTTAGATGGAGCACCCCCAAAATTTGGCACGCCCATACGGTTGGGTTGAAGTGTTACTTTATATGTGGGCTGGTAGCTTGCGCTCTTGCGTCATATCCTTAAAGGATGGGCGTAAGTGTCCCCAATAATGTACCACCCTACACTGATGGGATGTGATAGGAAATCGTGCAGCAGGCCAAAGAAGGTTCTGCCGTTGATATCGTAATTCAATTAGGGTTAACCGAAGCTGAACGACAACTAATATTTTTGTCGTGGCCGAAGGTGCCTTTGCGCCATACACAATTATGAACATCATAAAAATTAAGATTTGTCGCATATTGCACTTTTGGAATTTTCCTTCGGGTAAATTTATGACAGATTGTTACCGGAATTCGCTGATGCCACCGAAGTGTGGTCAAAAATGTACACCAATGGATTTCTATTGAGCATTGGCGACTCCTTTCAAGCGCAGAAAATCCTTTCAACCGATCTTTGGCTGCGCGTAGGACATTTTGGCAGCTTGCATCAAAGTGCTTCTAAACATTTCTTTCGGTATTCCATTGCTCCTCCAAAATTAAACGTGATATTCAATTTGTTTTCTTTTAATTCGCCGGCATGCTTTCTATTGCACTGTGCTCTTGTTAAATGAAACAAATTGGCGTCTTCATTTTGAAATAAATTAACCCCCCCCCCCCCCCCCCGCCCCCTTGCCATAATTATGTACGCTTCGACGTAGGTGAAACAAATGTGCGGCAATATCCGAGGACACCGGCAAAGATAGACTTTCGAGCGCAAGTATTACACACGTCGAAACTTGCACGAGCAAGGAAGGCTGAGAGCGGACTTTATAATACTTTATAATGTGTGTTGATGTTCTTCGAGTGCCGCCGCATGAGAGTATCTGAAGTTCACTCTTCTTTAAAATGTTGTGCTTGATTCGCGCTCCTGAAGTACCGAAACTGGGGCTACCTTTCTTGCTCCTCTATAGTATATTATTCGCTTTGTGCCCTGCAGCATTACACAACAAAATTTGCGACTAGTGTTTGACTTTCTCTGCACGATAAAGGCCTACTTGGAAAGCATCGACCACATTTGGATGCGAAGTGCATTTCAACAGAAGAATTCTCTCCCGCAATGGCGAAAAGCAAAACAAGATTTGGCCTTATTTTTAAGGTTGCTGTATAGGAGATCCATAATGCAAAAGGTACCACTCAATATATTCTCCCTCACCGCAGATGTGCGATGGATAAAGTGCCGCTATGGCGTCTCAGTGCCCATTTCAAAGATCCGGTTTCCCGGCGTTTCGCCCTTTTGGTTTTCTAAAGGGAACATTCACATTTAGGCCATTGACCTCTCTGCCATTATCAAAACCGGGTACCTGCTTTGGAATTAACTTAATTGTTTCTTTCTTCACAGAACTTTGTTGCCTTATTTTCTGAATCAGAAACCTAGTGTTAGAATGCTCACCCCAAAGATGCATTTCGCTTTGCAGGAGCGAATGGCTCTCTTTGAGTAGGACTATGTGGACCATGGTGCCAACTCTCGAACGAGAGTAGGATAAATGAAAATGCAATATATTCGAACAAGTGTGAAAAAAACTTGGACGATTACGTGTGACAAAGAGGTGTATGTCAGTTTATTAGGTGTTTCAAGCTCCTTTCAGTGAGTGCTTAAATGCTTCTGCATAATATTATTCTTGGTACAGTTGCGTAGTTATTCGGGCAACAAGTAAAGCAATAATTCGTTGCTTCATTTGAAATAAGAAACTGAAAAAAAAAAAATGGTCTTGATAGACACCGTCGCTCATGCTGTAAGACCAAATGTATTACTATATGTACAGTAAAAAGTTTCGAACCTTCAGTAATTTTTCTTGGTATGTTCTGAAGCATACAGTGAGTGTTATGGTTGTCAACACGTTTCCTCAACTTCTAATGCCTAGAAACTTTCAAACGCAGCCATGAAGTATTACATTACAGTCACTTATAGGTGTCTGGGCTCTTCTATAGCAGGTTTATAGTTCTTTTCTTCAGTTTTCAGAGCTTTTACTTCCTCAGAACCATTCTCCGGGCAGTACTTACAAAAAAATGCAATAGCACCAAAAGAATGCATTTGGAAAAACAGTAGTCGTCATACCAAAAATGGGACAGAATTGTGGAAAACGGCTGTCCTAAGCATAGATGCCTTCTCAATCTCTACCATGGATATTATATATCACAGTCGAATTTCGCGTTTGCGTCATCGCTGCCACTAAAGAACATAATACGGAGATTGGGTTCATAAGGGTACAACAACCAGAACGACAATAAAATTCTCGACACGCATGGTCAAAAATAAAGAATTCGCAATTTCGAAAGCGAAACAGTAGCGCAAGTAGGTTCGCGGTCATTCTTGTTCTACGAGAATCCGTGCAAGCTCCGGATTATTATCAGCGAGGCATAGCACGTACAGAGACGTCGCATAAATTACGTTAGTCATGTAGAGATACCATCCAGGTCCGTTACGATCAGTTCTTTCCACCGGCACCTTCGCCTGCTGCTATTTTTAGAGGGGAAGCTGATCTACTCCTATGCTAAACCTGATGGTCATGTTCTTGCGAGAAATCCCCTAACGTACGGCGCATGTAGCCGGCGACATTCGTTTCTATTGCTGATTCGCTTGTTCTTCTCCACACATGTACTTCTCCTTCACACGCCTGACAAACTTTATACGTGCCGATATATGTCTCCACAAATATACAACATTGTCTGACGCAATGACATACATTCTTCAATTCCCTTGCCTACCCTTTACCTCCACCTTCACCGCTGCCCATCTGGCTGGCTTCCTGAGATTTCCCCATTCCAAATGCCCTCGGCCCATTCATATTGTCTCGATCAGGCTGTGGTGTGCTTGACGTTCGCAGAGAACCTTAGAGGAGTCGCGCGCAGGAACAAATGGTTTGGTTGCGTTTTCTTGACGCTCGTATACAGGCGTGCAGAAGTTAAACCACAGCAATTCGAGCGTATTTAATCCTCTGTAAACTAGGTTCTGCAGGGTACCATGACATTTTTTTTACTTGAGTGTTTCAACTCTGAGGCTACTCCGATCGTCTTGAACGACAGTGCTATCACCAGATACTTTCGGAGTTCTTCCTCGCATTTGTACGCTTTACTTCTCACCGAGTCCAGCCGCTCCTCGTATTGCTGGTTAGGTGGGCACTTAGCCTCTAACTTTGGTTTCTGAACTAGAGAACGCAGCGCTTGCAGCCTCTTCTCTTCAGGAAAAGCTGTCTTTCGAAACTGAAGGTCGCCAGCATTCAGAGTGGACCACCATTTCCAAATCGGAAATTTTGTGCACAATATCAACCATGGAAATGACAATTTTGGCACTGCTCCCAATCGATTTCCCACGTTTGGCCGTCGTTAAATTATATCATCACGGAGACGTGCATAACTCCTGCGCTACAATGGACGAAAATAAATTATTAATGGGATACCTGGGAAAATTGAACCGACTTCGTTTCATTGCCGTCTTTTTGTTGTCATCTCGAGCCGAAATACAGACTGCAGCCGTTTAAAAACAGAGCCTTTATTGCTGGCTGTTTTCAATTTCCGTTACAAGCTCGCGCCATAAAAGAATAAAATGTTGATTAGGTAGCTTTAGTCATTATTTATGTTTTTTATTTTGCATTAGTAATATTTCATCGGCATGGCCTCAACTGGCGCAGACCACACCGAATTAGCCTGCTTGTCGTGTGAACAAAGGTCTGTCAACTAATTGTACGCATTCAAAAGCTTTTTATATAGACACATGCGAACTAGGTGTACATGGTCAGTGATTGAATATGCTTCAAAGAGCGTTTATTGCTGCCTAAGACACTGCCAGATGTAGAAATACGAAGCTTAACACTGAAGGAAAAAAGCGGAGCATCTCTTTTCGTAATCTTCTTCAATTTCTTAACTTAGGCAAATGAAGACTAGTAATAGGTACACAATTTTTTATTTTGATCGATTATAAATCTAGTGGAGATATCTGAAAAAAGTTAATTGCAATCACCTATTGTTCTGGGTATATATAATTTCGCTTAATGAGTTGAGCGACACGCTGGGCGTTTCAATTTGAGCGGTTATCTCGGCGAGTAAAAGTGAGGGTCACTGAAAGAAGTCATCGAGCAAACAATTTTTGTGATAAATTTTATAAAAGAGCGATAGGCGATCGTACTTTCGTCGTAGTCATAAGGGATCGATTTTAGTGCATTTTAAAAAGAAATGTGTAACTGAAATGAGGGAAGTAGTCCGAAAACAATACCAATAACAAGGCTTTGCAGGGAATTGATGTTACGTATAATTAGTTCTGGCTGGAGTATCGTGTGGTACATACCCATTTAATTTTATGTCTGAATGACTTGATACACGCGAGTTTTTTTATGGTGCTTTAGTCCTTGTTTGAAGATTCTGGTTCGGCGCCTAGCAGATGCTAAAGTACGATTGATCTGGTATATCCTGTGCGGCTGAAAACTGATTCCAAGGTAATTGTGTATAGTAATAAGTTTGACAACATTGTTATCTTAAGATTTGGGATTGGAATAAGAGAAGAGGAGTGTTCTAATGCGGGCATTTTGTTTCTGTGGGATTTAAGATCATTTGCTTTTTTGAACATTATGTATACGTTGCTGTGAGGACTGACTACAACGCTTGATGGTCAGTATAAGTAGAAATTTCATGGTAAATCACGCAATAACCTGTGAACAGTCTTACATTGAATGACATGCAGTTAGGCAAAATATTGTCTTCTGTTTATACCTAAATAATTAACCTATTTTTAAGAATAAAATGAACGAGGTGCTTAGCAATACATAATATCTTATGGCTTATTGCGCCCATACCCAAATCAGTAAAAACAGAGAACTTGTTCCCTTTTTATTAATACTGCTTTTTATTCATAGCTTTCTATTATCTACAACAAACGATGAAAGTGGAGGCAGAGGTACCTTATTTGAATATTTTCACTTGAAAGGCAGTAGTATTTGGCTTTTTTTTTGTGCGCGTTTTTTCTCTCTGAATATAAATTACCGCAGCAGACTAGTAAACAACATTACTATCACATGACTAGTCCTAAGCGCTTCAGGTTTTGATGAAAATGAATGCTGTTACATTTAGTGTAGCCTTCAGCATTTTCTAAAGCACATCAAAAGAAACTTTAATAAATGTATTCAAGTAGTATAGTTACCCTTCCAGATAACTTCACAAGTGTGCAGTCGCTCCTTAAAGGCCCACTGTCCACCCTCCGGTCGAAAATATTTTCTTCCCCGGTGACTGTGAGACTTCGCCCCTAGAACGCAAGGCCGCAAAATGTTTTTGAAAAGAGTAACTAATAACGCAGTTACAGCCACCGCAATCACCCGATTCTCTCATGCCTCTCTCCTTCCGTTCCCTCGCAAAGGTTTTTCACTCTCCTGCCCGAGGTCGTCTAGCCTCCGCAATACAAATTCCTCTTCCTCCTCCACGTTTGGCGGGAGGTGGGGCGTGGCTCTCCGCGAGCGCGAAAAAAAAAAAACGGCCAAGGGAGCGCGCGCCGCTGGATTCAGTCTGGCCGTGGCGAGGGAAAAGCGCGCAGCGACCCATCCTTCTCCCGCCAGTCAGCGAGACGGACCAATGGACGTCGTTCGCGGTACGTACGTCATTACTGTGGCTCGTCGGGCCAGCGCAGGGAACGGGGAAGCTGGCTTCCCGGAGGAGAGAATGAGAGAGCTTTGAATTGTATTTTCGATGCTTTGCGGCGCGCGTGTCACTGTAGCATTTTGCACAGACTATCTCCGGTACCTGATCGAAACACTGGGCTCCTTTGCTTAAAAGGGCCTTCCCTGGACAGTGGCCCTTTAAAGTAGAAGAGAGCATGCCTAGCAAATAAATATCAGCATCGCAGAATGGGTTGCTTTATAGCCTCCACATTCCCGTTTCTTCATTATCATGATAGTTCTTTCTGTAGTCTCCAGCGAAAATGTCGCTTTGTACAGCTGGCGTTTCCGAGAATTTATGTTGCTACACCACATTCAAAGCTGTCCCCACATATTCTGGAGAAATTCACGAAGTCTAAGGCATTTTTTGGGATCCCTGGTTTATACTGAGAATTCCTTGGCATGCACAACTGCTTTCAAGCTGTCTATTCATCATTGTCGCATGTGAGTGAAGAAACGCAAAAATCTCTCATCCATATTGTCACGTAGTGGTGACGAGGTCGACGACACAATTGAAGGGTCGATGATTGCACGAAAGAAACTGTTTATTTGGGCTGACTTGCGCCCGCAAAAGAACTAAGCAAATCGGCGGCGGCGATAGAAACAAACGTGCTCGTCGATCGTCGAACAAAGAATGCCCGTCACACTCGTCAACGCTCAATTTAAAGGCTGCACAGAACAATCTAGATAACGTCGCAAACAGCTACCAGCACGGGCTGGAACATTGTGGAAAGACACCCGAGTGGCCGCAACCTTCGCGACAGATCTCGGTGCATCTTGCGCTACAACAAAACTGATAAAGGTGTGACTCGCGACACCGAGCATTAACAAACAAAGATTACGGAACTGATACGCGGTCGAGAATCAGAGTGATAAGCCTGTATGCCGGCGGCTGTTAAAAAACAAGAAATACTGTTTTGAAGGTTTCGCGGCATTACTCCCCCCTTAAAAAAAACATCGCCTCGATGTTCCAAAACAAAGAAACTTAAACATAAACACTGGAAAGCTTAAACACCACAGATTCTTTCACGCACGTAATATGGCTTCAGTCGTACAACATGTACAATTTCTGGGCAAGCGCGTCGCCGTTGTGATGCTGACGTTCCGTCGGGAATGACTTCATAGTCCAGTGGTCCGACGCGGCGAAGGATTTTGTATGACCCAAAGTATCGACGTAACAACTTTTCACTTAATCCGCGACGGCGAATTGGTGTCCAAACCCACACTTGGTCTCCTGGATTGTACTCTGCATGGCGTCGTCGTAAATTGTATCGTCGACTGTCGGTGCGCTGTTGGTCTTTAATACGCAGCCGTGCGAGTCGTCGGGCTTCCTCTGCACGCTGCAGGTAGACGGCGACGTCAAGGTTGTCTTCGCTGGTTACGTGCGGCAGCATTGCGTCGAGCGTCGTCGTGGGCTCCCTGCCGTACACAAGCTTAAACGGGGTCGCTCTGGTCGTCTCCTGGACTGCCGTGTTATACGCGAAGATCACGTACGGCAAGATGGTGTCCCAGGTCTTGTGTTCAGCGTCGACGTACATAGCGATCATGTCCGCGATCGTTTTGTTCAGGCGCTCCGTGAGGCCATTGGTCTGGGGATGGTACGCAGTTGTTCGTCGATGGCTTGTGTGACTGTATTCCAGGATGGCTTGCGTCAACTCTGCCGTAAACGCCGTTCCCCTGTCCGTGATGAGCACTTCTGGGGCGCCGTGTCGCAAGAGAATTTGTTCGACAAAAAATTTGGCGACTTCTGCCGCGGTACCATTTGGTAGTGCTCTTGCTTCGGCGTAACGGGTAAGGTAGTCAGTGGCCACGATGATCCACTTGTTACCCATAGACGAAGATGGAAAGGGGCCGAGGAGATCCATCCCAATTTGCTGAAAGGGCAGGATTGGGGGCGGAATCGGGTTTAGTAGTCCTGCTGGTCTGATCGGTGGCGTCTTGCGTCGTTGGCACTCACGACACGTCTTCACGTAGTGGGCAACTTCGGCAGGCAGTCGCGGCCAGTAATACTTCTCTTGGATTCGACGTAACGTGCGCGCAAATCCGAGGTGGCCTGCTGTGGGCTCATCGTGCAACGCCTGCAGAATTTCTTGCCGAAGGGTTTTAGGCACTACGAGAAGCTGCGCGGTCTTGTTGGGTGCGAAGTTCTTCTTCACGAGGAGGCCATTGCTTAACGTGAAGGATGATAAATGTCGCCTGAACACACCAGGAGGGGAAGCGGTCTTTCCTTCCAAGTAATCGGCTAGCGCTTTCAGCTCAGGGTCTGATCGCTGTTGTTCTGCGAAACTGCTGGCGCTTACCAGTCCCAAAAAGGCGTCGTCGTCATCGTCCTTCGGGGGAGCATCGACGGGAGCGCGGGATAAGCAGTCTGCGTCGGAATGCTTTCGGCCCGACTTATAGACTACAGCCATGTCAAATTCTTGAAGTCGTAGGCTCCATCTGGCAAGGCGGCCGGAAGGATCTTTCAAATTAGCCAGCCAGCAGAGCGCGTGATGGTCGCTTACCACCTTGAATGGTCGGCCGTATAGGTATGGACGAAACTTAGAAGTGGCCCAGATGATTGCAAGGCACTCCTTCTCGGTCGTCGAGTAATTCACTTCGGCTTTTGTGAGTGACCTGCTAGCGTAGGCGATTACTTTCTCCTGTCCGGCACTCTTCTGGACGAGAACGGCTCCTAGGCCCACACTGCTCGCGTCGGTGTGAATTTCGGTCTCGGCGTTTTCATCAAAGTGGCCAAGTACGGGAGGGCATTGCAGGCGGCGCTTGAGTTCGTCGAAGGCTTCTCCTTGCGGCGCTTCCCATTTAAAAGGTACGTCAGCCTTTGTAAGCTGCGTCAACGGTTCGGCGATCCGCGAAAAGTTTCTGACAAATCGTCGATAATAAGCGCACAGCCCAAGGAATCGGCGCACAGCTTTCTTGTCGGCAGGCGGTGGGAATTGTGCGATTGCAGCTGTTTTCTCCGGGTCTGGGCGAATACCGTCCTTGCTAACGATGTGACCTAGGAATCGGAGTTCTTCGTAGGCGAAGTGACACTTCTCTGCTTTTAGCGTTAGTCCCGATGACTTGATGGCTTCCAGCACTGTTTGTAGTCGTTTTATGTGGTCTTCAAAGTTTGACGAGAAGACAACAACGTCGTCCAAATATACCAAACAAATTTGCCACTTCAACCCTGCCAGGACTGTGTCCATTACTCGTTGAAACGTGGCTGGTGCGGAGCAGAGGCCAAATGGCATCACCTTGAACTCATAAAGGCCGTCCGGTGTGATGAATGCGGTCTTCTCGCGATCTCTTTCGTCGACCTCAATTTGCCAATATCCGCTCTTCAGGTCCATCGATGAGAAGTACCTTGCATTGCAGAGTCGGTCGAGAGTGTCGTCGATGCGGGGAAGCGGGTAGACATCCTTCTTCGTTATGCTATTCAAGCGGCGGTAATCAACGCAGAAGCGAAGTGTGCTGTCTTTCTTCTTGACCAAAACGACTGGTGCCGCCCAGGGGCTGTTCGAGGGCTGGATTACGTCATCACGCAGCATTTCCTCAACTTGATCGCGAATGGACTGGCGTTCTCGCGGCGATACACGATAAGGGCTTCGGCGCAGAGGTCGGGCGTGTTCGTCCGTCATAATGCGGTGCTTGGCCAGTGGTGTTTGTCGTACCTTCGATGATGACGAGAAGCACTCCCCGTAGCTTCGAAGAAGACTGAGAATCTGGTCTTTCCTGCTGTGGGTCAATGCCGGGTTGATGTCAAATTTGGGCTGACGGAATTGGTCCGGTGCGTCTTCCAGCGTTTGGTCGTGGAGGGCGAATACATCTTTGAGGTCGGCTAATTCGTCGAGAAAAGCGATGGTCGTGCCCTTGTTTAGATGCCGGTATTCTTCAGTGAAGTTTGTTACCAGCACCTGAGCTTGTCCTTTCCGGAATTTCGTGATGCCTCTTGCGATGCCGATACCTCGTTCCAAGAGCAATTGGATATTTCCTTCGACGATTCCTTCAGCGGTTTCAATGTCTGTGCTACCTACGCTGACGGCGATGCTTGATCGGGGCGGCACGGTCAATTCTCCGTCGAGGACGTTTAGAGCGACGTGTTGCGTCGAAGTCGTCGTAGCAGGTATGGCTTTGTCTGCAGAGAGCTTGATGAGCTTGGATCGGAGGTCGATGATAGCCCTATTTTCATTTAGGAAGTCCATGCCTAAAATCACGTCGCGGGAGCACTGCTGCAAGACCACAAAGCTGGTGGGGTAAATACGCCCATTTACGGTTATTCTTGCAGTGCATCGTCCCGATGGAGTAATCAGGTTGCCACCTGCGGTGCGAATCAGCGGGCCATCCCAAGCGGTGGTAACTTTTCTGAGCTGAGAGGCTAACGGTCCACTAATGACTGAATAGTCAGCTCCGGTGTCTACTAGGGCAGTGACTCTGCGACCGTCGATATCAACTTCAAGGTCACTTGTTCGCGTCCTCGCATTGCACGTGGGCCTTAGTGTCCGATCTCGGCTCCGTCGTTTCTTCAGGTCATGGCCGGGGCATACCGTTGTTACTTCGCTGGGCGGCGGTGTCTGCTTGCACTTTGGTCGTGTTGTCGTCGATGACGTCGTGTGGAGCGGCAATGAAATAGCGGTGTCGTCGTTAGTGGTCGTCGGCGGCGGAGGATCTTCGTCTTGTCGCCGTTGAGCAACCTCACCTCCAAAGGTTGCTGCCTTTAGTTTCCCCTGCGCGGGCTTGGGGACCTTCCGCGCATACTCTCATCAGAGTTACGGCCTGGCGACGCAAAGCGGGCCCTGTACGGCGATGGAGATCTGAACCGACGGCTTGGTGGCGTAATCTCACCGCTACGCAGATAGTTGTCGATTTCTTGTGGTCGTTCACCCGGGCGTGGTCGTGGAGCGTCGACTGCAAATCCGCGGAGACCGATTCGTCGGTACGGGCAGTGTCGCAGAATGTGGCCGGCCTCACCGCAGTGGAAGCATAATGGCTGGTTGTTTGCAGTCCTCCAGGCGTCGCACTTCCTGGGGCTTGGTGGTCGTTGGTAGGCTTGGCGGGCGGGGGCCAAGGGGCGGCTTTCAGGAACAGCACGGTAGCGGCGAGGGCTCGGTAAGTCATCACGTCGGGGCGGAGGGCGACGTAATGCACCAGCGTAGTTCATCGCTGTTGCCTCTTGTGCTGGAACAGTCGCAGCCGTCGCTTCAGGAACGCCCAGCGCCTGCTGGACTTCTTCACGGACGACGTCCGCGAGCGTCGCCACCTGGGGTTGTTGCGATGATGGCTGCATTCGGCGGAGCTCCTCTCGCACGATCTCCCGGATGAGGTCACGAAGGTTCTCTCCACTTGTAGATGCGATAGGGTAGTGGCTTGAGTAGTCTGGCTGAAGTGGCCGCTCGTAGTGACGCATCCGGGTGTACAACGTCTTCTCGATGGCAGACGCTTCCGTTTCAAATTCCGCCACTGTTTTTGGCGGATTTCGGACAAGATTTCCAAAAAGCGATTCTTTGACGCCTCGCATTAAAAGTTTGACTCTCTCACCTTCAGTCATGTTAGGGTCGGCGCGGCGAAAGAGGCGCTTCATCTCCTCAACGTACGCCAGGACAGACTCGTTAGGAAGTTGCAGTCTTGACTGAAGGAGGGCCTGGGCTCTTTCCTTTCGGACGATGCTTGAGAAGGCAGTCAGAAACGCTTCCTTGAAAGTCTCCCAATCCTTCATAGTTGCCTCATGATTTTCGAACCAAACTCGGGCATGTCCTTGAAGAACAAAGTAGACTTGCCTAAGTTTCGCGGCGTCATTCCAGCCGTTGAAATCTGCCACACGGTCGAAAAGGTCCATCCAGTCTCCCGCATCTTCATCCGGTCGTCCATGGAAGCAAGGGGGCTCACGGGGCTGGACGAAAACAACGGGTGCTGTAGGCTGGGCCATTGTCAGCGTCGATGCCTTCCGAGATCGAATGGGGTCAGGCAGCAGACCGTGTTCGGGTTGTAGGCCTTGGAGGCGGCGGCTGGCTCGGTGACCTGTAGGTTGGTCTTCCAGGGCGACAGTATACGGCTGAGGTCTTCGCTTGAAGGATCAAGGGCAGCACCTCCACCAGATGTCACGTAGTGGTGACGAGGTCGACGACACAATTGAAGGGTCGATGATTGCACGAAAGAAACTGTTTATTTGGGCTGACTTGCGCCCGCAAAAGAACTAAGCAAATCGGCGGCGGCGATAGAAACAAACGTGCTCGTCGATCGTCGAACAAAGAATGCCCGTCACACTCGTCAACGCTCAATTTAAAGGCTGCACAGAACAATCTAGATAACGTCGCAAACAGCTACCAGCACGGGCTGGAACATTGTGGAAAGACACCCGAGTGGCCGCAACCTTCGCGACAGATCTCGGTGCATCTTGCGCTACAACAAAACTGATAAAGGTGTGACTCGCGACACCGAGCATTAACAAACAAAGATTACGGAACTGATACGCGGTCGAGAATCAGAGTGATAAGCCTGTATGCCGGCGGCTGTTAAAAAACAAGAAATACTGTTTTGAAGGTTTCGCGGCAATATGTGCGCAGAAATGTCTCCAGGTAGCCAATCATCCATTAAAATTTGATTGATGGTCGCTAATCCGAGATAGAACTTTGCAATAGTGCATCTGACAAGATTGATGTGGCGAATATGATGCTCTTGGTTCTTATAACGCTTAAGTTGAATCTCACCTGGCAAATTTCACAATAAGGTTTAAGTTTCGCCTTTGGCATAATGCTTTATTTTATGCAATGAAATGAAGAACTTTATTTTTTCGCATCGCGATATGTTGTGTTGCGAAGGTTGCGCTCATTTTTTATGCCAATTTTTTCCAAAGTGTTAGGAGATGATTACGTAGGTACCTAATAACACAAGTTAGCAACAAATATTTGTGAAACAATTATGAACCTGAACAACGCCTCTAAGATAGCAGAAACGTTAATATTGGTGAAGTAGGCTATAGAAATTATTTTTAGAGCTGCAAATGAAAGAATCGAAGCATCAGTAAAGCTGCTTTCAAATGACATGCTTTATGTAGAATGAAGCAGTCATTCTATTTATTTGAAAAAAAATTACGGAATGTCATGAACATTTATAGTTTGTTATGATCGCATAACATACAATTTGTTCATTTAAAAAGTAATTTAGATAAGTGCTTGAAAATCTGCATTTTAAAGATTACCTTTTGAAGAGACTAAGCATGCATGGCTTCTGCTACTTGCCTCATTACAAGGTAGTTATTCCCGAAATCAAACCTTACAAAGAAGCAATCGTATAACCACAACTGTCTTTACAAAACATTTAACAGCACTTCCTCTATATTTTGTACCGATACCCCTTTTGCTGCTTACATTTTCTATCACGTCTGCACTTCCAGCCTGCTGTGAGCAGAGCAGCAATATTGATTTATTGGGGAACGCAGGATCGATAATTTGCGTTGAGTTCTTCCAGGAGTTGCTTAAAACTTATAGGGGAATATAGCGTTAGATGCTGATAGAGCAAAACTTACCATAATGATGTAACAGATAACTTGAATGATTTAGGGTTGCATTTTCTAGCACCTCACCGCATTATCGACTGTAGCTTGTGACTGCTTTCTACATAGAGCGACCATATATATATATATATATATATATTGATATGCTCCTTATCTTATTTGATGGTTACGAGACTTTTTGAGGCTCCTCATACACGGTATACCTATCAGACATCCGATTTCATATCTTGTCATTAAGTTGTTTTGATGATGTGTCTGCTGGACACTCGATCCTAAGGATTGCCGATAAGGAAGGCAAGAAAGGGTTGATGGTCCGCACCATAACCGTTCTAATTATAGGACGCGAATCACTGAATAACGTGTGCGAGTTTTACAGAGAACTACTAAATGTTCTTTGTTTATTTTTTTCATTAACTACAATACCTACAGCTGAAGGTTGAGACGCATCTGTTTCTGTTAAAGCTGTTGTTGCCGACTGTATTTATATTCCTGCGTGTTCATCTATGATTGTGCCTCTCTCCTGTGACGATGTCCGCGATGAAAGTGTCATCTTCACCCCGTCCCGTCTCATATTTTTGTTTACCATCACTGTCTGCCCCTACCTCAGGCCCTGCTCACCATATCAGCCGGCTTCGCTATTGTGAGTCTCGAACCCAATTTAAAGCCCCTTCGCTTTGCGCCGCGGCGAGTGTGTCGGTACCGAGCAGCTACTCGATTCTGTTTTCAACCCGAAGACGACCGCGGAGGATCACCACCGCTTGACATGGATGCCATCAGTTCGGTTCCATCCACGCCCGCCCATTGTCGACCGACCTATTTATTCTCTCGACTGACACCTGTCTTCTTTCTTATCAGCGAACCCAGCTTCTTACGATTTTTGAGGAGTTCCGCTCCCCCTCCGATTGCCACAGGCCTGTTTTGAAAGGCACGTCTACTAATGAGCACTACATTGACACTTGGGCTCATTATCTCGTGTGTCAGCGCCGTTATCGTGTCTCCGTCAAAGAACGACAAGTCATTGAAGAACAGGTAGAGAACATGCGTCAGTGCGGAGTTGTCAAGGCTTCTAACTCAAGGAACGAAGAAGCAAAACAAAGTCTTCGCGCAACCTGTTGTACATCCCCCAACAGAGCTCGAAACAGCATTGCATTCTGGTATGCAGCGATTTGGTGTCAAAGTTGATTCCACTCGCTGATGATATGAGGAAAAAAAGGAATAATGAAGGAATTGGTCAGACCATCTCAAGTGATGATTACGCCTGTTCGACGAAAAATCTTGAAACCCAGGACAAAGTTGACTAATAAATTTGGCATCTTGAAATGCTCGCAAACCTGAGGAGATGTAAGCGGCGTTGTCATTTTGAGTTGATCTGTAAGAGCACGGTTCAGTTTCTGTTGCTTCATAATTTTAGTCTAGCTATTGGCCGGCAGAGCAAATAAAAAGTGGCTTAGCTGTTGTGGTAGAGAAGACTGCTACCGCCTCGGCAGATTTTTTCCGTTAGGCCATTGCACTAGCAGTGTACTTTATGTGATGAAAAGAACAATGTGAACAGTCCCTGTAGGCAGTTACTGAATGGATAATAAATAACCGTGCGTAGGTAACAAATATTACATTTTCACAATTTCAACCCATCCACCGGGAAAAAAGATTTAACATCATGGAATGTTTTTATGCTTCACTAATATTTATTGGGATGCAATGTGAGATGAACGGGTATTATATAAAAGAAAACCTTGTGAGGTGGCTAATCGTCTAAAATGCTAGACCATTATCTATATCAAAATTCAATTTGCCGAATCTGTCTTGTTGCCGGGGTAAAAATAATTAGAAGCAAGAAGGAAAGCGTATGGAATAAAGTTTATATCTACTTTAGTATACATTTCTTGCTCAGAAAGTGAAGATTGCATACGTTGATGCAATAATAGATTGTGGAGTTCACGTTAACCTGGGTCATGCGTTTGATGTGGCAGTAGCCTTGGGCTACAGGTGAAGAGATTAACAGAGGCTCATATATTGTCCATAGTATCATGGAATATGTACCCAATTCACAGTTCCTTATAAAAGTTACGAGGGGCTGATAAGTTAATTTGCGTCCTGAGCATCACCTTTTTAATCATTGATAAAATTGTCAAAAGTTACATTTCGATGAACGTGACGGAAGAATGGTTGAATAAAATTGTACTCCCCATCGCCAATTTATTTGACTTCTTGCTGTAATGAATTTTCTTACAGAATGTTTCGAGAAGCGTGTGTGTGGGGTTGTGGGGAAGTGTAGGCTGAGAAATTGCATGAATTGGGAGTTGGTTGGGGGGTGCGGCTTCTGGCGGGCCCCTGAATTTCTCAGTCACTGAGGTTCGGTTTCCCCCTGTTTCCCCCAAGAAACATCGTTAGCCCAATTGCCTTTCCTAATAATTTACTTCCTAGGAGCGGCGAGGCACTCCGCTATCGATGCCTAAGTGTTCTCCTGCATGATGCCGTTGGGGATAATGGTTGGCAGTGTCAGTGTGGTTGATACCCTAATTTGTCTATTGAAAGATAAGAAATAATAGTGTGCATATCGTTTTGTAAAGTGGTGCAAGTTTGAAATGGAATACAAAAAGAAATTGCCACACTATACGGATCATAGCTAATGGTTGCCGGACTCCTCGTACTTGTGCAGCAGCTTCTGAGGCCTGAACTTTCCACTGGCTTCAGCCGCTTACCTTCTATCCATGCATTTCACGGCTTGAACGGCAATCTCCCTAAACAGCTTTTCAGAACTGAGTCTCGTGCTCTTCTTATCGAGTCTCGTTTGGTGCTTGATGTGCCGGCGCATTGATGCATGTTTTTGCTTTTTGGCGCACCAAATTGGTTTGTATCAGGTATGCGACAACTTGGCATCGTTGGCAGGTCTCTCACTTTCTCGTCCCGTTATGTAATTCCTCCATTGCTGATACAGTCCTGCGTTTCATTTATTCACTATGTCTCCGTCACTCTGGCTGCAGTAGTGATATCCGAGCACCGAACGTATGACTCGAGGCCCATTGCTAGGAGCTAGCATCCATTACGTATTGTACAGTTTTCGTACCCTGAAATTCATCTAAGGGATTAAGTTTGCTTTTTTATAGGACAGTTTTACGATGGATACCTCTCTAATGGATATACCTCTCTAATGCGAAAAGTGAAGGGTCCCATATAGAGGAAACTTCATCGTCACGGTGGACAACGTTTAACATGCGCGAAAACTGCTTATTGATGGAAAAATTCAAGAGGTACGTCACGGCAGAATATCGCACTGCTCACCGCTCACGTGAGACATGAGGTCACTCGTGCAGTAAAGGTGATTGAAACGGGACATGTAATTCGAGTCAGAGGTATCCGCATGCTTCAAATAATTCTTCTTCTTAAACGTTTATTTTGCTTAAAGAAAACTACCAGAAATTTTAATGCTCTGGGGGAATTAGAATGCGTAATGTTTGGGTTGTGAGCCAAACACTCTTGGATAAGAATACACAAGATGTTTTTTAAACATGGTATTTGTAATTGGAAATAATGCTTGGTTTACATAACTATTTACCGAGATGAAGGAAATGGTAACAAGATATAAACAATGAACAAAAAGGTATCAGAGCTCTAGACGAGCGGCAATGCTGGGTATGCCGCCAAAATAGTGGCCCTCTTCAATTTATCCTGTGTTTTTAAACTTCTCTGACAGGAACATTCCTTGCAATGCTTGGGAAGAAGCGGGGTTCGCATGTATGTCATGTGGACGTTCACTACAAGTGCTATCTTATGATTTTTTGTGAATGAGCATGTGTGTATATAGACAGGCCTACAGGCCACTGTTCAATAGTATTCTTAAGGGGGAGATGAAGTCCCCCTAATTGTTGGCCTAAAAGTTCCGAAGTTTTTAGAATATTTAGGGAAGCTCGAATTTGGTATATTTTTTTGCACCAGATTAAGGATGGTGGTCAACAAAATATGTCGAGAGTGTGGAACAAATGCCTTTTATTCTCATAACCTACGTGAAAAGTCATCCGCTCGCCTGGGACAGAGAGCAGCAAGGTAAAGGCTCGATGTGAGAACATCCATCGGCGCTACTCTCCTGAGGACTAAACATTTCAAACTTGAAGTTTCAATTTCTGTTCTATGGTGCCCAACTGCATCACGAACAAAATATTGCTACAAAACGCTTCTTTCTCGCATATGCAGCTGCAATAGTCTGGATAAGTCATTTTTTTCTACAAATGACTGCTTTGCTATTGTAAAAGTTTTCTCACGTGTTATTACGCGTTTTCTTTGCCTAATCAAACTTTCAAGCATTCATTCTTTACCCGTAGAATCGTAAACTTGAATCAAACGAAAAATAACGCCGTTTCTGCAACACCATTAACTGAATTTATATCAAGTATATAAAAAACGCTATTTCTTGTAATAAGTTTTGTTTTTTTGCTTTATTCATATTTAATTGCGGATGACCTCAGCGCTGTCGTGTGTATTTTGCTTTGCACTCTATAACCAGTCCCAAGCGTTTTCATCTCTACATGCCGTTGTTTTGAACTATTCCTGTATCCCTCTGCTAAAATAACCGTGTGGTGAGTGCAGTATCCAGAAATAAATAAATACATGAAATAAATTAGTATCACTGTTATTCGTGCTGCGAAGCCCTCACGTGTTTTCTTCAGGTGAATGCATCATCTAGAAAATCTAGCGTCAGGGGTATCTCAGCACGTGGACCATATTGAAACAACTCCCTGTAGGCCAATCGTGAATGAAGCTTTTATCAAAGCTTGCCGGTTTCGAAACAAGCCAGAAACCAGGGCTATTGCTATTATATGGATGACTCAGCCTTTGCGAAACAATTCGAATAGAGTAAAGGGTCCATGAGAGACCACTGATAACACGCAAGTCTCCAGTGACACTCGGCAAAGACGGAAACAGCAAGCGCTGCAAAAGAAAAAGCTGGGCCAGCCCGAAGAGAATATACAAGGTTGCTCTTCCCTATTACTGAGAGGAAATGACTCCCTCAAGGACAGGTCATTCGCACTTGTGGTGTGTCTGCAACATACCATGTCGCTTATCTCAAAAGGATCCTGGTACTGGTAGAAAACCAACTCAGTTTGGTGTGGCGTAAAAGAAGAGTGAGTTCGAAGGGCCAAGTAGATTACATTCGTCTTTCTGCCATTGTCACTGCTAAGGCACGAGAACTATTCCCGTGAAAACGATTTATGAGAGATATGAAAAACATCACATTTAAGTAATTTTTCAGGTTACACGCTCAGGTTTGCTTAGTTAAAGAACGTTTTATTTATCTCACTCAGAACGGAAATATTTGCTTTAATTGGTGTATCGCGCGAAATCAGACTGTGCAAAATAATACAATTCCCTTATATTCTACATTATACAGCGCGTTGTGCAACATATGAATGTAAAAAAAAAAACGATGCTCTTAAGATGCTTTTTTTAACAAGAGAGAAAATTAGAGGTGGTGCTTTGAGGTTTCGAGCAATGTGTCGACAATCATACAATTACTTTTAAACATATTTACACGACCCCTAGTCATTGTAGCCATTACCAGCCATAGCTAAGCATATTTGCTCATTTTCAGTCAGTTGCGGTCATTACAATCGTCGTTTTACATATTGCTTGTTCCGTAGTCATGCTGAGTCATGCGTAGTCATTGTAGTTATTACCACTCATAGTTGAGCTATTTGCTCATTTTTAGTCAGTTGCAGCCATTACAAGTTGTCGTTTGACATTCTGGTCATTCCGTAGTCAGGCTGAGTCTTACCTAGCCTTTGTATTACCACTCATAGCTTAGCATGTCTGCTCATTTTCGATCACTTACTGTCGCTACAAGTAATCGTTTGATATATTGGTTGTTCCGTAGTCGCATTGAGTCATTCCTAGTAACGTAGGCATTGCCACTCATTGCTAAGCATGTTTACTCATTTCCCGTCAGTTGCGGTCTTGCATGTCGAATTTGACATATTTGTCGTTCCGTAAGTATTTTATGATCATTATATTAGTCATTATTATTACAGAATAACTTCATTGATATCGCATAACCTTTATTCGTTACAGTCACCATCAATTGTTTTCTTAGCTAATTTCCCTCCTAATAAATCCGTTATTTGCAAGTTACACTTAGGCGCAGAAATTCGATGCGCAGATCCCAAGCACAACTCTTACTCACGAGATTTCGCTAGACTAGCGGCTTTCGTCTTTATGAAGACTGGAGGTAAGTTGAAAGTCATTACCATAATGACTGGTTTCGCTTGGTTTATGTGGCTTAATTTCCAAAGAGACTAAGAGACGCTGTCGTGGGGGGCTGAGGTAAATGTGAATTCACTGGGCCTCTTAACGTGCACTGACATCAAACAACACACGGACTCCCTGCTTTTCGCCTCCATCGAAAAGTGGCCTTTCCCTATGGTGGTCGCCAGGGTGGCAGTTGGCTTAACGCTAATGCTGATTTTCTTGCGAAAAGAGTGCCCACCTGTTCATTTTATTTATTTTACAAGTAGTGTATATTCAGGTCATTCAGGCGGGAAAGCATTGCCCTCACTGTACTGCAGCTTTGAGAAAAAAAAGGGATCCGAAAATATCGCACGTAATTTTGTATCAAACTTGTGACGCAGCCGTTGACTGTACAGTGGTCAGGATGGTGTCACGCCATTTAGAATCCATCAGCTTGCCAAGGTGGAAGCTATTTTACAAAAGGATTAGGGCACAGGGCTTATGTAATTGAAATTGCATGCCCTTCATTGTAAGTAGCGAGAATATAGAGACGGATATGCGAAAGCAACACGACCTAGACCAAATGTTTGTAGTGAAAGTTACACTAGGGTAATAGAAGCGCAGTTCGCAGAGCCAGGTGTATCCATATTGCGCGTGCGCCTGTACCTTGTGCCTGAATTCTTGATCATATTACTGCTGAATGGTTGGTTGGGCGATCTGTAAGACATTCCATTATTCTTATTTTGTTCTATGTTCCTTCTTTTGCCTGTCGAACTTGGTGACAGATGCAACAGATTGGAAGTCGATATGGTAGATTTGTTGAGTTAACAATATCAACTTGTGTGGAACCCATGTACAGAATATTAGTTTATTCCATTCATTTAGTTTTTTTGCATGATGACATGTAAAGGGCATTTAACTGAATATTTTTTTTTCACGGGTCACCCTTGCTCGACCGTTTGAATATAACACCACATAGCAAACTCTAAAAGGAACAGTGAGCAGTCCCTGGAAAATTGCTGCACTTAGACAATCGTTAATTCAGGTGAGAAACACAGATTGAAGAAAAAATGAGCGAAATAGCGAGAAATGTATGTCTCCACAAAATCGTTTAATCTAAAATGTTCGAAGTGTCAATTTTTATCCTTTGTTCGGGAAACTTTGATAAGGCAAAGAGTACATCACTGAATTCATCGCAAAAAAGCAAGACACATTAAAAGCAAGACACATTCACTTCTCCAGAAGGAAATGATAACAATGTATATACAATGAACAGCTAGATTATTTCCCTTCATCCTTTTAAATATCTATTTTTGCAGATAATTTTGGACAAAAGTTACGAAATGTTTTCAGAATCGATGTGCTTTTTCATCTACAAAACGAGGAATTCATTAAACACAAGCCAATACGAATGATTGTACTAAACATCACAACCTTTCAAGTATGGTGAACTTCAATAAAGCCAACCTTTTACGCAAATGTTTTGCTGTTCTGCACATTTAACGGTTCTACGAATGCGCAGGAACGTTGCAATATTTGTGTAAAAGCTTGAAACATTCTCAGTAGAGATGCCAGCGAAGTATTGCTGTAACGAATATGCTTGCATCGCTATGAAAAGGTTATCAAAGAGTATTTTTTTTTCACACACAATAATGCAGCTTTTCCAGAAGGGCAATCTGTTATAAAAATTTCGTACGGGTGAGATTAGAACCAAATCAATCTTTTTTTATCACCATTCTTCATAAGGCAACCATCTCTAGCAGCCGGAAAGTTTATATCCTCTCGGAAGCTGCGCTTTCATTGCCCTGGTTATATATTGGTGGTTTCTGCATTCGTTTTACATATTTTCTCTTTTTTCGCTTGCTTCTCTCAATCTCCTGCATTATTCACGGGACTTTGCCTCCATTATTGCTCCCTCATTTGCCTCTGTTTATTGGTTAGTCATTTTCCACCATGTATTCCGCATCAGTTCCAATTTTTGAGCGTGTTTCTTGATCAAATACTTTTTATCATATATTATTCAAGCGAATTTCATTCAATAAAACCCCATTCATATCCAAGGAGGCTTGTTTGACACAAGGTTTTTATTCTGTGTAGGAGGCATTTTTTGCCCTTAATAAAGGCGGGACGAAGTACGATGCAAGCCGGAGTTCAGTTCCTTTTGTTCAGTTACCGTCAACCTCTCCTCTACTGACTAGTGTCCTCATTTTCATTCTCGTCAAAATACGCGAAATTATGATTATTAATGAAGCGAAATTTCGCTGTGATGAAACTTTTGAGCTCCCGATTCTAATTCTGTGCAACCGACACAGGATGTCCATGGCGTATGCTGCGTTTTCCGGAAACTTACCGAGAGGATTGTCCGCTCCAACGGCCAACGCTTCGAGTCTCTGGCGTTATTCTACACCCCACAGCCGACAGTTCGTGCTAAGTGCGGTGGTGCAACCAATATGTACAACGCCGATGTGTCGCATGAGGTTATCAGCAGTGTATTTCGTTCTGTAATAATGCTTTCAGGAGTAAATTTCATAATAAACTGAGATTTAGAGTTTAGATTACTTGGCTGTGTGCACCCAGCCTAACTTTTATGCAAGATGTGCTACGGTCAGGATGCAATGTACACGCTAGTGTAAGGTACATTAGGAACTTTTCATAAAATGTTTTATATATTATAGCAAGTAATTTATTTTTGATTACGTTACTACGCCAACTAGACGCTGAAGATTTGTTGGGCTGTAGCTAAACCCAAACAGAATGGCTCCTAAAATGTCAGCATGCTTTGTGAGACCAGGATTTGGGGAAAGTGGGCAGGTCAGAATGCAACATAGAGCTAAATAAACATTTTTATGGCATAGCATCTATGGTGGTTAGAACGTGCGGTCAATCTTAATTGCTTAATTGAAGGATGAGGAGGATGGTTTTCCGAAAGTGCTTTGAATTAGGTAAGGAGCTTTGTTACACTAACCCAGCATTTTTGGGCATTACTGAGGAAGTATCCTAATTTAGGCATTGATAATTTGTGCAGTTCGGTTAAACGGCGTGCGTTTAGAAAGGTTTGCTTTTCTCATTCGTTCTAGAAGATTTGCATATAGGTAGGCTGTTCATGCGGCAGAACATGAAAACATAGCATTTAAATGTGTAATGTAATGATAACTTATACAGCTAGTTCTGTAGAATAGCCGTCGGCATAGTAGTATAGTTGGCACTGTGTGTCGAAAATAATTGGGGGTTGCGCAAAACTATTGTATCATGGTGATTTGTAGTGCTGGTAACTGGTGATTGATCGGTATGTGATAGGCAATGAGTTAATTACTTCGTAATAATTCATGGGTTAAATAAATGAAAAAGAAATGAAAAAATTGGTTTTAAAGGTGTCAAAATGCTCAGAAAGAATAGTCACTGCTAGTAATGCTAATTCAGAAATGTTAGATTCTATATTTGATAAATTAAAATATTTGAAAAATAGATTGAAAAAGTAGGTTCAAAGATGTCAAATACTAAAAAACATTCTATCCTATGATAAAAAATTTGGAGGGTGTAATCGTTCAAGTATTGAATAAAGTTTTGAAAAAAAAAAGAACGCAAAATTAGTTCATAGATGTCAAATTGCCCAGAACGAAAAGCGACTGTTTGTTGATGATCAGAACCAGCGTACAAAAATAAAGATATAAAAAGAAAGATAACAAAAATTGAAATCAAAAAGTGAAAAAGACATCGTCCGTGTGTGTGAAACGTTGTAGGGTCGTGCCCTTGACGGCCGAGCTTAAGTGTCCCCCTAATTCTTCTAACTCTTTATAATGATATAAATTTGCAAAACAAGAGAAGGCTGATTGCCAGGATGTGAAAGAACGCACATATTTAGCGAATCGGTGTCATTAGGTTCCTCTTTATAATATCTAAAGACGCCGTGAAGAAAAACAGAAATTGATGGAACGCTAAAGGCAGAGGCTGCCCACTTCTTCTCAGCGCAAATTACGACTACTAGCACAATATATTGGGACGATAGAACAGGCTTATCTTTGTATGTCCTACAACCAAGTCTAAATGTTTTAACCAGCGTATTAGCGACGATAAATTTGTATATCGTGTTCTTTCAATGAAGACGAAGCGTATAACATCTACGACTCCTAAACTGAGAAATGTTAAGAAGCCAGAAAGCTCACAGGCCAAACTGACCGAACAAAGCAATGGGAAGTGATGTACGAGTACGTGCAGTCTTTCTTTTTTTCAAGCAAATATGCTCTAGTTCTTCTTGATACCAATAAAATCAACATCACAAGTTGCCAAAGCGGTATCGAGTAAGGAATTTATTTTGGAAGAGAACTCATTGCAATTTTGGGAACCTTTAATTTTGCCCCGCGACTGAGGCAAAATATGTTAGTGCGAAATTTCAAGTATCATAATATTTCCCTGTGCTTCGTTCGTGCTGTATTTCCGGGCGTCATCAAACGTTGCCGCAAGTTTCGTTTTTTTGGAACTAAAGACAACTAAAAGAGCAATCATGTGCCAATCTCCTCGTGTTTTCCTCACAACGCCATAGCGCTAAAAGAAACAAACGACATAGCTAAGGGAATTGCAATAAACTGAAATTAGTGAACTACACCCATCCCCCCATATGGCGCAAGGGCCTTAAGCATGTTTGACTTTTTTTGGAACCAATTACAAAAGAAAAAAAAAAAAATTGGTTACGCTCGAAATAATATTGTACTTGTCATTTTCCTGGCATCGATGTTTCTTTACCTTTCGTAATTTTTGTGCGATGACTGAAAATGTTGCGCCACTGTCCAAGAAACCACCTTGACTTCAAGTCTTAGACTTGGCGCGCTTGAAAAAAAAAAAAAAAAAAAAACGCGGTTGGCAAAGGAAACACGTCTTCTTGATGCCTTGTTAAGTTTACTGCTTTCGAAGTTAAGTTTGTTTGTTTGTTTGTTAAGTTTGTTTCCGAAGGCAGTATTGGTAATGGAGCGGCCAACAAATATTGAAAAATGTGGTCTGTTCGCAATAAAGTCAGCACATGAAGTGTCCCTCTGAAAGAATTCCGACGAAGAGGAGCCACATGGAAAAGAAGCTACCTGAAAGAATTTGCCTACATTCATCGCAAGGAATATGAAAGTTGAGAAATATGTGAAGTTGCAAAGGCAGTTGCAGTGTGGCGCAGTAGTGAGCTCCTAGTATTTTAGGAAAGGTCACGCTGTGCTTGCTTATAGTTTCTGACATGCTCCTCTTCATGCTTCGAATGCTTCCTTTCAAGACAAGCTTGCGATAGTTTTTCGCTGCGTAATACCATCTGCTAAAAATAAATTTAAGTTTTGGTCGTTCGAGAGGACGCGCAGGAGACGCACAGTAAAAGCAGTACACGCGAATGAAGAATTTTCATTTATTACAATTGACACATCCTACTTCACTTCGCACACATCTGAGTATTCGCTTTTTTATAATCATATCTTTTGTGCCAGTGTAGAATCAGAGTTACTCGAAGGACAACTCGTTCGCATACACCTCCGATCTTATCGCTTTGACAAATATTGTGCTCACATAAAAAGAAAATCAGACAAAAGGGTGGAAGACTGGGAACAAACTACGCGTGAGGCAGTCTCCGCTTTTGTGCTTGTCGGTTTTACGAGGTTTCTCGTATGGTATACAACAGCTGCCCCTGATCTTTAACCTTCCTGAATTGCCCGATTGAAACTACTTTTCACATGTGCACACGCACGCACGCACGCACGCACACTCACTCACTCACTCACTCACTCACTCACTCACTCACTCACTCACTCACTCACTCACTCACTCACTCACTCACTCACTCACTCACTCCTCACGCACGCACGCACGCACGCACACACGCACACACTCACACACTCACACACTCACACACTCTCACTCTCACATTCACTGTCACACTCTCACACTCACTCTCACACTTACTCTCACACTCTCACACTCACTCTCACACTCTCACACTCACTCTCACACTCACTCTCACACACTCACACACACACACATCGTAACTGCTCTGAAGCTGACTGAAATTGCACAGGTGGTATGGCAATGTATTCGCGTGTTGCGGACAAGTGTGAGTAATTTCATTTCCACACCATACACTATCTCTTCATCCTTATCCTAATGACATACATTATTGCGATTAAAATCTGAGAAAGAAGGTTACTCGAAATTTATGCTTTACATTTTCTTCTCACGAGGGAGAAGCACGATGCCGAAGTTACGATACCTGGTGCAGCCAGGCGCCCCAGGCGACAAAATAGGTACAAGCTTTCCACGGGCCATATTCTCGTCTCACCTAAGAAGCGGGGGGAGGGGGGGGAGTGAAATAGATCTCACTCTCTCCAACTTCCCTCCGGCGAAAAATAAGATACGTTATGCTATATGTCTTTTAGGCCAAAGTTCCAATTCAGCACATAAAATTCATCAATAACAATGAGCTGCAACAGCAACTTTGCCCTCCCAACTACCTACTATAGACTTAGATTTAGCAATAGTAATGAGAGTATACTGAACACGGAGGCTTCAGAATTTTAGAGAGTTTTTCCTGAACTGCTAGCGTAGTACTTTTTTCGGCGTCACAGAAAAGAGAAACTGCAAAAGCACAATAATATGTCACAATGCTAAAATTAATTGCTTACCTTCTCAATTACTTCAAACATTTCAGTTTTAAGCAACCGAACTATTGAGAAACAATGAAGTTATCCTAAACATCCCCTTTGCATGCGGGTATGTACATACGCTTTCACTATGCCTTTATTATATACCACTTGTATTGAAAGGGAGCTGAGGAGCTTCTGCCGAGAATTGTTGAGAACACAGAGGTTGGAGAAAGTTACTTCTATCAGACAAATGATTCTGCAAGTGGGCATTGGAAGCTAGCATTTTAGGTAATATTTGAAAACTATCGAGTTGTACATTTAAGGGGCACTTATTCTCCAATTTTAACAATGTGTCTCGACTGCGTTAATTGCTTCGTGCACTTCTCTATTTCCTCAATAACGAATTCTTTAAGTTTTGGCTCTGCTATATTATTATACATTCTCATTAGCATACAACCGTACGCTACCACATTATGCGAAACTCCATATGGCTTCGAAGAGAAGCCCCGTTTGAACCTAGCCGTGATACTTTTGGAATACTTAGACCGAGCAGTAGCAGGCCTTTCTCGGGATCAGAGGGACCGCGCGTTTTAGCTTATAATCTCACCTTCCGGTATCAAAAACATTTGTCCAAGTTGTAATTTCCCGTGAAATCACACCTGTCACGTCTCCTCATGGCGCCACCTATCCTGCCAACTAACATGCCAACTCCATCCTACAAGAAACATGCTCAGGATTTTTTTTGCGCAACACCGACGCCAATAACGACACGTACAAATTTTTTTCGAAAACGGGGCCTTTTATTTTATATTTTAAAAAAGATTGCACTACAGCTCAGGTAAGAAGCTCGAAATAATGGCGCCACCATGACATGCAGATAAAGACGAGGATGGACCTGGGGTGGCTGGTGCTTTCAGAACAAAATAAAATCTACGTTCTCTCGAGTCATTGTGAATGTACGCGGACAGGGGCGACGATTCTGTGTCCCAGTTGCTGACGTGCTGATATGAGATTAGGAAATTAGACCATATTACGTAAAGGCACTGAGTAAGGAGTATTGCTTGCTGGGATTCAGAGGAACAATTTTGTCTGGTAGCTGACGTAACCTAGGCGCTCAAGTCGTATACCTTGCAAACCTAGCTTAGTTTTTGCTAGGAGACCTACGCAATAAACGTACATGCTTCCGGCTAGCGCTCTTTCCTGAGCGAGGCGTGTTTCGTCATCTACGCTACCGAGGAGACTACACACCGTCAGTAATATTGACGGCGTCTGGAAGAGCCAACCCGTTAGAAGAGATAGCGGAGACGACAAATAATATCCTTTCTGACACCTCCATGCAAGACAGCCTGCCGGCACGAAGATAATGCAAGTTGCACTAGATTTTTTCCCTGAAGGTTAATTGAATTGAGCAAAAATCACTGACTACTGTAATATCTGCCTGTTAAAATATTCTAGTGCTTACTATTCAAGTCATTTCTGATGATATTTCTAGGAAAACAAAAAAAAACAACACTCCTGTGGTTTATCTTGCGGTCAGTCGCCTTAATAAAATATAGTCATCAACTTTGTACGAAATTTATTTTTGGTTAGAAATAAATATATTAGGTAAGTACTACTGGAGTGTTGATACAACCGAGGAAAAACATTTTCCCTGCTTTATTTTTCTAATGCCCAGGTGTAGCCATGCAGAGTCACATAGTTTACTGCAACAATCTTTTTCAACACGGGTAAACCTTCTCTTATATTCTGCTTTATCCTCCAAGCACAAGGTAGAGCATTTAGGTTGGGTAAATGCCACATTTATCGTAATAAGGTCGTCATCACTTCGGTTTTCATCTCACTCTGGCATAACAAATTGGAAGGGGGAGGGGGGGGGGAGGGAGGCACTATGCTTTTGTTTGAAGGGCATGATGTCATTCCTTAATTACATTTTTTTGAAGGCTTTTCTCGGGGCTGCTTCTTGGCGTCCATTCATTTTGCTATTCGCTAAATTAGTAATGTTTTATTCGTTCCTTCATTGTCCCACACCTATTCATTAGAAAGCAATCCTGATACACCACAATAGGTGAAAGAATACTCGATTAAAATATAAATCCTGTTTTAACCAAGCCGTACAAGCGTGCCGGAATGCCCTACAGACAGTGTGTCTAACCCAGAATCTAAGGATGGTGGAAGGCTGGATTGTGGTCTCAACCTCCATCTCAAATGAGACATCAGATGGCAGCGCCTGTGGAAGACTGGCGCAGGCCACTAAAAGGGCAACGCGGAAGAAATTAAGGGTTAGAACGGTGGAGGGAATAGACAGGAGAGAGCGAAGACTGGATTTAAGGGCCAGCCCCTTACAAATTCTTGTGGTTACTCTTCCGGAACCCCTGTGGCTTCCGCGGCAGATAGGGTCCTAGCGACGAGAGAGCTTTGGATTCCTATGGTAGAGCAGCCGAACGGCAGCCTGCCAGCTCTCTCAGGTAAGTGATGGGAAAGGGGAGTCGCGGGGTTAGAGGGAGATGTCAACACTTAAGGTAGACGTCCGACAACAAGCACCCATAATTCTGACACTTCCCTTTAAAGCGGTCCATCGAAAGCCTATTTACGCAGTCATTTTGAGTCATGCCTAGTTCTTTGTGTCAACACCACTCATATCTAAGCATTTTTACTCCTTTCTGAGCAGGTGCGTTCGTCCCAAGTCGTAGATTGACATATTAGTGATTTGAAGTCATTTTAGTCATTACTAATCAATATTAGGTATTAGAATTATCAATAACTCGACCTAAATCTATAACTTTTATTCATTACCCATGACCATTAATTGTTTTCATTCTTAATCTCCCGCCTCACACTTCCGCTATTTGCGAGTGACATATCAGCGCAGAGATGCGGCACGCGAACAGATTTTCGCTCCAGGAGCCTATAGAAAGCATTAATATATTAGCACCGCTGGGCCCAGTACAGTGTTGCTATATAAGCGAAGGAGTCAATGCTCCTCGCTTTTGTTCAGCCCTTGCGCTCGGGGATTAAAACGGCTAGGCTTCGTTTCATAAAATTGAACAATGTCTTTTGTAAATAATAGCCGGTGTAGGTTCTGATACCTCAGGCGGCGAGTGCCGAGGCGATTTCCGGTGGTGGAGCGCGCGGGCAGTGGTGTCTGCAGTCTCGTTTTCCCTAGATCTGCACGTACTGGGGTCCGAAGGATGACACGTGTGTCCTGGAGATCCCGGTACTCACAGTAAAATATTGGCTGCGCGTCGAGAGATGCGTCCTTATTCTATATTTCAGGAGGCTTCCCGGGAGTCCGTGTTGGTAACCCGAAAATATAACTCTGCAACGGCGAGCGCTATGGCGACGTCCTCCGTGTTAGTGTAATGTTTGGGGCACGGAAAGTGAGTCCCTGAACATAGGTAATATGATGGTATAATGAGGCTGTATATCATCTCCCGTGGTATGGGCCAGCAACATCCGTGCAGAAGACTCTTTAGCGAGAGCCGTAGCGGTCGTTAAGAGACGGCCTTCGTGAGCCTCCTTCGTCGTTGTGTGGTAAAGGTTGGACCCGTCGCGCATGGCGCCAGTCCTCTAGAGCCTTGGCCCATTCCTCTGCTTGTACTTTTTAGGCAAAATGCAGGTGGTGCAGGAGTCTCTTGCCCACTGACGATTTAAGCTTGCCTCGCGTAGCTTTGGATAGGTGTTCGTCATCCCCATTTCGATGGGCAGTTGACTGAACGTCGTTATGGAGAGATGGAGGTCGCGCTTGTAGAGTTTGTAAAGGATCACCTCTAAGGATCGCATCATATTTCCGCGAACAGAGATAGGGTGTCGATGAATTTATCCTTCTGGGCAACTTTTGAACTTGACTTTCGGAGGCGACACTTAATCTATAGCAGTTTCATAAGGAAAATACTTGAAGTTGCTTTTATCCGAGTTCCTGCAACTTAATTCTGCGCGGGTGTAATGCATAATGCATAATGCACGGCTGGTTTTGCATTCGACTAATGTCAAACCCGAGTTCATATCCCGAGTTGCTAAGCAACTCGGAATATGAACTACAAATAATGATTGATGACCTAGACAGGAAACGTAGAAAGGTAGGCTTGAAAATCAATATGCAGAAGACTAAGGTAATGTTCAACAGCCTCGGGAAGGAACAGCAGTTTACATTAGGTAGCGAAGTACTGGAAGTAGTAGGCGAATATGTCTACTTATGAAAGGTGGTAACCGCAGATCCGGACCATGAAAAGGAAATAAGAATAAGATTGGGATGGACCGCATTTGGCAAGCACTCGCAGATTATGTTTAGCTGCTTACCGGTATCGCTAAAGAGGAAAGTATATAACAGTTGCATCTTACCTGCACTCACCTATGGCGCTGAAACGTGGAGGCTAACCAAGAGAGTTCTACTTAAGTTGAGGACAACCCAGAGGGCTATGGAACGACAAATGGTAGGGTAATATTAAGAGATAGGAAGCGTGCAGAGTGGGTCAGAGAAATAACTCAAGTTACCAACATTCTAGTGGAAATTAAGAAGAAGAAATGAACATGGGCAGGACATGTAGTGCGAAGAGAGGATAACCGATGGTCGCTTAGGGTAACAAACTGGATTCCAAGGGAAGAAAAGCGTAGAAGGGGGCGGCAGAAAGTTAGGCGGGCGGATGAGATTAAGAAGTTTGCAGGGGTCAAGTGGATGCAGCTAGCACAGAACCGGGTTAAGTGGAGTAATATGGGAGAGGCCTTCGCCCTGCCGTGGGTATAGTCAGGCTGCTGCTGCTGCTGCTGCTGCTGCTGCTGCTGCTGCTGCTGCTGCTGCTGCTGCTGCTGCTGCTGCTGCTGCTGCTGCTGCTGATGATGATGATGATGATGATGATGATGATGATGATGAATGTCAAACCGCGACTGTTGACGGCGGGATAGAAGTTACGACTTTTTATGTTAGAAATGAGCGTCAAATCAACTGGGCAAGCGTTGCGAGGTAATACCCTTTCAGCGAACTCACGGCCCACGAGATAAACAGCATTTGGAATGCTTGTCAACATTTCTTACGTTCTGCATGACATGCCCTTACAACCAAGACTCATGTTACTACCTACGAATGGGTGGAGAGCCTTAGAAACTAGAGGACTGAAATAGATTATAAGGATCATCTGCATTGAAAATTGATGATTCGGCAGGTAGAAGTAAAACAGAATCTATTTAATCTTTATGTGAAGTAATGAAATGTGCTTAATGCATAAGGCGCAGTTCATTGCGCCCATAGGGCAGTAATATTTGTGTTCAATCACAGCTAGGTTTTACAGGCCAACAGAAGATTTAGAAGAGCTACACATTGAGTTCTAGAGCTTATGCGCCCGACCAAGCTTTCACCTGTAACAGCACACAGATGATGTAAACTACTACATGCTGGACAGAAAAAGACAGTTAAATAAAAAAACTGCAAACAAATACGTAAATATAAACTTCACCTAAAATGCACGTGCGATTTCATAACATTAATTTCAAAATGATGAATAGTATGAAGTTTTACACACTGCGGCTGGGTTGCTGTGTAAATATTGCAAAAACAAAACTATCTGGATAAATTACTACCAACAAGATCATGTATCTTTTCAGCACTAAAAAAGAAAAGCTGTGCAATGAGCTTGGACATTACGGATTTGCATAGTGAAGCCAACACAAGAACATTGTACGAAAAACAATCTGCTAAATGTGTCGTTTTGTGCCTGAAAAGGTGGCGGTATATTCTCTGCTGTCACATTAGAGCCAAGCGGAAGGAATTCTAAATTAGTCTGCATTGGAATAAAAATGTGGAGAGGTATGTTATAACACAAAACATGGCATAGCTGTCCAAATTCTTGCGCCGAAGGAACACAGGTGCTACTTCATAAGCAATGCGGAAGTTACCAAAGGAGCACACCATTTGCTACTTTGTTAGCCCTTTGACCCTTTTAGGGGGTGGAAAAGTTGTTTTGCACAGTTCTAGTCGACTGCAGCATCTTGAAAAATTTGCAATTCACTGAAATCGGCATTTAATTTGCATAACATGGAATCGCCAGAAACACCGGTAATCTGCTTATGTACGCATGATTTTCGCTGCAGGAGTAATGAGCCAGTATGTTTCAATGCATTTTCTATATTTAGAAGACAACTTACGTTTGTGGTGACTGCTTCTGGGAAGGCCTTTGATCAGTTTTGTCCTCAAATAACATGCTTGTTCGCACGGAAAACAAACCTCAAAAAAAAGCAGAGAATAAAATTTTGGCTGCCATTCTTCCTCACGAAGTCTGAGAGCAATGGACTACACTATAGTGCTCTTTTTATAGAATCTTCATGAGTGATATATATCGTACGCGTAGGTGCATCCTCCTGGATCAAATTCCATTAGAATATGCTGTGGAAGTGAGGAATCGATTTCAATAATTAGATCTAGAAGACAGAGAGCCCGAAGAGATGTGGACTGATGTTGGTGATATAATCAAAGAAGTTGCTACTAAGGTAGTTCCAAAGCAAAAGAAATTCAAGAAAGCAAACTGGTTATCTGAAGAGGCTTTGCAAATAGCTGAGGAAAGGAGGATGGCAAAAGTTATGGGGGAAAGAGAAAGATACAAGGTTCTCAATGCGGATTTTCTGAAAATAGCAAGGAGAGATAAGAATGCCTTCCTGAACATACAGTGCCAAGCAGTTGAGGACAACAGCCAATTAAGGAACACAACAGCTCTGTATAAGACAATCAAAGATATCAAAGGAAGCTTCTGTGCTAAGCTGGGCGTGATAAAGGACAAACGAGGCAAGGACCTCACTGAAGCCTCAGAGATAAAGAAGAGGTGGCAGGAATACACAGAAGAACTGTTCAAGAAGGACCCGAATGTGCAAACCCAACATAAGACGTTTGTGATTACTGATCTCGAGCCGGGCATCCTGAAGAGTGAAGTTGAATGGGCCTTAGCCAGCCTTGCTAAGAACAAAGCTAGTGGAATTGATGGCATTCCAGCTGAGTTGCTTCAAAACCTCAACCATGACGCTGTGAACATTCTGCATACATTATGTCAGAGGATTTGGACAACCCTGCAGTGGCCACATGATTGGAGGAGGTCAGTTTACATCACCATTCCAAAGAAAGGCAGTGCCAAAGATTGTTCCAACTACCGCACGATCGCGCTTATTTCACATGCTAGCAAGGTGATGTTGAAAATCCTCCAAGGAAGGCTGCAGCAGTATGTGGATCGGGAGCTTCCGAACGTGCAAGCTGGGATTCGCAAAGGCAGAGGAACTAGAGACCAAATTGCCAACCTTCGCTGGATCATGGAAAAAGCAAGAGAGTTCCAGAAACCCATCTACTTCTGCTTTATTGATTATGCGAAAGCGTTTGACTGCGTAGATCACAGCAGATTGTGGCAAGCTCTCCAAGAGATGGGAGTTCCAATTCACCTCATCTGTCTCCTCAGGAATCTGTATGAAGGACAAGAGGCCACAGTCAGAACTGGGCATGGTCTTACTGATTGGTTTTCGATTGAGAAAGGAGTGAGGCAAGGCTGGATACTGTCGCCCTGCCTATTTAACCTATATGCAGAGTGCATCGTGAGGAAGGCCGGTCTGGACGAGTCTTCAGCTGGAGTGAAGATTGCTGGAAAACGTATCAACAACCTTAGATATGCGGATGATACCACTTTAATGGCAGAAAGTGAAGTGGAGCTCAAGAGACTTTTGATGCGCGTAAAAGAAGAGAGTGAGAAGTTTGGGCTTAAACTGAACATTAAAAAGACAAAGATCATGGCGTCTTGCCTTATCAAGTCCTGGAGCATCAATGGACAAGAAGTGAAAGCTTTGACAGATTTTCTCTTCTTGGGCTCCAAGATTACCTCGGAAGGAGACTGCAGCCATGAAATTAGGAGACGCCTGCTTCTGAGAAAGAGAGCAATGGTTAGCCTTGACCGCCTAGTAAAGAGCAGAGTCATTAGTCTGCTAACCAAGATCCGTATAACTCGTGCTATGGTCTTTCCAGTTGTGATGTATGGATGCGAAAGTTGGACTGTGAAAAAGGCTGACCGCCGAAGAATTGACGCGTTTGAATTGTGGTGCTGGCGAAGACTCTTGAGAGTTCCTTGGACTGCCAGAAGATCAAATCAGTCAATATTGTCGACCATAAACCCTGACTGCTCATTGGAGGGTCAAATTCTAATGTTAAAGCTCAGCTACTTTGGTCATCTGATGAGAAGAGAGGAGTCGCTGGAGAAAGATTTGATGTTGGGAAAGGTTGAGGGTGGCCGGAAGAGGTAGGCAGCGAACGCGATGGTTAGATGGCATCCTCTAGGCACTGCAGATGAAGTTATGTGATGTTAGGAAGATAGTGAGAGACCGGAAAGCGTGGCATGACATGGTCCATAGGGTCACGAAGAGTCGGACATGACCGAACGACTGAACTGAACTCAACTGAGGCGCATCCTCATTTATGCATTTCAGTTGTAAACAGCCTGTAGAACAACTACCAGGACGAATAATTGACACACGTTTTCTCAGTTAAACCATTTATAATATGAACACATGAGCTGTAGTTTCTGATATAAATGTGGCGCCATCAAAGAGCAAACACAAAAATTAGCGCAGTTTAACCACGGCCTTCTCGATAAGCTCCAATGCAACTTGGCGGTTGGTAGCGAGGGCCGCGGGTTTGGGGCGTTATCTAGGAGCTGATGTGTCAAATAGCAGATGTTTAACTCTACATCCTAAAATACCTAACCATAACTAAAGCATTCGCGTGTTGTTTAATAGTTAAACGCTCTGCTACTGAACCCAAGAACATGGTTTTGAACCCAACCGGCTACTCCGATTGTTTTTGTAGTCTAAAATGATCACAAGAGCTCAAGGTCTGTCATTGGGCTGTCACGAGCTTAATCACTCCTTATGCATGCTGGAAAACTTGAAATGCCCATCGAAAAGACTCGGGGAGATAGACCCACTATACCATACTTAGCTTAAATTAACCGCTCGAAGACACGTGGCTGTGACCTCAAAAAAGAGCTTAGCTGGTCAAAACACCAGCACAACCTAGGACAGTGGGAAAATTTTTTTGGTCGGTGGTGGTGAGCGTATGATTGCTTTGCCCTTAAAAGATTACAGGATTGGAATCATGTCCATGGTTTTCCTACACTCTTAATCTGGTCCCACATACGTTCCGCTTATAAGTGGAACATTTTAAAAAGTTCCACTTATTAAGCAGAACGTTTTTGAACGTTCCACTTATAACTGGAACCTATGTGGAACGAGAAGACGAGTGTATGAACGTAGACCAGCTTAACCTATTGAATTCTGCCTGTGCTCTTCCTGTGCCGCGTATTCGACTGTTGTAGCTATAAAAGTGCGATTTTTGCACAGTGTCAGCCAGATAATGATTTGTAATTATTGGCTGCTTGTTTCCGCAGGTAGAAAGTGCTCGATAGATAGTGTATATCCCCAAACTGGGGCCTCAATTCTTGTGGGCCTCCCCTCTGAACTTGGAAGCCAATGATAAAAAGAATGCCGTAACCAACTACGCTTCCCGTGTGAATACACATCCTTCCAAGGATACTTTCCCGCGGAGCAATAGAATGAAGACAGCTGCCTCCTGCTATCGTTTTCTTTATCTTATAGAATACACCATTATGAGACAGGCTATTGAGACGGCCATGCACTGAGCGAACAGTAGCGCGCGAAGAAAACCATCATTTCTGCTTGTGTGCCCTAGCATATAAGGTTAGTGGCTGTGGTCTCGACAGGACAGTGATGTTGAAAGTTATAAAACGTTCCAGGTATTTGAAAGTAGATGAGAATGGAAAATAATTTTGTTTACAGGATTGGGAAGAGCCGGTTTAGAGAAAGTCACAGCGACAATATTAATGAAGGAGTTTTAAGTAAAATGAAACAGGGCCCCTATTCAGAGTTTGCGTTGTCATCGAAAGTGTCACTATTTCCCCGATCTCGAGACAACTGATTGGTGGAATGCCGCCACATGATCATGCCACTTCTTCCGGTTTCGTAATGGCAACACCTGGATCCGTCATTGGCGAGTTGGGTGATATCTCTGGTGCCAAATGGTGTCGAACATTATGGTATCGCATTGCTGGCAACTACCAACTAGCCAAGCAACATAGCCTGCCAAATGGTGTCTGGTAGATACAGAATGCATCTCGTGCTTTTATTACTTCACACACCTTAGTGTGTTTATGGCGTCGTCATCCTAATGCGCTACTAATGCACTAGTTTTCACCTAGAGGATGTAAAGCGCTTACTAAATGCGTCGGCGCGGCGCATTTGGTGACAGTGCAAACATTTCGCAAAATTTCGCTGAAAGGGGTAGAGAGCGCAATAGAAAATCCTGAAGAGGAAAAGGGAGATAAGAGAGGGATGTGAGGAAGATGGACAGGGTTCTTCTCACTTTCTGGGAGACAGTGATGGAGTGTTGCGCGATAAGGCGCAGACAACGCTTCGCTGAGTGATCTTTCTTACGCTTCCATTTAATAAAGAACGGAGGAATAAATTCAACAAGACGGAAGAACTAAAAATTAATAGTTGTGTCGTCGCTTGCTCTACATAGTGGGCGGCACTTGTGTCGGTAAATATTCGCACCCTCGAAACATGAAGCTTCTGGTAGGAGAACTGACAAGTTACTTGTGCTCAAAAAATTAACTGCGTGGCTACCACCGATGACGAAATTCCAAGGAAGGATTTGAATCCTGCGTGGAAACTAATAACATGATATACGACGCAGTGTATTCTACCCCCTTTATTCGATCTCTTCGGGTATAGCATTAAAAACGCAGGGCAAAACATTTTAGGTATGGGTACTTTGCATGAAGTAGGGATGACTAGTAAATGCTTTCCGCTAGATTTAGCAATACCTATTTTGCTATACAATGCAAACATTAGTTACGACAAGCTCTCCCCCTTTGCTATATTTCTTATCGCTGCCAATTTGCGCTGATGGGGTACTGCCAAATAAAGGTGTTATTCTGATCTTATAGCGGGATACAAGGTACGGAAAAAAGTAAATCACGAATAAAATTTTTTTTTAAGCAAACAATTTATAGGAATGAAACTGCTCATTTATCCACGTGTTTCATTAGGACGTACTAAAGTTACTTGTATATATTCTGTATATTATTGTAAGCTGTATTTTGATTCAAAAATAAACTTTCAACTTCAACTTCAACATGTAGTCAGCTTTAATACAAAACAGCGCGAACATTATGAAAGAATTTTATTCCTTTTTTCTTCGTGAACATCCTCTCAAGTACCTTCTTGCGAAATTCAGATGCGAGCACATCCCACGATATTTGGTAGAGATAATGAAGTTTTCCGTCCAAGTTAGAAATTTTCACCACAGCCAGAGACGAAAGCCCTACAGTCATGCCCCGGCCCCTGGGCTCTCTAGTTCTGAAACGCACGGCTGACACCAGAAATTTTTTTCTTGTATACACTTCTTTTGTTTTGTATAAAAAAAATGATACGAAGTACGGCGAAATAGCCGCCTTCCATAGAGGGCTTCAGCCCAAAACCGGTAGGTCCGGTGCTTACTTCATGTAGCCCTTATTAAAGCAGCGCCCCTGCAAAGGTCCTGTATTTCCCATCCGAGCAATAAGCGAGTTCTGTTGTACATTGTCCTCTCTCGTGGGTGCGTGATCGTTATCTTAATGAAGATGATTGTGTTAAGTTGACCACCGCATGTTTGGCATTGTCCACACTTACGCAAAGTGCTCGCACTCTCTGTTAAGCCAGGTAGAAAACTCCGCTTTGTTTCCGGGCTCTGGTTCAGAACCCTCTGGCACCGGTCTGTTCAAGACGAAAACAATGCGTACTGTGTTCCAACTGGCAGAACAAAACAATTCAGAGAACACCTAAACGAGATTTAGTGGAGAGCTTCATTATTTATGCCTTAGTTGCCATTAGAAGGCTATAGATATAAAACGAGCTGGCAGCATAGACGCCTTTGGTGATTGCGTACAAGGCCTATAATGATACCGCTCCACAGCTTCGCGCGTTTTAGCTAAAATGTTTCTGGTGTGGTGTTAACTTACAGTGTAACTCAACGTTTTATAATTTTAGCGACTGCTTTATGTCCTCTTGTACTTTTCGTAATTTTAGAAGTCATGTATTCTGGCCATTTCGCCGATTTATTATTGTTTTCTGTTAATTTAAATCAGAAAACAATTTCTGACTGCGCTGTGCTTTTGCACGCTATCATGGCGGTACTGTTTTGGCGCAGTCAGATTACCGCTATGAGTTTTGGTCTCCCGGTGGTTTTCGTTTTTTTTCAGCAGCGTGCTCACTGCGATTTCTTTTGTATATGATCATATTTGTTCCAAATTTGCATGCTCCCGCCAGTCATAATATTAGTGACAGTGCAATCGAAAGCTATATTAATTAAGAACATTGAGTAAATATCGATTACCAGAGAGCTCGATATTTGTCAGCACTCAGCAGCGTTCTAGAAAAAAAATTCTTGAGCTAGCCTTTACTTTCCCATCGCTGCCTTTGGTTATATGCAAGTGAAAACTGCGTTATGGCTCTCGGATGGAGATAGGCACGTTATAGGCGCAGCTTATTCTCTGGAGCATTCGTTAAAGACTTGTAAGCGGGATTCTCCACAATGAAGCCTGCCACCGATATGAACCAACTGTGAGGATCAACAGTGCAACTGTCAATAATTGGTCACGATATTTGGAATGGCTGAATGTGCTGCCTATCAAACGCCTGAAGTGGCTTTTAAAAGAATTTATAACTGGTGCAAAAACTAGTTTGCTTGAAAACCTCAGTTGTCGCTCTACTTTTTTGGTGAAGGAGCATAACGGGTGGCGCGAGCTGGCACAAATCGATTACTGTAAATGCAACCTTAAGAATAAGCGGCTCAAAAGTCACCAAGACCAAAAAGCAGTGCTATATTTGTCCAGGGAAGCGCATCAATTCTTAGAGCCGTATAAATGCATCAGCTTCTGTTGACTTCCACAAAAGTCACGGCCTAAATAAATTGCACATTTTATTATTTACGCTCTTTTCCGTTACTGCCTGCTTTTCCCTTGTAAATTTATTGCTCACTCTTTACAAAAGCATACGTGTTCTTCTTTACGCAAAATCTACGAAGCTTTATGTTACCTCTGTTTCTGCTTTTTACGTCAGCATACATTGCAAATGTTCACAGCTTGCTAAGAGCTCACGTTTGATTTAAGGGCGGTGACTTTGCACTGCTTTATTTCGCTGTGGAATGGCCAATATTCCGACACAACCATTTCACGTGATATGCTACTGGGTATCCTGCCTCTTCGTGTTTGCCTCTGCTGATTGAAAGTTCATATCATTGCGTGCATTTTAATAGTTAAGACCGCAGAAAACTGCTGCCAAAAGCTTTATAGCTTTTTGAGACGGTTTGTGTAATTTTGTTTTAATGTATTGCCCATGGTTTACGCACAAGAGATGAGTTTAGTAGCTACCTATTTACTGAAATTTATTAAAATTTAACTATTTATAGCTGGTCAAACCTTCAACTAGCCAACGTGACTACCACCTTTTCAATCCTTCGCCCTAATATGAAGATAAGCACGCGCTCAATGAACCTCTTATTAGCTTTATAGTATTTCGCAAGCTTTCACTGGCAAGATTGCCTTCACATTAGCTATTTATAACCTGGATAAGTCTACTTTTTTTAATGTGCGTCCCGTAAGAATCCAATAACCTGAAAATGTATGCTATGAATTCGGATTGCAGACTAATGCTGCAAAGCTCTGTAAAGACTGACTAACCAAAAATGCGTAATTGGGATGAAGCCTCCTACCAATCGTATTTATGCTCATCAGCGCTTGAAACGCGAATGGGCTTGTATTTAAGAGATGTACGGACAAAAAGGGGAGAGGGACGAAAAAAAAGTTGATTCTGCCACCTCCCAGCACTGGTTTCTTCAGCATACAACGTGCTGAATTTCTTGCTGGCGAGAATGTGATTAGGATACATGATATTGATAAGAATGGTGGTCACCATGATTTGTTCTATATCGAGCAAGGCTAGCTTGGCCTCAGCACCAAAGGTCCAATTCAACCACATTATGTTTAAGACCAGATTAATGCATTGGTCGCGGAAAACACGGATTGAAGAATTTTTATTTTTATCGGGGCTTGTTACAGCTATAGCTGGGTGCCTATCATTAGGCCGGAAAAGAACACTCGTATTCCGTAAGCAGCGATATGAAGGAATTTCAAGTACTTCTTGAGGAAGGTGCCATGAAAGGAATGCTCAGTGCCAGTTACATAAACATGTAACGTTTACAGATTAGATTTAGCAGGTCCTAGCGTGCAGTCTCCATCAATTGTCCGGCCGGCCGAGTTGTCATCACGTTTTCAGTTTTTATAAAGATGGAAGTCATTATTTCTGGCTGGCTTATTTTTGTCTACCCAGAATTATTGTTTCCGTCACTAGACCTCAGTTAGTATGAGAAGTATAAAGTCTATCTCCTAACGTTTCATAACTTTCGCAGCTATTTTATAGACGTGCTCACGCCGCAACTTCCCGTCGGCAGCCAGATGTTTTGTATCCATCGCGAAAATTTCACGATAGTTCCCAGATGCTGCAAATGATTCGTTGCCCCGGGCCTCGACTACTCGTAACTTCTTGCGCAATCTAGCCAATAGTAACCCGGTATTGGTGGCGCATTCACGGATTCCACAACAGCAATGCCCCGCGAACTTAGCAGGCATGCAGAGAATGTTTCGTCAGCCCGTGATGAAATTCAATTTCTGAAGGTCAGTGCCAGTAGTAAAAACGTTGCAGGGAACCAAACCTCCCATACATTGCCTGCAATGTAGGATAAGCGCTGTCGAGAATAATATTTGCCCATTTTTACATGTTTTATTTATATAATCTTGAGATAGCCTTTCCATTTTGTAGCTACGCGAAACTGGATGAGAGCGGCATGGAACGCGCTGGAGACGGGAGGACTTTTCGCAATGTTTTAAGTTGATTATATTTTTATTGCTATGTATTAACGGATCGCTGCTAGAATTGAGCTAAACCTAGAGCACTGAGCACCCCTAACACATCGCACTTATAGCGCTATACGTATCCCAACAAAGGCACCCAAAAAATCATTTGATTTAAGCCGTTGACCGCATGTCTTGAAAAATGAGGCATTCCTCTTCATCACTATCACGTGCAAGTGTCAGTTGAGCTTAAACCTCACTTATTAATAACCTAAAAATACACCATTCTTTTTTCTTTTTTTGATCTTGCGTGTTCTTTTAACAGCTCCTGTCACTTGATTACGCCAAGGTGACTCGTCCTTATTTGTACTCTAATAACCCCTAGAGTCGCCAATAACTATTGAGCGCAATAGGCCACAACACACTACACTTCCAGGCAGCATCATATATTACACTGGCCTGAGAATCATCTACACTTTTTGTTCTTTTTACAGTATTTCTACAAATTTTTGCTTCACCTCGAAAAACAGTAACGTCGAAATGCTGGTTTTAAAAAACTGAAATTATTAATAAGTAAAAATTTGAATAATTTAGTGCTTTCTATTTTAATTTGTTTAGTGACACCTATAAAAAAAACAAGGATAGAATGTGCTGAACGAAGGATTAAATTGTTAGGTCTTCTCGTAATGAATTCTGGGCGGCTTAGGAAGGAGGACCCGTAATATACACGGAAGACAGTATATCCGATCCGCCTGGTTACTTTAACTATTTTTATTTGACATATTTGAGGCAATAAATCATGAGCGCCTAATACGGTCAATTCGGGATTGTGTTCATTGATGTTGGGTATATGGGTTTTTGTGACTGAGGCGATTTGCGTTATCTTGAAGAAATCAAACATAGTGTTCTTACGGTTCAGTTTTCACACACATGTAGGAGATATATGAAGTAGCGCTCTTTAGAAATAACTCGCCAGTTCGTTGTTGTTAAATATGGTAAGCACAAGGACCACCCATCAAATACGGGCGTCATATGGAAGTCGTAAAATGGCTCTACTTAAAGAGAAATAGCTAAGTTTTCTATTCCTGATGTCGCTGGGCAATAGGACATGAAGCGGCAAAATTACGTTGTACTAAACTATTTCCTAATGCTAACTCTCTATTAAATTAAAAACTTCGAGCCTCATAAAGGTTTTTGTTGAATAATAGCGTTTTCTGTGATGCCTAATGAGCAATATAATAAGTTATGGAGGCGGTCGCGTACAGACTTGGATAATAGTAAGAACTCGCGATTTTCGATGCCTTCAGGAGTACTTGGAGTGTTTCTGTACTCATCAACAACAATTGCATTGAAGTGAAAGTTTTTATTTCTTCTGGAACATTCTTCAGTCATTGATGTCTAATAGAAGAGCTTACCTATTTCACAGCATCGATGATGCTTGCGAGCAATAGCGATAACCTTATAATACACAGCCGTGCTGCTTAAGACTAGCTACTGTGCTTACAAGCAAGCTCGTTGGCCTCTTTATTTCTGCAGAGGCGCTAAATCTGTTTCATTGAAAACATTGAAGGACTCTTAGGCTTCGCCTTAAAAATAGACGTGATAGCGCGCACACTCATTGCCTGGCCTGTTTTTATTCTGATGTTACTGTGATCATATACGCTTATTTGCCTAATATTTGACGAAGCTGTCGTTTCAGTTTGACATTTTTGGCTTTATTGACCAACTCAGCTTCAGCGTTACGTTTACGATTGTCTGAAGGTCAGTAGTTTCTTGACAACGATAACATTTCAGCTCGACATCTTCGCGTTACGGGCAGACTAGCTTTGCCTTTGCGATTTTAAGCAACATGCTGACGTTGAAGCTACGCTTCCTCGACAGACACTCGGCACCTCGCTTCCATTCTATTGCTAGTGCTTCGACTGCCCGCTTTCGCTTCAACCGTATAGCTGCCTCAGGCGGAGCTTTCTTCTCCCCCTTTTCGACATCCGTCTCACGACTTTTTCTAGGCCGTCAAACAACACCAACTCTAGAACCACATTCTCAAAAGAAGCGCTCACAATATCGAACACATCTGGCACAACGCCAGACAAAGTTACCGCACTAGTACTAGAGACAGGTTTCATCACACGTGTTCAAACTTCACGACATACACGCGAGATTATTCGTCTACACCGCGCTTATTTCGACCACTATTCATCAATCAGATCTTATTAATCAGACAACCAGTGATACCACCGACAACCTCCTATCAGTCAACCAACAACTACGTTTGTCATATACAGTCGATACAGGGCTTCCATCATTTTTCCTGGTGAGGCAATCTTGGTAGACGTATTGGATCTGTATTTTCGGTCTTTACCGCATGACAGTGCCACCGAAATTTTACCGCGGGCCAGTTTTTTTACTCGTCCTTGAAAGCTCCCTCTCGAACCGGGGTATGGTGATGGGTTTTTGGCAAAACGAGGTCAGTATGCTTCTATTCATACTCTCGCTTCTCATCCGGCTGTGATCAGACAGTGCGGGACCTTCTTACTGAATCCTAGGATCCGAACAATCAGTGTCATGAAACGAAGTTACATGTGAAGCAACTCTTTGGAAAGAGGCTGAGAAAAGACGAAGGGACAAGTACGGCGCTAAACCAACAGCAGCTTATTAAGGATGATATCATAATGTATGTCCCGACATTGCAAAAACATGGGGAAAAATTAATTGATATCACTATGAGCATACACAAATTTTATTTATACCTCATATGCCCCTGTTGGGGTTTCACATGAAGGGTGGGCTGCTAAACTTTATTGCTGGGTCTATCAATGAATACTTTTAAGTGTGCTAGTAAGCTGATCTTTGTGATGGCGACAACCCGGCTGCTTTTTAAGACAATGAAGAACAAGGTCAATCCAAGCCACGAATACCAAGGTTGCCTGCAGCCCCCTTAACATATTGTAATGCTCCTTAAGCCTGTGGTTCGATAATGACAGGAGGGGCCGATTTATAGTAATTATTGAATTAATAAATAATTATTGCCTCCATCCATGACGTTTTGTAGACGTCAGTATAAGAAATAACTTGCAGAATTCAAACACATAACATAATAGAGTGCGTTCTAACCTGGTGACTTGACTTTTTCGGCAAAACAGTAAATTCATGAATATATTCTTTAGTCTTCAGAAATAACTTCCAGAACTCAAACACAGAACATAATAAAGAGTACGTGTCGCAAACCAGATTCTAACCTGGTGACTTGACGTTTTCGGCAAAACAGTAAATTAATCGATATATTCGTTAGTCTTAATTATTGGAAGGACGGGGTTTCTTCACGTGCTGCATTTTTACAAGTGAGGGGAAATGTACTCCCGAGTCTCGAATGACCCTAATGCAACACGCGGCAAATATATCGAATAACGTGAGCGGAGCAACACGGCGGACGCTGCAGTATTTCATTTCACGGTGGAAACATTTGCCAGGGCTGTTAGAAAGCCGCAAGAATTGCACATAAAACGCTTATCAAAACTCAGGCATCAGTAATTCATCGATACAATTTCATTCAAATATTCCAGTGAGTGGTGCGATCCAAAGTCAGCCTAAGCTGGAGGCAGATGTTGGTGTGGGTAGGCTGTTTCTATTTGCAATCATTAACCCTAAGATACTGCAAGCACGCGAGGTAGCGTGCTGGCGTTCTCACCAGGAAGGCTGGTACTGCACTAGCGCGCATATTCTCCTTTCTTTTGCTTTCTAACCACTCCCGCACACATAACACACCGCTGCTTTCCGTAAGCGTGACTTAGGCCTAAAGCCTGGTTTCTCAGTCACTTTCTCTTGTGCTCGGAGGAAACACGCACCGACGTATCTGAACAGGTTATCTGAAGACGATAAACCCTGGTTCGCCAATGACAAACTTATCTTCGGCGTACAAAGCTTTTCGGCCTAAACAAGCACTGAATAAGCTTGTGTCTACACGAAACTAACAGGGCATCAGGAAAACCTCTGGGAAGCTACGCCGTGACGACATTCCGTTGTCGATGCTTGCTTTTCTGCAACCACCTTTTTTTCGCCACTTGACTATGGCTGAAGTGAAAACCATTAATGAAAAGCCAGGTAGTCAAGTGTTTTGCATGCCGCCGAGCCACCTAAGAAGCTCTTGGTAGCTGGGGCAGCAGAGCGGCATCGGTTGCTTGTTAACCATGTTGTGGTGATCGGTCCATAGTTATTTGAAGTCCATTTTATAGCTGTGCCATCCATTCAGGCGGACAAGAAGAAAACGATTATATCCCAGCATATTCCTACACCAGATGGTAGCGGTGGCATAGCGGCAGAACATCCGCCTCGCATGCAAGAGGACAAGGGCTCAAATCCCGGTGCCACACAATTCTCCACCGGATAGAAAAAAAAGTCCGCGTGTTGATGGAATTGCATAAACAGGTTTGGGGTGCGACCTCATACCGGTGAACACCTCCGGAAACGCACTCTCTCACCAGAACATGAGTTGGCCACCCTGGTGCAGTAATTGGCCGCAACCTCTCATGATTAGTTCCATAAAACCCCGGCCCTCAGTCACCAGCGGCTGCGGAACATCTGACCACGGCGGCGGTCACACCTGTGACGCAGCAGGGGGTGCTAAGAACTTCTGGCTCCGCTGGACAGGCCGCCATTGGAAACTGACCCTGGCGATGTTTAACGCTAGAACCCTAGCTAGTGAAGCTAGTTTAGCAGTGCTGTTACAGAAACTAGCGGATATGAAATGGGATGTCATAGGGCTTGGTGAGGTAAGGAGGCTGAATGAGGCATATACTGTACTGAAAGATGGGCATGTACTGTGTTATCGAGGCTTACCGGAGAGGCGACGACTAGGAGTAGGTTTCCTTGTCAATAAGTACATAGCGGGTAATATAGATGAATTCTATAGTATTAACGAGAGTGTGGCAGGCATCGTAATTAGGCTTAATAAGCGGTATAAACTGAAGGTTGTACGGTCCTATGCACCTACATATAGTTATGATGACCAGGCAGTTGAAAGCTTCTACGAATATGTAGAATCAGCAATGCGAAAGGTAAAGACGCAGTATACTGTACTAATGGGCGACTTCAATACCAAGGTAGGGAAAAAAGAGGCACGAGACACAGCAGTAGGCGGCTATGGCATTGGTTCTAGGAATAGCCGGGGGGAGTTACTAGTTGAGTTTACAGAGCGCAATAACTTAAGAATCATGAATACCTTCTTCAGCAAACGAAAGAACCGGAAATGGACAAGGAAAAGCCCTAACGGGGAGACTAAAAATGAAATTGACTTCACACTGTGTTCAACCCCCGCCATTATGCAAGATGTATAGGTAAACGGGAAGGTGCGATGCAGTGACCAAAGAATGGTGAGGTCCCGAATTAGCTTAAATCTGAAAAGGAACGCAACATATTAGTAAGAAAGAAACCCATCAACGAATTAGCGGTGAGGAGGAGGGCAGAAAAGCTCAGGATCTCGCTACAGAATAGATATTCAGCTCTAACCGAGGACGAGGACAATACTCTAGACGCAATGAACAATAATTTCAGAGATATCATTACTGAGTGCGCTGTAGAAGTAGGCGGCAGGATAGTTAGAGAGGATACATATAACCTGTCTAAGGAGACGAAAGATTTGATTAAGAAACGCCAAAGTATGAAAGCTTCCAATCCAACAGACCAGATAGAATTGGCCGAGATATCAAAGATAATCAATAAGCGCAAGGTGGCCGATATAAGGAAGTATAACGAGAAAATTGAGCATGCTGTAAAGAACGGGGGAAGCCTTAAAGCGGTAAACAAGAAATTGGACATAGGCAAAAACCAGATGTATGCGATAAGGGACAAGGCGGGCAACGTCATCACGAATATGGAGAAGATAGTCCAAGTAGCCGAGGAGTTCTATACAGATCTCTACAGTAGCCAAAGTAGTCAGGACCGTAATAAGATTGACTTTAGGAAAAAACCAGTGACGAAGGACGAGGTCAAGAAAGCATTAAAAACTATGAAAAGGTGGAAATCAGCTGGAGAAGATCAGATAGCTACAGATTTGTTGAAGGACTGGGGGGATATCGTGCTAGAAAAACTGGCCACGCAGTATACGCAGTGCCTTGTGTCATCGACGGTACCGTAACCATGGAAGAATGCAAATAATATCCTCATTCATAAGAAAGGGGACTATAAGGACCTTACAATTACAGCCCAATCAGCTTACTGCCAGTTACGTATAAGGTATTTACTAAGGTAATCTCTAATGGAATCAGCACAACCTTAGACTGCAATCAAGCAAACGATCAAGCAGGTTTTCGGAAACGATACTCTACTATCGATCATATCCATACCATCAATCAGGTGATAGAAAAATGCTCAGAATATAACCAACCCTTATACAAAGCATTCATTGATTACGAAAAAGCGTTTGACTCAGTTGAAACTTCGGCGGTTAAGCAGGCATAGCGAAATCAGGGTTTAGACGAGCCGTACGTGAAAGTGCTGGAAGATATATATAGTGGCTGCACAGCAACCATAGTTCTGCATAAAGAAAATAACGAAATTCCCATAAAGAAAGGTGTTAGGCAAGGATCGACACAATCTCCCCAGTACTATTCACAGCTTGCTTAGAGGAAGTATTCAGAGACTTGGAATGGGAGCAGTTAGGGATAAGGGTAGATGGAGAATACCTCAGTAATCTGCGATTTGCTGATGACATTGCCTTGCTAAGCAACTCGGGGGATGCACTGCAAATAATTATTGATGATCTAGACAGGAAAAGTAGAAAGGTAGGCTTGAAAATCAATATTCAGAAGACTAAGGTAATTTTCAACAGCCTCGGGAGGGAACAGCAGTTTGCATTAAGTAGCGAAGTACTGGAAGTAGTAAGCGAATACGTCTACTTAGGACAGGTAGTAACCGCAGATCCAGACCATGAAAAGGAAACAAAAAGAAAAATAAGATTGGGATGGAGCGCATTTGGCAAGCACTCGCAGATTATGACTAGCAGCTTACCGGTATTGCTTCTTACCTGTACTCACATATGGGGCTGAAACGCGGAGGCTAACCAAGAGGGTTCTACTTAAGTTGAGCACAACTCAGAGGGCTATGGAACGAAAAATGGTAGGGGTAACATTAAGAGATAGGAAGCGTGCAGAGTGGGTCAGAGAAATAACTCAAGTTACCGACAGTCTAGTGGAAATTAAGAAGAAGAAATGGACATGGGCAGGACATGTAGTGCGAAGAGATGATAACCGATGGTCGCTGAGGGTAACAAACTGGATTCCAAGGGAAGGAAAGCGTAGCAGGGGGCGGCAGAAAGTTAGGTGGGCGGATGAGGGTAAGAAGTTCGCAAGGGTCAAGTGGATGCAGCTAGCACAGAACCGGGTTAAGTGGAGAAATATGGGAGAAGCCTTCGCCCTGCAGAGGGTATAGTCAGGCTGATGATGATAATGACTCAAGAACTACAATATGATGCTCGTGGAAACAGAATCCAGTAAAACCAACCGATGAATACGAACGATATACTTTACCATTGAGAAAATCTTTTCCTGTTATGGCCACAGAGTTATCAAGTGCCTAACTTTTACACAGGTAGGTAAAAACGTCGTGCAAAGACGCTCCACACTTCGTCATTTCGAACATGCTCATACTACATTGCACTTTAAGGCATGAGTTTCTTCACGCGCATCAAGAATAGAGGAGTGTTTTCGAGGTAGAAATTATTAGAATGCAACAGGTACGCGCGCTACGGCGAAATTAAATAAAAATAAAAGAATAAATAAAAAAGAGTAAGAAAGAGTAAATAAAAATAAAAGTGCGCATTAACGTCCCGCATTCAAATCGTAGTGGACGATTCGACGGCAGGCCTAGCAGTAATATTTTTGATTTATAAAATTACGCAAAACACGCAGATTTATAGAACACGCAGGCACGTCCTTACGGCTTAGTTAAAGCGGGACTTTATATGTGGGCTGGTAGCTTACGCTCTCGCGTCACACCCTTAAAGGCTGAGATTGTGACCTCAATAACATGACGCCCTGCACTGATAGGGTTGGATAAGGGAATAATGTAGCGGGCAAAAGAAGTTTGCTCTTCCATCAAGGTTTACCGAGTGCTAAACGACAGCTAACATTATTGCCCGCAGAGCGGCTTCAAAAGTAAGAGTTAACCAAAAATGCATAACTTAATTAGAGTAGCGACCGTTATTGTTGACTTGAATAGGTCTGGTTAAATAAATTTTCTAGAATATTGGTTGTGGGAAAGGTTCTGGCGGTGGGTATTTTAATTTTACTCTCGCAAATTCAGCTATTATTGAGTATTTTTGTTTCAAAGAACGGAGCATGCAGTCTGCGTTATCATCGCATAAATTATTCACTTTTTTAGGTCAACCCAAAAAAGAAAATACGTCCCCAATATTTAAACCATATTTAAAAGACGACTATAATAACGAAAAATATATTTTTGTCAGAGTGGCATTCGGCAGAGTTTAGCGCACCAACAACGAACACGCAAAAGAGAGGACCGAATGGGATTGTTCTTCTAATGCTTGCTTTTTATTGCGGTGCCACATAAGCAGCTCGCCAAAATTCGTAGCTTTTTAAAATAATGTCTGTCCATGATTCTATGAACGATTCATATGGCAGATTACTTTTCCAAGCCACTTACGCTACTGACATGTAACGAACCTTGGGAGCTTTAATACATCTCGCACGCTAAAGAACCCCAGTCTGTCGAAATTTCCGGAGTCCTCCACTACGGCGTCTCTCATAGCCTGAGTCGCTTTGGAACGTTAAACCCCACAAACCATACCAAACCAAACTTCTCGTATTAAACATTGCCATGATTGTTTCTTGTGAGCTTTTTTTTATATAGTAACTGCGTAATTCACGGCACGTGCGGCTGAGAACAGAGCCACACATTTCGAAAGCAACTTTCTAATTGCACCAAACGCAAGCGGCTGTAGGGTTTTCATTGCTGGACGCACTAAAGATCATATTTTTGCAAATACGGCACTAGGTTTACGAGGAAAGCATTGCCACAAGTCACTAACTTATCTTCAGCAGTGAAGAAAGCATGCTCCTCAGAGTCAGCTCAGTGGGCGAGCATTTTTTAGCATGAAACCGAAATGCCACTAATTTACACAGACAAATGTCGGAGCGTTTAGTCGACAGGATAATGATACGCATCAAGCGGGGCTCATAACATGCTTGTTGTTTTATAGGACTTCTTAGAATGGCTCTCTCGCTCCTAGACGTAGTCTCTAGATGACATTGCGATGCAATTTTCGCGACCTCAGTCGACATCTGGGCATTGCATATGTATAGTACTTTTGCTCCGCAGACTACAGACGACGACGTCGCTTACTCGACGAAAGTGGGTGCCACACGTCAAATATACTGGCGTGCAGATTACTGAATCGACATCCAAGCAGACTGGAGTTGAAACCAGTGCAATAGTAAACTATTTCAGTTTTTTTACGTCATGGATTGACTTCGCAATTGTTTGCGTATTGGTAATAACTCTCAAATAAATTCGAAGTGCTCGAAATTTCCTCACATTCGAGATGCGCAAGAACGCACAGCGCTAGCGATCTTGGCATCGCTACAAACGCTCCGGAGGCGAGTTGTAGTGGTGTGTGGATTAACTCGCATGACAGATGCATGCAGATACAGGAGGGCGATATCAGGTCAGGCTAGCAGGCAACGTCTTGCTAGAATTATTACAGGCAAAGTACAAGCTATTGAAATAGACTCGTATCTGGTATTGACAGTGTCGAGCGATTTGATAACATGCAGGGCCTTCCTTTCTTGCTGCCTTCTATTGCCAGTAAGCGAGAAAGGCTCGATAAAAAAACCAGTTGTATATCAGTAGTAACTAAACTTAACTGGTCCTTGTTCATATAAAACGTGGAGAGCAGAATTCATTCCCAAGAACGTATTACGCTGCGAAATCGATGCGCAGCTTTGCATAAAAGCACAAAATGGAGACAGCTCTAAAATGCAGTGTTTTTCGGCTCTCGTCGAGGAAAGTGAAATATTTCATAAAATACCAAGGATCGAGGTGCTGTTCAGTGTTTTTCTCCGTGCTTATTACCTTGGTGTAGGTTTACTTTCTCAGGCATCTCTACATAAGCACTTAAAAGGAATGGTCACGTTTTACGTCTGCGAAATGTCCTCTCATATCCAAAATTTATGCATAAATGCACTCGCCACCCCAGGAGCTACATTTTTTAGGTTTACGTTTCCCTGACCTTTCTCTTTTCATCTTCATCTCTGAGATTAGGTATTGCCAGTGTACACGGAACGCGTAAGACGTTTTCTGCCATTAATTTCGTTTCTTTTACTGCTGCATTGCTTGTTCAGAGCTGTACTTCAAGAGCGGAAAGAAAGTTTTTAATCTGAAGTCGGAGTGCGTTAGCAGTGTACGCGACAGAGGTAAATTGAAGCGCACGAAGTTATTGCGAACAGCGCGAGAGCTCAATTAAAAAAATGTTTTTTTCAGGAAGAACGCCTTATGAAAAGTTAACACAAAAATGTCAGAAAAATGTTTATCCTAAGAAGCAAGACAGGCAGACATGCTTCTAAGAACAAGTAGGAATTAAAGTGACGCGCGCGCTACTCTTGTGGAGGCCGCAAGAGGTTGCAAGGAACGCAATGTGAGGCTTGAACAAGATGTTTTGCCTGGCGCAAATTGCGGCATGTGCACCTTTTTTCTGTAGCTGCCTAAATTCGATTACTTTATTGCAAGGAACGTTCTAGCGCATAAAATATACTTTTGTAGCTTCGCCGAGTAGTTTACAGTTTAGAATTGCATGCCAGAAAATCGTTAGTTTTCAGTCTCGAGATTTAACTTCAGCCTTCCAGAGAATTTAGCTAAAACAATAGTAACCTAAAACGTCTACTACAAGCTATTGCTATTCAAGAGATCTCGCGGTAACATTTAACAAATATGTTTTGCATACAGATTACCCTTTTTTACCGCCATTTCAGGCCATTTTGTACTCGCATATCTTGTATGCTCTCACGGTTTCGTTCTTAAACAAGATCTCAAATAAGTGTTACAAATTTGCTTTATTTATGTCACTGTACTCATTGCGTCGACAACTAAACATGATCAAATACCTACGGATTCCTGCAGATGACTCTGTTATGCCTATTTCAATAATATGACAAGCAATTGAGTTTTTCTTGCGTAGCATAACATTATGATTGCTGTCATAATGCAATGCAACACTACTGTGCGGCCTCTCATAATGAGTTAAGGAGGTTCTCTTAACGGAAGGGGTTACTTCTTAGTACCATTATTTATAGGTGGTTACATTTATCCCTATTTTTGGCTCAGGTCTGAGCAAGATATTACACAATATACAATGTATGCCGTTCTGTAAGCATCTTGCTGTACCCGCTACCATTGAAAACAGCTGAGGTTTACTGGTCAGTTTATTACAGAAGCTCAATACTTATGTTTGCCTCTTTACCTGATGTTGACTGTTGTATGTAGTTTGTAAGAATTACAGCAAAATACCGTTAACGGTATAAGATTGACGCATATATTTAACGCAGTTTGAGTTCAAAACAAATGAACGTGTCTGGAAGCTTCATTTTTTTACTTTCAACAAGGTTTTTCTGTGAAGTCAACAGTGAGTTCGGAATGCTATCTTCATTTGTATGTATGTATGTATGTATGTATGTATGTATGTATGTATGTATGTATGTATGTATGTATGTATGTATGTATGTATGTATGTATGTATGTATGTATGTATGTATGTATGTATGTATGTATGTATGTATGTATGTATGTATGTATGTATGTATGTATGTATGTATGTATGTATGTATGTATGTATGTATGTATGTATGTATGTATGTATGTATGTATGTATGTATGTATGTATGTATGTATGTATGTATGTATGTATGTATGTATGTATGTATGTATGTATGTATGTATGTGTATATAGGTACAGACACACACACACGCACGCACGCGCACACACACATACAATAAACATACACATACACACACACATCAGTTCAGTCGTTCAGTCGTATCCGACCCTTCGTGACCCTATGGACCATATCATGCCAAGCTTTCCGGTATCTCACTTTCTAACATCACATAACTTCATCTGCAGCGCCTCGAGGATGCCATCTAACCACCGCGTTCACTGCCTACCCCTTCTCCGGTGACCCTCAACCTTTCCCAACATCAAATATTTCTCCAGCAACTCCTCTCTTCTCATCAGATGACCAAAGTAGCTGAGCCTAACTTAAGAATTTCATCCTCCAATAAGCAGTCAGAGTGTATGGACGACAATATCGTCTGATTTCATCTTCTGGCAGTCGAAGGAACTCTCAAGAGTCTCCACCAGCACCACAATTCAAACTCGTCAATTCTTCGGCGGTGAGCCTTCTTCAAAGTCCGACTCTCGCATATATATATAACTATTGTGAGCGCGGTGCCAGAAGTTTCACCTCTTTCACCTGTAAATACGCAGCATCGTCATCATTCACCACTGTTCGCCAGATCCCGTGCAGCGTTCCATATTGGGGCTGGAATAAAGAGGTTTGTTCGAGCAGTCGCTCAGAATATATATATATATATATATATATATATATATATATATATATATATATATATATATATATATATATATATATATATATATATATATATATATATATATATATATATATATATTATATGGTAGCTGGTCTTGGTCCAACTTTCAAAATATGATCCCTACGCTTGTTCAGAATAAAATTTGTCCGCCATCTCGTTTAGTAACTTTTTTATGCACATATTTTTTCTTCTTGCTGTCATCTACGGGAGTGTTACACCTTTTAGTGTATTGTCGTGAATTAGAACGGCGCTGATATTGAAGCCGCCGATTTCCGACCCGAAATCTATGCAAATTTATATAAGGATGGTGGTTTACGCTTATTAGCTGCGTTGGGAAGCTTTTTTTGACGCTGTCAATATGTTAGTATTTCTGTATCAGACAAACCGCAGTATTCGTAAAACGTTTCACTGTACACAACGGCACTATATGTACTTGTGGAAATTTAAATCTATTTCTCATAGTAAAAACAGGCTGTACTGCTTGTGATAAAAAACAAACTGTAACCTTCGCACGTAATCGAAACACACGTATATATTACATATAAACCTCCCTCAACTCATTATTATTTTGAATTTGCCTGCACTGTGTTGCTCTTGCGGCTTATATACCTTATGATATTCCAAATGCTTCACTTTAGTCATCATATTGTTATTTGATTCTTTGTGTGATTAGTTGTATCTTGTTTATCCTTATATGTACCCACTCTCTTGCTGTAATGCTTTAGCTCTGCAGAATATGTTGTAAATAAATATATTAACTAAGGCTTACGTCCCGGTGGCCCTGAATATATTGCCGTTGAAATGCAACTTCTGCTGCTTGCTTCAAATTCTCAAGGAAAGGTTATGCTTATCTTGTGTTTATGATCTTAAGCATCTTTAACCACTGGGTGAACTAACCTTTTCGTACAAATAAAAACGTTATTAGGAGAGTTGAGATTAAGCGTTGCAGTTCAATGTAAGCATATTTGGTAAACTAGATTAATGTAACATGAAGCGCTATTTAAATATTTTTTGTTGGGGCATCTTTTTATGTATTTTAAGCAGGGGAGGTACAGGTGACAGGATGAAGCCTTGGTGCCATACTTTGCAAACGCTCGCAGATATTATAAAATTCTGTTAAATGTTTTGAGTTAAAATTTAATCAAATGCTGCTGGGAGCTTCGCGCAGAAGGAGCATAAAAGTAGTGCAGAACACAGACAACGTTTTCATCCTTGTTCGAAACGAGAACTTGTGATTATCGCGTTTCCGTCTTACTGTTCTGCACAGTTAGACAACGTGAATTTGTTACCTGATCGTTCTTGAAGTTCGAGAAATATCAATCGAATTTACAGATTTGTTAACCAAAGCAGAATATTATATGTTTGCTCTCTTTGTGAAAAAAATTCAGACTGATAGCACAAAAATTTATAATAAACTCCTACCTACCCTAATTGAAAATAAAAACTTACTGAACGTTACGAAACACGGTAAGGCGATCTTCTGAGCGTCTATAGAGGCATTTTTTGGTTGCGACACGCACAAACAAAAACATTCACCAGACACACATTTAAATAAACGTTGCAGTTGACAAAGCATTGCTTTTTCTTAACGAATCCCCTATATATACGTCCGTGAACTGCACTTCCCTTATCGTGTGTTTGATAGTCATTACGTATCATATAGTTGAGAAAATATTTGTTGTAGAGTTCTGTGTTTTCTCTTTTTAGCGACATTAATTTCCCCCAAATTTTGTTTATGAGTGTTGATCAAAGTTTGCTTAGTGCAAGGAGCAAGAACTGAACTACAGTCTTGCAAACTTCAGAGCCAGTACACAACCAGCACTGGCGGAAGATTGACCACCCAATAGCTCAGGTCGCTGACGCACCGAAGGCACCAAGCTTTTGAGGGTAGTAAGGTCATCCTGGGTTTCCAAATGAGAACTATACGCGTGGCCTCTCGGATGTTCCATGGAGCACAGCTAGTTGAAAAGAGAGGGGGTGGGGGGCATGATTGACCGGCTGCTCGGTACGCCACAACAGGTGAGGTATAGCTCAGTGCGTGACTGGTCAGTTGGTGACGCTTGGTCTCTTCCGCTTCGCGCCCCACCCCAATGTTCCTTAATTATAACAACAGCTGGCTCAAAGATGTCCCCTACGAGACAAATATGTAAATGCTTTAGCTGTTGCAATAGGAATGAGAGTCGTGCCAAAAAAAAATGTTTTCGGCATTTACACGTACCGAATTGCATATTTTCTACGACTCACGTTTTTTAGTGCTGGCCATTTGTCGTCGTCTTTATCCCCTGCCCCCCTCCCTCCATTTCCCTTTAGAGTGCTGAAGCATTCTCCCTGATGATCAGTAGCTGTTGTACACCATACTCCACAGTCACTATTGCTCATGGCGCTTTGTATATTTTATTTAAGCGCAGTCAGACCTAATGTGCACCATATGGAACATCATATATAAGCACTATCGCAATTAGCCGTTGTATATATTATGTTCGCAGCCACGTTCCACTCCGTCCGCCTCCCATTTCCCTGCCTAACTTGCAGCCGTCATTTTGCCACATTTTTATACACGGCGTGAACCCCAGTAACGAGGTATTAGTAGAAGCATTGTAAATGTGAATCTCATTGTCTCCTTGGGGGGGGGGGGGGGGGAATGAATCCAAGCATATTTGCAGGAACTTCGGTAATTCTCGCTGTCAATAAACTCCCAATCAATTCGAGTCATCCACAACACAACTGTTTTTGTCATTAGCAATCGCCTGCGCTCAGCTCCTACTGTCGTCGATAATCGCTTTGCACCGCCGCGCATGCCGCAGAGAGCAATCATTATTTGTCTCAAGCTTTGTCGACGTGACCCCGATCGGAATACGAGCGCGCGCCATCGTCAGACTGCCGAACAAAGGCATGCGAGTATCAAAAGAGAATGCGATCCTCGAACTTCGCAGCCACAACGAAAACGAAACAACGTCATATGCTGTAGCAGTGGGTCGAACTCATGCGGCTTTGCATCGCTGCATTCGCCTACGCACTTGAGAAAGCGCCGCGCTTCGATGGCAGCAGACATGCTTCCGTCCGCAAGAAGAACGTCTCTGTTTGGAGTCTTTCTTTCGTTGCATAATGGCCGGTTTTGGAGGAGAAAAATGAGCTCGCGAAGAGCTGGAGCAGAAATGTCGCAATATTCTTTTCCGTAAGTTTCGTTCTAGTGGCTTTTCAATAGGCCTCGAAGGGGCATTAAGGTTTATTGAATAACGCTTACAAATCCGCTCATGGCCAAACGCATCCAAACGAGAGAAATGGTAGTGCTGGAGGGTGAATTCTGGTTCTCAAAAAACTTTTTTTTTTTCATGACGCTACGGCGCATACGCTTTGGAGCTGTTTTAGTAGCGAATGGTCACCGAGGTCAATACGGCAATTGGAGTCTTCTTAAGAACACTATATAAGCAATGCGGAATACGTTTGATGTTGCAAAGCCGCTACGTGGACTCAAGAAAGTTTTCAAGCACTGGTGGGTACCTATCTAATTTTCGGGAATTCTCGGAGGTGCGTAAACACTCACAAGTGATCGGCTCGGCCTTAAGGTTGAAGGAAACATGAAACAATTTCTTCTTGGGCTGTTATCTTTCAGTTTCACTTTCTTCCTTCCTTTTTCTACTTTCCTTTTTTTCCTAAATACTTTCTTTTTCTTTCATTCCTTCCTTCCTTCCTCCTTTCTTTCTTTTTCTTTCGATTCCTTCCTTTTTTCTTTCTTTCTTTCCTTCTTTCTTTCCTTCCTTCTTTCTTTCTTTCTTCCTTTGTTTCTTTCTTTCTTCCTTCCTTTCTTTTTTTCTTTTCTCTTTCTTTCTTTTTTCTTTCTTTCTTTCTTTCCAAACTTTTTCATTTATTCCTCCTCATTTCAACTCTATTTTAATAGTTCTTCCTTGTTTCCACTTTCTTTCCCATCATTCGCAAGTTCTTTTCGCCGATTTTTCCTTTCATTTTGCACTATATTTATCTTGTCTGTTATTTTTTTTCATTTCTTAATTTGGTTGTTGCTTTTTCTTCTGTCATTCATTCTTTCGTTTTGTCTGCCCTTCATTTATTGTTTTATTTTCCTTTGTGTCCTTGTTTATCCCTTTCTGTAAGATAAGAACCAACCTTCTACTTAGCATTGACAGTTGCTGCAGCTTCGTCTTCTGTCTCCCTATTATTGATCGTAATCGTCTTCAGTGGATGTTCAGGGACTCGGGGCATATATGAAACAATTTTTTCTCAGATTCATGGTGTGGATCAGTTAGCAGGATTTAATGTACCAAAGCGACTCTGGCTATGAGGAGCTCTGTATGAAGTAGACAAACTTTTGGACCGCCTGAGGTTTCTAGTGTGCACTCACATCACGCAGTACACGTGAGCCTTGCTTTACGCCGGAGGACAAGCGCGGCCGCCAAGGCGTGGAACGATCTCGCGACCTTGCGTTCAGCAGCCTTGCGCCCTAACCACTGAGTTAGTGCGTTAGAGAGGAGGGGGGGGGGGAGGAAGCATTCGATGCCCCGTCAGGGCGCCAATCATTTAAACATTCATAAAATTATGTTATTAAAACGACGACAGCAGAAGGACTACGTGGTGTTTAGTCATATGTACGGGTGCGAGCCTTGCATTGCATTTTACATGGTACTAAAATGAGGATGACAAGGAGGAAAGGTCTGCTTATAGGGCTGAACTTCCCAAGATGACACCGGCCACGACAGACGCCATAGTGGAGGGTTTAGGATATCTAAACACCTTGAGATTTTGAACGTCGCGACTGACATCGCGCAATACACCGGTACCGTACTTTTCGCCTCCGTCCGAAGGCAGCTGGGACCCAACTCATGCACTTGGGATCAGCATCCTAGGGCGCTATGCACTGACTCCCACGTCGGGACTGACAAGGATGAAATGAGGCACTCATAAAAAAATAAGGGCTCACGAAACATATTTACATAGGATTTTGGAATGAAGCCTGTGAAGTCTCTGTTAAAAATGTTGTAAAATGAACTTTATTGCATATATTATTAAGAAAGCATTATTTTAGGAACATTCATTTATGTTCAAATGGCACCTTGTCGAATGCTCAATGCTCTAAGCAAAGGAAAAAGCGATTTCTTGACAGATTAAACATAAATGTATTGAGGAGGTTAGGAAACATTCTGAGACAAGCTAAATGTGTAATGTCACCCAAAAACCTGAATGACACAATACCTTATTAGCAATCGAATAGCAATTCATTTCGTGTGGTTTACACTTGGCCCCATAAAATTTTGAGCAGTTTAGCATTACTCCTTTTAAAAAGGCAATATACTGACTTTTCTTTTTCAGAAATGTTTGTCATCACTTTCCGGACACTGTTGGTTTGGTTGCAAGAAAGCGTCGGGATGCCGTGGTGTCTCTCAAGCTCATTGAATGAATCATTTTGAGACAGAATTAAAGATCGCCTATGCTTTGACTTACAGAAATCCCGCAATCGGATACCGCGGTATAAATCACTTGCTTCGAGAACACAACCATGCATCGTAAAATAGGTTCTAGATTTAAATACTAGTTCGTTTCGAAAAAGTTAGGATTAGGTATACTTGGTGTGTATACTTGGACAAGGAAAGATCAAGTGATGTAAGAATACTTTTAGCCCTAGGACTATAGGTCTTAGAGTGACTTCGGCTATGAAAGACGCTGTAGCAGAGGGCTTCGGAAATGTCCACTACCCGGAGAACTTTAACGGGCACTGACATCGCTCAGCACACGAGCGCCTAACTTTTCGCCCCCATGGAAACGCTGCCGCCGAGGCCGGGATTGCTATCCCGCACCCTTGGGCACAGTAGTCGAACGCCCTAACCATTGCGCCACTCATGCGCTGTGATCTGCGTCGCAGGCGCTGTGATAGCGCGGTAAACTGCTTATTAGAGCGGCATTTGTGGCCTAGTAACACGCGCAACAATTTTTTAAAAGAGAATTTGTTTTCGCTGCTACACACATTTGAGGACGAGCTACAATTCTTCGAATACAACATGTCGCATAAAATAAAAATAAAGGGTTAATTATTGTGACTAGTTAATGGGTCAACTAATTGAGGTACTCTGCCCTTTGCCTGGTTTTCGCCATAGCCTCGAATATAACCCTTAGGCTAAAATAAACCTTAAGCCAGTCGCCCCTGCCTTAATACTGTGGGCCTTCTAAAAAAAGCATCCGGTGTATAGTATAGAATTACAAACACGCTAAAATGAGACGAACTGCCGTTAAGACGACGTTCATCTCTACAAGAAAAGGCTGTGTCGGCCTGCGTGCAGCAAGCTTGCGCTTTCTCCCTGATTGCATTGGCTTGAAGAGAGAAAGATGACAATGCTAAAACCAAGAAGGTGGCGGAGAATCAGCAAAAAAAAAAGTGCCTCGTGTCTTTTGGATGCAGATTACCCGTAGTACCTCTCACTTTGTAATTTAAGCGTGCTACGCACACTGCAGTGGGTACGCTGAGGCAGAGAACCTTCTAGACGCTAGCACTCTATTTGCTGATGCCTTAGCTGCTTGTTGATTTTTGTGCCGTATTCCGAAAGCCCAATTCTTTTACAAGCTCTAACGTACACGAAGTACGCAAATTGAAGTCAAATCTAGCCAATATAATATACGAGCTAAAATTTGATCTTCATGCTCAAAATGTGATGCTTCTTCTGTTAGGATACTTAGCAAAACAAACATCAATAAAGAATAGTGGTACTTGAGGTTTGTTTTTTATGCACGCCTCCTGTATACGAAAGCAGGATTGCAGCACTCAGCGTTAAAACACTGAACGCGGACGGCCCTCATCCATGGTAAAAGAATAAATCGGTCTTCCTACCTCTTATTTTCTGCGAAGCGAGAAGCACTAGACGCTGCTTGTCCTTGTATAACAATGTTTTGTTTGGCATTTTCAAGATACTGCCGGCCTTATTCCTAAGTGTTGGACAGGCGTGGTAGCGAAAAACAGGCCTTAAAAAGAATAAAAAAAAAACACGCAGGGAAAACTATCACTAGTATTATAGAAATCAGCAGCACTAAATGCCTGAAAAGAATAACTTCGCCAAGAGGGCTAATAGACAAGTTTGCAATGCAAGTTTGCAAGTTTGCAAGTTTGCAATTTGCAGCAAGTAGCAGCAATTTGCAGCAAGTTGCAGCAAGTTGCAGCAAGTTGCAGCATTGCAAACGTGCTGCATTGCAATCCAGCACTTCGTGCTGCATTGCAAACTTGCAATGCTGCAACTTGCTGCAACTTGCAAACTTGAATTGCAAACTTGCTGCAACTAATAGAGAAGTTATTCTTTTGAGGCATTTAGTGCTGCTGATTTCTATAATACTAGTGATAGTTTTCCCTGCGTGTAAAATATTCATCGTATGACAAAGCTTTGACAAAGCAGTCCAATAATGCGCAACAAAACACGCTGAACAGAAAGTGATAGTGATGAAGCTCACTGGAAGCAGTGATGCGAATGAAATGAAAAAAGCAACATCCGCAACAAAATGAGAAAACGACAGTACATTCATAATGATTAGGCGATCGCACTTGTCAACTTCGATCGCTTCAGGAAAGGCAACAATTAATGTTGTCGAGAACAAAGAAGGCAAACCAATGAAGAAAGCAACGCCTTTCGTGTAATCTAGGAAAGGCAGTATGCTCACTTAATTTTTCTTTGGCGTGCTGTCGCTTATGTCTTCTTGCGTCTGTTGCAGAATCAGTGAATGGAACTTATTCTACTGCTCTGGCATCGAGCGTATCCCGCGCACTTAATGTCCGTAGAAATAAAAAAAAAAAAACTTCATATCGAAATGCGTGCGTTCAGCAAGGAAGTTACTTTTATTAATTTGTATAATTACATTGTACTAGGTACCTAGTAAAGGAACGTGTACACGTTAGCTTGTTTATCTCCAGCAATGACGAATGAAATATGTATATCGGTCTGTCCGTCATTATCTCAATCTAACATCTCCAGGTTTGCTTTCTTAATAAGAACATACAGAGGCACATGGAAGATGTATAGATTTAATTACGGACCTCAGTGGTTGTTTTGGAATGATTTTATACTCAGCAATGTTTTCCTGGGTGTACACGCCATATACGTCTGAGCCGTTAACAAGGACTAGCATAATAAATGTTTTTCACGTTTAAGTGCTCATTTGATTTGCCGATGGTCGTAGCTAGCGTCTGAAATAACTAAGCTTTGGCGCTTACTTATATCACTGCGGGATATACATCCCTTCATCTAGGGTAGAATTTATTTAACTAGGGATAAGTATTTCTTGCTGCTAAGGTTAAATACATTCGCGGTTATTTCAATCCAGCTTAAATTTATGAGGGAGCTTTGTGCGCGGCATGGCTTTGCGGTTACATCCAAGGGCATTGGGATGGTGACAGAGAATGCTGCTGCTGTTGTCACTGCAAAGTAGCGTGGTGAATCAGCGCGCAGGTTTCACTTTCTGCACTGCGTTATGCCTGTTGTGGCATCCGTAATGGTCTAGAAGGTTACCGTGCGCCTCCTGCGTTTCCGTGGCATCGCTCGCATGTAGGGCAAGCAAAGACGTTTCTATGTTCTACTTATTACTATTGACAGCAAATGGCTAGAAACGTGAAAGATTTCTGTACCACCGGAAAAGACTCGTGGTTTTATATTGAGTGCCCTAATGAGCGCGTCTGTGGAACGGACTTCAACAAGAGTAGAGTTACACTGATTGCGTGGTACAATGACTAGTTGGAGATATGGTTGGGGCATCTCAGTTCCGAGAACTTTTGAAGGCATTTTCGCCTATTCTTCCAAATAAAAAAAGTCAGGAGCCCATCCACCCACTCCGTAAATGTGCACCAAGAGTTGCTTGGAGCCAGCAGACCTTCGAGGCTTCATTTACTATGCACGAGCCTGTCTGAAACAGCTGCTGAGAAGAATTGGGCATTTTATCAAGATGTTTATGAAGATGAATATAGAGGATGTCTTGACGCATAATTGTGCATTGCATGCCTGTGAAGAAGTTTGCAAAAATGACTGCATCAAAATTGCATCAAAACTGCATCCAGACTTTGAAGCTGGCATAACCAACGCCAAGTGACTTGACTCACAAGAACGAAATAGAATAAGCGAGTGCCTTTAAAAGCTTCGTCGGCCTGGTCAGTAGACGAATATGTAGACAGTATTACAGATGGCAAGATTCCCTTTCTCAATGTCTGCATGAACGCTGTAGAAAGCACAATGCGTAATGGCTAATAGAATGGGGCTCATGTTTGTTTTAGTGACTCCTCGAACAGATAATATATATCAACGTTAAGCAACAACGTTTGCACGCATGTTCCAAATGACATTGTTTCATCATTATTCACGCGAATTAAAACAAGGGACTGTCACAAAAGCCTCAACAAAGCTCGAAGACTACAGGTTGAAAACACACTGAAAAAGCAGCCAGCTGTGAGAACAGATAGTTCAAAACAGTAAATTTTGACGAAAGGAGTTTCTGCTCATTGTTGCTAACATATTAGAAGTAGTTAGCCTAGAACAATTGCAGTCGTTGATAATACTATGTGGGGCTCCAGAGTGCCAGTATAGTTATTTGATCTACGTCACATGCCTATCACACCACCTTTGTAAGCATATTTCAGCTTAGATTGTAGTACACATGTACTGCTTTCTTTAATGGGAGATAGGCGCACTTAATAACCTGCTCATAATGCCGTTGTTTCAGGTAGGTGTAAGAAGGGCTATTCTCGGTGCGTGCTTACTTTATTTAGTGATCGCTTTTTGCCTTCTCACGCATTAAACAACACTAGTAGCTTAGAGCACAATAGTGCTTTGTGGAAATTATCATGGTGTGGAAGCAACCAATAACGAAACAGCCTTCTCAAAACATAGTTATTACGGGAAAAAAGCAGCTGAGCTCAGCATTGCAGTTGAGCTTCAATGTGTGCATTTGCTCGCTTTCATGAAAACTTAATATTCACATCATGATATTCACACCATGCATGGAACATTGCGTAAACATTTGCATTGTGTAGCACAGGCACTGCATGACGCAACACAGAGTGCATATTCTAATGAATACACCAGCCAGGAAAATATGGCGGCTATAACATTCTCAAGTGTAACGTGTAACATAACATACCAACGCCAATCCGAGAGTTCAAAGCTGTAACTAAACGAAATATGTCTGCAGGTTTCCAACGAATATGAACGGAATCAGAGAACCCTCGGTTATAAAGACAAATGCATGTGTACTCTCTGTGCACACCTATGTACGGAAGAAAGTAATAACTAAAACTGCTTTTGTCTTGTTTCCAATTGGTAATAATAACATTAATTAGCTAAACAGAGTGAGGAATTTATTTGCACAAGCAAGAGAGGAAGTGGATTAGAACTTCGAAAGCTTCCTTTCAAACGGTGTCTACATATCTCCCAGTGCACGCTCACTTTCTACGGAAAAAGAAACTTAATTGCTGCCAGTATGCTGTATATGCTCGGGAACCAATTTTCGCATACAATTTACTGGCTGAGCGGAGATTTGTTAGCAGAATAGTGCTATCTTTCGCGAAAAAAACAAGAATTAGCTTCGCATACGCAGCGCGCATGAAAATATAATTTGTGCCCTAAATTTAGTATGCTCGAGGCAGACAATGCGGACAAGGCAAGAGAGGTTTTCGTCCGATTATTTCAGATCAAATTTTACTTTACAAGGCCCAAACGATCAAATGCGTCAAAATCTGCGTTTTCTGGAATAAAATAAAACTATCAGGCAAGAAACTAAGACTGCAATGGGAATATGAGCGCTAGTATCTCATAGTCGAATTGCAAACTTTTAATGGCTAACTTTTACACTGTTAAATTGCCGAACCTCTTTTGCGTGAAAAAAAGTAGCAACTGTATGATTTTGTACAAGGCGAGTGAAATGACACACACATAGCTATATAAACCAGGGATTGTAGTTGCAATGGGCTGGGGAAAAAGAACTGCATGCGCACGCAGACGTTTTACCCGCACAGACTGCAACTTTATCATCCAGAAAATGTCCTTTAAGGCTGATAATTTCTTGTTGCTTTTATGAAAGAAGTGAGCTTTCTCAGGTGACAGCCATTGGTTGCTGCGTCGTAGACTGTACAGAAGCATCTATTTGGCAACCTGGAAAAAAAAATGCAGATCACATCTACAGTTCCTTAAGTTTAAGGGAATAAATTTGGCTGATATTTCTGTGGCACCTACAAGTCCCCTACTTCTTTCCGTGCGTTGTTTTCGCTCCCCTGGGCCAGCCTGGAAACCAGCCTCCTCTTTGAGACCCTGTGTTAGTCAGCGATTGATGGTGCGTGTACCACGGCCTTCAGCGACGGAACGTCCTGGGAAGTCGCTACCTCTTCGATTGTCGGAAAGAAGCATTAGCTTCCGAGCGCTGTAAATCTTAGGGGCGATTTGTTGTGCAAGCTCCGCTGGCTTGTAACGAAAGCAAAGTGCCTGATAAGCATCTTTCTTCACGACGGCTGCTTGGTTTGTGCGTGCCTGCCGCCTTTTAGCTTTTAACTAGGGCGCTTTAGCTGCGCTGAGTCCTTGTTTGCATTCATTTATTCTGACCTTTTTTTTTCATAGAAAACCGTAGGACGTTGCCCTTTTCTAATGGTAATGGATGTCTATCCGAAAACCGGCGTCCTCTATAGTGTTTTGGTGCTGATTTAGTATGTTGTCTACCTGTTCGTGGCTGGTAAGAATTGTGCTCGGTAGTAGTCTCAAGATGTACGTTGCGACAGCGTTACTTATACGCTCTGATTACTATGTGCAATAAAAAATATTGCTTAACCATACTATATTGGCCAGAACAAGTAGAACAAAAACTCCGAAGCTAGCACTCTCAACTTTCAAAGGAGCAGGGACAGGAAAAAAAGTAACGCTTGCAAAAGATAGAGCAAAACAACTTTTTAGCCAACTTCTTTTTGGCGAATAATAACCTTGATGCATGCCTTTGGCAAATATTCAATATTTGTGATTACAAGTGCTTTCGAATTTACGGCTCTTGTGCTTTTCGCAAGCTTAGCAGTATTATCAATCAGATATTTTTTAAGCATAACCCTCACAGCCCGCCCGTAGAACTCGGCTACACATAGTGGACGCAGGGAAGGACGGTGACCGGACAAGGCAAACATTAAAACGTGTTGGTCTTACTGGTTGCTTCCGATTCGTGTCTAGATTTAGCAATAAAGCCCTATTTTAGCCATGTATCTACTATAGCCTAATGAAGCGGCTCAAGGAAACACATTCGTCATCGATTTAGAGCTATAGTTTCTATGTTTTCTTTTTTCAACCAGTTGTTTTTGCTATTCTCTTCATCTTTAATAAGAAAAGATTGCGTTTAATGTAAACAAAACAATTCAAACCGTTAAGCTACTACATTTTAGTTATTTACAGAATGCTTTCCTGGATGAATGAAATGGCGTTCAACAAAACAGCCTCCAGGTTTATTTTAACCATGGGTCTATAAGGGGTGGCTGTTTCTTGCATTATTGACCACGTGTTTTCGGAATACTAAGTCTCTCTCGGTCGGGTAGCGGAAAACCTTGTTTACAAAACAGGATGCCGAAAGCCAGGTCTGGTGACCAAGTATGACTTGTTCTTTTAAGCATATGATCACAAGAGCGTAAAGCACCCCAATAATAAGAAAAGAACGGACGTTTGAAACACGGCCCTTCAAAGCTTAGCCGTGCCAATTATGGAATAAAAATCAGCATGAGAATTTATTTTTCAATTAAAAATCAACATCGATCTCATCCTTGCTAATTAAGCACATGTGGTTTAGGTCACTTCTTCGAGCGTTATCAGCATAGCAATGCATAGATTTTTGCCTCATTGATACGGATTTAAACGTCTTGATAGTGTAGTACTTTTTTTTCTCTCGCACTGCCCTCCAGTATTGTGATAATCATTGGTACTGGGTTATTTCTTGTTTTTATGTTCAGCATCATTTAGAAACGAGACCTGCTTAGAAAAATTCATAACATTACTGGCTGGTCCTTTTCCCGCCGGTGTTATTCTTGCGGTCACTGTGAAACATCACGAAGCAAATAAACTCACTTCGATTTGAGGGCTTTTAATCTGCATTAGAGTGATTGTAGATAATTGCAGAAGCAATGCATTATATCCTAATTTATGAAGTTAGCAGAGTTGTCTTTTGTACACGTTACAAAGACACTTTCCAATAATTTTGTGATAGTCTGTTCATCTAGGTTGCTGTTGTGGTTGTCTTAGAATATTAAGAACATTGACTAGAGAACGAATTTCCAGTCATATAGAATGTCATCATAAATTCACTATTGTCACTGTTCTCAAATTGTTTAGTGTTCTTGCAGAACTGTTTGTATTGCGGCATTTTAGAAAACAATGGAGCTGATGTAGCGCTTCGCATCCATTTTTTACCGTAACCATAGAAAAACGCTTTTAAGTAAAGGTGGAATCCTTGCTTTGCAACATCCTTCAAACGAAATTGAAGCTTACGCCTTGATTGGTACTGAAATAAAAAAAAGCTTCTCTCTTCCTCCAGTTCCACTGAGCGTTACGTATGTAGAAAACAACTTAAGCGAAACCAAGGCCAATATGACAACTACGGCTAAAATGGAAATCTAGGCCGCATGTCACCTCTGCTTGGCAAATGCAGAATGTTTAAAGGTAGCAACAGTCAGCTCCATTGGAAATCAAACAAGATTGTTTTTAGGAAGCAATACGTATGTTCATCCTCGCTTTGTTCCTAGTCACCATCTCCAAGGCGGCGCAGTATCTTGAGAGCGTTGCAGAAACTCTTTGCATATTTCGGCCAACTGCCTCTATCTCTTGTTTGTTCTGAAACGTCATTACGAAAAGGGTGGTCTTTCCGTCTTACTGCTCGAAACCTCGTCCAATTAATGTGTTCCACTACTACGACATTACTTTCAGAAGTTTTTTCAAATGAGCAAAATAGTATAACATAGCAGATGAAGAAAAAAATTAGTCATTATATTAGGAGAGGATTTAATAACATACGTGCTGTCTGGCTTTTACCTCCATTTATTTAATTATTTACTGTTGAAACTGTCAATTACTAAAATAAAGCAAAAATATAGTGTCCATCAGCTTACCGCAATTAGTAGCTTTAAGTTAGTTGAAAAAAAAAAAGATTTCTGTTGTCTTGGCAGACTGTTCGCTTACTTTGAAGGTCAAGTGCAGCTTGTAGAATTATATATATGGCACGAATTTGGTAGTGGTGGCTACTAGACCGGCTGTTTTTTCATTTACTCCATTGAAGCTGCTTATTTCCAGTAAATTACCTGGGTGGAAATTTCCAGTAAATTAACGGGGTGGAACTTTAAGTCTCAAATTAGAAACGAGCAGACAATTAAACCCAAACTGTACTCCCTAAATAACTGTAAAATCTTATTTAGCGCAGCAGTTGCAGATTTAACCGCACCTTATGCTAAGAGTCAGCCTGCAACCAATCATCACTTCGTATTTATTTGTTTCATTGCCTGTCTACGAATACTTGTTTATTACTGAACTAAATTTTCTTACTTCCTAAATTAGGGTTCAATGTGTTACTTTCTTCACTAGAAAAAGTTGTGTACTCAAAGCTCGCTGTTCTGCTTCTGCTATATTGATATGCAGTACACATTGTCACCCAGAAATAGAGATATCAATGCATGACAAGCTTCGAAAACCCTTCTTTTCAATTACCGCTATTGTTTCTAAGTGAAGCAAGCAAGACCGTGTATCTACCTTTCTACATTGTAAACTAATGAAATAAATTCTGTGATGGCTACAATGTAAATTAACATGACGCGCTTAGTGCATCTATGTCGATACAGTAATATCCCCTTTCCACCCGCTTCAAGCGCACCGGAAAGGCGGCTGCGTGAGGTGCGACGACCAAGAGTTTCGAACAATACACGTTGCTCAATCGAACGCTATTGTCGGGAGAACGAGAACAATGGGTCGAACTGAACGTAATTATTCAGTACCCCAGCACGAAGCAGACACACCTCCAGCAGTCAGAGAACCACAGGGCTGAAGGGTGAGCGGGCGCTCCTAAACACACGCTGCTCTTGCACTGGTAACAATGATCGCAGCCAGCGTGATCAATTATGGAGTAATTAGCGGCTTCCTACGGCCCCGTTTCATGATGCCGGTCAATAGGCTGCCTACAATGCTGGCGGCAGAAAGTTTCGCCGAGGTAGGATGGAAAGCGAAACTCTGAAGGTGACTGCCGGCGTCGTTTCGCGTAATTCTTACACGCTTGTGTTATTCAGAAAGCGCCGCGTACAGTTCACTGGCTTGCAAGCGAATCAGCTTTTACCACCGGCTTGTTTAAAGTGTTACTACCTTTAGAAGATAGAAATCTTATTCTTCACTCGCAAGTAGTTAACATGGAGGTGGTGGCTTTGTATGATTATGAATTTCATTAAGCAGACATGAACAGCAGAGACAACCAAAAAGGTTTCTGTAAAGATACGAATTATGCTAAAAGTTTTTAAATACTCCGTACCAGAGGAGCGCAGTTAAAGCTTTAAGGGCTAGCAAACGCAGAGTTAGTGGAAGCCAATTCCAACATCATTACATCCAAATTTATGATTTTACTACTCACTTATACGGATAGCAAGTTTTTTTTATGGAGAGCTAGATGTTCTACGAAAATTGGCTGACATTCAGCAATGGCAGGAACCTTAAAAATTCCTTATCCTCACAGACACCCACTTCGTTGCCCCGCATGAAAAAGATACAATAAGATTGTTCTTTGTATTGCCATAAACGTTGCCTCTAGGTGTGCGCAACAAACTCCGCTGGCTACAGGCTGAGTTTTTCACCTGCTCTGAAAAAGAGAACAAGAACGTTCTTCAGCTGTGTGTCGGGATCACACTTTAGTGTAGTAAGCGCTCTCACATATAACATGGCAGTCATTAGGCGTTTCTCAGAAACTTCATCTTTAAATAAAACTGCTTCCTTGCCCGGGGCTCTAACCGGGACCGCGCCCGGCATCTTGGGAGCAGTCGCTCTACCAATTAAACAAACCAGGATCACAAGTAGACGCGCACCGTCTGGACACAAGGACAGCTGGTTTTGTCGCCACTTTACTTGGGCTAGCTATGTCGGCAGCTGCTGCCTTGCCTGTCATGTCAGGTGTATAATTGATGACGTTATACAACCAGCAAACAAATAGCGTCCGGCCACATCACCTATACCAAACACCACCCTTCTGAAGCAAAGTGTAAAGCGCTATTATTTAAGTTCGTCAAGGTGGCGTTCTTCTGAGAGATGTAACCATGCTACGGCGCAAATCAATCGCACAGCAAGATCATGTACTGTGCGACCATGAGAACACGCACCAGAAAGAGCAGATAAGATTCCCTTGCTCAGGCAGGAGAACACCATGCAGTCGCAGCAGTCAGTCATACCGTGCGTACAACTACATCACACCCACGAACTGTGCATCGAACATGGTTCGCTTTATGAACGAATAGCTGCGCCGCAACTTCAAAACGAAAGGCACAAAATTTATGGAGGAAACCTAAACTCCGCCTTTAAGGATATGATGCGACAGCGTAAGCTACCAGCCCACATATAATGCCACGCTTTAACCAAGCCGTATGAACATGACTGCGTGGCCGAGGGGTAACGTGAATGCAAAGGTCCAGGCAACTGATTTTAATATAACCCTACCATACAAAAGGAGAGGATCGACTTGTTACCTCCTGCCAATCGTAATGCCAGAGACTCCTCAGTTAGTCCTTGGCTATGTGAACTGCGAGATGCCGGTTTCCAGCACTATGCTCGTAGTTTTTTGCTCATAATGCCAACGCCGGCGGACGTCCACAGACGTCGTACTTTCGCTGAACGGGGCCTTCAATGCTATCGCGTTAATCGATTGTTGCAAACACTCAACTATGCGGCAATAATTTGGCAGCTACCAAGAATTCTGCTGTATCTTTCTGTAGTGAGATTTCATATGTGCAAGGCTTATTTACCAAGATTAAATGAAGGAGCAGCGCAGATGGAACGTCATGAGGATGAGGATGTTTGCTGCACAGAGCGCAATTATGTTGCAGCTTTACATGAGGCGTGATCGGTTGCAGCGATAGCTTATTCTTTATAACTGAGCTCAAAATACATTATTTTCAGAACTCTTCACCATATTTGACTGAGGTAACAAGACTAACAAGATTAAAGTGAAAGAAGGGTGATAATAACGCAAAAGAGTTAAAACTAATCTGAAGGAAATTCGACGTCAGCGCTGTCGGTGTAAGCGCTGTAATCGAAATTCATGACAATGGCTCTGGCAGGTGGTAGTTGGTGGCTGGAATGGATGGGCATCGATTAGGCATAATGTTGCCTGGTGTCACGTGAATACATGTCTTGACCGATTCGGCATGAGCTACCAACTCGGGCCCAGCTTATTCAGGCCTCTCCTTTCTGTTAGGAGTGGGACATCAGAATAACCATTCAAGGTCACGGATTCGGGATCATACGACTTAGTTAAGCGGGGAATTAATGAATGGAGGGTGTCACACAAACTGTATGTAGAGCGTATACCTGTGATATTAGAGGAAAAAGTTAAGCAATTATTAATTAGGCGAACAGCTAAGTCTAACTACACGAACAAGGCTCGACAAGGAGAGTTAGGAAACAGAAGCCGCTCATATTCTCGCGTCGTACTAGTAAGTGTGGCGATTTAGTATTTCATAAAATGAGCAATTGCTGCAGCGTTAGATATCTCTGATGCACCTTGTCTCGGTTGGGCCATAAGGCATAAGCAAGGAGCACTCGCTTCATTGGCTTGCAAAAAATGCTAGAGTAACAAACAAAAACAATAAATAGGTTTGCGCGCAGTAATTTACAATGGAAAATGAGAGAATAATGTAAAAACATTGCACGGGAAATAAACTTTATTCTTTCTTGAATATACAATATTTTCACAACGCAACCAAATAGAAATTCTCGATCATACCTTTACTGCTGTTGCATGGTCATGGAAAGCGTAGGGCTTCTTTGTGCTGCGTTGAGTTGAAGCATGAGTTCGTTGCCTCTCTTGGAAATGCTCGTGTCGTCGTTCCCACACGCTTGCTGTTTCCGCGTTGCTGTTTTTCAAAAGTAATAGGGTTCGTATAAGTGGCTTGCTCATAGTGAGCATAACAAGTTCCTACATATGCTTGCGACAACGTTAGCGTTCTCTCATTACGTGAACCAGAGCAAACTCTCCTGGGACGCTTGCACAGCCAAGAACTCAAATTATAAATTTAATCTCGGCCCGGTTCACTGTCAATGTGCGTAGATTTTATGCAGTTTTTTTCACTCAAGTTAGATCCTCGCCGGCTGCTCAACATGACGTAGGAAAATAAATTTATAAATTATTCTTCAATGACAAACATCGCTGTGTTGTTCCTTTTAGGAATATAATAAGATCAAATAGGAGAATGCATGCGTTCCTAGAACAAAACCTTGGCAATCTGAAAACCGAAAGTTTAGATTAATGAGCAGCAGGAAAAGGACAAGGACAAGGGAAGAAACAGACATCAAGGGCTTTGCATTTCTCATCCCTTCCTTGTCCTGGTTCTGTGCGTTTTTCATCATGGCATCATTATAGGAGTTGGGTAATCTGAGAGCAGCACGGAATACGCTGCTGATTTGTTTTTTATTGCATATAGTAGGGTTGCCGCAACACATTTAATATTTGTTCCCTCAGCCTGCTTCTAGTTGCACTTGTGCTGGCTTCATTTGGTCTTTTTTTTTCTGAATGTGTTACCATGCGTAAACATTCACTTTACTAGTTTTCAGACAAAGTATGTGGAAAAACAATGCGTTCATCACTACTGTAAATATAGTATACCCGAATTGAGAATAGAAGAAATAAGCAGAATTTGTACAATTAGCTGGAGTGTATTTTTTGTGACAGCAATCGTTTTTAGAGTTTATGTATCTTTCGTTTGGCAGAATTGATTTCGTGAGACTAAAATTGCAACATACCAATGTTCAGAAGTACGTATTGAATGAATTTTGTTTAAAAACAGGCTTCGTGCTAGCCGACTTCGGCAACGACGTTTGGCTCGGAAACTAGCGCGTAAATATTTAACAAACCACGTCCATTATACCAAGGAAGAAAGAGCTTTCTGGGATTTCAGATTGGCACTAATACCAAAGTTAAATATGCAAGATACAGCCTGGTAAGATATATAAATAAATAGATACCTACAGATGCGAACAAAGGATTCAATAACTGGAATGAAGTTTGAATCGTGATGATTAGCTCCGGAAACGCGATTATATGAATACTAACATATTTGCTGTCGCAATTCCGGTGTTTCTAAACTAGCCCGGAATCTTGAAACAAAAATATAAATATCACACATTATTATCTGTTCATTCAGCCTGCTTGATATTAATATTTCCCAACGTGCTTTCTAATAACTGAATTTTCATTGCCAATATTTACCAAAAAAATGTGCTGCTTTTCTCTGCTATACAGTGCCTATATGACTTCGACACTATCGGACATGAAAAACCAGTGATCACACGGCACACATTAAAACACAGGAAAAGCGCATTCTTACTGGGTGCTGACTCGTGGCGCTATTCTTCACGGATTTCTAAAATCGAAACCAACAAGTTCAAGAGCATATTTTGCAAATTAAGATCGGCAATGGGGCAGAAAGTTGGAACCTATAACGCCTAATCACCAACCAATTTACCTATGTTTGTTCTAAAACTCTTATTCTTGCCTTCTTTTTAAACTTAGTTTTGAGAGATGATTCAGTTCGATGCTCCAGCAATGATCGACAAAGCTCTGGACATGACTAACGAAACACAGCCGTACTAGTGGGTTTTTCACAGGGATTCCAAGTTTTGTTTGGTTTGTTGGCGGAGCAGCCCAGCTACAACGATAAGGTTATCCTTCCCGGCACGAGCGTATTGGCTCTTGGGAGCTAATTTTTTTATATCAATTTTACATGGCATAAGTTGCCGTTTAGTCACTGAAATTGCTTAAATGTGTAGCAAACCTTACTGAAAAAGATGTATGAAACAATAACCTCACATTTTCTCACACGGTCTCACTCAAATCACGTAAGAAATCACACACAAGTCGCATATAATTGCGTAATATCTGTTTCTTGCAGATTAACATAAATTATGAAAGATATTTTATAATACAGATGTGCACCGTACGAGAGTCTATGTCATTTGATGAGATTGCATGAGGTTATTGCCCCGTGGAACGTTTCGTTTTTCAGTAGGGAAGGCATTCGGATCAAAGATGACGTAGTAAAAATGTGGCGTTTTGTTTTAATTTAAAACTTAAGTGCAGTTCCAGTAACTACCACACGCTGAAGTTGCACTAACTAGTAAGATAATTAACACTATAGCAAGGTTGCATTTCTTGCACTGATTACAAGAAAGAGCACTGTCAAGAACTCTTCGTTGTTTTGCATCCTTCAAGAAAGCTTAGTTTTACAGTTTTATAAATGCCGACCGGTAGGTAGATGTAGGTAGCAATCAATTGTGGAAGAGTGAATAACAAGGGCACAACGACGTTGGCGTTGTTTCCAGAAGACGAGCCTTCTATATCTAATGGTTGCACCTCGAGATGATGCTGAAATAATGGAAAAGAAATTTGATGGACGTATGAGCAATTGTCTGAAGTGACCAGCACATGAGAAATGAAAGCAGTACAATCGTAATGAAAATAATACGAGAAGAAAAATGGCACGCTCTATTTCTTTTAGACCGGCTATGATGCGAAAGCACGGGCTTTTTTGGGAATGCCTAGGACCAAACTGTTGAAACGATCATGACAACGTTGGAAGGCGCCATTGTGTCGGGCATGATCAGGTATGGTTGGACATCGACTTTGAGGCTAATTGACCAAAATTAAAATTTCAGCGGGGGGGGGGGGGGGGGGCATTTTTGAGGATGGCCCGGGATAAATGTGGTGGTCAGAGCTGAATTCGCCGTAGTCGAATTTGGGCGGACATCAGGTTTGGGGCAAATTGGTTGAGGTTATTTTTGGCACTAGCTAGACACATTTTTGGCTCGCCTGGATTACATTTGTAGGTTGCCATCGCACTCTCCATGGTCGAATTAAGTAAACATTGTTTTTGGTCCAAATCAGCCTATGTATGGATCGATGAAACACGTTACTAAGTTCCAAAGTGAACTCTCCGCTGTGCTGGATTGAGTTTAATTACCCATTCGATGCCACATGGTTATGACCGCAAGAAACAGCTTAGCCAATCACAGCGACGACGCAAGAACAGGAGATTCTTGGTCGATTGTTGTGAGTGTATGAGAATCTTCGAGATGCAAAATTTGTTTTTTTTTTATTTTGTTATCTACTCACCATTCTGATTGAAGCGGTCCCGTTAAGCTACTTAAGTATCGGCCCAGACTATGTTAACGACGAATTCTCAGGCACGTAACTCGGACTGGCTCGCCAATTACTATAATGAGTTCTTAGGCCAGTGGATTCGGCTGCATGCCAGTTGTCACAGAGAACCCGCCACAGCCACTCATCGTAAACATAGGTTTTAGTATAGCTGGAAAAGCTCTGTGACATCATCAGTCAGAGGTTTGTGCTCGGGTATTTGGATTGTCAGTGGCTAAAAGAGAACTCTAATATACAAGTCAGTACTTATGAAACTCGCCTAAATATTGCCAGTGTTTTACTTATTAGCTGTTCAAAGATCCTCCCAGTTTCTTTACTTTCATGGTGTATTACGCTTATTTTCCGCTCATTTTGTGCATGTTTCCAAGCATCATTTCCGGGGGCGCAGACATCTTTTGGGAATTTACATGCGCTAGGATAACTGGTGTTCAAAAACTATAGGCACGGGAATGAACAAAATTACGTTTTACTGCAGATAGTCTTGTTCATGGCAATGGGACCTATCGACAACATCGGCAACATGAGAGCGACTGCCGTCAACTTAATTCCATTCGCAGAGTTCATTGTGATGAGTGCACTGTACGCTTGTTTACAGTTGAAGCATTCTACACCGACACGAAGGAACGATTACTTTAGCTAGACTGGTTGACTCGCTCTCAGAGTATGTACTGGCATTTCTTTTTCCCGGTCTGTAAAGGTGTATAACACCTCTGAACAGCACTGCACGGGAAGTAAGGTTAGGAAGGTGAGAGTGAAACACGAAATAGAGAAAGAGGTGCTGTAGTGGAAGCCTGCGGGATAATTTCGACCACCTGGGGTTCTTTTGACATCGCGCAGCACATGGACGCCTTTGAATTTTTTATTCATCGAAACGAGAACACCTCTATTGTATTCGAACCAGGGTATTCAGGTATAGTAGATGAGCATCTTAACTGCTCAGCCACCGCGGCGGGTAATTCTCGGTTACGCTGATGAGCCAATATGCGGCCGTGTAATATTAGGCGATAGGGCCTGAAATGCTAATAAACAAGTGATCAGATCCCGATAAGGCCATGTACACCATACACTAAATATTCACTGTGGTTCACACAGCTGCAAATAATAAGCAGTGGCTTAGCTCAGTTAAGCCAGGGTATACGTCGTGAAAGCTCGGCTCGGCGTCTCTGTCGCTCCGCGTCTTGGCGCCGCAGCTTGGCCAGACATTCTTCCCGCTCTTCCGGCGTCTCGGACGCACGCTTCGCCTTTCATCTTCCACTTGTACGCTGTCGGGCGTACTCACACAAACCAATGATTTCAGGGTAGCCCGACGCAGCTTCTCACACTTTCCGAAGATGCCGCTCACTGTGCACGCACTCACCGACCGCTTCTTTAGCTATGGCGCACCTGACCGGCAATGTTGTTGTGACTGTAGGAAGAAGGAAAAGAAAATGCATGGGCCTGCTACTGGCTCTGTAGCTGAGCCAATCTACAGTGCCTAGCCAATCTCTGCTGCCTCGTGCGGACAGAGAAGAAAATAGAAAAGAAAGAAAAAGAGGGAGAGAGAACAATGCGCGGCGCAACAGCAGCCGTCGGTGGCGGGTGCAATGACGGCCTACGACAGGTACAACCATCGGTGGCAGGAGAGCCCCCGCCGATAACAGCGGGGACCTACCATTCCCAGCCCCGTATAGCTAGCAGCAGTCCCCTCCCCCCCCCCCCCCCCCGCTCCTCTTTGACCAGCAAGCGCACACGCTCAGGCTTATATCTTTTGCCAGCAATTAGTCACGTAATCATGCGGAGACAGGCGCGATAAAAGAGTCGACGCAGGGGAAGTGTCCGGCAAACGGTTTGAGAATGCGCAGTGAGGCTGCATATGCAGGTGATGTCGCGAGCAGACGTAGCGGTGGGCACCGGCGCGGCGCCGTAGAGATTACATATCTTGAATCAGTGGTCAAGTAGTTTTTTTCACATGTTTTGTGTCTTTGCAGACTTGCTTTTTTCCCTCATTTTTGTCAGTTTTTGTCAATTCACCTACTTTATTTCATGTCCTTGATAATTTTTTTGTACCCTATATATTCTGTTAGCATTTCTAATACAAAATCAGTTGTGAGTAAGCGCTCGTGTGTGTATCCCTCATTGTGTCCTTGTCTTCTTTGCGCTTCGTTTCCTAAAATAAAAATGCCGCATGGAACACCTGTTGAATGGTGCGGCTAGTTGCCATGGTTGCGGTGCATGCGTAGTTGGGGCCTATGAAAGCCACGGTGAAACTCGATTCTATTATTCCAGTGTAACTTTTGCTACAAAGGAATTTCTAGACTGTTGGTATAAAGAACTGCTTTTCTTGCACGCAAAACGTTCGGGACACTATGATGTATAAAGAGCCAGGAAGGACAACAAATTGCTTTCCCTCGAAGAACAGGCCTTCGCCTACATTCAATGCACTTCCAACTTTTGTAAAGCATTCCCTTTTCATGCAGGCTACGCATTAAAAAAAATCAGACAGGTAGGTGCATAAATTTGCGCCTATGGGTCACAAGCCCCTTTTTAACGATCGCGCAGAAGTATTGCTATCTGCGTTGAGTTGTTTAGGCTCAGTAGTTTAAGCATTGATACGATGCCCATCTTACGTGGGTGCTAACTACACGCTGCATTCTTTGTATTCGCTACGCGTGAAACACGAGCGGGCTCTTCTCGAAGACAATCAAGTGAAACATCTGGCTAGCTCATCTCACGTTGAACCGCTCGCCTCACCAAGCTCTCCATCGCTCTGCATCCGTTCTAATATTTGTTAAGTTTCATCCCATTTTCAAAAACATAGCCGTGTTATTTTACAGCTCTGAAGATTTCAGACCATGTCGACACTTTTTTTCAGAAATCAGGTCCGCCGATGCATAGAGGCAGATTTTGTATGACTGCTCCACATAATTTCATGAAGGTCCATTCTGTACAACAAGCCAGGATACCAAACCGTTAATACCATTTTAGTGGATATTTCTGTAGGGGCTGGTCATCTGTAATGCCTCGAGTTTACCAAATTACTAAACAATTTTCATCGGTATTTCACTTTACAGGTACTTGCAGAACCTGAACCCAAGGCGGCGTGTTTCAAATAAATTGTATTACAGTATTCAGCGCCATTCTGCTTTGCGGCGATGATGCGAGCGTCTCCTTGTGTTTGAAATTTGTTAAAATTATTAACGGAATCGACTGGTTCAAGCTCAGCTTGTAAGTTCCGCAGTTGAAGCAACCTAAAAGCAGAGAACCGCCTTCTAGAATCCGGAACTTTGACCGCCTTCTTTTCTGTACACAAGACTTTTCGGGGTATGAATTTGACGGTTTTTGTTTGTTTCTATGCCTGGCGGCACCTATAGTGTATATCTATTGCCATATATTGCGCATTACGCCTTCAAAAGAGGCAATTTGATATGATGTGGGGCCATCTTCTATGATACCCTTTCGGTGTATTAAACACCAAGGCTTTATTTTCTTAGCTGATAGCCTATGCTGCCTGCTTCAAGCGGGTTTAAGAGCGCGACCACGAAACAGCGCTAAATTTTGAAAAAGTGAATATGATGAAAATAAAGGGGAAATAGTGGCACTTTCTTCAGGCTCTAGTGCGCCGTGAGAAAGGCAGGAAGCAAGGAACTAGGAAATAAGACAAATTCTTCTTACTAGCAGTCACCAAGATAATTACAGCCACCTCTTGAGCGTCGTACCTGAACTACGGGGCACTTTCGAGTAGAGTAGGAGAAAGACAAGCTTTTTGATTAACACAAAACCTCGATGACGCACTGCTGTCGCAATTTCTTGCGCAGACTTCAACTAGGTAACCTTAGTTGGCCTAAAGGAATGGATAAGAGAGTAAGAGATAGATGCACTGCAATTGACAGCTTAGGAATACTTTTGATCAACTGTAGTTCTGCACGATATACTGAGATCACACAGCACACGCACGTGCTTCTGCTCTGCAACGTCAGAGCAGGTCGAAAGATTGCCGAGCCAAGACGAATGATGGGAAAGGGAAAGACAGCGCAGGTGCTTAGGAGACCAAGACGGAGTACGGCGCGTTACGCTGACTGAAATAGGCCGCTCAATTGAGAAGTCATGCGCACTCGGCGGCAGCCAATGTGAAGATATAGAACCTTCAGGCACACCATCATTGAGCAGTATTCAGTCATTCTTTTCCGTGATACGCCCGAATGGAAAATCGGTGTTTCGAAAGATGGCATAATTTTGAAATGCTAGGATGGCCTATAACACCACCACATGCGCAAGCGTAAATGGGCAGCGCGAACGATGCATGGCTGTGTTTCATAAACAGGCCACTGAGCTCTTGGCGGATGACAAGTAGGTTTTCGAGCGGGAAGTGACAGCACAGAAGCTATTCAAAAAACATTGGCGTGGGCCCACGCATTTTGGAGGGCTCCGTCCTCAACAGTGTACTGTAGAGAGCACTCAGGTTGCCCCAGTGACTAATACATAACACTGATGTTCTCAGCATTTCACAGACTATTGTATATAAAAACGGAAATGATATATTACGCCTTCTTTCTCCTCAAATTCATTTGGTTACACTTAGGAGCGCGAGCTTATTTTTTGCGTTATCATTGTTATTAAGGTCCGCTCTTTTAGAGTACTAGCTTGTGCATGACACAATCGCTGGTGCCACTCTGCACATAAAATGGAGGGGATGTGCTTTCCTTTCTTTTTTCCTGAAGTTAGGTACAATCCAATTCACATGAAATATGATACGAAGAATATATATATTATGGGAAACTAGAATTGTTCTGCTCTGTGCAAATAGCAATGACACGGAGCTGTCCTACCGTTAGTGTGTAGTTGGATAAATATTGGTTTCTGTGAGGAAATTATGCATAAGCGCTTTATTGCTGCAAATCGCTCGTGCTCAGAATGATCGAACGGCACATGACTTCGCCGTGTAGTGCGGAACAATCGTGGATTTCTCAGGAAAGACTAAGGGTGCAGAATGGAGCTGGCGGAAACGTTATATATGAAACCTTTATAGTTAGCTGTGAAGCCATGCTGCAAAGAATTGTCTGAAAAGAAAAATGTTACTCCAGTAAGCACATTAAGAAGCAGGCTAAAATTTAAAAACCTACCTAACTCATTCCAATAGAGAGCGCACAAAATCCCCGACTGCGCGTTCTGCGCTTTCGTTTTTACCCGTGGGCTAAAAGCTGCTGGGCAAGACCCTTCTTATTGGCGGGTGATGTCACCGCCCCCAGTCGAGACTAGGGGTACCGCCGTGAAGAGAAACGGGACTCGAATGTGCGGCGCTTGCATTTACGTTGCGCCTCACACCACTCAGCACGTATAGGTAATTTACGAAATTTGAGGTGATTTTCGGAATTTAGAACATTTCTGCCCTTTTTCAGATACTTCCGTGTTACTTTGCCTCTTTTTACAAAACGTTAAACCTTCACACTCAAAGTCCTGCAGCCAACCATAAAAGTTGCGGTAATTATCTAAATCGGTTCAAGGGAGACGTCCGGTGAAACTCTGCGCATTTCGTAAAAGAATATTGAAGGGGGTGCATAGGACTCGCTTTTAAGGGTATGCCGCGACAGCGTTAACGCTTCCCGTCTGCGCTCGTCTTGCGGATACTCTTTCTCGTGCATACACGTTTCCCCTAGCTTAAAGGGCAACTCCGGGGGTTTTTTGACATTCGAATATTCTAATAAAAATTTTACTGTAGATTCTCCTCTCCGTCCTGACGCATTCTACAAAATTTGGGCGCCGTACGATAATCCGTTCTCGCGCAACACGACTTTAAAATATGCTGTTTTCATGGCTTAAGTTGAGACTATTTCAGCCGGCAACACTGATTTTCTGACGTCACAATCAGTATACCGGCGTTACTGTCCACTTCCCGCATGATTATGAAATTGTGAGGCTAATATTAAACTACTTCAGACATTTTATGCAATGCTTCATGATTTCCATACTTTATTTTCACCACCCAACGCACGTACGAGTGTTTCTCTAATACTGAGTGTGACGTCACCATTTCGTCACCTGGGACGTCGTTTCTGGTCGTGAAACTAGTTTCGGTTTCGATTTGCTGTTTTTTCTTTTTAAAAATACTTCTAATTGGAATTTCGAAAAACGGTTTTTTGTGTTCGAGTCAGGACGTGCCGAGGAATGTAATTCAACCAAAAACACAGAATGATGGAAAAACCACCGGAGTTGACCTTTAACAAAAAGCCCCTTATTTTTGCATTCCGTTTTATTACACAGATCCATTAGAATGCAGGCGTAAGCTACTACTTTTTTAAAGGCCACCCTACATAGGTATGAAGCCTCGCTTAAACAAGCCATCCTAATCTGCCTGCCTGACCAAGAGGTAGCATGTCTCACTCGGAATGCAAGGATTCGGAGAGCCACCCAACTACGTATATTGGCAGAATGGAGTTGACAGCAAGACCGCAAGAAATAAAGACCTGCACATATAGCACTGCTTCAGCGCGCGCCTTTTAGTTCATAACCTTCGCAGCTAAGGAAATGACACTAGGGGTGGCCCTACTGCGAACCTGTTGATCTAAAGGGCGTTTTTCATTTCTTCAGAGATGTATTAGTTATATCATTTTTCTTCGTCGCTATAGTTTGATTATTTGTCCACGCTGTAAGAACAAGCACCTGTACTGCGCATGTGCGGTGGGTAACTACAGTGCCGTCGATCAAAGCGGAAACGCGGTATGTCGTCTGGCGAGAGAAAAATATTATAGAATGATTTTCCGCTAAAGTACCGAAAGGGAAAATTTTTGAAGTGTAACTTGGAAGCGTGTTTTTTGTTAAAATATAATCACAGTCGTTAAACCAATTTAAAATTTGACGATGATGATGATAATGACAGAGGAAAAGTTTAACAGAGCGCCTCAACGACGAGAGAGGTAAAGAAAAGTGGCGCACGCGGTCCACAGGACCCCGCTGTCTGCGTTGGCAGCTCCATGCCAAATCCGTCATGTTACGTGGTCATATGACGTCACACAATCATATGACCTATAAGTGACCGGTCATTCCAGGTGCCGGCTACGACGTGCCAGAACCCTGCCCGCAATTCTCGCTCTGAACAACAAGGACGACAACGTCGACGCCGGCATTTCTTGAGAATGGCACCTTTGGAGCATTTAGCTTAAGCTTTATGCCAACTGTGTCAGAGAGGAATAAAGAAACGGGAAAACAGTAGTCGAATGGAATACCAAAAATAAAAGGAATAAAGAAAACTGGAGAAGAGAGAATGATCTAATGGAGGGCGAATATATGAAGGAATATTTATATATTCTCATATTTTGGATGTTCTTGGGAACCATGGAAGAATGCAAACATTATCCTCATTCACAAGAAAGGGGACTCTAAGGACCTCTAAAATTACAGACCAATCAGCTTACTGTCTGTTACGTATAAGGTATTTACTAAGGTAATCGCTAATAGAATCAGGACAACCTTAGACTTCAATCAAGCAAAGGATCAAGCAGGATTTCGGAAACGGTACTCTACTATCGATCATATCCATACCATCAATCAGGTGATAGAAAAATGCTCGGAATATAATCAGCCCTTATACATAGCATTCATTGATTACGAAATAGCATTTGACTCAGTTGAAACCTCGGCGGTGATGCAGGCATTGCTAAATCAGGGGGTAGACGAGCCGTACGTGAAAGTCCTGGAAGATGTATATAGTGGCTGCACAGCAAGCATAGTTCTGTATAAAGAAAGTAACAAAATTCCCATAAAGAAAGGGGTTAGGCAAGGAGACACAATCTCCCCAGTACTATTCACAGCTTGCTTAGAGGAAGTATTCAGAGACTTCGAATGGGAGCAATTAGGGATAAGGGCCGACGGAGAATACCTCAGTAATCTGCGATTTGCTGATGACATTGCCTTGCTAAGCAACTCGGGGGATGCACTGCAAATAATGATTGATGACCTAGGCAGGAAAAGTAGAAAGGTAGGCTTGAAAATCAATATGCAGAAGACTAAGGTAATGTTCAACAGCCTCGGGAAGGAACAGCAGTTTACATTAGGTAGCGAAATACTGGAAGTAGTAGGCGAATATGTCTACTTAGGACAGGTAGTAACCGCATATCCGGACCATGAAAAGGAAATAACAAGAAGAATAAGATTGGGATGGAGCGTATTTGCAAGCACTCACAGATTATGACTAGCAGCTTACTGGTATCGCTCAAGAGGAAAGTATACAACATTTGCATCTTGCCTGTACTCACCTAGGGGGCTAAAACGTGGAGGCTAATCAAGAGAGTTCTACTTAAGTTGAGGACAACCCAGAGGGCTATGGAACGAAAAATGGTAGGGGTAACATTAAGAGATAGAAAGCGTGCAGAGTGGGTCAGAGAAATAACTCAAGTTACCGACATTCTAGTAGAAATTAAGAAGAAGAAATGGACGTGGGCAGGACATGTAGTGCGAAGAGAGGATAACCGATGGTCGCTTAGGGTAACAAACTGGATTGCAAGGGAAGGAAAGAGTAGCAAGGGGCGGCAGAAAGTTAGGTGGGCGGATGAGATTAAGAAGTTCGCAGGGGTCAAGTGGATGCAGCTAGCACAGAATCGGGTTAAGTGGAGAAATATTGGAGAGGCCTTCGCCCTGAAGTGAGTATAATCAGGCTGATGACGACAACGGGGAAGTTTTTTTTCACGTTAGATAAAAACTGCTTTTAATCAGTCGTTTTCACGCAGATCCAGCGACTCATTCCGCCTTCTTCCTAAGGCTACAAAGTAGGAGTCCTTAGATGGACTGTATTCTTTTCTTTTTTGTCAATAATGCTTTTAGGATATCCAACGGCAACCTCGTGACGAAGGAACTTGATCAATTTATTCTGTGTTCTTAGCTTGTACAAGCCTAACTGTTCTTCCTAATAGTGTTTAGAATGCGGTGCCGATAGATGCAGGGTCTATCTTTATTCAGTGAATCTTAAATGCTGGGCATGAATTATTTATTCGGTCGTCTACATTTCACTGTAATGATCGGGTAATACTGAGGTCACATAGACGGATCCCACCTACCATTATACGCCGACAACTTTTATGTACTTAATAACGTCAGAATGACAGCAACAGGCTCACCTTTCAGACAGATTGAATAAAATGTTTCTACGCAGCTAAAATTCATCACTGGAACTAACTCTTGGGAGATACGAACTAATGCGTATTTCGAACTATGCCGGATGTTCTTCCAAATCCATATTAATGAACATTACGCTTAAATACTTTTCGCTGCATCTGTATTCAGAGGGGTTACTTTAACATCAAAATGTTATATTAACGTCACAATTGCCCATGTGAAGCGGATATTGGAATAAATCCAAAATTAGAAAACACATTTTATTAAAACATAAAAAATTCATGGTACATCTAGCCTAGCATTGTGTTCACTTCAACCTGTATTTATAACGGTTTCAATATGGAAGAAACTCAGCTTGTCTGCTTTTAATTACCTGCGGTGTTTTAATTCGTTACAGAGATAATCAGAAATACTAGCCTATGTCAGTCCTCTTTTGTCACTATTTATAAATTTTACCGGCGCCTCTTCCATAACTTGTTCCATAAATCAATTTTTCAAAGACACTTCATTTAATTTATCACCTGCCCTTAACTCAAATCAGTCACTTGCACAGAAACAGTTTTTATTTCTGATTCGTTCCAACGAATCAGGCTACAGCAGCAATATTTTTGGGAAATGTTGACGCTGATCCCCAACGCTTACGTTTGCAAATTCATGGTCGTCATTCTTTTATGACTTAATGCAGCCACTAGAGCCGCGTTCAGATTAACCTGCTTGCTTTCGCTCATTCTCACTCTCTCCAAATTCTTCTGATTCTTTCTTAGTTGGCATGAAATTAATATTACCATTTTATTAGTCTCTTTGAATTCCTAGCTCAGAGTGTTCAGACAGAAGAGCATATTTTTTGCGATATGTAAAGATCTTATATAGTACTGACCAGAAAACAACATTAACATCAGGACGACGACTGCAGGAGACCCGTTTCCCACTTTCGTGCTTGTATTTCTTTCTTGGCAATTATTAGCAATCTTTCTGGAATAAGGTGGCAGCAGATATTGCCCAGAGAAGTTTTTCAATACGTATTTTTATGACCGCAAAAGCGGAACTGACGGAGGATAATTTGCGAAACTATTCTTGTGGGTGCGGACTGCCGGAAGTTTAACATGGTATAGTTTTTTTCATTTCAACTGAACTGCCTTGGACACTCAAAACGGAGACCACCGTTCAAGCCTTTAGGTGCGCCAAGTCTTCGAGCATGACAGGGCCAGAATGCGGAAGTGTTGAGACGGGAAGGAGGTGTGAAAAAAAAATGAGACACCCTGGGCATCATGTAAAGACAGCGAGGTCCATTGCACGACGGATAGAGAAGCGTTGAAGAAAGGCGGAACATCGAAGAGGTTGTAACGGCTGTAAAATATTGTGGATAACAACCCTGCTTTCACGCTAAAGCAAATAAAGCAAGCGGCGGAAGATGAATTGCCGGGAATCGCCATCAGCACATGTAGCATTGATCGTCTATTGCATTCGCACAGATTCGCCACTAAGTTGGTGACTCAAAGGCCTATTGACCGCAACAGAGGCGACGAGAAACGCAACTGCAAAGCATACGACCAATGACTGCAGTGTGAACGACCTCGCATGTGCAGGTTTTACGTCGATGAGACTAACTATGACATATGTTGTTCAAGGAATTTCGGCCGTGCAGCTAAGGGGCAGTCTGCGGTGCAGACGACGACTGACATCAAAGGAGCAAGCCTTAATAGTACCGCCTGCATTTCAGCAAATGGTGTCATACCTTGGACGGCCATCGAAAAGGTTCACTGGGTCGGACTCAATTAATTTTTTTAGCGACATGTCAGCCCCAATTGAAAATGAAGAACATGGCTTTGAAGCAGTTTTATTTTTGACAACGCTTCTGCTCACAGCCATGCGCAACAGGCAAGTCTAGCCAGTCAGATGCACTCTATCAAGCGGTTGCCTCCTTACAGCCCTTTTTCTAACCTTATCGAGAGCTTGCACGAAACGCTGAGAGCGCCATTTTCCTGTGTGCAGTGCAGCAGTCGGCAGTGGAACGGGACGGGCAAAGTGTCAAAGCGATGGTCTCCTGTGCGGCCATGGGCTGTTATAGCCGTAAACAGACGAAAGTGCAAAAAGTGAAGTCCCGACAAGACGACTGCGGGTTTTTCAAAATACCGAAGGTAAGCTTGCACGAATACAAGACCAGCGATCGGAATGTCACAGACGAGATTGGCACTTCGAATGCTGTACATTGAAACACGGATTGCTGTAAGGAGCTCATCATTCTAGCCTCATGTGTTCATTTTGCAGGTCGGCGGTCTATACTTTTCGATGACTGCAATCCTGACACTAAATGATGTACACACAATTGGTATTTGTCCGGACTGTTATAAATGCCACGTCTGTTGATGCGTGTAAGCAACTCCCGTCTGCGACGTTGCGATCGCTCTCAGTCTTGTCGCATTCGTGCAAGCGTACCCTTGGTATTTTGAAAAACCCGCAGTCATCTTGTCCGGACTTCACCTTTTGCTCTTAAACCGGTGTTCGGCTATTACAGCCCACGACCGCAGAGGAGAACACTGCTTTGCAACTATTTGCGCGGCCCGCTCCACGGTCGACTGCTGCATTGAACAGAAAAATTGCGCTCTCAGCGTTTCGTGCAAGCTCCCTACAGAGGGAGGGTTCTCGAAGTTCAAGTCGGAAGTCAAAGCTTTCCCGGAATGACTAAAGAGGACCATCGGCGCACTTTGTTGTTCGATGCTGCCCGGCGCTCTATGCAGCAAATACAAAGCGTAGAGTGTGGTGCTTATGACCACCATAACTTTTCATTTATGCGGGAAGTTTCGCGTGAAAACGATACGTAAAACGTGCTAAGCTACGCTTAAAGCTACCTAATGTCTCCTAAAAATAAAATTTCCCTTTCAAAGTCGGCTGTTTCTGCGCTTGTACCTGCCTATAGTTTGTTAGCAACTATAGGATTGCCGCCCAGGCAAATTAAGTACTGCTGCTAAGGTGACCATATATAATTAGAGGTCAGTAGCTATTCCCGGCCTGGGTTGCAAGCTCTGTTGTAGATAGTTTAGTTCACTTTATTGTGTCAGGGCTAGACTTAATGCCGGGGCGCGCACTCTCTTTCTGTGGTAGTGCCCTTTTATCAGTAGCTATTCCCGGCCTGGGTTGCAAGCTCTGTTGTAGATAGTTTAGTTCACTTTATTGTGTCACGGCTAGACTTAATGCCGGGGCGCGCACTCTCTTTCTGTGGTAGTGCCCTTGTAAAGTTGAAAAAGCAGTAAAATGAGGTAATGTTTCTCTTGCCGTACGTCTTCTCGCCTTAACCAACTCGGCTTAACACTAATCCTACTTTTCTGGTAGTGGTCTTGAATCATGATTAGAAACACAAAAGCATTTCTGCACCGGTTGCAATTTCATAAAAACACCCGGCTGTTACGTGAAAGCAGCACTTGCCATCAGCATGCAGATTCAGTTCGTATGACAACCATAATAAGCAGTGCTTTACCAGCTGATTAGAAGATGACAGTCATATTTATTTACTTGTCATGCATATAAGCTAAAAGCTGCAAGAGTCGTATCACAAGCTGCGGTTTTTCAGCTTCGCGTGGTTCGTGGTTGTCGCAATATATAAGAACAAAGCGAAATAGTGCATGCCCATATATGACGCCTAATTATCGTCGCATGGTCTATAAAGGGATCTCAGTCTCGATTTATTTCTGGAATTCATCGTGCTTTGGAGCACTTTACCGCATTAATTTTCCACATATGGAATAAATTGATTGGCTCCCGGAATAAATCCACTGGCGCTTGTATTAATTGCGTTGGCAGTCATTATTCGATATAGCGCTTGGATTAAATACGCTGGCTCTTTGATTAAATGCTTGGCACTCGCATTAAATTACATGGCACTTAGACTATATCAGTCAGCGCTCAGATTATATCCGCTGGCACTAGGATTAAATTCAGAGGGAAAACCTGTTGTCTAGCAATACAGGATAAGTTGCAGTATAGGTAATAAGATACATCATGCTTGACCTCGACATCTCACTTGATCTGATCACTGAGTCTTAAATGTTTTACGAAAGTTCGTGGTCCTTGGTTTCGGGGCCTGCATGTTAGTATTGCTTTCAAAGGCCTGCATAGATTTCGCGGCTTCTATCTAAGAACACTGCTTATGAATTTTGCCAACCATTTGAAAAGGCATGGTCATCCCATCTTCGAAATCTTTTTCATTCCTGTGGTGTGAAAAGTAGAGGTGGATAATTAAGACAGGTTTAAACTGCTTGAAAAGTAGAAAGTGCGGGTCTGCTGGCATGTCGCTTGAGAAATCAGAAGAAAGCACATTGACGCCAACAGCGAATCATTTCATGGAAACTTTGTTAATGCGGATTTGATTTGTATTCTTTTACAACGCGGTTTCCAAATCAACTCATTTTTATATATTTCAGTGTGATTAAAAAGAAGGTATTATATGAAAGGAGGGTATATATGCAGTGCTTGTCACCAGAAAAGGAAAGTATAAAACTCTAGGTTTAAACACACCTAATGAATTTGACAAAAAGAAAACAAAAATAAAGCAAGGAATAAGGAGACGACATAAAACCGACCAACATCCGCACAAATCAAGTAAAGCTCACAAACATTATGATAATGACCTTTGTGTCCTAAGCCTTCGCTACTGCACCAGCATAACTCTTTGATATTTTGTTTCTGGTGCTCACAGAGCTAAGTGGCTCTTTGCACAATGCCATATACCCCTTAGTCATTTCTCTGACCATCATCTTTGTTGATATGAAGAAACGACCTGTAGACATTAAAGTGTGCTACGAGCGATTTCCTCCCCAATGCTGTCCACAGAACAAAGAACACAAGCTTTGAATAAAATAACAGGATAAGGCGAAACGAGATCTCGGTCTGTTTTCCATTTCGAGCTTAACGAAACACGCCGCTTTCATTTGTCCTTAGGTTTCTGAACAACGGCTGGTACATGTCTGACGTCATATTAATGCCACAGTTGAAAATTGCCGCTTGTTACGTTGTTATGCTAAGCAGAAAAACTTACTCCGGGTGAATATTCTCTAAGCAGCTGATGTGAGATTATGTATAAAACCACAGCTCTTAAAATAGACTAAAAGTCATTGTAAGTAGCGTAACTTCCACAGATGTCGTCCAACGCAGAAGGTTATCGAAAAGCAACCTTTCTTCCCCTCTAATACTTTTATTCCTTGTATGTTTCAGGGTATTTTTTTCTGCCCATGGTTTGCATAATCTGTTGAATACTATTACTTTTTCTCCCCTGAATATTTACATATCGCTTCAAATAATTTTATTCTTACAGATGATGAACAAGACAATTTTGTGAAGAAATCACATTGAAATAAAGCAGAACATATAGATGGGCCTCTTGGTGAAACCTATGCAAAGCGCCTTGGATTCAAATTGTGCATGTCAAACTGTTTAGTTTCAGCGTTTAATAAGGGAAAAATTAAAACAGCATGTAACCTATAACACAGAATTTTATCTCTAGGGAGCGTGCTTATCTAACGTGTAAAGTGGCCATACTTCTTTGCATCACATGTACCATGTACGTCTTTGACGCTTTGATATTTGACAACAGCAGCTTTCCGTGCATGCTCTATGTAGCCCACATGCTTATCTCATGTTCATTGGATATTTTGGGCTGTTAAATTTTATATGTAAATAATGTTACACATTTAGCAGGTATAAAAAAATCCCTATAATCAGGACGGCATATACAGAAAATCCTCATTTGAAGATGACAAAACTGTGTCATTTTTATGTAGGTAAGATCATTTTAATCACTCCAAATACTAGGCGCAAACGGCAGCTCAGCTGTGTTTTGTCAAAGTGAGCACTTTGTAAAAAAGTTGATAAAAGGAGGCTTCTTTTTTGACATACAGTATAAGCTCAGAGAACGTTATCCGATATAGTAGCAAGAGCCCTTTGCAGTTCAGATTGAGTTTGGAGACACCTAAAATGATTTATAGTCGTAGTTAAGCTCTTTCGAAGCAAAAAATAAATTTAGAGAAAACTGCAGTTTTTAATCTTAGTCCCTTGTTGATTAATAGCTTCAATAAGTAATATGTAAACATAAATGTGGTCTCACAGTGATGCCTCCTTGTCAATAAAACTCAGCCGGCATACAAACAATCTTGCTCCTCACTTTCACAACTTTGTTCAATGGCTGGGTGCCCAGCGAAATTGTCGGTTCTAGCAGATAGGACAGTCGTTACCACCAGCCCTCCAGTTATCTAGCGGCGCCTCGTTTCCTCTGCTCACCATACTAATCGTGGCTCGACATTCCCGTCTCTCGGTTCCCTCTTCGACTTCATCTTACTCTATTTGTGGTGTGGGGAGTGAGGCGCATAGCAGATGAGTCTTCCGCGCCATGTTTATTACGCGCAGGCGAGAGGAGACATCGCCGAATGCGAGTCGCCATCTTTCTGCTTCGTGGTCCGCCGTGGCGGGCGCTTGGGGACGGTATGATGACATGCACGTGCCAACGCTGACGGGCGGTTTGTCTTCAGCGCCAAGCCCTTCTCGCCTTTCCCCCTTTGCCCACTCTTTCTGCTTGACTTGTCAGGCGACCCTGAAGCACCGTTGGGCTCCGGGTTTCATGGCGGACCGCTTGCCCCGAAGCTACTCTGAGAGCTGTTTATCGCGGAAAACTGGGACTGCTGAACTCTTCGTCTGACGAAGAACTGCATGTCGCCTGGGCATATAGGCTTTGTTAATGAACTTCGGTGAAGCCGTAGCCGGCAGGAATGTTTGGCACGGCGATTGATAGACATGTTACGGTGCCACACGTTATGCCACTAGTTTTATTGGGGATTGTGGTGTTGCAGTCTTCTAGGTCTGATCGCTCTGCTTGTTATTGTGCTATTTACAATATGTGAGGCATGGTGGAGGACTGTTTGGTTAGTTACTGAGAAAGGCACTACGGACGTATAAAAGGAAGAGGTCCTTCAGGCACCACTTGTTTTCTGAAGCTTTCGCTTCCCTCTAGAAAATTTAAAAGAGATGTGAAATGCATTCTACCCCGAAAGATATGCCTTGCAAATTACGAGTCTAATGCTTTTGTTTTTTTTTTCCTTTCTCAGCAAGTCCAGCGAAGTGCGCGTAGTTATATTTACAGTTGAAACAAATTCAACATGTAGCAGAATGTTTTATATCAGTGTCAGTAACAACGCAGCAGGAAACAAGAACCCCGAATATTGGCAGGGACTCTTTGGAAGGCTGCAAACTCCTAACGACTACAATGAAAATTTCATATTCTTGTTATACAGCGTGTGAAAGAATTTCAGCCTAGAGACCTGACAGCGTACTTTACGGTGTTCTAACTTAGGCTGACTCAACATGCTAGAGACCGAAGATGTTGATTGGTAATCAGAAAAATAAATCTGGCTGAAAGACACTGGATGTGCTCTAGTTTGACGATGTCCTTATTATAGCTCGGGTACCAAACTATCGACGCATACTCGAGAACTGGTCTGATTAAAGAGCGGTATTCTTCAAGTTTGATGCCAGGTGTAGGGCCTTTTAATTTTCGGCGGAAAAAACAAAGCTTATTAAATGCCTTCTGGGTAATGTTGTCAATGTGGGTGTCCCATTTTTTATTTATGACATGAAAATGAAATGAAAAACAGAGAACAGGACACAGAGACAAATCACACAGGAAAGACGAGAAACATGACAATCTGCATATCAAAATTTATGGTACAACTTGTTCTTATGTTCAATATCCAACTGTTGCAAAGCAGCGCTTGTCATTTTTATTGCTGTATTAGCGTTTCGCTGATCTCAGCTTTCGCGGCATTGTTTCTAACACAAGCGCACTAAAGCGAGTGAAAGTGACGGGACAAGCAATAAACGTTCGGGTTAAGTGGTGAATAAGTATATTTATTTGGAAATAATAAAACTATAAATAACTATTATTTAATCACTAAATGATTATTACCTATAAAGAAAAATATTGTAACGTCCTTTCTTACCATCAGCTGGTATCGTGTGCAAGAAACAGTGTTTAACCTTTTGCGATTGACAAAGCTCTTCTATATCGTGTGATGTCCTTTAAAGGACACTCTATCTTACGTATACCTTCGAGGTTTCGGCATTTGCGCCCGGTTTCAAACCAGGTTAAAATATAACTGAAAACAAATCAGGAAAATAAAACCTTGTGCCCCCCCTTAAGGCGAGTATATATTTTTTAAACAAAATAAATACACCAAAACATTTTAATCAAAAAGATGTGTGAAGGTTAGGAGCTGCTTAGCCAAATAATATGTTTTCAAGACACCCGCCGGCAAATATGCAGCCAATAAGAACGTTTCCTAGGCAATTTCGACGACAGTTTGTCTGTCAGGAAAACAATGTTTGAAGAGCTATTATTGCAAACAAACCAAATAGCTGCAAACATTTACTTGAAAACAAATCCATGGAAAATATTTTTCACAGCCATTCTAATATATAGCTACATGTTTATATATTTATTACATACAATCGCTGACTGCCTTTCTAGTCGTTAACTACAATCAATTTGCCCCTTTGCGGTGGTGAAGTGGTTACGGCGCTCGACATATGTGATCAAGGATGCGGGATTGAATTCGGCCAAGGCGGCCGTTTTCAATGAAGGCGAAATGCAAAGCGACCATGTTCTGCGGGTTATCATGGCAAGTTAACGACCCCAGCAAAAAGAAATTTCCGAAACCCTCCATTACGGCGTCTCTTCTAACCTGGCTCGCTTTGTACGCTAAACCCCTCAATCAAAACAACTTTTTATCTCTTCCCCTGAGCCTCATCCCTTTGAAATGAACGCCTACGCTGCAAATATTTCAGGGTGAAGTCTATTCGAGAAATAAGATATAGACATTTTGAAGTATTTACTCCCAAAAGGGGACTAAGATCATCAAAGTTATCCATGTAACCTTTCTTTCGCTTTGGAACCTTCAAATGGATGAAAAGAAAAATGTGCACAAAATTCTCAATAACTTTAAGCAAGCTACACTGCAAACCTTACATATGCCGTGCTTTTTATGGCTTCAACAAATAATGGCTTGTTTCGACTTCCATAGCTGGTCATACCCACGGCAGTAAGGCATTATTTTGCGGAAACATTTTCCAGAACAAATTTCGCCAAACTTTTTCTGCTTTCTTTTACGAAAGAAGAAATTTAGTAAAAATGCACGCAATCTTATGCCTCGATATCAACGACAGCTGTATTTGGAGGCGCTTCACGGAGAAAACTCCCACAGGGCACGTCACCGAGTGGTGACGAATTTCTGAACATAATTCGTGAACATAATTTTATCCCCATTAGTATAGAGCAGGAAGTTTCTTTAGAAGAAGTATACAGTGAATGTGCGGCAGTGGAGGCGACGACGGACGATACAGCGTCAGTATTTTGGTAACTCGATGGGCATTACACGCTGGAGCTTTTATTTCCCAACGGAAATGAGGAAGAAGGGGAAATTACATGCTTATTTATGCATTGATTATGAGCAGCTAATCTACGAGATTAAAGGTTTCTGCGCAAAACAGCCCCCCCCCCCCCCTCACCCCTCCAGTCGCGCATAGTCGAGCGTTTTGTCTGCGTCGCCCACGTTGAGAAATCGGTCGCTCTTTTACTGGCGATGCCCCGCGCACTTCCACAACAAAAGCTGTATTGACGCTTTCGGCTCATTTCCGTTGCGGTCATCTGCCTCTGAATGATTATTGCTGACATTCTTCCCACTCTCGCTTTTTACTTTCTCCAATCGCAATTCTCGCTCGCAGGATTTGCGCCAAAATAGTTTTTCCCCTCGCCCACGCTTTGTTTTGTTCTCTTTCTATCCGCCACTTTCTTTAACCTTTTTTTGCTCCCTTCCTTCCTCCTTACCTGCGTCTTTAACGTCGAGGACAACCACGCCCGAAATGATCATCCAGCGAACTGGAGTGGAATTCCAAACATGGTGCCCCACGCACGGCCCACAAGCGCTGTCACTGGAAAATTTGGATCAATACCGGCGGCGATGATGGACTAGAACGCGCTTCTTTCCCAATTCTGGCTTCCATCTCATCCTTATTTCCTGCTCTTTTTGTCGGTTCCCCTTCTTTACAGCTCTGCCTTTCCAGATAGTACAGACTTATTGGGTGGAAGTTGTTTCTCGAAATGCGTCAGGGTAGCGCAGTCATGAGCAGCAAATGCCATCGAAATGCAGCAAGGTGACTACTGTTGCGGGTCTATTATCCGCGATAGCAAATTCGCTTATTAAGTGCTGGCAACGCCATATGCTTTTGGGTGCATAAGAGATGTCTGTGAGAGCCTGAAATATGAGAAGAGTATAAGTAAAACTAATCCCGACTGAGTGAGCACGATAAATTTTGAAACGCGTTCAGTGTTTAGCCGTAATTTTACAGCAAAGAGCACGTTCTTGGGAATTATGTTGTCATGACTCAGAGACGCAGTAGCCGTATAGTGTTGGGCGGACATACATGGGCTTCCAGGCCCGCTGAAGATGCTTTCTTGTTTAATCTTTGAATACGCTCTTGCCTGAAAGCTCTTCACTCGTCAGCATTCGTTTCGTCGTCGTTGGGTCCAGCACGGAGGCGACTTGGTGATAGGCACGTTGCGTTATCGCCCCCCCCCCCCCCCCCCCCCGTGAAAAGTAAACCCGATGCTTACTTAGCACGATGGACAGTCATCCCAGGCTGCAGCCCCGGGTGTCTATGCCTTAGAATTTACTAAATCGCAAGGGTGGAAGTATTACTGGAAGCATTTATTTCCACAAAATCTCACCGCCGAAGTATGTGCCCTAAACAAGGCGGCTGATACTTTTGTTGGAACCTTGGACTGAGATATAAATTGTTTTTATTTTCTCTATACTATAAAGCCCACCGTAAAATTCAGCCATCACTTGACAATACCGAAATAGCATGAGTACAACGAAATTGATCATTAGCATTTTAGCTCTCTCTCAGGAAATGTTCAGGACACGTAAAACAACTACTAGTAGGACTGGGTTATTTTATTTCTCTCCCACAATAAAAACATAATGGGTTAAAATGCCGCGTTTATAAACTCAGCCTTGTGCAACTCGAGACTAATCGAGTTTTATATGGCACTGGTTTTCGTTTTAAGAGTGCAACGATTTGTATCGCTTACTATGCATACTACTTCTGTGCAGCTTCAAAGTGTCTGGATGCCAGCTCACATTCTGCGCTTCTAGTGCCTTCTTTTATGGCCATTTTCTATTTCGCTTTTCAGAGTTAAGAACTTTCTGTCATATGAACGCGGCACGATGACCTCATGTCTGTGGATTGGGCTAAGAAAGACAAGTTACCTGGTTCGATGGCGACCGTGGCTTATGCATTGTGATTAAGACGACCTTAGAAAACAATTAGAGGGTCTCTTTGATGCCGCTTAAGAGGAGAATGGCGACAGCCTATACTTTCTCTCGTATCATTTGCCTCTTGTCGTTTGTCTAGTTCTCTCAATTGCGGCCCTCCAAGTCTTCCTTCGACATATTAGTCTTACGTACTCCTTACCAGTCATGATGAGTCATGCCTAGTCATTGTAATCACTATCGCTCATAGCTATGCACTTTTTCCTCGTGTCGAGTCAGTTGCGTTCATTCAAGTTTTTGTTTGACATATTGTAACAGTTGTTGCACTGAAGAACTACTGCAGGGGCTGAACGCGGGCACCAAGAGAGCTGAACGAGGAAACGAGAGCACCGGAAACGGAACTACACTTCAACGTCCTCTACTTCTACTGATAGTTTATATTTCATAGTCATGATGAGCCATCCCAAGTCATTGTAATAGTTACCACTCATAGCTAAGCATATTTAATCGTTTCCAAATAGACTTATTTCAAGTTGTTTGCCATATTGGTTGTTTCGTAGTACCCATGAGCCATGCCTAGTCATTCTAGTCATTACCACTCATAGCTAAGCATTTTCACTCATTTCCAGTCAGTTTCGGTCATTACCAGTCGTTTTTTTGACATATTGCCGTTTTCATAGTCATTAGCAGTCGGGATGAGTCATGCCTAGTCATTGTAGTTATTACCACTCGCCAATAAGCATTTTTTTCTCATTTCCAACGAGTTGCGATCAATACAAGTCATTTGTTAGTCATTATGTTCAATCAAAAAAGTCATTAGCATCACTCATTAAATATATATATTTATAACTTTTATTCATTATCTATCACCATCAATCGATTTCTTTCCTAGTCTCCCTCCTCACAAGTCCGCTATTTGCCAGTGGCACATCAGCGCACAGATGTGACGCACAGATCACGAGCAGAACTGCGCACAAACTTTCGCTCCGTAAGCCTATAGAAAAAATATCGTCCTAAAAATAACGTGCCTAGCTCGAATGAATTGCGCCCACTCAAAATATACATTGAGCACTCCTGAATTCAATTTTTGCTCGTTACTGTCATCAATTGAATGTCGCTTTCCTAATAAGTGCATTTCTGTATGGAAGTTACCGATGCGTTAGGGGCAACATTTATTTTTGATATTTCAAGCCATTCTGCTCAGAGCCTTGACGTATACGATGAAATAATCGCTATTGCTGCCATTCTGTTGTGAATGGTTGTGTATCACCGCATCTGAGATCCGCAGCTAAATATGCTCAGCGCACAATACTTCATTTGCGAAAATGGCTCGTGACAGAGAAGCTTATTCTCATTTATTCGCACAAATAAAAGCGTAGTTTTTTGAAGAAATAGAGTTCTAATTATGAGAGTATCGAATTTATTGACAGAAATCACGTTAGATTTTTTCATTTCTTTTTTTCATTCTGAAGGTCCTCCGATCTACGCTCACTCAAACTCGAAGCATCCGCTACAGCTTACCTAACAACAACCCTTGTGCTAACTTTGGAAACCCTTAAATTAAAGATAAAGCGAATTACAATTCACTTCCAGTAAATTGAAGCAACAACTGTATACCTATCGCTAAGAGGGCGAAAGCTGTCTTTTATCGACAATACTCCAGAGATTGCAAAATCTGCATTTTGTTTTAACTTTCTGTAGCTATAAAGCAAGGAAACGAGAATGCAGTCGATATAATTGCAGCACACCGTTGAGTTCTCTCCTATTGGGCACTTCGGTTGGTTTGGCTTAGTTTATGTAGATTAACTTTTCGGAGCAATTCAGGCTTTGAGAGCTAGATGTTGTAGTGGAGTGAACCGGAAATTTCCACCACTTGGGGTTCTTTAGAATGTACAGGTATCACAGAGCACATGAAAAAAAAAAAAAAGATGGTTTTCAATAGGCCTCCTTTGACGAGCAAGCGCGTTTAGTTTTATTAGTGTTATATGGTATTTGCTATTCTACGAACCGCCAAATAAAAAAAAATGGGAATACGAACATTAGCTTAAATTTGCTACAGCTTCGAAATTCTGAAGCCTGAAACAACAGAAAGTAAACTTGCATTAGACATTTGCTTTTTCGGAAAGAAAATGTATAACCGGGTTACAGTGTAACTTCCTTTTTCATTGAGAATCAATGGTTTTGAAAACCATTTTAAAAAATCTATACGCTCTGAAATGAAATGGTTCGATGTTGACTCGCACTTCGCGCAGTCGCTAGAAATTACCGACGACAAAAATCGTTCTGACAGTAAGATTTCTAATTACACTAATTTCATTTCATGCTCCAATCTAATAATACCCAATTTTCACACTCGCTTCCAATAAAGCCCCCTGTCCGGATGATACACTTATTTCGTTCTTTCATTTTCCTTGCCTCTCTCAAATATACAGATTCCAGTACGCAGATGGAAATCTAGAGCCGACGCACTGCAATGACTTCTGCCTAATGTCATGCACTCTGACCGGATTGTGCGGCACCGTAAGCGCAGATTGCTTCTTAATTTAGAGAGATTCTGCAGACTATGGCAGTATTGGCGAGACTCTCTGGTTACTGCGTCTGTTACCGCGTGAATTTCCTCCACACATGTCATCCCCATCTCGGAGCTAGCGTAGCTCCCCTTTCGTTTGGAAAAAAGTAGACTGAGGAATATGTGCCTAATGCGGACAGCCCGCTTCTGTTCAGTGAATTGCATGCATTTTGGTGGATTGGATGACATACAACAGATAATATTTTAGAATATTCGCAGCATCCCAAAGGTACTACATTGTAGGGTACGCATCCAATGCGTCGGGGTCATATATTTCCTTTTGCTTGTGGAGAGTAATTGCGTTTCAATTACAGGCCGCGTTGGCCCTAACGAAGCGATTTATCCTCATAAACTGATAACCGGGAAAAATAGAGGGAGTACCAGACATCCACCGCTAAACACGGTGTACGTACTCGCCTGCTGAGCTTCTTTCGTATCTTCCCACGCCCGCATGCGCTTTGTTACTTGCTTAGTCACTGATTTTAATTTTTGTGCTTAATTACGCGATAGCCTGTTGGGCTCTTAGTGTTGAAAAGCATTCGCCGTATGAGTCGGAAAAAACAAGCGCGTGATTTCATAACAAAATTATGACCCAACCATTCTTTACACAGCGTTGAGAGTGGTGTCATAATATTTTACGTCCTATTTAGCATCCATCTCCCAGTCAAGTCGGGCAGGGATTCGAGCCAAGCCCACACGTACCTCCAGTTGCATGCGTTCTCTAGGTGTGTAGATGTCCACCGAGTAGTGAATGATTCGGCGTCTCCCTTTCGTCAAGAAGCAAAAGCAACTAAACACTTTGTACACTATGCTAAACTGTGAGCCAGCCTCTGAATGCCACAAATTCACGCATTGAAAAGGCGGTGTTTAAAGCTGTATTGCGCCTATTCTTAAGGCGAAACATCAGCATCCTGCTAATTTTATCTCGCACATATTCCTAAGAAGCTACCACAACAGGTGAAAGACCGTACGAGATAAGTATAGAGAAATGTGGCGCAACAAGCACAAACACAAGAGACGAGACACCTCTTACGTTTTGGGGCCATGGTAGTTTAAAGAATCTTTTTCCCTCAAGTACATGGGCTTCGTGGCTTCGTAGATGTTGGCAGGTTAAAGTTTTTCAATACATAGGGACTACACAAGTGATGTGGTGTGGATGGACATGTCCTACTGTATATGTGTGGCGGTGGTTATTAGTGTGTGACTATGTGACTATGTGGTGATATTTGCTTGTCCAGCGTGGTATGAGTTTCTGGGCAAAGCAGAGGTGTGGAGTAACAAGACAGTGTAGAATTGGTGACTGCCATGCTTGGATGATGTTTATGGTCTGCGAGGAAGGAAGTGCCACTATCCCCTTGGCAAAGAAGAGGAAGATGAGAAGAAGAGGAAAATGAGATGTACCTGAGTGTACATCTCATGTACCCACAAGCGACTCACACAAGAAGAAGCGACCAGCTGGAGAAGACTGCAGACTGGCACCTTCCACAACTTATACATTCTAAACAAAATGTTTCCCACACAGTATAGAGATAGCTGCCCCTGGTGCGGAGACAGTCCGACCCTATACCACGTCACATGGGAATGTAAACACAACTACACTTTCCACAAACAAACTAACCCGAGTGCGCAGCAGTGGGAGGGCCTGCTAACCAGCTGCGATCTCACCGCCCAAAGGGCGTTGGTGCAGCACTCATGCGGGGTAGCCAGGACCAGTGGAGCCCTGGAATGAGGGAACCACCCGTGCTAAGGAGTCTCCAACGGTGGCGAAGAAGCGGCTGCAGGAAGACTCTCCGAGACTAACCAAAAGACCTCAATAAAGTTTTTTCACTCACTCACTCACCTGAGTGTAGAAGAAGAGGTGGGGTGAAGAGGAAGTGTTTTCAGATTCTTATTACAGTTGGTAGTGTGCGCGTGTGTTGTGTCTCTTCTCTTGTGTTTGTGTTTGTTGCTCCACATTTCTGAATACTATGAAGCACCAACTAGCCCCTCAAGCCGTTATTTTGAGATAAGTATACAGCTCCACTTTAACGAAGCCGCCCTGACGTGCCTGCGTGGCGTAGGGGTTCTGTGTTTCTCAAAATTCAATGATCCCGGGAACTTCGATCGCCGTCTTACCCTCCCACTTCAATGAAGGTGACCGCGGAAGTTGGTCCTGGAAACTACGCCGCGCCATGTTGTCTGGTGACATCATCCAACCCGCTGACAATTCAGAGCCCGACTATGTTTTTTTTTTTCGAAGAGTTTGCCACAAGGCATAAGTTGAGAATGGGGGAATGGGATGCAGGAGATAGAAAGTTAAAAGAAGGAGTGAAATCCAGTCGTGCTTATGTATTCGAGAAGGTTGGCAGTATAGCGATTGTCCAATGTCCATTTTTCATAATCACTATCGCGATTCCACCGCAGGCCCACCTTCATGATTATCCGTTGCCTAATGTGCGTCGTTGATGGACACGTCCACATCCAGTGACGCACATCGCAGACTTCAGGTGGAGTCTCACAGTGAGGGCATCTGTCAGTCACTGGTAGATCTTTTTTCCGCCATCGATGTCGAACAGATGGGGTCAGAGCCGCCCCTGTCCGGATCCGGCGCACTGTCACCTCCTCCTGCCGAGTAAGACTACGAGGGAGAGGGTGCGAACACGGAGGAATAAGAGCGCGTGTTCGCTGGCGCAGAACTTGCGAATCGGAAACGTGGGACAGGAACGGATCTTGGGGGAAGAGGGGAAGGTGGTGGATCGCCTGATGTGTTTATATGCGTCATAGCATCTGCTTGTATATTATGTGGATCGCGAGCATGGCCGCGAATCCAGTGTATGCGAATAGGACATGGGTACTTTGAACATAGCAAATGTATGGACTGTGTTATTTGGAATGTGCGTCGAACGGCCTTAAGCTGTTTAAGGGCACTGAGAGAGTCTGTGTAAAGATGAACTGCATTGAATGTAGGAACTGGTGGAAGGGAATGTATGGCATTGTAAATTGCTCGAAGTTCCAGTGCCAGAGGGGTGCACGTATCCGCGGTATATGTCACGTGAGTGTTGAGATGCGGATGAGAGGGACTATGCACAGAAGTAACTCCTCGCTCTGCAGTATGTGATGCATCGGTATATAATATGCACCCTGCAGGCAGATGTGCGGATGATACCGACGGGGAAGCAGTGGGGCGATTGTCCGTGAGCTGGCAGTACGACCATGGAGGTAGTGTATTTAAATGATGTAGTTGTAAAGACTCTTTGCGAGCTCTGTTTGCCATCCGCTGATAACGAGTTCAGTGAGCGTATTTAGCTAGACATACTCCTGAAATACTGGTATGGGTGTTAGGCGGGGAAGATATGTTATTGCACGCATAGCCTCACGATTGATGGCCTCAAGGGAGTCAAACTGTCTGCGGGTGAGACGTTGAAACTGCCTGGTATATTATAAGTGGCTGGAGGACAGAGAGAACAAGCTGGCGGGCCGTGTGAACACGCGCGCCGCCAGAGCGCATAGCTATGCGACGAATGAGACCTAAAGTAGCGTGAGCGGTCTTACGGATGGCTGTCAGCCACTGGGTGCCAGTCCCCAGAGGAATGAAAAAAAATACCAAGAATGCGAACGGTTTGTACCTGAGGAATTGGGGTATTATCTATCATAAAATTTATAGTGGCAGCTTTTCGTAAGCCAGCTTTATTTCCAATTCGAATGAAACAGGATTTTGTATGCGAAAGAGTTAGGCCCAAAGGAGGGAGGCGAAATGTCAATACATCCAGCGCATGCTGGAGGGCCGTCTGATGGACAGACGTATCTGGGTGACAGCACCATAAGGTTATATCATCGGCATACGCAAGCACGCGTATAGAAGGAATGGCCTCTAGGGCTCGAAAAAGTGGAATGAAGGCCACATTAAATAATGTAGGGGCGAGAACGGAGCCCTGGGGCACTCCTCTGTTTGAGGGGAAGTGACCAAAGGGCTTTCCATGGACACACACACTGAATGTTCTATTTGTTAGAAAGGCGTGAAAGGCGTGAGAAAGCCCGACTATGTCTCCTGCCAACCAGCTCCTGTCTGATGTACGCACGCGGTTCTTTGCTTAGAACTCTAACGCCAACGTCAGATTTTCTGGATGACGGGGCCTATAACGCTGTCGCATTAATCCAGGTTGCCTGCCGCAGATCCAGTTTTTGAGAACATAATTTCCGACGGTGACATCGTGCACGTCATAGCGTAGTTTTTGCATGCGCATCTGATTTGAAAAAAAAAAATCGCAGTGGCCCAACACTACTAAGCCAGGATACACAAAGCGAAAGTAGTAATAGTCGTGGATGGGACCGAATCGTTTTTCTGTTTTTCTTGTCGCACCTTCCCCACAACCACCTTGCTTCGTCGCTTTGCATGTCTTTCTCCTCGCTATTCGGGAGTTTTCATCGCTAGTTTACATTTATCAGTTTCATTTTTCCTACGTACCGCTTCTTCATTGCGAGCGATGTCAGCAGGAGGAGTAGATACGGCTTGTAGGCGAACGTAGCGAGCGCTGGCACAAAGCGTTGTTGCCTGATTCATGGCATAGCACTACAAACTTGCCGCAATTCACAGCGTATATATACGCTTCCGCAAGCGAGCGGCTTCTACACGGCTTATATACCCCGCGGCGGCGCCGCAGCTAAAGAGGACAGCGCACGCGCAGTGGGGCGCATAGCTAAGTAATGACGTCCCGTGCGGCGCTCTGCGCTGACCGGACGTATGTACTGGTACGAATTAGTTTCGCCAGGTGCACCAAGAAGAAGTAGTAGGTGTGCGATATAGAAGAAAAAGCAAAGAAGCAGGAGAATGGAGCGCAGCTCGCTTCATGCACCACACGTGCGACGAACAAGAGGGCGGGGAGCATGCAGCGCGGCACGAGGCATGCGGCTGAAGGTCGGCTGAAGGTCAAACTGCGTACGGTAAAATGCACTGCAGCTACCTCAATGAAGCTTTCGCTTGAAAACATGCTGTCGGGAAATGTTTCTAAGAATCATGGTCAAGCGTCTATCATCAAAGAATCTGGCTCTCACTCAACCTAAGAGATATGCTGTGCCTCCCAAGCCCAAAGATTACCCCATCTGGTGTTTGGAGAAATAGCTGTGCTCTAAATGTCACTCTCTTGCGCCGCTTCGAAAAAGAGGCTGATGATTTGCATTTGTGATCGGCAGTAAATACAACGAGTAATCGCTAAACACTGATCCTGCTAACAAGGAAGCAGTTCTTGCCTTCGCCCTCGGTCATGACTCAGACCATCAGAAAAGAGCACAGGAAGAATTTTGTCAACTTAATTATCTGAGCTTAAAACGAAACGGAATAAAGTCGTCAGCCCCCGCAGAAATGGGGATGAGGCGATAGCATTAAGAAAAGGTGTTAAAGAAAGCGGAGAAACCAAGGAAAGGTCCGCAGCGGTCGTCTAGGCACTTCTTCTTTTAGACCTTTTTGCCTCGCTGCTCTTTCCGGTCGCGGAATAGATTTTTAAAAATTTAACTGCGTGTTTTTAATGTCCGCTATCTATTGGCTGATGCATCGAGGCGATTTCGGGTGTAAATTTTAAACTGCCATCGTCCACGTCCTAATAAAGTAAAAAAAGAAAAAACAACTTGTCTGCGAATCATCAAAGCGGCACTATTAGACCGATCATAGACTCTCCGTTTTTTTCGCCGATTCTTGTGAAGTTTCTGAACGCGTTTCTACTCTTTTCTTTCTATGATCATTAATGCCCATGAGGGTATGGTGCTTCCGCACGCGTACTCCAAGAGGGGGCTAGAAGCCACCACAGCTGCCAAAGACCATCTCTTAGCGCCTCCAAACTTCAGCGGGCGTATTCTGCCTTTATTCCGGGGCACATCTGCATGGATCGCACGACTTGCACAGATGCAGGGAAAGAACGCAGTGGAAATCGGAGAAGCGGGAGGATCTTGGTATACCCTAACCGAGTTAGGCGCCCCGTTCGCCCGGAGCGATGACGCGGACGCAATTTGCAAATGCCCTCGCGGTGCAGTGGGTCTCAGGGCTCCGCAGCTCCGAAGGCACGCCGGGCTCTACAAAAAAGACTCCGTTATCTTGGCATCCGCTCATTCTGTTTTTTTTTTCTTATCCTTCTCAGCGCCTTTCTCCCCTACACTGCCTTTGTCTTTTTTTTTTATCTTCCTGTTTCCTTTCTTTGTCTTCATTATTTATTGTCCGCGGAGGAATTTGCCTACTCCCGATTCTGGGTCGTAGAAAGATATCGGAGAAACATTCGCGAAACAAGAATGACAAACTCTAGCTCGAAAAGAAAGAGGAATACTCCCCGACATTCAGGCGTTTCGGCGGAACGGAACCGGAAACAAGGTCAAAAGAAAACGAGCGCTGCTCCCCCAAAACTCGAATGACTTCCTAGAAGCGTGACCACCGGAAGAGATGGCGGTGAGGTTTCTATTTAGGGTTCTAGATGTGATGGTCGAATTCAGCTATATAGACGTGACGTTTGCGTATCGCGGTGCACTGCCATGTATGCTCCTAGTGTGCATTAACTTTCTCGTGCTGTCACCCGATCTCTTTTTTTTTTTTTTTTTGCATTTTGCAGCCCTCCAATGGGTAGAAATGTCGCGATCGCGTGTTTTGCGGCGCCAGCGGTAACGATCGCTCTGGTCGTTTATTAACATACCGGCCTGCAATGTCTGGAGCTGTTTTCGAGTCGTGCTCAAACGCGAGATCAGTTGTACACGAGTTATATGCGCAGCAGAAAATGGGTCATTGCGCAATGCGGATATCAATCGAGGATGCTAAAAAGCGACGGCAAGTGAATTCGCTCTTCATTTCTGTTTCCGTGTTCGCTTCTGACGTGGTGGCTATTGGTTAAGGAGAAATAGTTTTTTTGTGAAAGTTGTTCAGTTTAAAGCCCATGCAGCTCATAAAATGAACGCATGGCAGCAAATTGACTACATAGCAACGTGGATGGCGGCGTTCGTTCTTGAAGCGAAAGCATCACTACTGCAGGTAGTTCTAGCAGTCGGGTATGCACGGCTTCACTTTAAGGGAGTGTTAGAGGTCAAACTTCTGTTTTAAGCATAGTGGTCACCATGTGACTTTGGAGCATAATTACGTAGACCACCAAGGGCCCGTTACCACTGTCGCGTGAGGTGACGTTAACGTCAAGGTCACGTGACCTGGCGGTCGCCATGTGACTTTTCGGCATAGCAACGTAGGTCACCAAGTGGCCCGTGACCCCTGTCAAGGTCAAGGTCACGTAAGGTGACGTTACGGTGGAGGTCATGTAGCCTGGTGGTCACCATGTTGCTTTGAGCATAGTTATGTGCCCACTAATAGGTGGTGTCCAAGTTTTGGCGGATATTGCGTCACGCCGAGGCTCTTCCACGAGAATTTTGACTTTCGGATCGTTTCTGTTGTTTCATTTCTGTGGACGTTGCTTGCAGGCGCGCGGCTTCGATATTTATTTTCTTAATACATGCACTTGCTTTGCTAGAAATGTGATGTGTTCTGTTTGAAACTCCGGCAACTCAACAATAACGTGATACACGATGTTCAAAGTGTCGTCGAGTTGTGAACGGCGAAAACAGTTGGCCATTGCAATCCGCAGCTGACCGTCGACAGCAACTGGAGGCTTTATTTCGAGTATTTTGTCAGTGGCAAGTATTTGTTAACCCTGTGAAAGGTAGGAAATTTTGTAAAGCAGGTTGCTTGCTCTCCTTCAGGAGCACCAAGTTTCTGCTCGGGCAAGTTCGTGTATGTGCTACAGATGTTTTCACATGATGATGGTAGAAGCGCGCGGTCATTCCGCATCATCAAAAGGTGTGCGAATTGTGTTGCTTGGCTTCCATCAGTATATCGTGATATGATGTCATAAGCACTGAACAATATTTTCCGTCAGGTATTTCTGCTACATGCAAGTTTCTAGAATCAAGGCCAATGAATATACCAATCAGCTGTCGATGCTTGATCGCGATGTCTGAATAGGCCAGCATGTCAATGTGAGCAGTTGTAAGATTTATACATTGGTGTGTAATAAATGAATTCTGGATATAACACCCAAAAACGAAACATGTTTTCACCAGCGGAGCAATCAACATGGGCACACATAAATTGCAGCAAAATACAAGCAAGTTGTTAAAATAGATTTTCCTGTTTTGTGTGCACCTAGTACATGGTATAGTGGTGTTTATGCGTGTCCTGTGTAGAAATAGACAGTTACAGACGAGAACAGAGATAAAAACTTAACAATATTTTCTGTACCCTGAGTAAGAGTCATGAAAATATTCACTTCAGTACAACACTAACATTGTCCACCTATTTTTAATCTTTTATTGTACGGCATGGCACGTAAGAAAGCTGGCAGCTGAGATAGACGGTATAAACCAAAATTGTTGTTGTGCAGCAAGCCAGTTTCATAATTGCCCAGGTGCTGCTAAACGTGCAAGTGAAAATTAAATGATATATACATGCATCTATATTGGTTACTTGTGATGCAGTATCACTGCAAGGTTGCATCTAGGTATTGTGCACTGCATGTTTTTAAGATACTGCGTACATGAAGTTTATATGTCATTTTCATTTCGGAGTTCTCCTGTGTGACCATAAGAAGAAAAACAATATGCTGGTGGCCATTGGCTATCTCAAGAAGCGCAAACTTCTGCACGGTAGGCAGAGGCTGGCCTAGCTAGTAGCTTTTATGTCCGTAAGGGTGCAAAGTATGAATCTTGCCGAGACTAGATTTCGGCGCTCTGTGGTATGCATTTTCTTACAGCTTGATATTCGCCCACAGGTTTATTGAAGCTCATAAATTCAGCCTGTACTAGGCATTTTGTCACAGTTTACCATTACTCACACCCAGCCTTGCTTAGAGGTCATTAATCACATGATGAAAAATATGCTCTAAAGTTCTGCTGTAGAAGGTAATATGAGGTGTAACTGCAGTACGAGAAAGGTTTTCCATTTCCCATAATCTTTGCTCTTTCATTGTGTGCCTAGATGCCACATTTTCGAGTGCCTGACAGTTTCAATTCCCGTAGCAACGCTGTGCTAAACGTTGACAGATTGCTTTCAATTGATGTTTCAATTATGAAGAACCACAAGACAAGCTGAATTTATACCTGGCTTTTCATACTTGACTCCATTACTTTGAACACATTTCAGATAGTGCAGAAGTTATATATTCCCACATTTCAGCATGTATACATTAATGGCCTATGTACCTGCTGGAAACATTCGAATATACACAATTACACAAGCAGACCCAAAGCACAAAGTAAAAAAGTAGAAAACAGCAAACGAGTTACAGGCTCTTCCCAGCGTTGATCGGAAGAAATAAGTGTTTCGCATTCTGAAACTTGTGGAGGTTTCTTGAGATGCCACTAAAACAAAACTTTCGTTTTAGTACTTCCCCTGTTTGACCCCCATAATGCACAAATCAGTATTGTGGAATAAAGCATTGGAATTTCAAGCATGGAGACGGTCTACAGTTGTATGGGAATGGCGTGAAATGTCCCAAACACTATGCTTGGTTAATTTTAATTATGAGTGAGGTTTTCTCGCATGCACTGCAGCCTTGATAAGTGGATATGTCTCTCTGACTGCCGGATTGGCTACTTCATTAGCCGAACCAGGCCCTCAACAAACATTAGTAGAGGGTTTCGGCCGTACCGTCGTTCCTACATACACTTTGGGGTATGATGCATGCAGAATGAATACAGCAGTGCTAAAAACTGCAACTCATATGCATGGTATGGTGATGTGTGCAGACCTAAGCACGCACACTCGTGCACCGGTCGACAGCTTAACAAGATTGCGTTTCTCGGTGTGGGTATATAGTGGCTCGTAATCTGACAAAGAGCGCTGAATGCCGAGTTTTAGAAGTATATTTTTCTACAAATACCATATTTGTTTTTCATTTCGTGGCAACGCGTGAGCCGTAGTTTAGCCACCACGGTGATGATTAGAAACGCTTTCCTTGAATTGCTTTACCTCAGTTGCAATATTAAATTCCTCGATCATTCACTACGCTGGTAGTCAATACTTTTTACTCTATCTTGTTTTTAATGTAAGATCATGCGATTATTCATGATGTTTCAGAAGAATTTTTTCAAAATGTCATTTTCGAAGGCCAGGTTCAAGAAACTTTGAGGACTACTTTTTTAAACGAGAAAAGCAGCGATGTAATAGCAGTATGCCTCATGTAATGACAGAACGGAACAATGGCGCCGACACTGGGTGAGAAAATTTTCAGTAGAATAAGCGTATGCGAAGCCTGTAGCATATTTCGAGTGTAGACGCCGCTTGGCGGTGACGTATGAGTATAAAGGCTTGAATGTTTTTATGTGTCTATATTTGTGGGCCAGAAATTTGAAACTGCCGCAAGCCCTACCTACGTCGTAATAGGCTCAAACAAGAGGTCATTCTCTTTCTCAAGCTGCTTACAATAGCTTTTTCGTAGACGTAAATGAAAAGAGGATATGTGAAGCTTTCGGTAAGAGGTCAAAATCGAGTACTATGTAGATAGGGCCCAAGTATTCGAAATAGAAAAAGAAACAATAATGGACAGACTACTAACAAGAATTTAAGGAAGAATGCGGTAAGATGCTCGGAGACGTAAGCTTATTCCCGTCCATCCGCCTGTGACCGTCGTGGAACAAAGAGGTAAGAAATAAAACTGAAATCGAGACATTTAAAACACCCTAATGTAGATAGGCTGACATAAATACTGGAAACTACCCGCAAGTCTTGAGAACAAGGTTTCAAGAAAGTGGGCCATTCATTTCTTATTATGTTTTTCAACATCTCCTCTTTCCGCAGTGCGTTTACATGTGCTACGAGCAGACACTCAAGAGAGACGGAGAGACGTGTATAAGCTAGTGCGCACGTTTCACCACGGACGTTTGCTAGAACCCCGTAAATGGATCCCTAGCAAAACGAAACGCCATAACCTGCGCTCCGCTGGACTCATTCATTTCTATTACGGATGGCGGAGCCTACGCATATGCCAGCCCGAGCCCGTGCTGAGGGACCACCTCTAGCATGTGAGAAAACTGTGCGTCCTTGTGACGAAGCCTAATGGTAATCTACGTGGCCCATTATAAAAAAGGGATGACGAGGAGGAGGCTAAAGGAGAGAAGACGAAACAATGGAGGCAAAGCAGTGGCAACATAGTCGGTCGCGCCTACAACACGGAACGTACGTAGCGCCACCAAATTGCGCCAAACATAAGGAAACCTGGAACTAAATTTGCGGCAGAAATGTTAGCCTCCACGAATGCGAGCGGCGTTCTTCGAGACCAGCGAGGCAGCGAACGTCAGGAGTGGCTACGACGCCACTGTATTTTGTTTCAGGCGGTCACCTTTGAGCGAGCGGTGAGGGACGCGGCGGCTTCGAGGTAGACGAGGACGCAATCCAGCCGATAAGGGGTTGTAGACGTCGGAACACATAAGGAAGACGTAATGGAAGCAGGAAAGGAACTCGCAGTGCTTTCGCATTTGTGACGTAATAAGAAATAAGTGCACCCATATGTTTTTTTTTCTTGTCCTTTCGGAGGATTGTCACCGACAGATGGCCATCGCAGTGCCTTCAATCTACTATGCGTTGTAATGCATATGTATTAATAACGATGTATTGCGGGCAACAAGCTATTTGATGGTGTACGAGCATAGCACATGCAGCGCTCCTTGAACGCTTGGCGCAGATGCAATTTCATAGAGCGGTCCTTGTAGAAAAGGCGATAAGTAGTCTAAAAGAAACACTGTAGCTTGCCTATAGCGCTGAAACGTTCCGATATCACAGTCTTGTACTTTGGGGTAATTACTAACCCTCATCTGTGTATTTCGTTCGTTTTCAAAAACTTATTTCAATGAAAAGGTGACAATTGTTACACCGTCATTGCTTCACCAGCTCATCCTAAACACCAAACCTTGCACGGGGTCATTCTCAGGTCCTATGTACAGGTAAGTTGGCGTGTGCATCATATATTGAATCCTCATGTGTACATAGTTCTTCAACACGTTGTGTTCTGGATTCTCGGTAAAAATACTGAGCTGAATTTCAAGCTGAGCGCACAAACAACAAACTGAGGTTGCAAGGAAGCCACACGTAATATATTTAATTATATACAATAGTAGAAGAGTTCATATTTGAAAACACTGAAATGCTCAAAATTCACTTCTCCTGCCTCACCAAAGCAATGTTTCAAAATTGCGCAACGTAAGGGTCGTGTTGATAGGCTGCGTAAACGTATAAACTGAATTTATTACCTTAATATATTCGCCATGAAACAAGCCACCGGCTCTTCACACTGCGCCGCCAACTCAGCGAAAACACTGGCTCTCCGCAAAGGGCGAAAGCAAAGCTATAAATGTGCGGTTCCAGCTATAGCGGTTAATATTTTAGAAGGTAACATGCTGTATTTCGCAAGGCCTTACTCTTATGCCACGATAGTTTTGCCTTTGCTATTATAGGTAGAAGTTGGGCCGAGAATGCGTTGATTTCAAATATTCCCGAGCACGAGCACGTGTTTTCTGAAAGAAAGATCTTGAAAAAAAAAGCGAAAAAACATCGGGTTTCGGAGCGGTAAATTTATCACCGTCAGGTAACATTCTACAAAATTATAAAGAGGGCATTCTAGGGCTAGATACAGCCGGAGCTCGGCGCTTCCATTTACGGTTGACAGATGGCTGGGTTCATAAGAAAAGAAGGATGCACGTAAGGGTTGCACATGCTGCACACTTGCAGCTTCGCACCGAAAAACCGATGGCTATGGCACCCAGGTGAGCACTCGCCCGATCGAATCTGAACAGCAGCCGGCGGCGTCTGTGCTTCCCTGCCCCCGTGTTTTCGCTTATCGATTGGTACGTGTCTTTTATACTTTTTGCTGGCTCAGGCCCTGATAGGAAAAAGCGCGCATAAGCACTTAGCACGTGTGAACGCAACGAATTTGCGAACAAGAAAAGCCTAAACGCCCAATTGGGCTGTAAAATAGCAAGGACTAAAACGTTCCCGTCGGCACCAAGATGCACACTTTCAAATAGGGTAAGTTGAGGCCAAACTTCCTGTTCAGACATATTCAAAAGGGGGCCAGCAAATTAGTTTTCGGAATATATGAAATGCTCGAACCACACTCAGTTCCGTAGAAACTAGTTTTCAATGAAGGAAATGGAGCGCTAGTAACTCAGAGAATACTTCTCGCTAGTGCACCATTAACCCTTTGAGGCTTTTGCCGTACATGTACGGCGGCGGTTTTCCGTCCCGCAGCGTTTTTGCCTTACCGGTACGGTTTCAATTCTCCGTTTGAAATTTCGCGCCGTAATGACGATGCATGCTCACTGGGAGGTGCTTCCACCTCCTAGTGCTTACAAGAAGCGCTTGAAATTTATGGCGCTGCCTTCTTGCGGAAATAAACAAAAGTGATTCCTAGCTGCAGCCTGGTCTGCGGCAACGCCGCCGCCCTGTCGCGGTTTCGGTTTCGCGACCTGATCGCAATGGAGGCGCGAAACTTGATTTCTATCTTTATGGACGCTTCCGGAAAGGGGATAAAGAAAACTAATTCCTAGCTCTAGCTTGTTGCCCGGTCTGCGGCAAGGCCCTTGAATGTGTTCGGTTATCCCCCCCCCCCCCTCCCCCTGTGATCGCAATGAAGGCGCGAAACTTGATTTTTATCTTTATGGCCAGTCCCTGGTGCAGAGGCCACAGAAATTGATTTCTATCTTTATTGGGGCTGCTGTTTGCTTGTTTATCATCGACGCTCACGAAGTATTCCTGCTCTCCTTGTGGTTTCCTGAGGTTCCTAAGTTTGCAGTGTGGAGCAACTGTGACACCAAAATACGATTCCAAATATTTTTCTACAACTTTTCCTTGACCTTACTTATATTGAGCTTTCAAAATCCGCAATAAAGTAATTTCACCATCAGGGGAAGTTTTTATCAAAAAAATTCGACCCTCAAAGGGTTAAGAACAATGTTTTTAAGACCAAACCCTTGAAATTTCGCCCCCTGTATCCTCGCAATTAGAACTCGTTGTAATTTGATCAAAATTATTGTCTAATTTACTTTGAGTATGACCAGTTGAATGGTAACTTTCAAATTAATGTGGGCCAATCCCAAAATTTCTTGACTCCCAATTTCGCCTCGTAAGATTTTAACCTTTAGAAACGGGAACTAAGTAACAGTGCTGACCAACGAAATGGACAACTCATAGCAAACCGTCGCATGGAACTCCTAGTGCTTTCGCATTTCAGCACTTAAGCAAAACTATGTGCACCTGTCTGATTTTTTTTTTTTTTGTGCCAGTGAGTTATTCGCCTTAGTTTTTGAGAGATATTAAGGACACTTTTTTACTTGCTGTGATTGAGTTGAGACTGGGCAGGTTTGCCCGAATATGTCGTTATATACTATTCTATTCTATTCAAAGAGCTATTCATTGGCCATGAAGTCTGGTTCTTACGCTGTTGTTTTGGAAGGAATGATATCCGTGCTTTGTGACCTTTCACGTAAAATGGTACATCGACTGCTTGTTAATTGACATGTGCCAGGTTATAAGACAAAAATTGAGAACTTCAGCGACAGCTTAAATTTAAGGTAATAAATAAATTAGGGGAGATATGAACCAATTGTTTAAAATAGCTTAAGTGTGAGTTCGCTAGCTCTCAATCGTGCAGCAATATACGAAACGTCGGGAGATTGTAACCAAGAGCTTAAATCGTCAAGCTGGGCTACGAAGTGCTGCGCGAATGCATGTCGGTGATGGTTAAGGGTATGCCAATTGCAATCCATAACGGGAACAGTCGAAGAAAGTATTAACAGTGTCACATCGTACGCTCAAAGGGACAGCTTGACTGGCCCAAAATTGCTGTCCCCATGCTTCAATGTTCATTAATATTTACAATACCTAAGCTGCGCTGACAGATATATAGAGCCGATTAGGTTTTCTCATTGGCCAAGGTGGAAATTCGGGCAAATCGGTATTGATTCGTAACGTAAGAGAGCGCAAAAACACAACGGTGGACAAAGAGGGAACACATGCACCACAATTGTTAATTTCCGAGTGAAAAAAAAAAAAAACCCGTAACTTACCATGATGAACGGAATCTGAACAGATTAAGTAGCGCATGCACCAAACCAAGAAGAAAACAAAAAGAAAACAAGAAAAGACAACAAAACCGATAAAATGGAGGATCGCGGATTTTCTGAACCCAAGAAGGCCAGATCTCTTTTAGACAAGAAAATGGAAGGTGTACAAACTTTTATCTTGCAATGTAGCGATCTGTGGAGCTTCCACAATTTCAAAAGTCGGCTTATCTGTACTCTTGGCGACGACTGAGCATTTATGCAAGAAAATGCGCGCACTTGCACACTTTGCCATGCAAAGATACGTCATTGCCAGTATATGTCTTCATGTTGTTTCTGTGCACACGAAACCTTTCGGTCAGGCACCTACCGCATTGTCCGACATGCTGTCAGACATACACAATGTCCTCGGTACATTTAGCAAATCTTTTCCTGGGGCGGATGGTACACTTCTATTTGTGGTACTATTCTTCGGAGGGCAGGTATATTTTGCATAACATACTTAAATTCCTTCGGGCTGAAAACATCATGCGAACGTTTGCTTTCTTTCCTGTTTTCTCGAGATTGTCCGAGAGACAAGGGATGTATGTAATGGCAGCCTACTTACTCTCCGTTCTTTCTGTGGTGGCACGTTTTCTCCAGAGTTTGTTTTTCCAGCATATATTCGGCGACTGAAACCACAAAAATCCTTAAGATACCCTGCTTCGAGCAACCTTGCAAGTTGTTCATGAAAGCTAGAGGTGCATTGGTTAGTGGCATGGCTTTTCAGGGGCGTTATCCATGAAAGAGCTTAATAATGGCTCCTTTTACGAGTTTAGAATGTGTTGACGTAAGGGTAGAAGTGGTTTTTTGAAGTAAGGTCAATAGCACCATCTATTTTTAATACTTCTGTTTCCTTCTATTTTCCTTTTTTGTTTTCTATTCGGTTTGGCACAACCACTACCTCTGCTCAGGCGTCGTTCGCCATAGTTGGTTTTGAAGTTCTTTTTGTTTTTCTGACGTTTTCTTGCCAAAACTATTGAATTGACGAGTAGTTCTCAGATTATGGTAAGTAACTTAAGTGTTATGTTATGGCAGATTATGTTAAGTGGCAGAAAGCTCACTTACTGGTAATTCCAGATCAAAGCGAACTTTTCGAACAACCCCGTGCCTCTCATTCGCGCTTTATGCCATGTTATGAAAACCACAAGGTGTGCAGAACTTAGTAGAGATGTTATTTGCAATCCCTATATGCATGCCAATAGGCACCCGGCCAGAGTAGTATTACCAGGTTTAACTGTGCCAGGCAATAAAATACGATTTCTCCAAGTATCTACTAAATAAGAGATTACATGAGGAATTCTTCCGAAACGTATCAAACGCATGAGGAAAAAGTCTATGTATACAATTTTCTTTCCGTACATATTTAACTCCTGTGAAGTAGTTGGCGATTGGTAGCTCAATGCATAACGAAGGTGTGCTCGGGGTCAATTTTCTTGGCAACTGCCCCTGTACCGCAATGCGGTGGCTCAGTGTCGCTCAAGTGCTGCGCCAGGGGATACGGCGTCGATCACGGCCGCGTTAACCAGGTATTAGTGCTGGCGCAATGCAAGGCGCCCTTTAATTGTAACGCGCGAAATCAGTAGCACGGTAAATAATCTAGCTCAACTCAACCTATCCGAAACCTCCACTTACGTACTCCTTAATAAATTGAATTTATTTGTGACGTTGAACTCCGTAAACGTAACCATAAACCACTTTTTTTATTTGGACGCTGTGGGACAAAACGAGGGCAAGCGAACCAAGCAAAGTAATAAAACATACACGCGGGATATTACTGCGTCTTTTCATGACGTGGATATGGGCTCGGGTCGCTGAGCGAGAAAATAATTAAATAGGTGCGGGAACGAGCAACGACTCATGTTATCGGTCCACGACCTCCCTAGGGCTTCCTTCTTCCCATTTACCCGGCGCGGAATGATGACCACTGCAAAAAACGGCTAGGCCGCGTGCACGTGCGAGGATGCGTGTCGCGCTCCCGCTGCTTATCTTGGCGCCTGCCCAAGGACTTCTATACGCCTTGAGCCCAGCAGGCTCGGGCCCTCCGCTAAAAGGCGAAAAAATGAAGACAGATACGCGGCTGCTAACTAGAACTACCCACACGAGAAAAGAAAGTGCTCGCAGCGACTGGCCTGAGCTTCTTCCCGTTGCGATTCACCACAGCCCTGGGCAGTGGGGTCGAAATATTGCTGGCCATTCACGGTACGGCCGGCGATAATTTTTGCTGCACTTACTAGTTAGTGCCTGCGCAGGGCTCGATGGGCCCTAGTGTCGGTCATGCTTGCTTTCTTTTACTCTCGCATGATTCCTGTACTGCGAAATTTGAAGCCTATTAGGAAAAATTGGGTTTGTGTTAGGAAGGCAAAATATATCAATTTATAAAAACAATTTGGAGCTGATCCGAGCAGTTCACTGCCCAGTTGCGGGAAGCCGCTGTGGGAAAAAAAAAAGAGCTGCACTTCTTGGCGGAACGCTTCAAGTGCCAGACGCATTTAAGCGCCCCCTGCGCCTTCACAGCGGGAAGCAACAGGTTACCCTGCTGTAGTATTTATTCGTACGCGGTGGGCAGAGAGGAGAAAACCAGAATCAGTCATAAGTAGGAAAGTAATATAGAGATGGGATGGTATTACGCTCTTTTCGCGTCGTCAGTAAATGTATCTCAAACATTGATATTTACATCACACATTTCTAATGTATTGTGGAGCCTGCGGCTAATTACAGATAGTTGTAAATACTTATGTTTGTAATTAACTGTAGGATGCTCTGCGCAGAAAATCGTATTTTGTGCCTTCAAATGTTTGTTAAAGCATCATATTTATAGAGGCTTTAATTTCATAACATCTCTGAAGGTTTTGCACTTTCCAAGTCGTAGCTAGTATTAGAGACTCTTCTAATACACTAAAATAAAAATAAGACTTTATTGGCGCATTTATGACCAATTATGTCAGATCTGCTTTCGTGTTTTAAGTAAATGTCGTTTGCATGCTAAGTAAGATTCTTAACCTTTTCTATTTATAGTGCAAACAGATTCGAAATGTTATCTCCTGCGAATACTATTAATTTTCACTCATTAACATTGCGCAGAATAGCATAATTCACATAGCACTGTTCACTCGTTTGGTGCACTGCATAATTTTACCGCCATGTGGCGAGAAGTGTTGTCAGCATTTTGCAATAATCAGCGCTCATAGCCTAAAGCAGCGCAAGAGGACAAGGAGAACAATACTGATAGTCCTGCTGTAACGTTCTCAGTCAGCTGCTGTGTTAGTTTCCAAACAGAAGTTCAAAAAAAAAATCATTAGGATCTCTGCTGGACACCATTCAGCGTGCATCTAACCATTGTGGGTTGTTAAAGGCGTTGAAGGGCGAGTGACATAATGGTTAGTAAACCAAAATATCCCTATATTCTCCGCAGGAAATGAAGCGCAGGAAGACCGCCCCAATGGGGATACTGTAGTTTAAACAGAAGATCTATGGTTACTGTTGCATTGCTCAAGAACTCTGGATGAGCCTGCCAAAGTTTATGGAAGCAACCATTTGGTCCGGGCTCTTCTCGATGCATTCTAGTATAACCACTTCCTCTAAAAAATGTGAGTCTACGCCATCGCAATGAGAATACCATATGGTGTGCGTGAGAATTCCACGCGTGTTCAGCAGCTGCAGCAATTTGAAATTGCTATGCATAACACGGAAAATTACACTCGATCATCAGAAGAAGTGCACCGTCAGCATGTACAATACACGTGGTCTATGATGTGACACAAGAGCGAAGAAAGGCAGCGCGACAATTTCTAGCAGCCGGATTTCAAAGGCGCCCTTCGATGTTAACGCTCGCCGTTGTTAATACGCGGCTGGTTTAATGTGAAATAATGTCTTGCATCTTGAGTGGCTTGCATGAGTGTAGTCTGTAAGCAGAGCATGTCGGCGCGAACTGTCAATCATTAATAGAAAAATAACCGCGTTCACTCCAAAATAACCATCATCCTTTCGTTTGTGAGCCGAGCGCGCATCTCTTCTCTACTCTTCCTGAGAACGAATCCGCAATTCTCCTTGTCTAGCTTAACGAGGCCAGAGGGATCGAGCTAAGGGAAATGACAAAAGCAGAAGTAACCGAACAAAAGATGAAAAGACGAAAATAATAAAAGGCTTTGCTCGAAAATAGGCTTCTGAGTGCAATAAAATCGTCTCCAGATCTGCGCAACGAAAAGCCTAAAATAATACAAATGCATTAAAACTCCCCTTAGACGGACGCATGGCGTTACCCAGCGAGGTTGACACAAAAGACTACCGCAAAATTGTCCCGTGCTACTCTCGCCATAGAGCTACATATAATCACCGAGTGTTAAAATACCTTTATTTGTGCAAATCGTTGGGTGCCCATTTTATTGCGAACGCCATAAAAGTGGAAACTAAGTTGTAGACATTGCGAAAAGTGACGAACGCTAAACGAGCTCATATCAGAAATATATATGCTCGGAAGTTGCAATGATTTCCATTTCCGTACGTAACGAGACATAAGCATCCTTATAATTTTTGTGTGTGCTTCACTTCTTCCTTTTCACCATCAATTCCAGAATACAAAATTAGACCACGAGGTTAACCTCGCTACTGCTTTTGTTAAAAAATATTTATCCAGATATTTATTAGCTTTAGTAGATAATCAACATAAATGAACGGAACTTCGAGCGTAATTATTGATGCTAAAAACGTTTTAACTTCATAGTGGCAGCAGAAATTATAGCTTTTATGGTCAACGCTGGTGTGTACCTTATGACGACTCTCATATGTTTTTACGCGTTCTAGATTGTAGAAGTGGAAAGCGCCTCGAAGATGCGGAGTATATACGTAGCATACAGATTACGCACACGAAAGAACTAAACGCACAAAAAGTCGATGAAATGGCAAGGAGACTTTCAAATTATATGGAGAACCGATAGAAATATATCGAAGCCACATGGAAACCATATCGAAAGCAAGAGATTTTCACGTACTGTACATCTCATACAGGCTGTGTATTTCCCTGATTCACACGGCTCATGCGAAACATTGCTGTTTATTTTTGGGTTGTGGGCTCCTAAAGTGATTCTCGCATATATGCCACCACTTAGAGACTGAACTCGGGTACCTGCATGTGGAGGAATCCCTGTACGGCAGGGGGCTGACTTAAAATATTGTGCACTAGCTGCTACCACAGCAGAGGTATCAACAGTCTTCTTTAAAATTAATGGCTTCATAAAATACATTTCGCTTCATTAAAGCTGCACATGGCGCATGCACAAACTTCGCAAAATACACACCTTATGCCTTAAGCAAAATGCTTATCTTCACCTTCGTTCACTTTCTCAGTCTCATAAGTGCTCCTTTCCATTCACCTTCCACCTGGGCAGCGTCACCAGAGTACAATAGTAGCAAATAATTATCTCTCAGACATTGCATCTTCAGCTTGTAGAAGTCTAATGAACCATAAATCTGTCGTCAGGAAACGTCGGCGCTGAAATGCACCGAACTACTCTCTTGTAGAAACGGTTTGTAATACACCAATGTGTTGATTTCACGGCAATTGAAGCACGCCGAAGTTCATTTGCGCAACACAATAAACAAGATTTTTTGAGCGCGAGAAGACTGAACGCTTTTGGCCCCTCGTTCGCTTACATTTCTGAAGCTCTAATTTTATTTCTTTTAAAATGTGCAAAATACAGTTTGCTTTCTGTTCAAATTGGTATGCAGGGAAAGGGAAGCAGCTTGAAAGTTCTAGAAAATGCGCCCAAACTAAAGCTCAGAGGTTACGAAATAATTAAGCAATGACTAATTACGTACGCTCAGTGAAGGTGGCAGTTTTACTACCTTGCAGAAAACTTAGCAGCTGATGCATTTGAGAAGCGGCAGAGTACTGATTAAGAAGCCACAAGAGAATTAGTGTCCGCATCCTTTAGAACAGACCATAACTGCTGGCAGAAACAATGCAAGTAGGATATAGAAATTGTGGCAAAGAGAGGAAAAGATTCTAACAATGTTGCTCTGTCAACAAGAAAGCAATGTTATGAATCGACTTTCGCGATTGTCAGCATAGGATGGTAGTAATCTGGGCTATACCAATGCATGTAATGAAAAATAAAATACACTGAGAAGTGATGTACATAATTATGCCTAAAACTAGAAGCTCTGGAAGTGCTCATTTTTATTCACTGGTGAAGGTTTTATAATCTACGCTTCTTTTTTTTTGCGTGTTATAAGTTTGTACGAAAATAATCAATTCATCCGCATATCCTTCATCGGACGCTTGCATTTTTTTATTATTAGATGTGGCGAAATGATTTCTAGAGATGTTTCTGAGGCAAGAGTCGATGAAACTGCAGCACAAGTATTATAAGCAATTGCTGCAAAATATAACATTAAACCAGCCCGTGAATACGATCATAACATTATTTTACACTGTCCTACAGTTGCCAACGTGTTATCAAAGACACGTTTTATTTTTTACGTACAGGGTCATTACCTTCCGATTTCAAGCTCAAATTATATATAAAAATGAGTATTTTGCAACGCATTGTAACAACAAACACTGTATGCAGCACGTTTGTAAAAATATATGAAAATATTGGGGCATTTCTGCGTGGGGAGGTATTCAAAATTATGTACAAGAAAACTTGTACCGCCGAAGAAAATGATGAATTATATTGCTCTCTCGTCGCGTGATGCTTGGAAGGAAGAACATCATAGTCAGATACATAGTTGGAAACTAGTCATGTCGGTATATATTACGCCCTTGAGTGTTCTGCTCACAAGGCCAGGGATTAGCTCATGCGCGGGATTAATGTTTCCGTGCCGGGCATATGAACGCTGCTAGCCTCCGGCATAAAGAGCAAGCTGCAACGAAATATGTCCAGTGCCGTCCCCTGCGCCTGTTCCGATTCAACCGATAACTACCTCTTCTCTAACCACAACGACAATTGCGTGGCAAACGCTGCTCGCCGAAGTCACGTTGGCCTTTCCCTCCGCCAATAAGCATTCAGTGTTCCTAATCACTACAAAAAAGGAGAAAGCCTAGAACAAGAAATCTTTCCACCTCCGAAATGCTGGAGCTATCAGCAAATGCGTGGTCAGCGTTCATATCGTATATTCCAAACCTGTTTTGGGGTGCGAAGCCGGCAGAAATGTCATCGCTGGGGCGTGCGCTGAACCATAAAACGCTCGGGAGTCTGCCACTGCCTCGGCGTTTCTCCATTTTGACCCCTCGCCTGATTCTCACCTTCTCTCTTTCTTCAAGCTTTCTCTAACCGCCTTCCAATACCTCGTACGCGATCCCCTCGCGCCTTTTTTAAGACTCCGTTATCCCTCTAGCGCAGGCCGCAACGGCCGTCCAAATAGGCAAGCGCTGCTCTCTCGGCAACATTATTGAGGGGGGGGGGGGGGGGGGGGACCTGACCACCTAGGTTTTAAAGGGAGAGCGCACATTCGGTTCGACTTTTTTATGTGTGTCGACAGCACCTGATATCAGCTTGACAAATGTCCTTCCTTCCGCTGTTGGCGGTGACAGATCGATAAGGCGACGCTATGCCGCCGCCGTTCGCCTTTCCGGAACTATGTGTGGTAACTAGGAGGGGGAGGCCGGGGGGTTCCCGCTTCACGTCGCTGCGATGGACGCTGGAGTGCACGTTGTTCGCGTTCCACACTGATGCGCTTACTCTCGAATTGTTCGCGGCACGCAGGTTTCTTCTGTACCGTTTCACGGAGTATATAACACTCGACTGTATCAAGGCGCCGAGTTTGGCTGGACAAAGTCAGGGTCGTTCCTTTGCGCTCATTTGTCATCAGCGTTGTGTGCCGTTGAAAGGCCCCGTATAGTCTGACGGCAACTGCTTCTGTTCATTTTTAGAACCTTATAGCGCTACGTTGCTTTTTTAATGCAATTTTACTTGCCATCACAGTAAATGTGTTCGCGTCCTTTGCCATGATTTGAGATGACCCCGCAAATATGTGTTCAAAACAAGACCTATACTCTTTAGGACACTCAACAGAGATAGCATAATGACTTTACGCGCGTCTGATTCCGTAGAGCGCCGTAGAAAATCTGTTTCTACGGAATGTTCTACCGGAATGTTCAACTTGTGGCATCCCAGAGACTCTGGACCATGTATTATTGGTGTGCCCAGAGTATGCGAACGAAAGAAATGTGCTAGCTGCTTCCTTGAAGCGTTTAGACAAGAGGCCCCTGTCGGAGGAACTGCTGCTGGGCGCTTGGCAGGACAAGGGGAAGGGCGCCCAGGCTGTGCGCGCTCTTTGCCGTTATTTGAGCGCCAGCGGACTTGATTCACGTTTGTAAAGCAAGCTGCTGTGTCTGTATATATATTTCATATGCCTTCTCCCACATCGTCACCCATCATGACCTTATTTCTTCCCTCCTTCCCCTTCCCCAGTGCAGAGTAGCAGGCCAGATTTGAATTATTCGGGCCAACCTCTCTGCCTTTTCATTTCAATAAATCCATCTAATCTAATCTGTTTCTGAGCATACACTGAGTAGTATTGGGGCTTGATTTGTGTAGTATGTCATGCCCTTTTCCCGCTTCTCTTCTCTATGGCAAAGTAGTACCGACTCCAAATCTCCATCTTGCTAATGTAGGGAAGATAATAGAAAATGGACCAGATGGCAATATGTTTGCTTTCAATCCCCACTGGTGCCGTCAACGAGAGACACTAACGCGCAGTTTAAGCTAGCCGACGCATGTCAGTATTTGAAATGCAAGAAACATTTGTTGAGGCATATGCAGGAGACGAAACACATAAAGCAGACCATGTATGAAACTGTTTCGTACATTTCATGTCATTTCTGAATGCGTTATACGATTGAGTAAGTACAACATGCGGAACTGTAGTGTTAATTTAAACACGCAATATATGCATGGCTTCATCATTAATTGTATCTTTAGGTGTCTTTACATGCCGGGTTTTTATTCAGCTTTTTTACAGGAACCCCAACTAGAAGTGATGATGTAATTCTAGTCTCGGGAGTGGTATTGTCGGAATGAAAACTGTGCTCATCATGTGACAGGGCCTTTGGCGAGTGAGTATCAGGCAGAGCCATCTGAACGTGTGTCGGAATGGTGACAAGACCCGGAGTGGTTATTTGAGGTCTCTAAATTATTGATTCCTGGTAATTACTGGAGCCTAATGTCAGGAATGCTACCCGAGCCTGCCAGGTAAACCGTGCTTCTGGTGTCTTTTTTTAGGCGCGTCCGTTAAAATTAATAAATAGCTACTAATCGAAGCTGGTGCTAATTATTGATTGTCGTATCTGTATCTGCGCTGTATCTTAGAATACTCCTAACTACGTCGCGATGCAAGTGCTTGGCATTGAACGACTTTAAGGACACACCATCGACTAGCCCTACTGTTAACATGCTTTGCCGTGTTGTCGAATTTAATGTGACAGCATCCGGCTGGTGCAACTCTATTGCTATCTCTGAACGATTTATGCATACGCCTTTGCGTGCACTGATGAGGCGAATTGGCATGTATACATGAGTAATGGTGCTGTCTTCGGGATGACCTTCAAGGCAAAACACTGCCGTTTGGCCACTGTCCTTGACTGCACCAAGCGAAGAAGTGTTATGCTGAAATTGAATAAGTATTGCTTTGCCGAGCTCTCTATTGCCGCTCCGAGCTGTCTGGCAGGAAAGAACAGCTTCAGAATCGATGCACGAGACAATGACGCTTTCAACAGTGCCACAGAACTCAAAGCATTCAAAGCGCTTAGGAGCAATTTGCACCTTCGCTATTACTTTGGCGGCTTTATATCCAAAGTTTGCTGCCCTATAGGCCACACATTTACGTGCCTATTATAGAAAGACACTCCTCTCAAGTGGATTTTTGAATTCGATCCCGTGTTTCGCCAGCTCAACTTGTACTATAGCATTGAGACCAATATCGCCTCATTTCTGCCTTAAGCGCCCATTGAACTGCACACTGACGCCCATCGGAATTGGCGTGGATAATGTGCTCACTCAATGCCAGGCTCGCAGTGAAAATTGGCAGTGGCTTAGCTCTAGTTAAGCCTGGTAAATTGCGTTAGCAATGGCCGCATGGCTACGTTTGTGTGTTCCCTTGTGGCGTAGCTTGTGTGGTTCGATAGTTTGACTATAGAGTAACACATGGCACACATTGGTTCCGACTGTTCTTCTGGCGGTTCTTCAGCGCGCTGTTTTTGCTTGGTGGCATTGCGGCGTTCTTGAGCAGTCATGTGTTCACCAGTAGCCGACGAGGTGGAAGCACTCGGAGAGCTAGAACGTAGTCGCCGAGCTTCACCTTGTTCACAACGCTTAGCACGACGTTCTTCTCGTTCTTCCACTATCTCTTGTGCCCAATTGTCGCTTCCTTGCCGCAGCTTGTTGCCGACAATTCTCTTTAGCAGCCTTCATAGCAAAGCAATCACGGCGAGGCCGAAGCAATGGCGAACCATCTCTTAGGCGCGGCGCGCCGACGGTGCCGCCATCTGGCGGAGCTCGGCTGAAGCGGTTGCTGTTCAAGGACAAGCGTGCCGTCCGCCGGGGACACACGACGGCTCGAAACTGGGCGCAGTATTGCTATCGCAATAAAACACCGCCGCGTTGCGGACGCGCCATCCAATCATTCCGTTCGTGCCCTTACGCTGGTGTTTTTATAGTTGCCACAGTCCATCATTAATTTTGCTGCCATGTGAATCTGCGTAACCCTGCGATCCACTGACCTGTCGAAAATTACGCCTTCCGGAGTTTAACACAGTGCCTTACAAAATTTGTCTTCAACACTCTGACGCTGCTGCCTCGCGTGACTGTCGCTCGCCAATACTAATTGCGACAGCAAAAATCTACCGCTATCACTCCGCCGCTTTCAACGGGTTTCCGGACTATATAAACTTTAAAGGCAATACAATACAATTATCGGCACTTGGATCTACTTTTATAAAAAGCCAATGTGTTACCTGACATTTACGAGCGTTTTATGAATTCCCTATGTTGAGCTTTACATAAAGAATTACTGATCTGAAGGTGCGCGCTTTCCGCTGGCTGTTCCGGAAAGGCCGTATTGTTTTGTTCTGCGTGTAATGGACGATGACGTCGTTGCTGGGCCCTTGATGGTAGCCAGAACACCTAGCTGCGCCAAGGAGCGCGGTTACCGGCTAAATCATGCCACACAATCCAGTGTGACCACCTACTTAGAAAGTCAGCTCTATAAACTTCGAAGAGGCTTCGAAAAGCCGGTAGAAGCTTTTATTCGGTGACACCTCCAAGCACGCCTTATGTATAAGTGCGTCTTGACCTCCTAAGCCTATTTCCGCGCACCGCAGATGGTAAGAGATGAACCCCTTCAGCCGCCATCTCGTGAACTACCGCTGTTGATGCAGTAGTCTTCATAATATGGTCCTCCGTAACCATGGTCACAAGATTACAGCAGCTGTTGTGCGGCTCCTCCGCCTTTATTCTGGCCATTTTGGTCACTATGTTCCACAACTTTATCTGAGTGGTTCGTTGAACGTACAAGCCTGAAGATTATCAATTTACAGGTGATGTGTATGGTCGCACACACTTAAGGCGAACACGCGAGTGCGTGGCCGCCCTCTTCGGAGCTCTTCAACACGAAGTAACACGACAGTCTATTTAAAAGCATCACGGTCCCTTGTACTTTTGCCACATCGATGTGAAACAGTGTCCGACGTAACTGCACCCCAAAGAGAACGACCACCTCCTCTTGTGCTAACACTACGACTGGATGGACTTGTGCTTTCATTCTCATCGCAAGAATCGTGGCGACATGGTTTCCTTAATACCTTAGGCCTAAAACACTGCAAGGCATGAAACACCTGCATATAGCGCGGCTTTCCTTCTAATGTATGTCCGGCTCAAAACTGTCTCGCGACCCCACTGCTTTCGCCTCTTAACCCTGAGAACTGAACCGAAAGCATCCTCTGCTTCCATGTAGAAGCCTCTATGTTCAGTCGGGTACTTACCATGGTCTCGCAGGACAGCTTTCCACCACCACCGGCACAAGGATAACTGCAACGTTCTCGAGTTTGTAGGGTTTTGGACGCCTATCGGGAACCGCCATCTGTCCCCGTTGTTGATGTCCCAATACACAGGCACATAATTCAGCTTGCTTGCATCAGGGACCTCATCTACATGGTATCTCGCAAGCTACACAAGTTAGCCGCCTATCGAAGATCTATGTTATGCACGTCGCTCTCCGTGAAAGTTCTTTCACCCTCAGGACCCCTCTTGATTGCCCCATAGGGCTTCGTCTGAAAAAGAACTATGCTTCCACGCGCCGAGCGAACAACAACGAAGTAGAGACCTAGTATTGGCTTGGCGTCTTCATGCTGATGCGTCAGGCTCAATTGAATGTGCATGTCTAAATAAAACTATCAATATTGTTTAAAATTTCCTGAGAATTTCTCTCCTTCTAATATATAATAATACCATACAACTGTTATTGAAATCGAAGAATTTCTGCAATCGTCTGAATTTAGTGCATTCATCTATAGCGCGTTCTTCGCTCTAAGAATGACCACTGAGTTTAAAAAAAAAAAAAAAAAACTCATGTTTCAGTTCCAGCTCTTTATGTTGGTGATCATTTGCTTTTTGTTAATAATAAAAACTTCTCTTTAAGTACTCATTTTTTCTTACAGGGTCTACTCTTAATTCTTAACACCTATATGTGGTCATGTAACAACCATGGTAGCCGCCTGGGCGTTGCTGCCTATACAGACCAAATCTTTCTCATGTCATTCTCTCCATGCAGCTGACACAACACATGTGGTCGGCGTCTGCATTGCTGTAGTTTCACCTAGAATGTGTACCGAACTTCGAAACGGTTACTCTCGTGGTTATGTATCATGCTCAGAAGCTGAAATTAACATTAACAGCTCGTTTCACATGTATATGCTAAGTGGCTTTGCCTTCGCGTTCTCTCGTCATGGCACTAAAATATGCAACCATTCCCGTTCATTCTCCAGGCACGAAACAAGAGCGCTGTCTTTGGTTCACTCAGACGCTCATAAATCTTGTCGACAAAAAATTATTTTTCTTGCAAATCTTTTTCACGGTACGCTCAACACCTGAAGTGGCTTGACGACACCGGGGAATGCCAAGCTACTGTTGCATTCATTCAAGGCAAAGCAACGTATCTTGGCGCAACCATAAGAATTACAACAAAGGATGATTTTTGGCGCTGGCTTCCAAATCTGCGAATATTCAAATCGCCACTTATAGTTATAAGCCAGCATTTTCAGTGCAGAAAAAGGACAAACATGAGAAATCAAGAACAGGAAATCTAGCAACAGAGTACACCTATACACATTGGCACATCGACAACGTCAAAAACACGAAAGGCAACTATAAGTAAACAAAAATTTCTTGACTCCAAATGGAGATACTTGTACTCGTATATAGCGTACTAGCGCAAATAGAAGCGTTAGAAATAACGGGAATATAGAATGTAAAATAACGACAAACATATAGAAATAAATATTATAAGCTTGTTTGTTTTTCTATGCACAAAGGCGCAGAAAGTCATATCGGTAGCCTCTTAATCTTGTATGGTGCTGGTTTTTTACTAGCATCTCTAAACGGCGGCGGAACGTCATTAGCCTGCTTGAGCATGCAGCATACACACCATCGTCTATACGTCGTTTGTGCTCTGATGAGAAGCCAACCCGTTCAATCGTCTGCGCTCTCGAACTAAACATGTAAATGACAGATATTTGATTGAAAATATAAAGTGAGCAGCAGTTCATGCATCACTGTTGCTTCAAACACAACATAGCAACATGACACATTGGTGATAGAATTCGCCACGCTTTGCCGTACCTTGAATAGTTGCCGAAAGCCCGTTTACGTTCAAAGCTTTGAACTCGATGCATGACGAGTTGGAGTCTCTTCTAGGACACAAACAAAAGCGTTTCGCATAGTCATTAAAAGGGTTTTAAACGCTTTTTCAATAAAGCGCTAATTCGTATATTACTATTACGACTTTTTGGCGTAATTCTGAAGGTCGCATTTGGAGATATGCGTGCGGTCAAGACGAAAGCAGAAAGCGAAAGCAAGAAGGTTAACTACAGGTACCCACGTAATAGATATTTAGCAAATTTAATTTATGCTCACAATTACCCTTACTTAGACGGCAAACTAATAAATACAAACAAATATTCATGTTTAATTCTTCACAGGTGACAGATAATGCACTCGCACGTTTCGCATATCTCAGCGCAGCACACTTGACAGGAATATCACTACCTATCCACGTATCTACGTATCTGCAAATATTATTACGTATCTATGTCACTACGAATTGAAGAGCTATAACTAACCTGTACAACAAAGAAAAGATGCATGGTGAACAAAATATTTTTTGTTTGCAGAGTATTAGTGAGAACACTCGCAAAAAAAAATGGTTACTTCCTAATGCGAAATTTGAACGCAGCTCATCGGCTGTTTCACCTTTTCGATAGATTGAGGCAAAGATTTCGAGCAAGACACGTATGTAAAATTACAAACAACTTTTGTTTTCATTTTTCGCAAGTGTTCTTTCAAGAAACACTCCACTAACGGTTCTAGGCTGTCATGAAAAAACTTTGTGGTCGGAGGAAGAAAGAGAGCTATTAAGTTATCAGGAGGTTGCGGGAGGCAGCGCGTGGGCCCATAGAAACGCTGCGCGATGAACAGATCGCAGCGACTGACTGATGCCGCTGACGCCGCTTGAGAGTCAAGCGAGTGAGAATGGGATGCACGCAGCGTGATCAGCCGGCGTTTCGGTAACCGGAGAGCACCCTCGCCGCCACGCAGGAAGAGGGGGGACCCCCTCTCCTCTTTATGCAAGGCGGTGACGGTGTTCTACTCCAGTCAGTCGCTGCTAGCGCTGCATCTGTCGACACCCCCCCCCCCCCCTCCCTCTTTCCTTTCTCCGGTTGCTGCGCGCGCTGCTACCCCCATTGTTCGCTGCTGAGTGTACCCTGCCCCCCTCCTCTTCCCGCGAGGCTTCGGTTGCCGAAGCGCCGGCTCAAACTGAAGGGATGAAAGGGCGGCGCAACCGGTTACGAGGCCGACGACGACGACGCGAAACCCAGGAACGGCCACCAAAGAACTGCGCTCTAAAACGTGAAAACAGTCATCTTCAGCGACTTCAGTATAGCTGATGATGTGGCGATTATTATCATTTGGAATGCTTTCTACGCTCAGTTACCGGAGATATAGAAGGTTGCTGAGTACGGTTCTGCAATACAATTAATTTTTGTATTGACAAATTGTTTTTGAAGGTCGTTAAACGCAGTCAAAATTCCTGGATTAATAGGGAGATAATCCACGATAAGCGTAAACTTAAAAAGCATCAGGAATGCAAATCTCAGATCCCTGTCACTTAAAAAAAATGATTTGCAAATTAGTCGCGTGAGAGGTATACACAAATTAATCTCAGCACTAAAAAGTCTCCGGAACCCGATGGTGTTAATAACGCATTTCTGAAGCTCTATGCTGAATAGCCCAATAATTGACGGACATGTATACCTTGTACATGACTATAGGTTTTATACCATTTGCTTGGTATAAGACTCGTGTTGTCCCGATTAAACAAAAAAAGGGACCGTGAACTAACGAAAAATCATAGACCAGGTTTTGCTTTGACCAAAAATTGCTGTAAATTATAAAAAAGAACTGAACAAGGGTAAATTGGGTACGCCTCAGGTCGCAAATGAGCCAACGTTTCGACAAGTGGACTCGTCTTCGTCTGGGCATAGCGATCATCACTGGCAGGGGTTTAAATACGCTTTTGCTTCCGAAGAAGAAAAGCTGGGGAGGGGAAAGTGGTTGCGAACGAGGGGGGAGGAGAGGATGGGTGAGAAGAAAGTGGGTCATGAAGTAGAAAAAAAAAAAAGAAAAAAGAAAAGGAAAAAAAAACATCTTGAGTATGCACTTATCAGCCATGGAACCAGGGATTCTGTAGCCTGCAAAAGAAGTAAAAGCGGCAGTACCAGGAAAAAAACTACAATGCCGGTTAGGTGATTAGTCACCACTAAAGATGGTTTCGTGAAGATACACCTTACAAAGGGAGGCTATGCAAAGGGCCCAGATAAGGCATATATCTAGGGGGACAATTCCGAAAAGGAGGGGTAGGGCGGGGAGTACATAGTCACAGGATAATAACCGCATAGTGAAAAATAATGATAACCTTAATTATGTATCTCAACCTGGAACCGGAGGTCCTGTGGCCTACAAAAGAAGTAAAAGCGGCAGTACCAGGAACAAAAAAAAAAGAGGAAATCACAGTACCGGGTAGATGATTAGTCACCACTTAGGCGGGTTTCGTGCAGATACACCTTACAAAGGGACGGTTTGCGAAGGGCCCTGATAAGGCATATATCTAAGGGGGACAATTCTTAAAACTTTCTGCAAAGAAGGGGGGGGGGGGGGGGAATACAAAGTCACAGGATAATAAGCGCACAGGGAACCACAACTGACATGAGAAAATAAAAAAAGAGAGAAAAATTATTAAAAAAATTTGTTGAGGACAATTTTAATCATTTTCTTCTCTTTTTTTATTTTCTCATGCCAGTTGTGGCTCCCTGTGCGCTTATTATCCTGTGACTTTGTATTCCCCCCCCCCCCCCCCCCCCTTTGCAGAAAGTTTTAAGAATTGTCCCCCTTAGATATATGCCTTATCAGGGCCCTTCGCAAACCCTCCCTTTGTAAAGTGTATCTGCACCAAACCCGCCCAAGTGGTGACTAATCATCTACCTGGTACTGTGATTTCTTTTTTTTTCCTGGTACTGCCGCTTTGACTTTATTTGTAGGCCACAGGACCTCCGGTTCCAGGTTGAGATACATACTTAAGGTTATCATTATTTTTCACTATGCGGTTATTATCCTGTGACTATGTACTCCCTGCCCTACCCCCTCCTTTTAAGAATTGTCCCCCTAGATATATGCCTTATCAAGGCCCTTTGCATAGCCTCCCTCTGTAAGGTGTATCTTCACCAAACCATCTTTAGTTGTGACTAATCACCTAACCAGCATTGTAGTTTTTTTCCTGGTACTGCCGCTTTTACTTCTTTTGCAGGCTACAGAATCCCTGGTTCCATGGCTGAGAAGTACATACTCAAGATGTTTTTTTTTTTCTACTTCATGACCCCCTTCCTTCTCATCCATCCTCTCCTCCCCACTCTTTCGCACCCACTTTCCCCTCCCCAACTTTTCTTCTTCAGAAGCAAAAGCGTATTTAAACCCGTGCTAGTGATGATCGCTATGCCCAGACGAAGACAAGTCCACTTGTCGAAACGTTGGCTCATCTGCGACCTAAGGCGTACCCTATTTACCCTTGTTCAGCTCCTTTTTATACCGTGCAAACCATCTTCTTCCTTTCGTTCTACCTGAATTGCTGTAAATTGTTAAAGCATGCTATTTTGTATTGTGAGAAAAGTTTTAGAAGACCGTAAAAGTTTGTCACCGTACCAGAATGGGTTTAGGGGAGGATGTCGTCACCCAATGTCCGTAGTGCATGAATTTTCAAGGGTACCGGATGCTTCTGGACAAATAGATGTCTTATTTTTTGACTTCAGTAAGGCACTTGACAAGGTGCCCCACGGAAAGTTGTTTTTTAAACTGCACACATTAGAGTTTCCTTCTTTTATTATTCAACCAGTCAGCGACTATCTCACAGAGAGTCGGCAATTTGTGTCTATCCGAGATTGCTCTTCCGACATCCAACATGTGACTTCAGGGTTTCCTGTCGCTGCAGAAAACCGTAGTATCAATCGCAGACTGGTGTGCGCACAGGGGTATGGTTATTGCCAAAAAAAAAAAAAAAAACGGTTTTATTACGAATCACAAAAACGCCCCCTGGTAACATAGTTACATACTTAATGACCTTCCTATTTTAGAAGTGCAGAGCTATGAATACCTCGGAGTAACCTTCACTAACAAGCTTACTTGGAATTCACATATCTCTGACATATCTGCGTCCGCGATGAAGAAATTGTGATTTATAAAAGGAAACTTAGAAATGCTCCCATCAGTATTAGAATCACCGCGTGCAGGGCTTGTGTTAGGCCCCGACTTGAATATATGGCCGCAGTCTGGGATCCGCATAATAAAAAAGGCATCGCCCAACTGAAACGTGTACAGAAAAAACCAGTTCCTTTTATTTATGGTAAATACAGAAGGACATATTCACCGAGTACATTAATTCTCAAGAGCAATTTGCAATCTTTAGCAGTAAGAAGAAAGTTTAGCCGCCTAGTATAGCTCATGGGTATATATCAAGCAACCTGAAGGCAGATCTTTTCGCTTGTGGGAAATCAGCGAGCGCAAGAAGAATTCGACATGTACATGATCATTCCCTGGCACCTATTTTGGCAAGAACGAATGGGTTTCAGTTCAGCTTCTCCAGAATGCTGTCGCGGATTGGAATCGCCGTTCTTCGGGTTAATGTCAGTCCAAGAGTTTCGTGATAGAATTGAAGGTTTTTTGTATGGCTCCTAGTATTGGTGTTTTGGTGAATGTTGGGTATTATATCCTGTAAAATACTTGTGGCAGATTGTTTTATGGCTTTTATAGTTTAGCTGCAGTGCGCCCCTCCTACTTGGGCCAAATGTATGGCTGCTCGCAGTAACTCCAAATAAATAAATAAAAAAATAAAAATATCCAGCACCGCGAAGGACTAACATGACACCGAACGCTGTTGCACCTCATCGCATGTAAAGAACATCCCAAGGTGGTTGCGAAGCTCCAAACACTACAACTAACGCACCTAACAAATTCAAACCTCAGTAGGTCGCGGATACACTGATTAAGAATGTTACACGGATTTACATGGTCCACACCAACCGAGGCGGGACAGTAGGCTTCTGCAGGTGGGATGTTTTTCTTCACTACTTTGCGTATACATGGTGGATACTACTTTCTGGAAAAATGACGGACTTTTGTCTACACCTGGCAAACGAGTAATGCACCAAGGCCGATATCCATCTTCGCTTCTCTGCCTTTGTAGCCCCTTTTTCGCAGACAGCCCAAAGCTGCGTATCGTATGCGTGATTTAGGCCTAAAGCCTGATCGCTTCGTTGCTCAGTCGCTTTCTGTGAAGACATTGGAACCACAATATATAAGCAGGTGGGTCGAAAAGATGCACTGGACACTCATGCGTCTATGATAAGCGCAGTTTCTGATTACAAGGCTGTCAGATGTAAAGCAGTGAATAAGAGAAGCGGGACGACACAGACTGCTGCAAACTGCTACTGCAAGCTAGGTCACAGGTGGTGGCACTGTTCCTTAGATGCTACTCGATTTTCCCCGACCACACTTATTTTTTCACCGGAGTAGAAATCAGGCTTTCTTACCGCTTCGGCATTGGCCTGGGTCACACGAAGGAAGCATAGCTCTTCCTATTCTGCTCACACAAGAGAAGAATCAGAGGTAACAAACTCAATTAGCATGTTTACTACGACATGCTAGGTCACAGGCGGCATTTGTCATGCTGATGAAGCCGCCGCAGCGGAACGCGAAGAGTGCTTAGAAACGCCCCAGATTTGTTCATTACATTACTGCCTCTCTTATAGTCACTAGGTGAGAGCCAAATCTTTGTCTTGGGGTCCGGAAACCTCTACACGCTTTTCTTATAGATACACTTGTCTTCAGTGTTCATAAAATGTTACCTTCAGAACAGAAAGTTCATCCTGCCCAGAAACTCGCATTCTCCTTCCCTGAATTTGATAGAAAATAAGAAAGCGCGGTAAACTGCATTAAGAGAAAACATTACTTGCCCGAATAAAAAAAAAGTTTTTTTTTTCCCAGCGTATCCTTGCGGAAATAGGAAGGAGTGATAGTACGGTATCGACACGATGGAGTGCATATCATAAGGTAAGAGACAATTTTTATTGATCGGCGCAAATGGTTGCAGAAAAAATATATTCTTGCGTTGACTGCAAAGGTACAGAGTGGACAAATCTTATTTGGGCAAATGTAGAACTTTGTTGTACAAGAAGTGTTAATGATGACCGAAACGAAAGCTACCGCTGTTTTCCAACAAACGTGAAGTCATTGATTTTTCTCTGTACAAATTTTCAAGGCTTTACACCATTATATGCCTCAAAGTGGCACATTCGCTTGCATGACGTGCGTTAACAGCAGCATTGGCCCGCAAAAACAGGAAGAACCACTCAAGGAAAATCTTCACTTGTGAGCACTCCCCGCATGACAGATAGGCGATGACGTTGGTGCGGATCTGCTCGTCCAAACTGTCAGCGAAATAAAGATTAACGGGTTTATCAAAGCCATGACAGGCTTGTTTTCCAAGGCCTAAGACCGTTCTCGGGCATAATGTTTGCTCGTCCGGCGAGAAAGCCTGCTGTTTTTAATTGGGCTTCTGTTTCCTCTTTTTGTTTTGCCGTTTATGCCTGGCAGGTTTTTTTTTTTTTTTTCGCTGATGAGCTGCTCTAATTACACGAGCATAAATTCTCGTCTTCTTTGCAATACACGCGAAGTATTCGCTGCTACCGCGTTATTACCTTCACGACCCTTCTTTGTTGTTGCTTCCAGGCGTCGGCGCATTTACCCGCTTCTTTATCCTAACGTTTCTTACGTCTCCCGTGTGTAAGGGGTTGCAGTTGTGGCAGTCATAAAGTTGTTATGAGACTAAAGAAAGGAACTGTTGAGGAACATTTTAGTTCTTGATGTATGGTGAGACGCACGTCAACTGCACTTGCTTCAATACTTAATTAATTGGCGGGCAATTGCTGCAGCGCTGGAGAAAGGGATAAACATATTGCTACGTGGGAATGTGGCAATGTGAAATTACACATATGCGCTTCTCCACGTAGCAATATATCCCCAAACGAAGGCCCAAAACAAAATGGCCTATTATACGTTTTCAGCGGAACCAAAAAAAAGACAGCTCGTTTTTGGTTTGATTCTTCCAAACTAGTTTGCATTCACACTATTAGCGCCGATTCAGTAGCTCTAGCTCACTCTCTTTTTAGGCAAATCCGCTGTCTCGTTTTGGCCGAGATTGTTTCATGGCAAAGCAAATTTTTAATTTCGCGTATCCAAGACTGCGGAAAAAAAAATTAAACACGTAACAAAACGTCATTCTTGGTGACGCCGCCACGCTTGTGGAATGAGCACGCGAGATGCGGTCGCGTATTTTACGCTGTGCTATACACAGCTACCAGTTCTTGCGAATTTTCCCCGAGTTTAGGGAAATTTACGAGAAATAATGTTTTGCAAGATGAAATGGAATTGTATAAAACCACGTCATTGACGAGGTTACCATTTGCAACCGCAAAAGGACAATATCCACCATTGCTGGAATCACTGCCAGCAGCCGTAACGTTCTAGTGACATTCATCGTGCATCCACGGATACACGATTGATTACACGACGGATGCATGAATAACATTATATCCAAAATGGTATAGCCTCATTCGCAGAATTGTAGAGATATTATAATTACTCTAGGCCTCTTGACCGTGCTAGTGTTTTGCTAAAGGTTTCATGTTGGCTTTGCTTACATGTTTTATGTAAACAACGGCTGCATCCAATGCAATGCGCCTTTGCTGATAGCCCTAGGTTCTTCGCAGTGTTAATTTTAGCCCGGGTTCGCTTTAGCCGCGCCTTTAAGGACATAGCTTCACTTTGCTGATTGCCTTCATGAACCTAGCTCGCATCAATTCATATTGTTACTCGCTTAAATTGTAAGCCTTCATTTGGGCCCATCTTAACTACCACATAACGTATAATTAAATTTTCAATTTTGCCTCATTTAAAAGGACCGCTGAAGAGTGTTAAAACTATCTATGGCTTGGTAAGAAGTGACCATGAGAACTAGACGCTTGTAGTGGATGCTGCTGCCTCTTTTCTCGAGGGGATCTACATACTACCTCAGCCCCGCCCGGATGGCGTAGTGGTTACGGCGCTCGACTGCTGTTCCCAAGGACGCGGGATCGAATCCCGGCCTCGGCGGCCGCTTTTCGATGGAGGCGAAAAGCACGATGCCCGTGTGCTGTGCGATGTCAGTGCACGTTAAAGAACCCCAGGTGGTCGAAATTTCCGGAGTCCTCCACACCACAGCGTCTCTCATAGCCTTAGTCGCTTTGGGACGTTAAACCCCACAAAACAAAACAAACATACTACCTCAAGCAGACACAGACGCCAGACCCCACACGTCTGGCGAAACAGCTTTTTCTCTAGCGCTAAACGTCAGCGCCAACTTCTATAAAGGGATATTTTCATGGACGTAAGACAACCGCTACCCTTCTATCACCGTGCCACATCATTAGAAAAATGCCTTACCCGCAAGAAATATGCCCAACTAATTTTCATGTAATTTATAAACTTCTTTGCAAGACAAGCTGCCTCTTGGTCCAGTTCTCTTAAGAACGCCCGATAAATATACCGCTACCATCTAACCCCTCACACAGAATATTCTCTTCGCCAGATTGGTGTTATAGTAGACGCAGCCAGGTTTCCAACGTGAAAGAATACTGCGCTATGGACACCAAACGGACGAAATGCTCAGGTAATAGGCTCCGATTCGGGAATAGGCTCCGATTCGGGAAAAGGCTCCGATTCGGGAAAAGCTTGTCAGATGTATCAAAAAACAGTAAGCGAAGAAAGCATGCCGGCTAAAAGAATCGCTCTTCTTTGCCTTTGAAATGCATTGCATCCAGCCTTTAGGCTTTCTTGCATACTATTCTTGCTTCGGCGCTCTTTTTTAATGCTTCTTCGAGCGACACTGTAGGAGTGACGAAACATAAGCCGCCACCGTGGGAATGAGCGTTAGGATGCACCCCTGGGAAGCAGGCACTGATGGATCGTTTCCCGATGCATGGCTCTCGTAAGCGCGCTCGAGACACTCTGATCTCGCCTTGTCGTCCCTGCGCGCATCCGTGCTTCTTCCCTCTCGTTCCTGCACTCCGTCGCCTCTCCATCATTTCCACCCTCTATTCGTGCTGGAGAAGCTTCGTTTTATAGGATTCCATTTTTTAAACATTTTTCTTTATCCTTAGGTCGAGCGTATATGCGCCTTCACCTCTATGTAGTTTGTGCTTCCTTCTATTCCATGCGCCACCGTGGCAGCAAAAGGTACCGCCTAAAGACAGCTTTAAAAGTACTTATAGTTGGAGCCTGATATAGTATGGCGGCTGCTGTTGCGAAATAAAATTTTATAGAGTAGTTTTCACGCAGGCAGCAAAAGGGAAATAAAAATCAACCGCCAAGAATACCTGACATGCGACGAATATACTTTTTCACAGATGGGGATGGAGCAGGAGCCTAATCAAGGAAAAAAGCATTAAATAGAGGTGGACGGAATTAAGACACAAAACAATAATTGTAACTTCCTGCTTTTATGAAGCAGAAGTTACAATAACTGTCTAATCCTTCTTTGAAAAACAAGATGGTGGCAACTGCCAAGGCAAGCTAAATCGCATTGCGTGAGAATACATCATCTGTAGGGCGCGCAGTACAATGATTCCAATATCGGCTTGGAGAACTGGATGTGGCAGTTCTCGCTTGCTCCTTAAGCCAGCTTCTATTATCCAGACAAAATGTCAGGCATAAATGTGTGAGGAAATTACATACGAAATTTCTGTGCAGCTAAAATAATCGAGAGTACCTCCGAAACCAGCCTGAAGCGTGAAGCTGCATCTCTTCGGGTGAGGGGGTCTCACAGGAGAACAGGTGAGGAGAATGAAAGCGCGATGGCTCAAGCTCCTCCGGAATGAGAATGGGAGTGCATTAGGACTAAACGCATATGCGGACACGTGTCTTTTCAACATACTTTGAGTCACTACGGGGCCCCTTTCTTACTTCCGCTCTGCAAAAGACCCACCCTTTAAGATGTCCCATCTTTAGGGCGGAACTTTACAGCACCCTAGATGTTTCCTCACTTACTGAGAAGCGCCTCCGCTCTGTTCTATTCTTGTCAGAAGAGAAGTCTGGCCTTGGCTTTTCCGAGGGCATTTGAAGCTGGGCCGCTTTTGGCTGACCCGCTATTTTTCTTGACACCCGGATGGGGCATCGTACTTACTACGTAGAGATGACAAATTTTAAAAAGCATAATTATGTGTGTTGCTTACAACCGATCTACTAGGGGGGGGGGGGGGGGGGGGGGGGGGAATACATGTCTCCAGCATGGAAGGCAATGCTAGCACAGCGCTTCATTGGCCGTAGGGACCGTATTCCACATTTATGTTCACAGGATAAAATGAAGGATATTTTTATTCCTGAGCAGTTTCACCGCATTGTACCTAATATCCCACCACATTTTAACAGACTTGCGTAGTTCGCCGTCAGATTTTGGTAGTAATCCTGACAAAGGAGAACGGTCGGGCTTGCCTTGTGGGCATGAATATACACTTCTCACTATAGCCTGTTCTTCCTGCTCTAGCTCTTTCAATGACTTAACTTTCGCCTCGTTTTATGACCCCGTCTCGTAGGACGTGTGTCTCCGCTTTTCTAGGCTGGCTTCTCATCCAAGGCCCTTCTTCTTCAAAATATCTATATTTGCTTCTTGGGAATTTGCCGTACTACCGCGAGTGTTCTTGAAACACAATGACATTCCCTTTTGCTCTTCAGAGTAGTATGTAATCTGCACTGAGTACTGTCGTTCACCATTCTATATATAATAAAGCCAGGTAAAATTTTCTTGTCGCATTTCCGGAAATGAAAGTCATGTTTCCATCCTAAACCATAAAACTATGTGGCCAAGTGGAGAGGCAAGATTTCACTAAAGCCCTGGGGCCAATTTCGCAGCGCAGATTCCTGCTTTCAAGTACCCACTCAATGTACCACTTGATATGGGGCCATGGCGCACTGGTACAAGAAAGACACAAGCCGTATCAAAAGCAACAGTTCTGTGTTTTTTTCTAAGTGTGGGCACAATGCATTTTACCGTTAACTGAATGACTTATAGAATAAATAGAGAATTAGCCTTCGAATCGCTTCTGTTACACTAGGTCTCCTAAGTCAACATCAAGAAACCGCTGCGATGGCCAGTCGCTCAAGGCACGCTTGATCTGTTAGCGCGGTATCTTGAGTTTTCTCTTCATTTATTCGGCGAGACGTGAAGCTCCGTTTTGGTAGGGTGACGTAAAATTATGTAGGTCCTATTTTGACACATATTATTAGGAGTGAATAAATTCCTCTGGTCTAGGACCACATAGGAAACAAAAACAAAAAGCTGCGGTGGCCTTAAATGAACGGCATCACGTCAGACGTGCAACATTTCTATTTCAGCTTCTCCGCCTTGAGGAGGTAGAGTCTCGAGGTAGGCGTAGAACGAAGATAACAAATCTACTTTATCAATGGAACACCCCCCCCCCCCCCTTTCATAAAAATAAGCCTCGTCCCTATGCTTAAAATAGCTTAGAAATAGGCCAGAATGTGCTACTGCTACGCAAGATAGGTAATATTCTACAGGTCGTAATAATGATTAAGTGGGGACAATTGACTACGCTAACGAGCAAGAATCGTCTGTACTTTTGAAAGCCATCAGGACAGACGTCATAGTTTGGGTTTTCAACCAGCCCTGTCACTCTGAAGGGTTTGAAGAGTACAGTTTCGCTGGCAACAGGGGCACCAGCCCTACACATGATCTTCGATTGAGTGGTGAAGTTCCCGACGTTGCAGAATATAGCATTGTGCATCATGTCGTTAATGCGCCTCAGTGCGCACCCTGGAGAGCTGATAGGCCTCTTCGGCGTGATTCGAAGGGTGTGAACATGGGCATGCAGGCTGTAATCGTCCGGATGTAGTTACGAGGCTTTCAGATTCGTGATTACTGGCATCGCGACATGTCCATCGTTTTCTATACCGCTGTACTGTATGCAACGGTGGCGTAGGGTACAATTTTTCTCATGTTTTATAAGAGACGTCAAATATACTGAGAGTATGTAAGCGACATCTATTATGGCGTTGTGCCAACAATTGCTTTGATCATGGTATGACGTTGTCCTCCCATCGTTTGTATGGCTGCAGCAAAATATGCAGTAGCAATGCAGCTGCGAATGGTGTTACCCTAAGTGCGAGTAAAATGTTTAGTGTACGGTGTCAGCTTGGCATAGATGTTTCAGCCCATTGCACGAAGTAATCGGCAGCAACGATAACTATTTTGTTCCCCAAGTTCGAAAGTCTGAATGGTCCCAGGAGGCTCATGCCAGTCTACTGGAGGGCGTTTGATCGTGGTTCTTTTTCTTCAGAAACCGAATTGATTCTGTTGGTCTTAAAATGCTGACAGCCGCCAGAGGATCAGACATAGCTCGCAACGTCCGTATTACCACGAAACCAGTGGCATGTTTCCCGTATCCTTATAAGCGTACGGGCAGTCTTATATGATCAGAAGTTAGCTGACTATAAGGAAGCTTTTAGGTTTCCATTGTGTAAACTCCTGGATCAAATAATCAGAACATTTTCTTCATCACACAGTCGTGAACGCGTAAGGATGACAGCGCGGGCTTGAAAGCTGTCTGGCAGCCGTCAATGCATCTTTTAGAAAGTCCATGATGTGACTACAAGTTCCGGATCAGCAAGTTGTTCAGTGAGCAATGCCGCGTTGATGGAATTCATGTGGATGGCGTCGTCAGTCGCATCATCGGTGCGGTTCTCCCACGGGCATGCTAGAAGCATTGGGTCTCGGAGTGCTGGTGGCAAGACCTGTATGTGAATTTAGTCGCATTCCTGAATTCGTAGACTCCACTTCACAAGACGGGCTCAGAAGCTTATGAATTCCATGAACCAGCATCGGTTATGATGGCCAATAATGACATTGCGAGGTTTCTCACAAAAGTAGGGTCAAAACTTTGTCGTCCCCACGCAATGTAAGAATAATCGTTTTCTGTAGCATAATAGTTACATTCTTTTCTAGACAAGGAAGGACTGGATTAAGTGATGACACATTGCTGGCCTCTTGGGATTGGAACTCGAATGGCACTCAAGCCTGCTCCGGTATAAAGCGAATTATCGGCATCTATCCTTTTGTGCATGTCTGTCTGATCTAGTAGTAAATCTCAATGGATCACCTACGAGTCCGACAAAAGTCTATTCTGTGCTTTCTGGTATTGCAATGGAGCGGAGAAAAGAAGGCAATAAGTTATTCTCTCTTTGGATCGGGCAGAACGTCAGCCTGGCTTGCGAAGTGCTCATAGAACCTGAGCTCGGTGTAAGTAGTATGATATTTCTCGTCGATTTAAGGCAAGTCCAGAAGATGGTATGGCTGGTGACATGTGTCGAGGTGTGGAGGTGTTTTTGAATGTTAAGCGAAGACAACGTGTACACAATAGAAGAAGCATGCCTGTTACTTGAGGTCTGCAAAAAATATTATTTACATAGGCCTTTAAAAGTTGCCATTGCAGAGTGCAGACAAGGCATATCGTCACAAAACAAGAAAAAACTAAAATAATTAGTGACACGCTTCTGAATTATTCCCGTTAAATCTACTCCAACGATTGTTGTGGCATACCTGGCCTGGTGGTGGAATTCTAGGCATGAAAAGGAAACTAGAAAAGACTTCCATCTTCCCAATACAGCAAAATGAATGGACGGCGCATGTTCAACATTTATGCTGAGTTAGCTATTCATCATTTTTTATGATGTGTAATTCAAACTTTCTTGGTAACTTTTACGTTCTGTAATAAAGAAAAGCTTTTAATAGCAGTACCGTGGGTTCCGTGAGCAACGGCGAATGGTGAAATGTTTTCATGAAATGGCTCTCCTTCGCATCTTGCATGACCGTGTTTCTTGGTAGCGAGTAAAAAAAGAGCGATACCTTTTTCTGTTTATATTAGCCACAGCCGGCGAAGACGCCATGAGCAAATACATCCCCTTCCCTGTTCAAAATAAATATAGGCGCCGCTATCGTTAGAGCAAGATGCTTCTAAATATAAACTTGTTTCACGCTATAGTACAGGTGTGCACTTGGCTGAGTAGTTGTCGGATCTAAAGCAAGGAAAAATGGATACCTCTCCGCCCAGCAGGAACTCCGTACAAAACTTAAAGCGGCTGCCAGAAGATGGGGCCTGAGTGAAAAAAAGGATGCTTCGTTAAATTCTCTTTTCCACTGAGGCCTGTCTCGAGGTTTGTTTACATCCCGCGCTTTCCAACACGACCGGACCCCAGGGGCCAAAGCAGTGGGGCAACATCTCGCCTGAAGAGTGCTGGAGCTGACATGACTATACCGCAACCGCAAACTACGTGCCTTGGTTATTAGGCTGTGGGCAATGAAAAAAATGTGAGCAACGAAACTGAAATTTAATACAGGACTAGTTAGATACTTGTTTCCATATAAGATTCGCTTGAAGAATATTGTTTGCTTTAAATGAGCATAAATGGCTCGTAACGAATACCACAGAAACCGTCGGGTTTGACAGTAAAAGCAGGGCCAAAAACTCTCTGCTAAACCAAATAAGCCTTTGGTTTCCCTCCCCACCCCACCTCCCGCCGTCTGGCGCCAGCTGCGGTGTGATGCTATCCACTTGACTTCAATATGCCATACGCGAAGCCTCGTGTGTAAACCCATATACTGCTATGAATTAGCTATATTTGAAAGTATTGTTCATGATAGGGACGAACATGATTCGCATTGCTCTTTTCCACTAAATGGCCCATTGATTTCTAGTTTCTAGAAAAGCTAAAGTCATCACAGGTCTCTAGGGTTCTTAGGATTTGGCATTAAATAACATTTCATAAAAATTTTCTTCTGAACTGAATCTGCAAAAAGCTTATGGAACGTTCGTTTTGTTCGAAATCATGATCGGAAACAGCGAGGGATGCCACGTGAATTTGCTGTGCTAAAAGCTAGTCTAATATGACAATGCTTAGCCTTCTGTACAGGTAGGTGAAAACTGAACCTTCTAATGTGGGTTGCATTATCGTGTTTACTGTTTAAAACCAAGAATTAATGTAACAACTCGAGACCTCAGTGCTTAACGAGTTAAAAGGAAATTCTGGTTAAACATTGCTTTTCTTCGCTCTAACGTGGTCTATTTGATGCATGCGCGAAAATAGACCATATTAGAGCGAAGTTTATAAATTTCGCAAAGAGGAGTTCCGATTTAAAACGTACTGGCGCATGTAAATGTGAAGACGGTAACAATGCATTGAAAGGCGCGTGTAAGCAGCGCAACTTAGGAAGCAAAATAACGAGTATTTATAGGATGAAACCTACAGATTTCAGCGGAAGCACTGAGTCTGAACACATAATTTACGGTTGATAATGCAGCCATCTATAATGCAAACTGTGCGCTTTTGATATTTTGTTTAAGGTATAAACCATTTTAGCAACGTGCATCGTAAGCACCGCTCTTGCAATATTAAACGTTGCTACTCTGCATATTCCTTTCATCTTGAACAAAGAGTTTTCGGAGTTTGTAAATGGAAACAAAAGAGACAAATGTGCTTATATGGAGCAGTGGTTACTGTTAATTAAACGACTGCCGAATTCGAAATGGTATTCCAACCGGAACAAGCCGCAGACATTTTCCACTGTTCAGCATCTCGAAAGCAGGTTAGGGAGAACGTTCGGCTTAAAGGCCATTCGCATGGACATCGCAGACACGATAGTGCCCTGTAACAAAAAAAAAAAATCGCTCAGCAGAGCGCATTTCTCAGCAGAACACAAGGTTATAGATAATTACTCATTCGCACTTGCTATTTGCACCGAGAAACTTGCTCGTAAGCATTACATACAGGGCAGTGTTATTACGGTTTAGAGATTTGCATCTCAAAACCTGTCAGAAAAACCTCTGTGAGGTCTGTGAAGATGGATTGTCGAGAAAGGTAGAAAATAGGCACGTGATATAATGCAATGATAACAGGAATAATAAAGTACAGGTATTAATCTACATTGTTATTGCATAATATAGGGGCCATTTTTAACTGCGAAATAAACGTTTCTCAGCTTGAAAGGTGAGTTTGCTCTGTATTTCTTAATTGAATAATATAACTCGAAATGTAGAATGTTCCATATACGCATTTGAAAGAACGTGGAATTGGTCTTGCAGCATTGCATTCTCAAGAAAGCCGCCGAACTCCTTCATTACAAAATAAAAACGAAAAGCGCTACTGTGTTCGATAATGTATTAGAGGTTAAGATTGTTACGTAGTGGCATGACAAGCTATGGAACACGGCGACACAACAGAAACAGAACGACGTGATGTCATGACGATGAAATATGCTTTAATGGCCAGCGGGCCTGGCGCGAGCGCTCCGCCCGCGCCACTGCCCGCTTCGTCATCTTCGTAGCACTACCCGGGGCCAACGAGCGATCGTCCCGATCGCTCGGTGACTGTTCGGCTTTCGCGTATTTTGCGAAGATCGAGTCCCCCAAGCAGAATTGTCCAAGCGATGTTTTGCACCCCACAGTACAGCCTCGGCAGTCATGGTTAGGCTGCCAAATTAACGATATCCTGCTGTCATGGCACCGAAATGGGAGCAGCAATGCAAATTATCAGCCATTCTTTTAGCGTGTTCAAGCTACGCCAAGGCTGTCGAGCACACAGTAGTAGAGCACTGCAGAATAATGTTGAGCAACTGGGGATCTTTAGCGTGCACCGAAATCCCGAAACACGAGCGTCTTAAGTTTCCTCTTCTATAAGAAAAACGGTCGTAGGGGACAACTGCCGGGATCAAGCCTCTATCATTTGGCGCCGCATCACAAGTTCTTTGGTAAGCCTGAAACACTGTAGAAATCAGGAAGTTTCACCAAGGTGTACCTCTAATCGAGGGTGTGATCGTGGTATGGCGTATATATGGCATCGTGAGCGCAATGGGGGCGCGGAGCTTACTTTACCCTCGACGGTCTGGTCGCCGAAGCAAATAGAAAAAAAACGAACAGAAGGCAACAATTGAAGAACAGTGTGTCTGACTTTTCAAAACGAAAATAAAAGATATTCTTGCCCAAGTGCACTTCCTCGTCTTCAAGGTACGACACTGCTATTACTTTCTTCGTTGCCGCGCGAGTGTTGCGAAGCCGTTGCCTGCAACAGTACCTGCAAAGCTGCTCGGAAACATCGACGTCACAGACGGGTCCAAGGATCAATTGTCGGTAATTATTCCTCTCTTAAATTTTGAATTAAAAGGATCGTCAAACCGAGAAAGCAGCTGATACGTTCGGCAGCATGCAATCCCGCTACCGCAATCCAACAACATGGCGCCGTTTAATTGTTCTGGTTTTCCTCCGATAGATGGCAGCACTTTTGCATAAAGTATATTTAGTACACTGTAACACAGCCAGTCTCGAGGCACGCGTGCGCCCTTTATTACGGCCTCTGTATTCACCCAGGGAGCAAAGGAAATCTTTATTAGCGTCTCGCACCACCGCTTGTCGTGTGAGGGCGCTGCGGGCCTGCCGAGGTCTACTTTCCGCGCAGCCGTCGTAGCGCCAGAAGCCCGTTGAATTGCAGCCGGGAGCGAGGTTTCAGCACGTACTTTTTGATTTTTGTAGCGAAAGCTACACTGCGCTAGGTTTTTAAACCATCGGCGTGGCACCCTGACACGTGACCGCTACCTAGCAACTGTCACGTGGTATAGACCGAGAGCTGGGCCAGGTGTTGGAGGAGCAAAGAAGAAGAAGAAAAAGAAGTAGAACAAGAGAAAGAAGAAGAAAATAAAGAATAAGAGGAAGAAAGATAATTCGATAGTTTGTAGAGGCAAACGACAACAGCGAGTTGCTAGGACACAAGGTTCTTTCGAACGTTGTGACGGCGATCATTAAATCCATGTGTCCGTTGAAAAATTCGCTACAACGCTCACAGCTTTCGCTCTATAACTAGGTTCAAGTCACGCTTAAGCCCCCAGATTTTTTTTTTTTTTTGCGAGCTGTAGGAGATCTAGGAGGGTACATATCAAAGCCAATCGTTGTCATTTGCTGCTTGCACGCTTTTTGTCATGACCAGTAATTGTCGTGATCCAGTTTTCGAAGTTCTGGAGAGCCAAGGCAGAAGTGTACTTTGCTACCCTAAGCCGGAGCTCTTGGCTCGTTTGGACATACTCTTGAATTTCTTTGAAAAGGCTGGGAAACGGTTGCCCTGGACAAATATTGTTCAGATTCTTCAGACAGTACTCGAGCCGCATGTTGACTTGTTCGCTCTGTTCACATGCCTAGAAGGCGGACAACCATGTCTGCTTAATTTTTGCGAAATGTGTATGAATCTCGTCATGAAATACACAAAAGTGGCTACTGACAAATATCACGTCATCTAATTATGTTCACAAACATTCAAGAAAACATTTTCAGGTTTAATGCTCCGTGAGCTAGAGTTACTCCTGCTCTTGTGATATGTTCCTTATCAAAGTATATCTTAGCGCAAAAAAAGCCTGTTTCATCATTCGCAGATTTATTTTTTTTCACCTGAAAGGAGTGAATCATAACTAAGTACGTGTGTTTAGCATTTAAAAATGCTAATGCGACAATGATTTCTCGTATTTGCCCGTCATTTTATACAAGTAGCAAGTTTCATTAACGTTAATTATTGTAATAAATTTTGTTACTTTAAATAAAAAATATGCCACAGATTGTTATTCGCTTCGGAACATTTACCTTGGGCCGACGCGCAGCTAGAGCCTACAGTAGCGGTTATTGCTCGAAAATCCGATCCCGATATACAACTGCGCAAACTCACCCTCACTCATCCCATTTACAGCACAACACTCAAAAAGGCACTTTTAATAGGCAACGAACTGCGAAAGATGTCATTTCAGTTCTTCTGTTAATGACACTGCAAAAATGACAAAACTCACGAGCAATGCATCGCGGGTTAGTTATGCTATCATTTCACAGATTTCCAAAGCAGCAACTTGCAATGGTTTGCAATTGCTTTCCTGATAATAAGCTAAGGTTGAAAGTTTCTGAACGTCTCCTCTTTGATGCCGTAATCGTAACGAGCCCAAAAACCTCTCAAACTCGATGCTGTAGCGCTTGCGCGATTGCATTCCGAAGCGCGGGCGGTGGCGGCGCAGAGTCAAGACTACAGCGCCCTCCTCCAACTTGCGCCCGCAGGTGGGAACTACCCCCATTGCGAAGGCCGTAAAAAGACCGCGCGCCGCTGCATTCAGTCTGCCCGTGAGTGTAATTAGAGTCAGCGGAACACTGACACGAGCACGATATACGTATCAGTAGTAGCGAGTATCGTACGAGCACGCAGCAGCGTAATCAAGCTAACCGGCCTAGTTACTGCATCTGGCTACTACCTACAGCAAACGTCGCCCCCGGACCCCAAAGGCGAGTGACTTGTCGCAGCTGGTTCTTGGGTTCGTCATGCATGGCAGGTGATAACACGTAACACAGCAGATGCCGGCTTGTAGCTACAATGGGGCCTTTACGCTATGGCATAGATTTTAGACACCAAGTTCATCTTTGATATGACAACCTTCAATTAGGCACCCTACTGTTGCCCCTTCAAATAAAAATAATTTCCTAGGATATTTTACGTAACTATTCACCTAATCATTAGGCCCTTTCAGATGCATATACACCGCGCCTTTTGCACAGTTCACCAACAAAGACCACACCGCATAGATCACATAGCTTTAACATAAAATATGCATATTCAAAAATCACCCAGTATGTCCTTTGTATGGTATTGGATGTTACTCTTTTATGACACTCAGATCTTCAACTTTCAATCTCCATTGCACTAGACACCGGCACACCTGACAAGTGCAGATATTCTTAGAATCCGCAATTTTTTCTCCTTCTCTCTTTCGTTCCGTGTGTGCGTGTGTGTATGCTTATTTTTTCATCAGCGTAGTGATCAAAAGCTAGATAGCTAAACCCACTATCGGTATTATCGACAGTCTTTTGAAGCGGAAACTTCACTGCTGGCACCACTCAAGCCTTCAGCATCAGTGTCGGTGGGTGTCTGAAAGAGCGCCAACTCGGGTCTCTCCTTTCATGTGGGAGAGTCACATTAGAATCAGCCTGCTATGACATTTGAATTCATGTTACTCCTATGCCACGGGCAGGAGCTGCCAACTCAGGTCGCTCCTTTCATACGGGGAGGTGATATCAGAATAAGCCTGCAGCAACCCTTTTCATTCATGTTACTGCCAGGACACGCAAGTAGGTGAGTACGGTTTGTTTAAAGCTGCACATTACATGTGGGCTGCTCTCGCGTCATACCTTAAAGGCTGAGCTTAAGTGTCCAAAATAATGTAGTGCCCTACAGTGATAGAGCGTGATAGGGGAATAATGTAGCAGGCAAAAGAAGCTTCTGCTTCAATTCCTGTTTAACCAGAGCTAAGCCACAGCTATTTTTTTAAGGTACCAATAGTGCAAATTCGAGTACTAACGCCAAAGTACATATATTATTTTTAACACCTCTCGCGATACACAGTCGATAGTGTTGTTACAGCTAGTGCTAGATTGTGTTCGTGCAGAAAATGATATTCATAGTCCTATGAATATTCATACGTCTTAGAGAGTGGTATAGCCAATATATAAGCAATAACTGAATATTAACAATAGTAAGTTTATAGATCTTATGAACATTATGTTTTGTGAATGGAGAAATATTATTCCAGTCTTCATTTTAAGTTTCTAAATATATCCATCCAAACACTAACATTGAAAAGAAACTAAATATTTCATACTAACCGGTTTTAATGATGGTATGTATGTCGTTAAACTATGAGATGCCCTATAATTATTCAGGATTTACGATCTGCACACTTGAAATCACTTCCTTTTCGCTACTGATAGAGTTCAAATTATTCATCACGTTTCAGCCGAACGTTCTGATGGAGGAACACGAGCATATAGACTTTGTTACCCTTCAGCCTCCTCCACCTGTATGAAACGATATGTGTCGACGCTTAGAATAAGCGTTCGTCTAGTACCAATATTGCTGCAACTCTAAAGTACTTCCTATCCGTTTCTGAGAGCGTCGCTGTGAGGAGTTGTCGATAACTTCAGATTTGTTAGGGATTGCTCTTCATATTTTATATATGTATCTCTAGATTATTGAGAACCATTATCTACGTTAGATTCTGCAGTTAAGAACTTCTATCGCGCCTCCCAATGAAGCGTAGAATTCAGCTTCCTGTCGCATCTCCCTTTAAACCAACCCACTGTACAGATGGTAGAGAGCAAGACCAGCCGGGCTTTCCTAGAATCATCACCTTAGATCATCAATCAATAAAACAGTGGCGTATTGTAATATTGTTCGGATCAAAAAAGCTCACTTGATTATTCGGGCGCTCAGCAATGTTCCAAGGGATACGAACTCTCTTCGTTTGTAAGTAACCTTTGTTTTATGCGAAGAAGAGATGCATACTCCAAACGCTTCTTTGTCAACTTGGGTTTGAAACACCGGCTCGACGGGCTCTAGTTACATCTTCAAAGTCCAGTGTCACATAGACTGTGAGGTTGGAGAAACCTGTCATAGCTCCACCACCTCCATACCAAAAAATGTGAAACCAAGTTTATGCGACACTGAGTTCGCACCAACGTTTCATAATACCTACAGTACTTTCAATCGTTAATATCACCAACCAAACTACAGCTAGCTGTATCGATGATACATCTTATCGACAGCACAAGGTATCGAAAGAACTATCGTTAGCGCAACTGATAACACATCGCTAGATCAGCAGACAAGCAACAAAGCGATAATCCTCGTCGAGAGTGCCCATCATCAAAACTGTATTCCTTAGACACAATTATTATAATAAACCACGTACAGAAATCTTAGCTTACAACATCAAATGAACTATTGATATAATGTTGGAGCATTCGTGCAATATTAAGAAATATTAAGACATTTATTATATTTAAGGTTAGTCGTCACTTCAAGATGCTCTGAGACACGTAATGTGTCTAAACCACGGGGATGATGTGGTCCCCAGATGCTCGAAGCAGTCGCGGACCTAAGGCAGAGTACCCGGGAATTCGAAAACAGTGTATAACAATTCGTTCTGGCGGCAAGGCCGCACATACTCCGGAAACAGAAAGTTGGCGGCGTTTTTACTACAACAACCCATCAACGCTTTCCATTCCTCGGCCGTGTTTATGACTAATTGGACTACATTATGACCGAGCAGATGGCCTGATGTTTCTGAGGTATAAACCAGTATTTACGTTGCCTGTATTTTCTTCTTTGGATTTCAGCATGGGCGAAAGGGAGAAAGGGTGTTCAAGGCGGTAATTCGTTTTTTGTTCGTCCATTCTTACGACGTGTAGACACAGGCTCGTTATTTACGATTTTTTTCTGCATTTTGTATTTCTTGTGTCGGCATCGAGCTCGATGTTCTTTCATCGCTCCAGTGAACCAATGCAAGTGATTTCTCTATGTATAGTCAGCCGTTCAAGGCACCCTATATCCGCTTGGTTCAATAACTCAGTCGTATGACGTATCGTCGAGCATGGGGGAGTATTCTGCGCCCGTTATGGGACGCTCACGTACTCGGATAAACTGAACGCCATGCGTGTTACACGAGATGCGCGAGTTAAAAGGGGACGAACAGGCTGCAACGGGAAACACAAAGTCCCAGCTGGCCTAGTCCTCGTTGGATAACGGCGCGTTCAAAATATCTGGGGGCCATGACAAGCGGACAAACGGCCCGATCGTGGGTCGCTCACAGTTGCTAATGCGGCGAGCTGGCTTTTCGCCGCGATGACTGATGGCGGCTTCCATTCGGGCCTTTCTTTCCTCCTACACTAACTGTTCCGTCGCTCCGAACACTTACGTGAGTCCGCGGAGGTCGGCCGAGCACGCTGTCAGGGGAAAGACGCCGCCGTACGCCGCCGCCGCTGCGGAGCTGCGGAAGATAAATGGCCGGGCTACCCCGCCATGAGGAGTGCGTCATGGTAGCCCCGCTGGCCTGGCGGCCAAACGCAAGTCGAGCGAGATTTAAACGCAGGACGAAGCAGCCAAAAGATGGTCCGCGTGCGTGACGGGATCAAAGGGAGCAGATGAAAGGAGAAAATTTCATTTACTCTCTTGCTTTTGTCTCTGCATCTCGCCCTTCTTGAGCCGCCAGCCCTCTCCTAGCTCACCGTCTGCGTTCTGTACGCTCCCGCACAGAACTACTGAAGCCCTTTTTTTGCATTCTTTCCGATCACATTTGCGTTGCTTGTGTGTTTGCGATAAGTGCGAATTTATGACCGGCCTGACGATAGTGATGACGGAAAGGAATGTTTGCTCGGGTGGAATTTGAAGTGAGCTGATTTTGCTTTTCCTTTGCACTCAACGCGTTTGCAGCTCGACAAGACGGCAAGGGGCTGACATCATCCATCCTCCGAAAGTGCGTTAGTAGCGCGTATTTGGGAGAACAGCAGGCTGAAATAATACCGAAATGTGATGTGCCAAAAAGAACAGGCGGAGGGACGGACGCACAAAGTATACAAGATTAGTTTCGCACAGCTTGTCGGGGTCGTACTCTGAAAGACGCGCTGCGCGGTATGTGCAGGAGCGCCTGAGTGATGGTTCATTTGCATCTGAGTTGTTAGAAGTAACAAAATTTAGGCTGGTAAGCAACGCGCATGACAAACTACGAAAGCTCAGTTTACCTTTATTCGCGGTGAAGCTTTCTATTAGCTAAGGCCTGATGCTGTGCTTTGAGTGTAGTGTCATTTGCACAAGAAACGATTGCCACAATCCCACTGTTAGAAGTACGCCTCAATGCTTTTTGCTATTGTAGAGGTGCAGGGCGCAGATAGAAAAATAAGACAAAAACCTACTTTTTACGGCCCGCCATAAAATAGGCGGTTCTGCCTGGTCTTCGGAAGCAATATTTCAGTGACTGTTTTAGTCAGGAACCGTCTCGCTCACTTTGCACGAATTAAAGCTGCACTAAATGCTAGTGAGCTTGGCGCCTTTTAAGCGGCATTGCTTTCTGCAGTAAAGTTCATGTCAGAAAAAACAGCTTTGGATGTCTCTATGAAAAAATGGTCAAAAAGTTTTGTTTTTATCTTCCTGACTTCAACAAGGTTGACACTTCCAGCAGAGCTCCCTGTTTCTACGGGGTCGACATAAGTTTCATACAAGGAACCGGAACGACACAACTAAAGAGAAGGGGTCATGTTCCGAGTCAACGAATGCCTTTCCACGTATCGCGCCAGAGACCCGGCACCACTTGGAAGACATACCGAAGATTCTTCAGAGTTTCAGCCCAATGCAAAATTTGGCCTCTCGTTTGGCGGGCTGCCAACGTTTCTTTACAAGGAAATGGGCGTATGACACCAAGGCGACGATATCAGTACATGTACTCCCCCGAGAATGCAAATTCGTTGCTCCTGGGCCCACAGAGTAGCGTTGAGAGATCCGACCTTTTTCTTCGAGGAATTCAAAATTATGCACTCTCTGAGTGGCACAATGCCGCGAAGAAAGGGCGTGAATTCGAGCGAATCTTGGCGCTTCCCTTGTGGTATATCGTTCATACGTGTGCCAGTGCAAGGCACAAGCACAGAAACTCTACACAGGATATGTTAAATAAAGTATGCAAACATATTCTTCTTTGAATACAATATTCTTAGAATACGGCTTCTTCTGATTACCTGTTTTTTAGGAGATGCGATAATATTTCAATTGTTCGTTTTCCAAAATCTGGAAAATCCTTAGATTCAAGGAAAAGGTTTCCTGAGACAACAAGTGCTATCAAATAACATCGACTTTACTCATCATAGTCACAATACTTTTTTCCTGTATATAGCCTACAGCTGTGTCTTTTTCGGCTCATAAGTAAATTTATAATTCTAATAGATTTTATTTCAGACTGCTAAATAAGCGCTTCCAGGAATCGTAGCTTCAGAATCCACTCTCCGTCCTATCCAAGGAGATGAAAAGAAGGAAGCAAGAGCACTTCACTAGTAATAAAAAAGGTAATTGAGAGTTCGCTACATAGAGCACAAAGGCAACCCAAAATTTTCTGTGACTACCTATAATTTTCTGTTTCCTTTTTTCACGAGGGTGATGGTTGCTGAACAACGGATTTTTGTAGTATTTCGGATAATGAAATTTTAGCATGAACAAACATTCTTTTAATAACAAATTTTCTGACGTATTGCGGTTTTACTTTTCTTAGGAACAGAAGCAAAAAAAAAGATGGTAGAAACATGTGAGAGTAATACAAAAATTCTAAAAAAGTGTAAAGCAATTTTGTCACGAAAGATAACATTTTCTTCTATGTGTTGATTGATTACATCGATTTTTGTTTCGTCGGGAGAAACGAGAAACAAGTCAACTGGTATTATCTTTGCCTTGGGCTTCAGAGTTTAAGGCGATTGCGGCCGAGCTAGTCACACATCAGAAGGCTTCCGTGGAAAGGGTCTCTGCCCTAAAGAGCACGCATACAGAACATGGTTAACTGTTTAATATGAGAGGCAGGTCGATTATGAGACAAATTAAATATTATTCCCGTTCGCGAAACCTTTTGCAAATAATTCTGGCAGAGAAAATGTAACCTCAATTCTCTGAACATGTGACGATGGCACACTTAACATTCGCGAACAAGAAGTATTGTTTACCTCGGTAAGGTATGGTCAATACGAATCGGCGAGAGAAAGTAGCAAATCTCCTGTGGCAGTACTGAGCCTTGGAATTTACTAGAAAGGCGAGGAGGAAGAAAGTGATTGTGGCAAAATGTTATGGTTGGTTTGGTTTGTATGGTTTAACGTCCCAGAGTGACTCAGGCCATGAGAGACGCCGTAGTGGATAATTCCGGAAATTCCGACCACCTACGGTTTTTTAACGAGCGCTGACATCGCGAAGCACATATAGATGCTGCTTCGTTTCGCCTCTATTGAAACGCAGCCACCGGCGGTCGGTATCAGACTCGGGTGCCCTGGAGCAATAGTCGGGCCGCTCAGCCACTACACCACCGCGGCAGGACATTGTGAAGAACGGTTCTGTACGAAATAGCAACTCAAACGTCTTGGGTTGGGGAAAGGGAATACGTCACATTTAATTTAGGATCTAATGCTTTGCAACGGCCCTCTGGCTAAAGGAGTGCCCTGCTTTAGAGTTCCCTGGCTAAATTTTCACAAACTATGTTATTGTTTTCACCGTGTGTTGAAATCGCAGAAGTTAGAGTGCTTTTCTTCTCCGCCTCCGCGGGATCACATAAACAAATCAGCAGCCGAATACCGAAGCATCTGAGGCACTCCTGATGGCATGGAACGGTTTACACAAAACCTGGTATTTCTTTAATTTTTGCGCTCAGTTTGATAACACATCCATGACAACATGAGCGTTAGGGGCACGTGTGAGAGATCAGAATGATTTCCATTGACACTTGCTAAGTAATGCTTTATGTTGTGTTAATGAACTCTCGATAGGTTGACACTGACTGGAGTGGTTAGAAGATTAGTGGTTAGAAGAGATGGTTAGAAGAAAGAAAAAGAAGAGGGAGAGAAAGACGCGCGCCGCAACAACAGCCGTCGTCCACCCCCAACGAAGCGGTGCCGGGTGCAATGATGGCCTACAAAAGATACGAGGAAGAGGAGGAGGATCAGCATTTATTATTTGAGGAAGTCAGGCAGGCAGGAGCTTCCGCGCTTGATGGCCAGGAGCCTTTGAGCCCTGTAGACCTGGATTGTACGCTCGATGGCCCGCAGTTGTTTTACCGGATCCGAGCTGAGCGTAGCGAGCTGCCACTGCTCGCAGGTGGAGAGCAGCAGATCCCGCGAAGGGGAGTCTCATGGGCATGTCTATAGTATGTGGTGTAACTTGACCCTCTGGTTACATAAGTTACAAATTCAGTGGCAGGCTAACCCCCGCCGCAAGCGGCGGTGACGTACCTGTCCCAGCAACATCAGGTCCAGGATCTGCCACCCTTCACCACCTCAGATTGAAAGCGGAAAAAGAGAAAGGGGTGCTGTAGTGAGGCTCTCACTGACTCTTTGTTCCCTACACCGTTGTATCGGCAGCCTTATCTGGGGTTTTCGGACACCACTCTTTTAAAGCGGGTTAGGCAAATGTGCATTCAGGCAGCTGCAAAAACGTTCTTTTTCAAATTACACACAGCGACGTTACCTGTCAAGACATTTCTTCATAATAAGGAGATGTTTGTGCCCTAATCGGTGAATAGTAGTCTCTATAACGTGCCTGAGCCAATTGATATTTGCTTTATTCTGTGCTGTGATGCTATGTTCTTTTGGGACATACTACAAAAAACTCCTATTGAAATTACACCATATACAATTAGATTTTGGCTCCCGACAAAAACTCTGTCATGCCTTACGATCTAGTTGTGTTAATGGGACTGTTCAATCTTTCAAAACGCCGCATGATGGACAGGCATGCAGAGCCACCAGGATTGTGCAAACTCGTGTTTAGGGAGCAGTGTGCTTTGGAGAGGAGTGTGCATGCTGCACGTGAAAAACCGCCAAACTGGATGACTTTTCCATATGCATGTGTTTGCCTCCAAGAATTTTGATCTTTTTATGGTGGTGCATTGTCGGGCTAGGAATATGGCGGCTTTGTATTAAGCAGCCCGGTAACTTCAGACATAGACAAGCTTAAGTAAGTGAAGATTTCTTTCATTTTTTTTTTTACGGAAGTTTTCCCATGCAGTAAAGAAACAAAACAGGGCGTGGGACAGCGCTAAGGAGCTCGACTAGGGATTTAAGGGATGGAGGTTCGATTTCCGGGTTGAAACATTTCTTTTTATGAGGAGGAGTCGCACACCTCTTAAGCTTGGAAAGGAGGCTGCGCAGCTGACCTTGGCTGTGACGTTACTCGTTCGCGGCAAACGGCATACGAGAAGCTCGGCGCTTCAAAAACCTTATTGAAGCGCCTACACCAGCAATATGTCGCCTTTTTCTCTTTCTGCATATCACGAACGTGCTGAGCAGCAGAGAGCTTAAAATGGCCACGGAGGTGTACATAACGCAGCAGGGTGTTCCGAGTTGGCCAGAGAGAAGATATACTCTACGCTGGGCTAGACTTTACCAGCTTTATGGTCGGAGGACCTTGTTGACTATACCAGTGAAGGCAGTTTGGTATGCAATGTGCGCCATATTTCTGAAAACCCGGTGAATCAGATGAGGATTGGTTGTGCTGGGCCGTTTTTATACCACTAGAGCGTAGTTCCAACTTCGTTTCTCAGTGCCGACCGTCGTTTCCACTATGCGCGCTGTTGGAGTATGGTGCGATGATCTCCTCTCGGAACAGCTTAAGAGTCTCCTGTGTTATCATTCCTTTGAAAACTGAGAAACCGTGTGGTTGCGATATACTGCGGTCTTATTACCTGAGCTGCCTGCAATGCCTACCTGAATGAAAGTATTACATTCCGAATGCTATTGATGTGCTTTCGTAATACAGGAGAGTGATGGCTCTCGCACAGAGCTGCCGGAAAGCGTGCTGCTTTGAGCCAGTTGCTTTGATAATGGGTTCTAACTATGCCACCTTCAAGGTCGGTGATACAAGGAAAAATTTCATCTAGAACTTGGCAATTCTTAGCTATAGGTATGGGTGCCCTCGTGACGCCGAACATTGACTACTTCCACTGAAGTTTGGTTTTGTGCCCTGTACAACGTTTTCAGCTTCTTCGTGTGAGTGAAGAGTCTTCGCTTTATTGCACTTAATTTTTGGCGCTTAGAAGAGATACAGAACTATGGGTGATATACGCTTGTTCGGATGTTTGTTTTCAGTGATTACTTGGTCGTAACAAACTTCTAAGGACACATATGCGCCAGGATTTCTCTATATCATATTGCGTTTAGCAATGCTTTGCGAAGCTACAATTTCGTTAGGTTTCGAAATTTAAAAAATATCGATCACGTATACGCTCCATAATATTCTGACTTGAACACAAAGGCCTCATTCCGTACAGTGGGGCGCTCAATCAGCTGTCATTCCTAAGCATCCTAAAGGGCAATTTTGTCCTAGTGCTCATCCATGTCGCAGCTCCAAAACTAATGAAATGTACGTTGTTTCTGTTTCGTTTTATTACACTGTGTCTCTTAATGCAGCACCTAATTCATATAGAAATACTATCGACTGTCTCGACAAGTTTTGAAGAGAGGGCACATATAAAAAAGAATGATTGTCACATCGAAATCTAAAATCCATTTGACGAAAACAAGAGTCTTGCGTAGCAGTCGCAAGTAAATTCACTAACCTATCTTGCGATATCTAGAAACTGCTACTTTCGGTATCTGCTGCTGTGAAGAGGAAGAAGTCCACAAGGAACATGCCAGTCAGTGGCATCGTGATCGCTGCGCGTGCTGGATCTGACTGTGTTCGCTGCCGCTGTGTTCGCCGCTGATCTGCTCAGTCCTGCTGATCAAGTCCTGTTGATCTGCTGAATAAACCCCCCATTCTTACACTGCTAAGAATTATTAAGCAAGTTCTGCGAAGCGCCGTATATAGTAGCATTAACAACAGTTTTAATATTGAAGGAATGAAAAAAGGGTGGAGCGAAAACCGTCTCAAATTAGTATGGATTAAGTACTTCTCACAGACAAAGAAAACGAAGCCTATGTATCGGCCAGTACTAGACGCTGATTGGTTCTTGTGAACTTTGTACGTAAAGAATACTTCTTTTGCAGCTATTTATTAAAAACGTGTAACTATATCGGCACCCAACTCCTATAGTCAAGAAATCTGATGTCCAATCGTCCCCATTCCGGGGTCAATATTGAGGCGGTCCACATCGCAGCATATGTTTCTGCCGGATAGCACGCTGGGAGGTTTACGTCGTTAATTGGTGTCCATTTTCCATGTCACATAAAGGAAAATGCCGGAAGTAGTAAAACATTGAAGAGATATTTAGAAACATGAAACGTATCCCACAAATACATATTCGATCACGAAACGCTGCTTTCAGAGTACTGCTACGCACTACTTTTTTTATCATCTTGGACTTCGCATTGTGAGAAATCATTAACATAATAGATAGTCACTTTGAAATAGAAATGCCAGACGTCTAGCCAAAGATACATCTTCATAACACTGTCACTATGTGTTCCTCAAGGCTACAAAGCATATCCAACTATTTGAACGATGTTTACAGATGATAGCATGACAATAAATGTGAAAAAAAAACATGTAAATAAGTATCAAAAGTAATTTAAGGACCTAAAATGGCATCGGAAACGTAACCAACATACCATCTTATTGAGTGCGCTTGTTTTTTCAGACATGGAACTTTTTAGCGCCCTGCATGATTCTACCTTTTCTCAGCCCTGAATGAATAATAAGTAAAGTTGTCATAAATAAGTGAGATTTATCTATATTCGGCTACATTTCCTTTGCTACGAAATTATAACAAGCTCGCTTTCGTTCATAAAAGATTCCATTTCAGTGCTAGAATTTCTACATTTGCCAATGCGTGTTTTTTCTTGTAAAAAAAAGGAAGCGAGCATTTAATGTTTGTCATATATAGCACGTTTATTATTCTTTAGTATTTACCGTTCCTCCTGCGAATAAAATAAACGTAATGGGTACGGAGAGAGTTTTTTGTCAGAAAAGTTTATTCAACCGCTGGCGGCTTTCGACACTGTGAACGAAATCAGTTTTTCTGGCAGGAATACGCAAGGGCGTGTACAAATACCTAAATGGGGCACTGATTTTTGCTCTATACAATTTCTTCATCAGCCGGTGTCAACAACAGTGACAGCAGATGAAGAATTCCACCACTAATCAATTCAATATCAACATACCATAATTACCTGTGTTTATTTGGCAAAAGATGTAAATTCAATTCGGACGGCAAAGTCTGCCCTGTTTACTTCTATGCTGACCTGCGTTTTCAGATCGAAAAATAAAAATGCGTTCAACTGGATTATTTGCGAATTATGGCAGAAATTTAAGCCTTTTACAAGTCATTGAAGCAATGTTGTATGCAGGCCTGTAACGGTGGTACTGCAACACTATATCTGAGGGGACGCGTTTATTTAGCTGTTACGCTACTGTGGGATAGTGAAAAATACGGTTGTGCACATGATGATGGGAAAGAAAATGTTGTTTTAAATTTTTTCCCTGCATCTGTACTAAGTGGTTTAATCTACCTTGGGAAGTAAATAGGGTTTTTTCTTGGCAATTAATTGCAAGCCAGCTGCGGAATATTGTAAGGGGATCGTACAAACATTGAGAGAAACGGTGTTAGGTTCAAATGAGGAGCAAACCTTTCCTTGTGATGCTTCTGCTGCACTTACCAGAAAGATTGAAAGTGCCGTTAAAACAACCGGTGTTCGCATTTGAATAACTTTAATAGAACTGTGATCAGTTCTAAGATTATTTTAAAAGACACAATAGAAATAACTAAAGCTACTGACGCATAGCCATGATTTGCTTCAGCAGTTTCTTTTGCGGTCAGAACTAGCAATAAGTAGCGAAATTCTGCAATCATGGGAAGGGAGTACCTGCGAGTATATCGGTCTTTAAGGCGCAGTTGTACAGCATCTGAAAAAACAAAACTCTCTGAATTCGCCCTTAATTTGTGGCTATACGAAATTCTAAGCGAATGCAGTTTCAGATCTTTATCTAGTGTCTAACGTACAAGTTCCCCTGACTTCGTGTCTAAGAGAGCCTTTCGGCCGTGCTTCGATGAAGGCAGTCGTCAGCGTGAAAGGAAACGCTCCGGGCGCTTAGATGGCGACGTCAGTGAAACACTGCAGCATTTAGGCAACAAAGTGCGGGACTGTCGGAGTGTGAGTGACGTGTGCTAGTGAAGCGTGCGAAAATGCATTGGCGAGCCCAATTAGAGGAAGCGATGAGAGACGCTGACAGCTGTTGCTGCTCTCTCCGCTTTGATATTACCAGATGCGAGAAACCCATTTATAGTTCTCGCCTACATGTCTATATCCCGCGCCAAGTGCTCGAACGTAGAAAACTTAACTGGGAACTCTGCGAGTCAGGCGCGCATCTCTTGTAAAGAAGGCGTGCTTTAATTTGTGACCGATAATCACCCGGCTTGCAGTTGGATTATAACAATTCCGAAGCACGCCGCGAAACCTTTATTGCAAATGTATTTTGCTGAGTATAATATCGCGAACCACAATGCTAATTCTGAAAACTTGAAACTGGATCGCCTCCTAACGTTTGATTGCCTCATTTCCCGCGATATAATAGTGCATCCTAAAACTTAAACGTAGAACTCTTATTAGTTAATACAGAACTAATCGTCTTATGCTTCGTACCAAAAATTGTACTGTGTCCGCTACGGCATACAATTTACTTGAAAACAAAGCAGTGTTTTATCTTTCACGTAATTTTAAACAAAACTTTACCCTCATTAAAAATATTCACCGAGGGTATCTGATTGTCTCTATCGCCTTTCAAAAGCGATGCGCATTCTATATTTATGTGAGATACGTTTTTTCCATGATGTTGAGATTTCTGCGGCGTATTTTATTTTCACTTTGAAAAGCTATATGCGCAGCTGACTAAATGTAAAGCTATAATCTCCTACAAAATAATAAATATTTATGCTATCCTTTTTAGAGCTATATAGCAGCTCTCTAATATTCGCACAGCTATCTTTCGCGCAATTTGTCCAGCTGGTGATAATTCATTTCAAGAGAAATATAATAAACAACGATATATTATTTTCATATAACGAGCCTACAAAAACGTTTCTTGATTAGCCCGTTTGCGGATTTTGCCTGTTATTGTCATAAAAATGGTTTTGAAATAGAAAGTGGCCTTATTTACTGCAGTAAAGTTCCATGAGATAATAGTCAGTATGTCAAAATAATTTTGGCATTCTTGATAGAATTGTGCTTGGAATTGGAATATACAGCTTTAGTAGCGGCTTGTTATATGAATTTTTTATGGCGCAAGAGCGACTATGGCTATATTGCACCAAACACAAGGTTAGGTGATTTGTGACGTGAAGTGCTTAACAGTTATGGTTCTATATTCGATTTAGAACATTGGCTTCCTTAGGAAATGTAAGAACTAGACAGAAATTGACGAATGCCTATTCCGCTAAAAGCAATGCAGGATGAAATGGAATGTGTTCATTATAAAATACAGTAAATATGTTTTCCTGGGATTCCCAAGTTGCATGCATGATATTAAAGTATGACTGACTGTGAGCTCATCCCCGCACAATTACACACTGGTTAGTCTTATTTTTGAAGAGAAAATTATGACTGTTGTGCAGTTAGTAGCGAATTGGTAAAACCGGAAATTTGAGCAAGATTCATTGCGTTCATGATTGATCCAGCCCGTAGAATGAGGATGACTGGGAAAGGTACGATGCGACACAAATGAGGTATTGCAACTCGGAGTATATCAAACCCACTTAGACAAGAAAAATTCTAAAAACGCTTAAATACGTTAACCAAAAGGAGAAAAAATACGGACCAAACGTCGGATTTGGGGACATTTATATAAAAAAAGCGGAGTAAGGGCGCTGAAGATACTAAACTAATGAAGCATCACATTGCTTTTTAGGGAGGTATAAAGGAACAAACCTAGTCGCAAGTGCTGTGCCATATTTGGCAGATATGCCAGTTGCTGCGCAGTAAGCGAAATCAAATAATTACTGACACAATTCTTTCCCAACCGTGGTATGTAAAACACCTCCATGAATTTGCGTGGCAGTTGTTCCCTATAATCCGAATATGTTAATAAAATCGAAGTCATGATGGAGACTGAGCTGGTATCTAATGATTCGAAGCAATATACATCGATGAATAAGAGTGGAATAAAAGAAATGTTATTTTCGGGATGTGCTTTTGTTTACTTCTATATTATCTCCCATGCTCAGTTTACTGTTTTAAATCAGAATACAAATGAGAGTGGAATTTTCTGCTCCGAATTCAAAGGCTAGAAATGTAAGGAAGCTTATTTAATCGAGAGCTAAGCTGGTTTGGTTCGTGGAGTTTAACGTCGCAAAGCGACTAAGGCTATTAGAGACAGCGTAGTACAGGTGCTCCGGAAATTTTGACCACCCGGGGTTCTTTAACGTGCACTGACATCGTACAGCACACAGGCCGTTTGCTTTTCGCCTCCATTGAAAAGCGGCCGCCGCGGCCTGGATTCGATTCCGCATCCTTGGGCACTGCATCCGAGCGCCCTAGCCACAGTTCCACCACTGCCAGGGGAAGCAGACTAGGTGTGGGAGCAATTCATAAGTTCTGTTGTAAGGTGTTGCTTGGTAAACAGAGGAGAGAAATGTCTTTTCGACACGGTCCTCGATATTTCGGATATATGATTCCTGTACCGTTTCAACGCTTCAACACGAGAACGTCGATCTGAGGTGCATTGCAAAAAAAGAAGAGTTCTGACGAACTAAACACACGTCAGCACTCTAAAAAGCACGGCTTTTTTGAAAGTAATTGCCAAGATTAAGTGCATGCGACGAATATTCCACTTGTGTCCGTGATCGAGACACGACCATCCACGCGACTGAACAACGCACTCATACAAAGAAAGAGCCTTTGAAAGCTGTGTTCTCCGACCACCAGTGGGAGCCTCCGTCGGCAGCGCGCAAAAGTCCTCCCCACCATCGCGCTCCGTCGGCGTTGCCGAGAAACACCGAGACGCGGCTACCAGTTGTCTTGCGAGCTGTGCTTTGCGCCGCACACTCGCGTCAGCTGGAAGGGTGCATGTGTGTCGCTCCAGCGTTTCAACCCACGTCCCTTCAAAAGTTTTTGCTTGTCTGTGTGTGCCTACACTCTCCTCTCGCATACCGCACTGCTCTTTTTGTGTTGTTTTTGCGATTCATTGCCGGAGGAATGTGTTCATTGTGGTCTACGTAATTTTTTTTTCGCCGCCTACTGCATCATCACACGTCCGTTTTAGTGGATCCAGCTGTTGGTGCCAAAATCTTCGGACGAAAGTCGCTAATCTCGGATTGTTGCCCTGAGAGCCTATGGCGCAGTGCTGGAGCTTTGTGATTGACTTTGTTAAGAGTGCGTGCTTGAGCTCACACAATGCCCTATTAAGTGGCCAAGTTTCTTTTCATTCGTGAAAAGTTGATGAGAAACAAAATCTGTTTACTAAAGCAAATATCAGTCAACAGAAGAAACACGAGATTATCGCACTATACAAGGGAAAGACAAGGAGATGGTTCAAGAAATGTGTGTTGAATTATAAATCCGTGGGTGGATAAGTCGTCCTGGTGTCCATGGTCGGTGCCCTTGCGCAAAACTGCAGCTCGTCGGTGCTCCGTAAAGAACTAGCAATTCCCTTGTTAGGCGTACCTAGCATTTGGACGCAGGGTGATGCGGCGCATGTTCGGTGTCTTATGAGGATGCCGTCCATGCGGACCACCACCATCGGGTCCCTAGACCATGTGCTAGTCTTCGGGACGTTCACGTACGCAGGCGATTTACCAATCGTTGAGATAGGTGAGTGTGTCCACCACACCGCATTTAAACTGCTTGGACTGATACATTGTGTTCCCCTGTCTTTATGGTGCAAATTTTTTCCTGTTAGCCACCTTCCACCTCTGAGTTCTGTAGGAGGAAATTGTTGCTCTAATTACCTCGGATGTAAACAATTCTATCTAGGTCTTGCAATGTCCGCTACTATAATTAAATTGTAATTAAGGTACAAAGATAAATGACGAATGCTTCGTCAAATTCGGCTTTCAGTGATTACCTACTCTGCTCAGTTCTCTTATTTTAATTGGGGCACTACTATGCTAGATTCAATAAATAAGAGTGGAAGCAAATCGACAGAACAAAAGTGTTTCTTTATGAAAACGTACTCAGCAATTTTCTAGTAGCGCACGCTTCTGTATCAACGATACTAATGAGTCTTCGAATACAAGCGGCTGAAATTAAAAAGCAAAATAATTTCAACACATATAATAACAATTTTATCCGCTGCGCAACCGTAGTTCTTCATAAGGAAAGTAACAAAATTTCCATTAATAAAGGTTTTAGGCAAAAAGATAAGATCTCCGCAGTACTATTTACAGCATGTTTACAGGAAGTATTCAGAGACTTGGAATGGGAGCAGTTAGAGATAAGGCTTGATTGAGAATACCTCTGTTTATGGTGATATTGCTTTGCTGAGTAACTCAGGTGGTTGGCTGCAAATAATGATTGATGACCTAGACAGCAATAGCAGAACGTTTAAACTTAACGTCATTATGCAGAAAACCAAGGTACTGTTCAACAGCCTCGGATAGGAACAGCAGTTCTTAATAGGTAACAAAGCACAGGAAGCGGTGGGCGAATATGTCTAGTTAGGAAAGGTAGCAACCGCAGATCCAGACCATGAAAGGGAAATAATTATTAGAATAAGAATTGGATGAAATAAATTTGACAAGCACTCGTAGAATATGACTGGCAGCTTACCAGTATCGCTCAAGAAGAAATTATACAACAGTTGTATCTTACCTGTACTCATCTATGGGGCTGAAACGTAGAAGCTAACAAAAAGTGTTTTACTTATGTTCAGGACAACGCGGAGGGCTATGGAACAAAAATGGTTGGTGTAACGCAAGTTATGGGATGCATGCAGAGTGGATCAGAGACCTAACTGAAGCTACTGGCATTCCAGTAGAAACCAAGAAAAAGAAATGGACATGAGCAGGGCATGTAGTGCGAAGATAATATAACCGATGGTCAGAAATTTTATTCCAAAGGAAAGAAAGCTTAACAGGTAGCAGCAGAATGTTATGTGGGCGGATGAGGTTAAGAATTTCGTAGGAATCAAGTGGATGCATCTAGCAGAAGACCGGGTTAACTGCAGAAAAATGGGACAGGCCTTCGCCCTGTAGTGGGTATAGTCCGGCTGATGATGACGACGATGATTAATTCGAACTACTCCGCTGTGCCTAATTGGTATGATATCCGATTCATGGCCAGGAACCGCCTGGCTATTGGGCAGCCTTGTCACATAACATTCGTGTCCAAAGCTTGGAGAGAAGGTTAAGTGGGTATGACCACCATGACCAGCAAAGGTGGCTGTAGGCACAGGAGGGTAGGCGTAGCGGCTGTAATGGAGGTGGCCTCCTCTCTATTCTGTAGGGCCTCAAAAACTTGCACTTACAGCAAAAGCTGGTTAATTTGTTCTCCTGTTTGGAAGTCCAGATAATCCACTTCAGACTCGTAGCTTACGCCAAATGAAAGGAGGCATTATCTATTAAACTAAAAAACAGCAGGTAGCTTGCGGATCGAACATATTTCATAAATAAATTACTATCCCATATACTAAGCCTTCCTGAATAATTGAAATATACAGTGACTATCTTAATGCGGACACTGCAACAGAGCTGCGAGGTAATGGGTGTGGTTTACAGAGAGCAAGTAGATCAAATGAGAAGCACAAGTGGCCAAACGTTACCTTCACGGCCTTTAGTAGGCACAGACCAATGGGACAAGGTCACGCCGAACACTAAGTGTGTGGTACGGAACACGGGAGTTGAAATCTCCGTTGCATCAAAAGTCATTAAAATTCAAGCTGTGCGCATAAAGGTAGCAGTAAGTGATCAGAATGCTGAAGTTTCTAATATAACTCCAGAGTTCAAGTTACTTGTAGGAACTGCATTGCTCACCACTTATTTGTTCTGAACTGCTGACTCTCTGCACTTCCTCTTTCAGATGACAAATGGTAATGGCGAGAGTATGAAGCGTCTCCCGAGGGCCACCTTGAGTCCTGGCTGGGAGTCCTGATGCCATTACATCCAAATAACTCGACCAAATTGTTCACGATCTGTGAAAAAGTGACAAGCACCACTTCTGAATGAAGACTGACTGCCAGAGGATGCTGCAATTTCCTTTCTAATGTGGCATCCTTGAGAAACGTAATACCAGGGTTACAACTTCGCGTGTTTCAGACAATTATTAAATGATTGTTTTTTACATTTGAGAACTTGTGCTCTCCCTGACTTTATTGTGCTGAACTTTCAGATTGAAAGACGTACAGGCAATGAGATGACAGTTGAAGTAATTGCTCCGGTGCTCCCTTAAATTTGAGCCTAATCTGGTGCCAAAAGTGGAAGTTAAAGAAACCTTATGATCTACCGGTGGCAATCAGTGAGATTCTGGTCACATCAGTAGAATATCTGCAGTCACGGTATCATTTCGCACACCAAAGGCAGCATGGATAGCATTGAGTGTGCTGCTGATGGGTGTTAGAGTCTCATTCTCACAGCCAGGTTTTTATTTGCTGTATCGCACCAGCATCTCGCCGACAGAATAGTTTTGTTTTCGGTTACTCTTCAAAATCAGTCTGACGCCATGGACTCCTGTTCCAAGTTTCCACAGGTTGCAGGCGGCGGTAGAGTCACGCACAGAAAAAGTGGACCAATCAGATTGTGAGGACACTTCTGTCCACTTTCATGTGACTTTGTATCGCGGCTTGCTTCCCTGCGAGTGGGTGGCCATGATGGTTGGAAGAAAAAATGGTGCGCTAGTCAACGGCCTATACTTAGCAGTCAGCACGAGCAGGCGGCTTCTTCTTGCTGATGGCGCCTTAGCTCCCCATCAACCGTGGTACTTTAAGCACGAACTTTGTTGAAGACAGCTGGTGCTAAAGTTGAAGGTTCGCCCTCTAAACGTCCCCGGCACCACTCTCGCTGGTGTGAAGTATTCGTCGCCAGCCGCACTTACGTCTAACAAATTCCGCAATCAACTTCTACATCAGTGGTAGCAAAACCTTGTCTTCTCTATGCCGACGTTTAGTCTCGCCAGTGTGATGAGTGTCTTCCGTACCACCCTTTGCACTGCTGCAAGATAGCTATTGTGTCACCCGCATGACCTAGAATTTTTGGCTTTGTTTTCCCCGGTCACCTGTCACCTGCAAAGAGAAGCTTAGATCAGCTCCCTTCCGCCGAGAACTTTCGCTTCTGACCAGCAGCCACTCACCTAATGACGAGAAGCAAGGTGGCCGTTTTCTGTACGATGTCAGCGCACGTTAAAGAGCCCCTGGTGGTCAAAATTATCGGAGCACTCCATTGTGACGTCTCTCATAACCTGAGTTGCTTTGGGACGGTAAACCCCATAATCTAAACAAATGGAGCGGGGCTGGGAATAAGTATCAGCACTAGCATCATCCAAAACAACACTCAAAAACCCGGCACAACTGTGATAGCAAAGGTGAGAAGGAGGCGGGAGGCAGGGGTTGGAAAGTGATTCTGCCTATTTTTTGTTTTTCTTCACGTCCATGGCAGGGTTTCCATTTTCTACCGGCGCTTCTCTCCTTCATCGCTGCTCTCAGTGATGCTGCCATTGCGTCAAACTGCGCCAAAAAAGAAAAACTGTCGCACCCTGAGAAAACATTTAGGACATTGAGTCAAACTGTTCTAACATGACAGCTCTGGAATTTCCAGCTCATGTTTTGGCAATCAATGAAGACATAACCTTAGCTATCAATTTTTCATAATGTCAACGTCCATTCAAACCCTTTGTACCAAACACTGTGATCATGTATAAACACATGAACGGTACCATCGGATGGGTCCCGCAAAGTGTTGACACAGTTTGCTAACTGCTGCCATTTTCTCTTTATTAAAAAAAGGTCGGATCAATCCGAATCGTTTAATAAAAGCTCTCTTCAGAGTTGTTTACCAGCACGCTATCGCTTTCGTTGAATTCAGTGCTTGCGCCGTGTAGCACAACATACCTTTATCACCTTCCGATAGCTGATGCTAAAAACCGGGCTCACTCCATTTCGAACTGGACAATGCAACTACTCAGTCTTGTGTACAGTAAGCAATGTAATACCTACGTCACTATTTCCATAAACGTTTCGCCCCACATCGAAAGGTCAAAGGCTTATGTCAACCACTATGCACAGTTTTCACTGAATTGGCTCATTTATGGAGACTGTATGCCATACTGCCCTTCAGTTAAATTAGAAGGCACGCTGTTATTATCTTATACTGTCAGTCATTTCATGCCACCCGGTTTTTGCAGCTTTCGTCGTGAAATAGAGCTCTCACTCTAAAAGCACGATCATTGCACGTTAACGGACACACACATAACGGCCACTTCAAGGAGCAAGAGTTACTGCTTTTTTTTTTTTTGGGGGGGGGGGGGTGGGGAGGACCTCTTTGGATGGTGGACGGGCTTGCATAAGCAGGCCTGTGGGAGAAGCCTGAAGTGGATGACCTACGCTGAAACGCCACGCAGAACGAGCGACGGCATTGCGTTCGATCACGTGTACCGCAACGATCGCGTGTCAAGAAGTGGAAATTTTAACTGTATGCATGAGCCTCGATATCCGTCTATAGTTATAGCTGGCGATGGAAATCATTGCTGTAAAACGTCTTTACAACACAGTGTACAGTGAGAGCGCTAGTGGTTGTGTTGTTTTCATTAAAGGAAGGAGTAAAAAAAAATGCACGGGCCTGCCAACCTGCTCTGGTTGAGCCGTGTGGGCAGAGGAGATGTGATATTGGAAAGAACAAGGCGCGCATCGCAATGGTGACGAGTGCAGCGGTGACGAGCGGAGTGTTGACGAGTGCATGCACAACAGATGCCCTGTCGCAAGGAGACTTCACCGCAATGAGCGACAGCCCCTAGATTCCGTGCCCCGTAGGGCCGGAAGCGGCCTTGTAAGAAGGAGGAAGAGAGAATACACCGACCATCAAACTGGCTCTAGCTGAGCTACCACCGCTGTCTGGTTCGAACAGAGAACAGAGTTGAGAGAAAAGAACTAGCCGTGCCTTCGTCAATCACAAACGGTATCGCAGTCAATGCCTAAGCAGCGCGGCAGGGAAGGCTTCCGCCTACATCCGGCTGTGACGCCACGGCCGATGACTTCACCATGTGATAGGTATGGACGCCTGGAAGCGTCTAACCATTACTATTGGTTAGTGGTTGTTCATCATGACTAGCACTTTCTGAGTAGTATTTAATGTCTGGTTAGTGTTAAACACCCCTTACCTAGTAAGCGATGGTTTGTGATAGTTACGACGACTTCAAAATATGCATGGGTTCCTGTGGGCATCTGTTTAACTATTTTATTATTCGTCGAAAATTATCACCAAATTAACTTGAAAATTTCTTAAGTTCGATATCATCCGATTCCTATTGCTTATGTATCCATTCAATAGTGATTGGCATATGCCCATATAAGGCACGCACCCGAAACGCGGGCGCATTTGCGGACGACAAGCAGTCTACATCGGAGTGTTTGCGGCCTGACTTGTAGACGACTGTAATATCAAATTCTTGAAGACGTAGGCTCCATCGGGCAAGGCAACCGGAGGGGTCTTTCAAATTTTCCACCCAGCAGAGAGCGTGTTGATCGCTTAATAGCTTGAATGGTCGGCCGTATAAGTACGGGCGGAACTTTGGAGTGCCCAGATGATCTCAAGGCCCTTCCTTTCGGTGGTTGAGTAATTGGCTTCGGCTTTCTGCTTTTTCTATCTTTCTAATTTTCACCCCCACCTTCTTCTCTTCCCTCACTGCGCGGGTTAGGTGCCCACAGAGACAAGTGTGACAGATTCCGCGGTTTCCCTTTCCTCTGAGCCAATTAATAATATTAATATATTATTATTCCAATGTTAAGAACAGACAGTGCAAATGACATACTTCAAACGAAAAAATACATGAAGTCGCTATCTACACACGGAAAAAATTGCTGCTCGTGAAGGTGATATATACAATTTTTAATGGCAACTCATGTACCGTCTTTGTCAAAATTACCCAGGCTGCATGCTTTGCTTCTCGCTCGTGTTCTAAAGCCAACATGGATTCCCAGAGAATCACAACTTGTTGAGAAGTGAAGACAGGATGTCGTTTTTACTTTACACCAATTTATAGCTTCGGACGTGGTACAAATTCTCTACTACCAGACTGTGAAGCGGAACATGCAGCTTGGTTACTTTTGGCAAAGACGGTACATGAAAGTATACAGAGTGTAAAATAATTTGACATACAGTGAGCGCATGCCACATATGTATTGCACAAATTTGTTGTGGTGTTTACAGCAGTGAATTAACAGATATCTATATTACATGTACCAAGGCTGGTTAATAAATGATATGGGCAGTACGATGAGCTTCCACTAGTTCTTGGATTGGGTTGTGTATACTCCCATGTCCAGCAGGCGTGTAATAGGAGTATGTTTCGGGAGGTGAAGTGCTGTTTGTACGCCTGACGAATGAGTGCGCCCATTAGCTCCGTATCTGCCTCTGTAAGATAGAGATACGAAAGTTAATCGACCATTCGGCTCATGACGAAATCCTCTTCAAGGAGCCGGAGATCGTACTGTCGCATGCCTCTGAGCCTGTTCGCTACTCGTTTAATGAGTCTCATAGTTTGATGGATGGTGATAGTCAGGGGCTCGCCTGCCACCGGCGGTTGTATCTGTTGTAGGCCATCACTCGCCACTGATTCCGTGCCGGGCGAAGCTTTTGCTACGCACGTCTTTTTCACTCCCCCTTTTTCTTTCTTCGATCTCTATTACGGCGAAAGCCTTTAATGCCGCATACTGTCGTTATGGTGGCTTGAAGGGGGAGGTGGCGCGACCGCGCATTCCGCCGCTTGGAGAAAACGCGCCTTCGATTCATGCCGCCGCCACTGGTCGGAGCTGTGGCGCTGCTGTCAGCTCTTCGATAAAGCCCCTCAATATACTAGAGGAGCTTTACTCTTCAATGCATTCTCTCCGGCGCGCGACGGCATGTTCGTTCATGTTTGCCTGTAGATGCTGCTTGAGCTGTGGTGCTGTTTTTCGATCGGCTTTGCCCTAGCTGTTTATTCTGTTTTGTTTGGGGCCTCTATAGTTTTTCTTGCCGAGGGGCTAGTGCGAGTATGTAGTACTTGTGCGTACTTTTCTGTTTCTCTTGCGTTTAGAAACCCCCAGCTAAAAAAAATTAGTGAAAGCATCGTTGTCAGGCAAATTTACATTCAATTGATAAAACAATTTAATCAAAGCATCGTTTTCTAGCAAAAAGCCAGCCAATTCCTAAAGAAAATTATAGAAAGCATTGTTGGCAGGAAAAGGCCAGTCAATTGCTAAAAAAATAATCAAAACATTGTTGTCAGGCGAAAGGCAAGTGAATTGCTAGAAAAAAAAATCGTTTTCAGCCAAAAGGCCAGTCATTTGCTAAAAACAATTAAAGTATCGTTGTCAGGCAAAAGGCTTGTCAATTGCTAAAAAAAAATAATGAAATCTTCGTTGTCAGGCAAAAGGCCAGTCAATATCTAAACATATTAGTGAAAGCATCGTTCTCAGGCAAACGGCCAGTCAATTGCTAAAAACAATTAATGAAAGCGTCGTTGTCAGGCAAATGGCCAGTCAGTTGTTAAAAAATTAATGAGAGCATTGTTTTCAGGCAAAAAGCCAGTCAATTGTAAAAAAAATAATGAAAGCATTGTTGTCAGGCAAAAGGACAGTTAATTGTAAAAAACAAATAGTGAAAGCATCGCTGTCAGGCAAACGGCCAGTCAATTGCTAAAAAAAAGCAAAAATCAGTAAACGCATCGTCCATGACCAGCTTCTCCATGTGGGGGATCTCAGTGAGGCAAATGAAGTTCTCAGAGTCTGTGGCATCGAGCACACATCTCTCATCCCTCGGGCCAATAATTCAAGGCTGATATATTATCTCGCTGGCTATGTGGCGAAGAAATGCATCGCTCGCACAAAATGTGAAGAGGGCTGCAAACAACTCCTGTCTCAAGGACGGAACTGCTCCAGACGCAGCGTGTCTTACCAGTGCAGTTGCAGAGGCGGTCTTGTGTTTCCATCAACCAATCTAAACGCCCTTGTGACATCTCTTGAAAACACCTTTCTGTTTTAGTGCGCGTGAAATCCGAAGAGACAACCTTATGGACTTGGTATCCTTTCTCCAAGTGACCAAACTTCAGCTGGTTTGTCGTCACGAACATAGTAGATCTGTGACTAACAAAGTGATCAAGCTCTATGATCTTCTACCTTCTGCACTTCTACCTGAAGACGCAGAATTCATTGCGAAAAGAAAGGCAAGGAAGAATGAAACTGTTGAAACTGAGGCGGTTTCTTTAATTTGCTATTTGGTTGTGAGCGATTATGTCTGGAATTTGTGTTTATTCTACCTCTATTACATATATATTTGAAGCCTTCAACGGCAACCTCAACATTGTTTTATTACATTTTTCTTTTCAGCTTTCTTGCCCATAAGTGCAATAAACAAAACTTTGCTTATCCATGAGAGGTTTTTGTCAATAAAACTGCAATTTGTTCCTTCTGTACTTAAACACGATTTCACATCGCATGTTGTACGTTCTGGCTATTATCTGGCTAAAAATTGCACTTTCCCTCTTTAGACGCACCAGAAATTCGCAGAGATAAAAAAAAAGCTACAAATATGCCTGATGCCTGCGTACTGTGCGACGTAACCGCACGTTAAATAATCACATGTCATCTGCATCCTCAGTAATCTTCGACTGCAACGCCCCTAAGCCCGAGTCGCTTTGGCTTTTTAAAGCTCCCAAAACCAAACCAAAATAATTAGCTTTAGACCAAAACTTCATCGTTTACGAAGCATTTAGTAGCGCGACAAGCAAAACAACCGAAACAGCCGCATCGCCCGCTTTCATGGCGCCAAAGAGCATATTTCCAGTCGACGTCACTGCAGACGTGCCCATTTTATTTACCTGGTAAAACATTTCAAGTGCTAACAATATACTTAACATTTCTTAGTATGACTGCGCTGCAACCGCAGCAAAGTTTACCTCAGCGCGAGCCGAGCCCGCATCGAAGTGCAGAGAGCAGCGACACCAACGCGAAGCATGAAGCGTCGGTGCGGCGTTCTCCGCCCGCTAACATCACCTAACAGCCCAGATCAACAGACATTCCTCCACACCGACGGGCAGGTTCATCCTCGCCGCGCAAAACCTTTAACCAATTAGTCCACCCACTGAAAACAGTCACCTAGCCAACCAACACATCCGGGACAACCTTACCGCACAACCCCAACCAAAAAATATGCACCTGCTCATCAAAAGGCATGACGAGAAGCTCGAACCAAGGCGTTGCACAAAGCCCACGCGACTGACACCGAAGTGACGTACTTAAATGCGGTAAAATACAGTCACCCGATGGCATATGCCATCAGTGTGATTTCTTATAACTTAAATCACACAGTTTCTGCCTCTGAGAAAGCAAAAACGTCGACAAAAGCTGAAAAGGCAGCCATAGCGCTAGCCATCTCCTCTTCCACTGTCACACTCATTTTCAGAAATTCTAAACCACCTATTCAAATTTCGCAAGAGAGAAAATACACCCAGTCGCCCATCAAATCTTAACCTCTGGCTCCACAGCTTCCAGACTCGTTCACATCGTCTGGGTACCAGGCAATGAGGCAACCCCGGCAACGAGACAGACCACTAAACTGCTCGAGCGTGCGTCAACCGAGCGGGGCATACCGAACACTGAAGAAGCACGCGGGACAGACTTCGCACCTGTCATGATATTGACACAATGCTTGATGCCATGTTACCACATCTAGACGACGGCAACCAACAACCAGATGTTCACACCTTTCTGTACCTCGCCGAAGAGGCCCGTCAGCTGGCCAGGCTGCGAATTCAGAATCAGCAGCGCCGCGATGCCCAATGATACAACATCCGACACCGTGACGCCCGGTACACAGCTGCAGACCGTGTCTGGGTTTGGTTTCTTGTACGTCGACGAGGCCTCAGCGAGAAACTGCTGTGTCGTTACTTTGGCCCGTACAAAGTGGTAAGCAATGTTGGGGACCTAAACTATGAGGTTGTTCCTGATGGATTTAAAAAGTCCCGACGCTCAACGCTCCCGGACGTGGTCCACATGGTCCGCCTGAAACCGTATTACGACCGATAGTGTTGACTCTTTCTGTGCGTGAGCAACTGCCCTTCGTGCAATGTTTTTTTTTTTTTTTAACTCTACCCACACTCCCAGCATCGGGACGATGCTTGGGGCAATGACACGCTGCGTTCTTTATCTTCCCTCTGTGCTGATCGCGAGCGTGTGCCTCCTCGAGGCGAAGAAACCGACGTTCGTCTCCTCGAGGCGAAGAAACTGAAGTTCTTCTGTCGAAGCGGGCCTGCTAGTTTCCTGCCTCACTGTGACTTCTGTTACTCCTGTGTCTCGCGGTAACTTCTGATCAGAGACTTCACACCGTGACAATATAACACTTTACTACCGAGAACCACGACTCTTGCATCCCAAACCTCACACCTCCCTCTTAAAATACCATCAAATAATTTGGCGACAGCTACAAATTAAAATCTTTCCATTCCCAGCTTGGTTGGCCTTGGTACACCCGGGAAGGTACTACTCCACATGCTCTCTATGTGGCGCACCTAGAGCCACCTTCAATCACTTAATTTTTTTATGCATAGCCCCGTCGGGGTGGTGCAGTGGTAAGACGCCCGACTACTGTGCCGGAGTTCCTGGGATCGAATCCCGGCCTCGGCGGCTGCGTTTCGATGGAGGCGAAACGAAGTGGCGTCCGTGTGCTGTGCGATGTCAGCGCACGTTAAAGATCCCCAGGTGGTCGAAATTACTCCGTAGCCCTCCACTACGGCCCCCCTTTCTCTCTAACCACTTTCACTCCCACCTTCATCCCTTCCCTTACGGCGCGGTTCAGGTGTCCACAGAGCAAGTGTGACAGATACTGCGCCTTTCCCTTCCTATGAACCAACCAACCAACCAACCAACCAACCAAGATTTCAAGCCTCCCCCCCTTGGGGCCTCGCGGACCAAGAGGGTTCGGACCCTGCCGCGCAAAAGATGCTGGTTGACTGGGAAGCGACAGCTGCCAGGCACGGCCTCACAGACACCAGCCGTTATCAGCAACCACCTCAATCCTTGCAATGTACCCTGGTTCCTACATAACCTGTTTTTACACCACCACCGTCGCAAATGGCCGGGGTCTATCATTCCCAGTTCTGTAGAGACAGGAGCAGCCACCCCCCCACCAGTCAGGTATTACGTCACACACTTAACAATGGAGTCTCTCGGCGTTGCATCGAATGCAGAGTGTGTTCTGCTGAACGCACACAGGGAGGCATCCAATTTCAAGAAGCGGCGTCCGAGCTTAGCGGTGATGTCACGGCGCTGCAGGCTACAGGAAAAAATGATAAAACTGAAAAGTAAACAAAAATTAAAGGAAAACATCCTTGAGCGTTTGCAATAACGTCATACCCTTAACTGTGGAGCTTAAAAGTACTCCTATATTTTTGTTCCTATCAGATGAGATAGCAAAACAGACATGCACTGCATGACAAATGGCATTTTAGGAAAGATTGCGATTGCAAGGAATTTAAAACAGTGAAAATGCTTTACAAATTATCTAAACTGCAGTGGCGCTTTTCTGCGTGTTCTAGAACATCACAATGACTCGATGCGCGTTTGGAGGTGTGTTGTATCAGCCATCTTCCTTGTGTGTAGTGAGTGTGTCGCACCTTTCGTTGTCCTCCCATGTATTTACTACAGTGCGTGTGTGTGCATATACAAGTACTACCTGTGGGTGTGGAAGGCAATAAATTATCTGATTTCCTCCTGATATTCCCTTCATGTTTGAACATATGAACTTATGCTGTTGGCATTAATGTTATAAACGTTATGCAGAACAGACATGCAGCTTGTATTGCATTAATAATTATAGTGTTGGGCAATGTGTATATCAGTATGTATTCTCATTTTGTGAGTTATAATAAATTTCTATTGTGTGCATCCTCGGCAGTCTGTAGATGTGTTCTCGAAAAAAGTTGCCAGACTTTGCTCTAGGAGCATCCTATGCTCCAGAATTCAGTAATGTGAATCGGCCCTCTCTTGCTCCAGGTAATCAATACTTTTCTGTAAAGCGGAACTAAACCACTATCGTTTAGTTAGGAACGCATTGTTTAATGCGCGCGAAGGTGGTGGAGGGTGGCAGCTCCTGACCCTACAGGGCTGGGACGGTAGGTTAACGCCGCATGCGGTGGGGGCTAGCCAGCCACCGAATTTGTATCTGTTGTGGGCCGTCATTGTACCTGCCGCCGTTTAGGTGGTGGACGACGGCACTTGCGGCGCGCGTCTTTCTCTCCCTCTTCTTTTTCTTCTCTACTTTTTCTCTTCTGTCCGCACGAGGCAGCGGAGGTGGCTCAGCTACAGAGCCAGTAGCAGGCCTATGCGTTTTCTTTTCCTTCTTCCTACAGCCACAACAACAACAAGAACGTATTGTTTAGCTTCCAAAGGATGGTCTGGGCAGTGAATCCATCATCGTGGCAACCAATTACGCTCCTCAACTCTGACTTGAAGCTGCTGGCCCCGATTTTTGTTCGGAGGCTTCGGGTCCACTTGCAGGACTTGATAAGTCCGTATCAGTCCTGCTCGGCGCCCGGATGGGCGATGTTCGGCTAACCAGAGATATATTCTCTTACTCTTGCACTAAAGGCATAGCTGGAGTCTTCGGCGCCCTGAATCAGGTCAATGCCGTCGATAGCATTGAGCAGAGCTATTTTTCTTGCTGTGATGCGCTCCTTTGGCCTATCCGAGGAATTTACCCGCCTTTTCTGTTCTTTCTCAGCTGATCTTATTAGTGAGCTCCTTCTCAATGGTCGCATTGGAGGCATATTTGTCATTTTAAGGGGAGTTCGGCAGGGGTGGCCCTATCACTGGCCTTCTTCATTCTTGCACTAGATCCGCTTCTACGTAGAGTTGCAGCTGCATGAGCATTCGCAGTTTTCCACTCGTTAGACAGGAGACAGTGGCCATCTCTGCGTACGCGGATGACATTTCCCTCTTTTTGCGGGATGCTGACAGCTTCCACATTTTCATGAGAGTGTTTTCTGAGTACGCGGTCGTGTCCTGAGCTCAGCTGAACGCAGCAAAAAGTCACGCGCTCCGATTTTGATCTTTTCAGGGTTCATTGCCAGCCGAGGTCAGCTTTGTGGACGTGGTCCTCGTACTTGGAGTACTGTTTGAACCAAGCGGAGTAACGGCCCGCACATGCGACGAAGCTCTCACGCACAACCCTAGTGCTCACGGACGCCACGCGTTTTGAGCTATCACTCAGCCCCAGGGTCGCGGTAGTAAAGTCTTCGGCTTGCACATTCGCGTTTTATGTGGCGCGCGGGTGGCAGTCTTACGGCGCGCCGCCTCTCTTTACTGTCCGATGGTGGGACGGTCCTCTTCGTGCGCCCCTGCCTGCGCCTACAGACTAGCCTGAGTGGACTCGGCATGCTATGATTCAACGCGGTGGCTAGAGTTCTCATGGCTAAGTTAGTGACGACACTTATAGACAGTGAGCCGTACCCGGGTGGAACCCTTTTACTCCACTGGATGAGCGCAGCTCGTCGAGATTACAGCCCGGATCGACAGAGTTGCCCACAGAACGAAAGTCCACACCCGTGCCACCATGCGGCAGCGGGTTTCAGGCAGACACTAAACGCCGACCTACCCGAGATGTAAATAGGCGTGGTTCCACCGACAGTAGATAGTGAGATGGTCATCATAGTGCGACTCAGCCCGGTCGATCAGCGGAGTACCTTAAACAATAGATGGAGTTCTTGGGCAGTGAGCCACTTGCCCCTTGAGGTGACGGACTTGAGTGATGGCTGCGCTGGGGAGTTTTGCCTAAGCGTCAGCGCCCATGGCTTCATAGGACATCGTACCTAACGACAGCTGCCCCAAAAGCGGCGCGATGGAAAGGTGGTGGTAATAACTTTATTAAAACAGAGGAGTTTGGGGCATGCATGCCCCTGGGCCCCCGCACGGCCCCACTACACTCAAACGTTCATGTTTCTATGGTTCATGACGTCGGCAGCCCAGTCTGTGGCGATCTTCTGCCGAACCGGGTCCTCAGAGTGCAGCAGGGTCTCCCAGTCCTCCCAGGTGGTAAGGTGCTCTAGACCCCGCGGGGGAGGATCCGCCGGGCATTGGAACAGGATGTGGGCGAGGGTGGCGTTGGGGTTATTACAAAGGGTACAGGAGGGATTGGTGAGGGTGTGGTGGTGGCGAGACGCACTATAAGGAGACGGGAGGGTGCGCGTTTGTAGTCGTCGCCAGAGCGTCTGGTGGTAGTTGTCTAAAGATGGGTGAGGTGGGGGATAGAGTAGTCGCTCGGCCCGATAGGCCTGCGTTAGCTCACTGAAGGAGTGCATGCGATCACGCGTGAATCCCGGATCGGAGGCCGCCGGCGCCCGGTTTAAATAACCTCGGGCTAACGCATTGGCGGCCTCGTTACCGGGATTCCCGGAGTGCGCAGGCACCCATATCAGCTCCACATAGCGGGGTGGGTTAGTGGCGGGCGAGTTCAGTATGCTGAATGCAGAAATGTGAACTCTACCACGCGCAAAATTTAGTAGAGCAGTTTTCGAGTCGGAAATTATGTAGCGTGCTTCCGTGTGTGCAAGCGCGTAGGCGATGGCTGCTTCCTCGGCTGCCTCCGAGGAGGTGACCGAGGGGAGGGGGACAGTAGCAACAGGCTGCAGGAAGGAATTTGTGACGGCCAATACCGCTCCCTCATTCGTGCATGCGGCGTCCACCCATACGGCGTCCGTTTCGGAGCCGTAGTATTTGTGGAGCGCCGCTGCTCGGGCTCGGCGGCGTTGCTCGTTATACTGGGGGTGCATGTTGCGAGGGAGAGGCTTGATGAGAAGGTCTTGGTGGAGGGGGCGAGGTATGGGAAGGAGGGTAGGGTCATTCGCTGGGACACGAATGTCTAAAGTCTCCAGGATATGGCGACCGGTGGAGGTCTTGGTGAGACGCAAGTATTGGGCTTGGCGATGGGCCTCCACAAGCTCCCCAACTGTGTTGTGGAGACCAAGCTGTAGAAGGCGTTCTGTGGAAGTATTAATTGGGAGATGTAGGGCCGTCTTGAACGCCGTGCGCAACATGACGTCCAAGGCGTCCGTTTCCTGCCTGTTGAGTCGGAGATAGGGGACTGTGTATAAGGAACGGCTGAGGACGAAGGCGTGAATTAGACGACATAGGTCGTTCTCCTTCATGCCTCTGTGATGGCCCGAAACTCGTCGGATGAGGTGCGATATCGCGCCTGTCACCCGCTTTAGTTTCTTGAGAGTTAATGTGTTTTTGCCGTTGTTCTGGATGTGAAGTCCCAGAACCCGGAGCGTATTCACCTCTGGGACGGGACGGCCATCGACTTCGATAACAATCGGTGTGGTGGGGCATCCGCGGGTCGTGGGTCGAAGTATAAGTAGCTCAGACTTCTCTGGGGAGCATGAGAGTCCGATGCTCTGGGCGTGTTCTTGTGTGAGGGATGCGGCGCTTTGCAAGGTACCCTCTATGTCGCCATCACTACCGTGTGTGGTCCACAGTGTGATGTCGTCCGCATAAAGGGTATGTCTAAGATGAGGTATCGTGGACAGTTTCCGGGCGAGTGGAATGAGCGTGGCGTTGAATAGGAAAGGAGAGAGGACGGATCCCTGTGGAGTACCGACGCTCCTGAGGGTGTAGGGTTGGGAGGTAAGGGGGCCGAAATGAACCTCAGCCATGCGGTCCGTTAAAAAAGCCCGGACATAAGTGTACATCCGTACACCTATGTTCAGAGGAGAAAGAGCAGTCATGATCGCCTGATGTTCGACGCGATCAAAAGCTTTGGACAGATCCAAAGCCAGGACTGCCTTTGTGTGGCCCGGGACAGCCGGGTCAAATATGTCGTGGGTGAGCTGCAGCATGGCGTCCTGAGCGGAGAGATGGGGGCGGAATCCCACCATGCTGTGTGGGTAAAGGTCGTTGTCCGCCATGTGAAGTGTCAATCTCGCAAGTGCCACGTGCTCGAAAAGTTTCCCGAGACACGAGGTGAGCGAGATTGGTCGCTGGTTTTCTAGTTTAAGAGGCTTGTTCGGTTTTGGTATAAATATTACCTTGGCGTGTCGCCAGGACTGGGGGAGGGTGCCCTCCGACCAGCATTTGTTGAAGTAATCTGTGTGATTGATTTGTCATCAAGATTGCGGAGTATAGAATTGGAGATTTTGTCCAGTCCCGATGCTGAATTTGTGCGGAGCGTCAGAAGGGCCGCTCTTACCTCCGTTTCCGAAATATCAGCGTCTAATTCCGGGTTAGGTTTTCCTGAGTAGGGGGGCATGGAGTCGGATGTGCCGGGTGAGGTGTATGTTCGCTGAAGTGTGTCAATGAGAGCGTCCGGGTCGCTATTGTGTGTGTGTAAGAGGCGTGTAACATGGTGTTGTGTAGCGGATTTGGACTGTGTTGGATCTATGAGATGTCTCAGAAGTTGCCAAGCTCGCTTGGTGGACAGTTTTCCGGCGAGTCCGTCGCAAACTTGCCTCCAATTACACCGGCAGACCTCCTCTGCGTGTTGTTGTATCTGCGTCTGCAGTCCGGCCAGTCGCTTTTTAAGCGTTCTATTTAACTTGTTGCGTTTCCAACGCTCGAGTAAGCTGTGGTACGCCTCCCAGAGGTGGGCGAGGCGGGAATCTAGAGTGGGGGTGTCTTGTGTGGTTGTAATTAGCCGGGTATTGAGTTGGACATCGGTCTTAAGTGATTCTACCCACTCGTCGATGTCCGTGATAGTTGTGTTTGTGTCGTCCTTCCGCAATGCGCGGATGGCGTCCCAGTTCACCAGTTTGTGGGTGATATGTGTGTGGCGGGATTGTTTAAAGGGGAGCGAGATGTTAATGATGTAGTGATCGCTTCCCAGTGTGTGTTGTGTTCTTGCCCAGGTGACGCCACCGAGGAAGCGACTTAGCGTCAGGTCCGGACTGGTGTCCATGCTGACGCTGGTGCCGATCCGCGTGGGTGTGTGGAAATTGTTGTGTGTAGTTAGGCGCAGCTCCTGGACTAAGGACCAGAGACATCGACCACGGCCCGTAGTGTAACTGTACCCCCAGTCGGTGTGTTGGCAGTTGAAGTCCCCTCCGATGAGGAGAGGGTGCTTGCCAGCGAGTCGGTGGAGGTCCCGCAAGAGCGTCACCAGGGAAGACATTGGATGAGATGGGGGGTGGTATATATTGGCAATGAAGATGGAGGGCACTGTGTGTGGGTGATGCATTATTTCCGTGATAACGCAGGGTGTCTCTGACGTAATAGTGTGTGTTTGGTGGGTGATTGAACGGTGAATAAGAGTGGACACCCTGGGTTTGTCCGTGGTATCTGAGTGGTGGGGCATAAAACTAGACAGTGATGCTCTAGTGGCCGTATCCTGGAGAAGAATGATTTGGGGCGGCGGGGTGAGGATGGGAATGAGTAATTGGAAAGGCGCACGCTTGCCCCGGAAGCCGCGGCAATTCCACTGGAGAATGGGTAAATTAAGTTGCTGCCCCGCCATAGTGGAGAGATTGGGAGCCAAGTGCACTAGGCGTTGAAGAGGGTGGTGGTTGCGAGGGATGAAGAGGAGGTAGTTGGAGATTGATGTGCTTCAGGATAACGGTTTGTGTGTGCTCTAAGGTTTGAATTCGGGTGTCTATGCTGGTCATTCTCATGTCGAGTGTATGAACCAAGCGTGAGAACATCGAGTCAATTTTGTTCTCGAGTTGGGTGAAGAGGGAGTCGATTTTGGAATCTATCCGGGCTTCTAAAGCCTTTAGCTTTGATTCAAATTTTGCCTCAACTTGCTCAAGAGCATCATGTGTGACAGGTGGGGGTTCTGACGTACGTTTCTTTTTGGGCGGTGGTTGCGTGGCTGGGGATGTTGGAGAAAAGGCGGGAGGTACAGCTTGGGAAGGGAGGGTGGATGAGGAGGGTTGGTGTGGGGTCTGTATAAGGGAGGAAAGGCGGCTCACCTCTTCCCGCAGGGCCCTGAGCTCCTTGTCGCGTGATTCTTCCTGATGTGGCTGGGTTGGCGGGGTTTGTTTAAGATGCCTTCAGCTGCTCGGTCGGCCCATGACATCTTTTGTGGGTCCTTTGCGCGTTCTCCTTTGCGAAGCGACGTGGATCGAGTGGCGTTGAGTGCTATCTTCCGAGTAGCGTCTCCGGGCGGCTTGTCCTTACGAGAGAGGTGTTGAGCTGCAGGGTTGGTTGCAGGTCTTCGCCCTTTAGCCCTGCATCTCCCCGTACCCGTCATGTGCGCTTCTCCGCATAAAATACATTCCGGAGTGCAGGAAGGGATAGTCTCCTTGGGATGTGGTTTCCCACACCTCGGGCAGTTATTCGTACGTGGCAGCGTGCACACATCTGTCCTGTGGCCTGGCTGTCTGCAGTTGATACAAGCGTCCATGTGGCCTCTGTAAGGGGTGCACCTGTGGAGTCCCCCGCCGTAAAGAACTGTGCGAGGAACCGGTCCTTCTCTAAAAGTAATTAATATTGATCGAGTGGCACCCATGCGTCGAGCGTCCACTATTGGGGCACGGGGATTGCTGTTCACGAGATCCTCCAGTAGCTCCCTGGGGGTTTCATTCCAGTAAGCGTTCGAGATTACTCCTCTCACCGCGCCGTCCGGGGGAGCGATGTAGGCTGCTACGGCGTAGTCGGTGTCTTGGTAATTAATTTTGGTGATTTGTACCAGCATAAGTGCGTCGTTCTGGTGTGGCGTGCTCATTGTACACGTGTTATTGGTGGGATGAACACGCAGCTGGGTGCGGGTGGGCTCCTCGAGTGAAGCGGTGGCGTTCAAGATTGAGACGCGCAGCTGTCGTGGCGGTACTGAGGTGAGGTGAAGCCCTCCACGGGATCGGAAAATCACCTTGTAATCTTCAATCGGTAGTGGCGGCTGCTGTCGTGACCTTTGTGCGGCAGCGCGGGCGGCGCGCAGCTGCTCGGATGCCTGGGCCTTGTTAGTATTTGGGGTGGAAGATGATGCCGCTCTAGCGTCTGTGGTAGGCTTGTCTGCCTGATCGGTCTGCATAGCGGAGATCTGGTGAATCTGCTGTTGCTCCTGGGTGCGGGCGGGAACGCTGAGGATGTGAGTCCAGTCCCGCGGATTGAAGTCCCGAGGGTCAATAGCTTCGCCTGGCACTTGCACCTTCATGATGGCGTTGTACTTGGAGGTCGCGTTCGGAGTAGGCCTAGCTCCCAGCGGAGCGAGGCCTAGCTCGGGCGACGCGGTGGCTCAAGGCGAAATGGGCCGTGGGGGCCCGAAAACTGGCCAGATCGGGCCGAAAATTGGTATGGGCGTGGCGCTCACCTTCACAGGGCTCTTGTTGGTGAAAAATAGGCCACTGGTTCGGGCTACTGGCGAATTTCGCCGTCTTCGCACGGAGCCGACGTGAAGCGCGTCCGCACTCCACGCAAGGCGGAACCGGAATCGGCGCGATGGAAACAATTTATTATATAGTCTGTTCCGCGGCGCCAGTCATGTGGCGCCTCGTGAGGCGCATGTTTTTTTTACACTACGGGCCAGGCGTCCGTCGTCCGCGCGGGGTGTTTGCGCGTCTGGTTGTGAATTTTGCCATGTTTATTTTGTGACGTCGCGCTGCCTGGCGGAAGCACGCAGGCAACTGGCACGTGCAATGCATCCAGAGCTGCGGAATGTGTGCCTCTTGCTCTGGAAGTACCTGTCCGAGCGTCTGGAAACAGATGGGAAGGCGCGGTTCCTGCTGCGCTGGTTGGTTGGTTCACAGGAAGGAAAAGGCGCAGTATCTGTCAGACTTGTTTCTGTGGACACCTGACCCGCGAAATAAGGGAAGGAAGGAGGGTGGAAGTGAAAGTGGAAATAGAGAAAGGGGGGCCGTAGTGGAGGGCTACGGAGTAATTTCGACCACCTGGAGATCTTAAACGTGCGCTGACATCGCACAGCACACGGACGCCTCTTCGTTTCGCCTCCATCGAAACGCAGCCGCCGAGGTCGGGTTCGAACCCGGGAACTCCGGCACAGTAGTCGGGCGTCTTACCACTGCGCAACCCCGGCGGGGCCTGCTGCACTGGCATACACGATTTTTTGCTGTTCGGCCAGATGGACGGGCCCTGACGGCGCTGTGGTATCAACTATTGTCAAGTTGCAAAGCATACGTTTGGCTAAATTGGCCAATTTATATAGCCTACTATATTGGCCCTAGTCTCGCTATTTCGCCGTGCATGTATGTGCCTCTTCGTGAGAAGCAAAAAAGAAGGAAAAGATGAAGAAGAAAAAGAAGGAAAAAAGCACAAGAAGAAGAAGAGAAAAAATAAGAAGATAAAAGAGAATAAAAAGAACGAGGGGAAGAAGTAAAAGAAAAGAAAAAAGAAGATAGATAACTTGGTAGTTGGTAGAGGTGAACTTCAACAGGGAGTTGCTAAGACAGAAGATTCTTTCGAACGTTGCGACGGTGGTGTGCCCCGGAGTTTGAGGTAGAGACGATTTCATACCCCTAGAAGTCTTTTACACCCGAATGAGAATAGTCAACGACGAGAATAAATGGATGCTCATACGTGAAATGATTCTTCTATGTCATAAAGCTGAAACCTGAGAGTAAATTACTATGCTAAAAAGCCGAACCTAAGCGTAGCCACGCTGATTGCTCTCGCGTAACTCCAGGTTTATTCCCAAGCTAAACCACAGCAAATTTAATTTTTATTATATATTGCCTAATGTCGTGTACTGTTTGTTATAATCATGGGCCCACTTGTGAAGATTGTGAACATCCACCATTCTTTTTTTTCCTTTTATATGTCTAAGCCTGTTGAAGAGGTAACACATACATGCTTGCTTCTCAACTTGGCACTAATGTAGTAATTGCTGTGCCGGACAGACCTGCAGTTTGTATTGCACTGAATAATATAGTGTGGGACAATGTGTATATCCGTATATATCGTCAGTTTGGAGTTAAACTTCTCTTTGTATGCTCATGCTGCGTCCATGTGACTCAAAATATTATTGAAGTCCGTGTCGTCGGTATTATGGGCGAAGTATTGTTACCCATTATACCGATAGATCGCCGTTCACTAATGCGCCGCGTGGGCCGGATAGCGTTATCTTCCTACTGGACCACCTGCGCGATTTTATTCGGCGACTCGGTTAAGCTGTGCGGCCCACTTGAGACCGCCTAGAGCGATGGGGCGTCATGACCTGCAGTCTATGCCGAAATGCCCGCTCACGGAGTGTAATGGCCGCGCAGCCTTCCCCTGGATAGTGGCGCGTGTCGTCTGGCGCGCAGTTGATGCGGAACTCCGCGGGCAACGCATTGCTTCATTCATTTCGCTTGATCGCGTTCCCAAAGTCGTTTTGCACGCCTGTTAATAGTGACCGGCACGATGAATTTATGGTGAAGTCGTTGCGCAGCTGTTGTGTCTGGTGGATTTCGGCGCCGTACTGTGTGGTCAATACTCTGTTGTCTATAGTTGTTAAAGTTAAATTGGTTCACAGGAAGGGAAAGGCGCAGTAACTGTCACACTTGCTCTGTGGACACCCGAACCGCGCCGTAAGGGAAGGGAGGAAGGTGGGAATGAAAGTGGAAAGAGAAAGAGGAGCCGTAGTGGAGGGCTACGGAGTAATTTCGACCACCTGGGGATCTTTAACTTGCGCTGACATCGCACAGCACACGACGCCTCTTCGTTTCGCCTCCATCGAAACGCAGCCGCCGTGGTCGGGTTCGAACCCGGGAACTCCGGCACAGTAGTCGGGCGTCTTACCACTGCACCACCCCGGCGGGGTTGTCTATAGTTGTGAACTTCTGACTTGTTAGAAGAACTCTCTTAATAATAATCGGTTCACGGGAAGGGAAGGCGCAGTATCTGTCAGACTTGTTTCTGTGGACACCTGACCCGCGAAATAAGGGAAGGAAGGAGGGTGGGAGTGAAAGTGGAAATAGAGAAAGAGGAGGCGTAGTGGAGGGCAACGGAGTAATTTCGACCACCTGTAGATCTTTAACGTGAGTTGACATTGTGCAGCGAGCCAGCAGCAGGCCCATGCATTTTATTTTCCTTCTTCCTAAAGCCCCAACAACCACAACATTGTACAGGACATGGATGCCTCTTCGTTTCGCCTCCACCGAAACGCAGCCGCCGCGGTCGGGTTAGAAACCCGGGTACTCCAGCGCAGTAGTCGGGCGTCCTACCACTGCACCACCCCGGCGTGGTTAACTCTATTAAGGCGAAATGCTTTCTAGGCTCACGGTTAAATTAAATAAAGTTAAATTGGTTCACAGGAAGGGAAAGGCGCAGTAACTGTCACACTTGCTCTGTGGACACCCGAACCGCGCCGTAAGGGAAGGGAGGAAGGCGGGAGTGAAAGTGGAAAGAGAGAAAGAGGAGCCGTAGTGGAGGGCTACGGAGTAATTTCAACCACCTGGGGATGTTTAACGTGCGCTGACATCGCACAGCACACGGACGCCACTTTGTTTCGCCCCCATCGAAACGCAGCCGCCGAGGCCGGGATTCGATCCCGGGAACTCCGGCACAGTAGTCGGGCGTCTTACCACTGCACCACCCCGGCGGGGCTAGGCTCACGGTGCGTCGGCAGAAAGTGATCGCCGGACGCACCATCTGGGAATTTCTGCCTAATGGGGACAAAATAAAGGTAGTGATTAAAACAGATTTTAGATATTACCATGATTTATAATGATTCATATGTCTAACGACTACTTGTAACGACTACAAATTGTTAGAATTGACTAAAATACTTAGTAATCGGTAGTAATGATTTAATGACCTACTAATGACTTGCAATAACTACATATAGCTTGTAATAAGCAATACGTGTAACGGCTACTTGTGGCGATTATAATTGATTAGAAATGGGTAAAATGCTTAGTAATGGGTAGTAATGATTAAAATGACCTACTGATGACTTGCAATGACTGCTAATAGCTTGTAATTACCAATCAGTCCAACAGCTTGTTTAAACATGATATGCAATGACAAATGATTAGGAAGGACTAAATGGTTAGTAATGAGTAGTAATAACTACTAACCACTGAAGTGTAATAATCAATATGTCTCATGACAACTTGTAACCACTACAACTGAACAGAAATGACAAAAATGCTCAGTAATGAGATGTCATGAGTAAAATGACTTGTAATGGCCAATATATCTAACTGTCCCCACCGTGACAGTAATATTGACAGAAGGAACGGATGATTTCTGCGGGCGCCACTAATGAGCTGTTAAATGCTTTCGGCGGAGATAATTTTAATTTTAGTACATATTTTCGATCTCGTCAGCATTCCTGAGATCAAAAAAATGGTAACTTAGGATGGAGTTTCAAGACAACTTGGAGGGAAGCCGCTGCAACACGGAAAACGTACGATTAATTTTCTCTTAACACTATTTTTCAGCAGCTCAGAAAAATCGACGTGAAGCTTTTTAAGCTATCCCTCAACTTAGGTGTAATTATGTAAAATGCTACAGCTTTGAGAAATATTTGCCGACTGTGAAGATATTCACAGCGCGTTTCGTTTCCGCACATACGAAAGCCACTTCAATGCCGTCTACCCCCAGCGCGCCCATACGACAACATTCCAAAAGTCATTTTTTCTCCGCACTGCCCTGGATTGGAACGACCTTCCCGCCCACATCGCCTCACTAATCGACATTCATCATGTCAAGACTGCCATCGAAAGACATTTTTTATTGTAACCGCCGTACTCCAAGCTCACTCCTCATGTAATACCCCTTAAATGATTAAATAAATAAATAAATAACTAAATAAATAAATAAATAAGAGGAGAGTCAATAGACGTTCATGTAGTGGCTGTCACAGACCATCACGTGATCGCAGTACGCAAGAAGTCGTCTCCCCCCCCTCTCCCTTTTTTGTGATGTGAGACTTCTTTTCCAAAACAATAAATGATGATTCGCATACAACGGCAGCTGTCTTGCATTATGAATCTCCCTCCGCTTCGACCACTCGCTACTAGCTGCCACTGCATTGTACGTTTAGTTTAAAGGACAACCAGAGATTGTTCTTTAGCAAAGAAGGACTCGGAAGAGAGCTCACCAGAACCATAATATCGTGTCGAGAAACAAACGGTGCACGCAAATTCAGTGGGAAGGCGTGCTTTGCACACGATAGCAACGTACCCTTTTAGAAACAGAAGATGCATTGCCCCGGGAGTCAACGCAAAGCCCGGAAACGAGGGGCTACCAACGCTGTAACGGAAGCCCAAACTAGCGAGAGTACTCTATATTTTCGTCAATGTTTTTCCTTTCCATTCATCAGTCCACTATACCGCATCCAATGCTTCCGTGTTTTCAAGTTAGGCTGAAAAGTAAATGTGACCAAAACTTACGCCTGATATGTCATGGACATTAGTTGACATGTCGCGCACATAAGACGAAACCCTGCTGAACTATCCGACGGATGTGCCTTGACGTATGGGGCTAAAAGTAGGACAAGCGAACTGTAACTTGCAATGAAAGCAACGTTGAAGGAAGGCAAAAGACTAGTGCCCGTTCAAATTTCCGCTGTCAACTAAGTGACCCATGAAAGCATTCTCCTCTCACTTGGGCTATTTCTTGTTTGCCTCTCCCTGTTCTTGTAATCCAAACATAAACAAGGTAGATATCAAACGTAACATACCAAAACCCTTTCGAATTAAGCGATGCTTCAAGAAGCGCTTTGCAGAGCAGCAGCTCTTAGGAAGCGGCACTGAAAGGAGCTCTTGAGATTATGGCACCTGGTACGATGTTTTCGCTGACTTTCTGCTGATCGAAACAGCTGAAGTACAGGGAGTGGCTGACGGGCCTTCGTTGGTTCTTTGGGAAGAGGGAATAAAGAAGCTTAGCTGACTCCACATTCATCTGGCTTTTCCAGGTGGGTGAGGGGGGGCAAACTTTCTTGCCTTCGCTCTGAAAGACTGTGTAGCACATAATATAGATTAGCCGCGAAGACAACACGAACATTAATATCGAAAACGTACGAAGGCATACCGAGTGTGCCAATCTGGGGAAGAGCTTTCTTGTTGACGTTTGTTTACTTTAACCCCCCCTGAACGCTGTTAGGGCAGATCTTCTTCTCTCCTTTCTTCGCAAAAAGAGTTTGTTTAACCTGTCTGCTACTGCATTGTCTCTTTATTTAGGTTGTCTGTAAGATGAGGTTAGTGCGCGCACTATTATTGTTACAGGGAGGCACTGAAGATTAGTTGAGGTTGGCTTCTCTGACAGATTAGCGCGCTCTATGGACAGAAAGACCACTTTCACTAAAGGCAGTGCTTTTGTAAGTTAGAAAAATAAAGAGCCTAAACACATATCACCTTCGAAGGACATTACAAGGAACAGAAAAAAAAACGTGGTGACGTAAGGACAGTCTTTGGTACAGGGATCCCTGAATGCGACAGTGGAGATCATGAAGTGTTTTTTCTTATTTTTTTTTTGTCCCGACTGAACAATTTTTAATTGAAGCGGTGAGAAAAAGTTTACCTTAAGGTGAAAATTTTGCATTATAACATAACTTCCGGTACAATACTTCGCAAGAGATCATCTATTCCAGCCTTGAATTTATGTTATCCCAAATGGAATTGACGCTTTTCGACCTCGAATGGCATATTAGCAGGTTTAATGATACAGCTGGAATTGAAACCTTAATACATTTTGAACAGTCCAACTTTTGGACTTTATATATACCATGTACGTGCATGGCCGCGCAAAAATAAATAATGGTCCTTACGTTCTCGCGCATATGTGCAGAGATATGGAAGCCGACAAAATGGTTCAGGGTAAATTGCGTATAACGCAGTCAGACAATGGACGGAATATACATTGCATGTTTAGAGAAGAAAGCCGAAATTAAGAAGGATTGACGGACGGACGAGTGTTAAAAAATGTCCGCCATGAATCCAGTGTGTTGGTAAGACTACCAGGGTATTTGAACAAATGAACAAATCTTATCCTCTCTTTGGCCAGTCACCAGCTTCTACTGTCGGGCGCCGCGCATCAGAGATTGAAGCCACTTGGCTTCTGAAATGCTCACCCACCCCGATGGGAAAATATATTCTAATGGGCTTTACCTTTGCGGCCATTATCCCAACGCTTTTTACCGCGGTTTACTACGAATGCGTTCACGTAGCCTGTGTGATTCCTCAACCACTAATAGTTGTCTATTATACTGATCATTCCGGCGTCCGTACGCATATTACGACATTTTCACCAGTTATGTCTGTCTCCCTTGGCTGACTGTATATACATGATTTTAATTTCGATGCCTGAGTATCGGCCCCGCCGGGGTGGTGCAGTGGTAAGACGCCCGACTACTGTTCCGGAGTACCCGGGTTCGAACCCGACCTCGGCGGCTGCGTTTCGATGGAGGCGAAACGAGGAGGCGTCCGTGTGCTGTGCGATGTCAGTGCACGTTAAAGATCCCCAGGTGGTCGAAATTACTCCGTAGCCCTCCACTACGGTTCCTCTTTCTCTCTTTCCTCTTTAACTCCCACCTTCCTCATTTCCCTTACGGCGCGGTTCAGGTGTCCACAGAGCACGTGTGACAGTTACTGCGCCTTTCCCTTCCTGTGAACTAATTATCGTTATTATGCTTGGGTGTCGCCATGTTCGTTTGATGGCAGAGGTCATTAAAGACACAGCTTGCATTTCTATAGACGCTAGATAATTTTTCAGTGACTCTGCTCGACTCCGTCTTCGGCTGTGCCACCTTTGTTGGGGCTGCGAAAGTGAAAGTGTGCAACACACACTGTTCGTTGAAACTGTTCCGCTGTTTCCAGTTTCACTCCTCGTGGAACTGGAAAGAACAGTCTCCTCAAAAAAAGGCAAATAGATCTATATATGTTAGGTAACTTAAAGACTGTTTAGTCAATATATCTTGTTCGCGACCTGAAAAACGTCGAGGTAGTTAAGAAAACAGCGATTCATACTGAAATGTATTACGGGTTAAGAACACGAGGTGAACTTTTTACAAATTAGTTCGGCTCTACACTTTGGACTTGCCATTAAAGGCAACTCTAACATAATAAACGTTCTGTTACAAGTCGGTAGTATTCTGGAATAATTATAGTGCACGTTAAAGAACCCTAGGTGGTCGAAAGTTTCGGAGTCCTCCACTACGGCGTCTCTCATAGCCTGAGTCGCTTTAGGACGTTACACCCCACAAAGCGGAAAGCGTAGCAGGGGGCGGCAGAAAGTTAGGTGGGCGGATGAGATTAAGAAATTCGCAGGGGTCAAGTGTATGCAGCTTGCACAGAACCGGGTTAAGTGGAGAAATATGGGAGAGGCCTTCGCCCTGCAGTGGGTATAATCAGGCTGATGATGTTGATGATGATGATGACCCCACAAAACCAAAACCCAAGTTAATCTCCGGCGCGCCTTTAAGCGTATGACGCAACGGTGTTAATGGCTTCCGACAGCATCTCGACGCACGTGCACGTACTGTGCCACTGACGTAAATAGCAGTGCCTTCATTTGTGCCTGTATTAAGCCACATGTACTCATTTGCATACTGTCCTAAGCTACTACATTATGTGACGAATCACGCGACGCATATATTGATAGATATATTTATTGGAAGGAAAGGTAGAGAGGTTGGCCGCAACGATTACAATCTGGCCGGCTACTCTGCATATATAAAGCTCTGCTCTATAACTAAGGCGCACTAACGTACCGGCGTGGTCTAGAGGCAGCATGTCTGATTTGGGATGCAAAGGTCTTGGAAAGCGGTATTACAATCGCACCTTCGTGTCTCAAAGGCGAAGCTGCCGTTACGCTATGCCCTACGTCTTGTGCCTGCATGACCAATAGGGCATTGTTTCTTACTAGGAACAAAAAAAGTCTCGGGTTCGATTTGCAACTCCAGCTAATTCGTTCATGTCATACGGTGGTCGTGTAGCGTCCCACAACTTGCCAACCAATCAGAGCGTGGCCATACTATCTGCTGAGGAGGAGAAAATATTTACAGTTGAATCCCGCTATAACGAAATTCACGGTGCACGAAAAAAAATTCGTTCTCGCGGAACTTCGTTATCGCAAAAATTTGACGTGAAACGCAGAAAGAATTGCCCAAGCAGCAGCAAAGGCGTTTAATGCCAAAAATCTGTAAGCTTGGTTTGCTTACGCTTCACGGCGAGCAACGCCGTCACGCGATTTTCGCACTCGGTCAGCAAACCCATTGCAACATCGTCGTCTCGGACAGCAACGAAATTCCTGATGACATCAAAAGCGTCCATCACCTGTACGGCGGTTGCCGCAGCCGGCGCTTCCTGTACGTCGTCGTCTTCTTCATCGGAAGAGTCCTTATCATTCCGGGCAGCTTTTATGATCTGCTCATCACTCACATCTTCGTGAACAACAACACAAGCGTCAGCGCCGATGTATTCGTCGAGCTCGAGATTAGGCGGCACGGTTCCTATTTCTCCCAGCGTTTTCCAGGCGGCCGCGATCCCCGGAGCCGGTGACGCCTCTTCGTCGTCGTCTCTAACGCCTGGTGTTAGGCCAGCAGAGTGTACGGGTCGACCTTCGGCAAATCCGGCGTGAACCAATTATTATTATTATTAATATTATTATTATTATTATTATTATTATTATTATTATTATTATTATTATTATTATTATTATTATTATTATTATAGGATCTTTATCGTGCGCTGACACTGCACAGCACACGGACGCCACTTCATTTCATCATCATCATCATCATCATCAGCCTGACTATACTCACTGCAGGGCGAAGGCCTCTCCCATATTTCTCCGCTTAACCCGGTTCTGTGCTAGCTGCATCCACTTGACCCCTGCGAACTTCCTAACCTCATCCGCCCACCTAACTTTCTGCCGCCCCCTGCTACGCTTTCTTCCCTTGGAATCCAGTTTGTTACCCTAAGCGACCATCGGTTATCCTCTCTTCGCACTACATGTCCTGCCCATGTCCATTTCTTCTTCTTAATTGTCCACTAGAATGTCGGTGAGTTATTTCTCTGACCCACTCTGCGCGCTACCTATCTCTTAATGTTACCCCTACCATTTTTCGTTCCATAGCCCTCTGGGTTGTCCTCAACTTAAGTAGACCTCTCTTGGTTAGCCTCCACGTTTTAGCGCCATAGGTGAGTACAGGTAAGATGCAATTGTTATATACTTTCCTCTTTAGCGATACCGGTAAGCTGCTAGACATTATCTGCGAGTGCTTGCCAAATGCGCTCCATCCCAATCTTATTCTTCTTGTTATTTCCTTTTCATGGTCCGGATCTGCGGTTACTACCTGTCCTAAGTAGACATATTCGCCTACTACTTCCAGTACTTTCATATTCGCCTACTACTTCCTACCTTTCTACTTTTCCTGTCTAGGTCATCAATCATTATTTGTAGTTCATCTCCCGAGTTGCTTAGCAAGGCAATGTCATCAGCAAATCGCAGATTACTGAGGTATTCTCCATCTACCCTTATCCCTAACTGCTCCCCTTCCAAGTCTCTGAATACTTCCTCTAAGCAAGCTGTGAATAGTACTGGGGAGATTGTGTCTCCTTGCCTAACACCTTCACTTCATTTCGCCTCCATCGAAACGCAGCCGTCGTGGTCGGGTTCGAACCCAGGAACTCCGGCACAGTAGTCGGGCGTCTTACCACTGCACCACCGCAGTGGGGCCTCAGTCAAAAGAGACAATTGAGCTTTAGCGGAGTTGGAGTGGTTTTGGAGTGGACTGTAATCATCCTACGTCCGTGTGCTGTGCGATGTCAGCGTACGTTAAAGATCCCCAGGTGATCGAAATTACTCCGTAGCCCTCCACTACGGCTCCTCGTTCTCTCTTTCCACTTTCACTCCCACCTTCCTTCCTTCCCTTACGGCGCGGTTGCGGTGTCCACAGAAAGCAAGTGAGACAGTTACCGCGCCTTTCCCTTCCTATAAATAAATCAGTTTAAATCAGTTTAATCATCCTACGCGCTGACAGCGTACTTGAAAAAAACATTGCATGATTGCTAGTTTATTCTATGCTGTTTAAGCACCGAGAGAATATGCCGGTTATACAAATGTCGCACGGGTATATTTACTCTTAGAGCTATAATCTGTTTTCCGCTGGAGGCGCATTCCTTTTTTTTTATTTCAGGAAGCTGTAACAAAAATGACACGCTTAATAAAAATAAGATTGCAAACTATTTACAAACGAGGAGTGCATGGATGCCGTCTATCAATGTGTGAAAAAATTCGATATGCGCACGTGCATGGTTCAATAATATTTTATTGCAACTGAAGTCTCCACTACAAACGCTGTACGTATGTTTTAAAGGTTACCTTTTTTTTTCACAAGCACAGTGATCTAAAATTGCCATTCTTTGAAAAAAGAACAATTCTTTCGCGAACAAGAAGCGATGTATATCAAACAGGAATCCACGCTATATTCTGTGGTGTTTCATTCATCGTACTGTGCGCTGTGAAAAAAATCTGATAGCCTAGCCAGCAACACTGTGACTTCTGAATAAGGAGGTCGTAAGTTCGAATCTCAGGATGACACTCTTTATGTTTGTCTACTTTCTTAGCCTATGCCAACGTGGTATCGTCGATCACTATAGGTAATAAAATTACAAAATAAATTAGTGATATATTAATAATTCTTTAAGTTACTTCTTTTTATCCGAAATGAAGTTGCTAGCAACTTATAAAAACGGTCAGATGAAGTACCAACCAGAAACACAGTGGTCACTTTGTTTCTGGTATGCATAAGCAAATCAAAGATAATATATTGCGAGTGCACAAGATTCTTTTATGACTCCCCTGGGGAGGAGCAACATCTGTCATCAGACGCACCCAAAATGTTAAAGAGGGTGGGTTCATTGCGAAGGAAAAAAGGTTTGCACTGGGCGTTCAACTGCTATTCCCGCACACAGGGTGTGGTAGCTAACACCATTAAGCTGGTTTCTTTTTGGAATCTTTTATCCTATTTCGAGACCATTTTGTACAGCAAAGTCTAATGAGCTACCACCTTTCTTAAATCTAAGCACGTTCAGGCAATAAGCTTGAAATCTTGTCTTTTGCGCAGTTTAAAGACTTAGCTTCAGCGCTTTTCCGCTCATACATCTATGTCTTGCTATATTTGTGAGACGCCGAGCTCTCTGATTGAATAAAATTAACGCAAGTGCTTTCAAATTCAATGGTATCCAATTTATTTCGAACTTTTCTGCCCTATATTACTTAACGTCAGTTGTAGATTGTAGTATGTCACTGTCGTTTTCATTTCCATTTTTAATAGTACACCGTACAATTTATGTTAGTACAAAAAAGTCATTCTTATGCGTTCGAGAAACCTACATTCGATGAACTATTGATATTAATTTTTTTTTTCATACCGTAAATTGTAGCAGATGAAATACACATATTTATCAGCTACATTTCTTAAATATCAAGCAACTGATTTCTATTTTAGGTTCTTATTTCTAAATTAATTTCTTTGATTAGCTACCAAATATTCGAATTCGAAGTCAGCGTACAACAAAGAAATAGAACGCATCTTCGTGAGCCCAACAGTTTCAAGACCATAAACGTATCATGAAGCCTTACCTGGGGTCCTCTACACCGGCATAACTACATATGCGCCCATTGATATCCTCCTCAACATCAATGTATAGAGGTGGTCAAAATTTCTCAGCCTTCTCTGAATAGCACGGGAGCGGCTGCTTCCAGCTATAGCGGCGATGCTGTCAGATGCGCTCTGCGAAAACAGTCAATTTACGGTCGTAGATAGCGTATTTAACACGCGGAGTGCTCTAACAAACGTCTGCCTATCCGGAGGCCCGCAATATGGTATTGCATTCTCGCTACCATTAGCTTAGACGAACTGTTACCATTCCACATTTTTGATTGTTCTCTTGGATGGGGCACTCGTTTTGCGCGGTCGCGCAGTGGTCGACAAAGCGTAGAGTCTGGATTTGCACAGCTACTGTTATAAGGACAGAACATTGTACATGGTATGTCGTCTACCAAATTCGTCTTCGCAGTTGTACGGGCTGCCGGTTTACGCCGGATAATTAGGTTTGGTTTGGTTTGTTGCGTTTAACGTCCCAAAGCAACTCAGGCTATGACAGACGCCGTAGTGAAGGACTCCGCAAATTTCGACCACCTGGGGTTCTTTAAAGTGCACTGACATCGCACAGCACACGGGAGCCTTGCTCTTTGCCTCCAACGGAAAGCTGCCGCCGAGGCCGGGATTTAATCCCGCGTCCTTGGGAACTGTAGCCAAACGCCGTAACCACTGCGCCGCCCCGGCGAGATTCGCTTGACCTTGAAAAGCCGAGGAGGAGAAAGAAAGAAGAAGCAGACTTTTAATTTAAGCTTTCGCGTCATACCCTTAAAGGGTGAGCTAACTGATGCCAATAAAATAAAATAAATAAAATAATAAAATAAAATAAAATAAATAAAAATGAAATAAAATAAAATAAAATAAAATGCCATACAATAGGCAGAGTAGCAGAATATAAATATCATGGGGTATGGGTAAGCGAAAGATTGGCATAAATTGAAAAGCATGAGCAATATAAGGCAAAAGGGCGAAGAAATACCCGGCTAATAAAGCATAGGGCATTGTGGGGATACAACAGGCATGAGGTTTTCAGGGGTATTTGGAAAGGAATTATGGTGCTCGGGCTTACTTTCGAAAATGCGGTTTTGTGCCTAAAATTAGAGGTACAGTTGGCATTAGAAATAAAGCAGACAGCCGTCGGACGATTAGCACTGGGTGCCCATGGCAAAACCACAACTATGTGGTACCAGGAGATATATGCGCTGGACATCTTTTGAAGTGCGGGAAGCTAAGAGTAAAATATGTGAGGAACGCCTGAGGATATTGTACAGTAACAAATGGGCAGCTAAAGTATTTAAATACCTATACCTAAAAAGCGTTGACTCACAATGAAGCAAAAGACCTAGGAAACTAACCAGTAAGTATGCTGGTCAGAAGGACGAAGAAATAAAGAGCGTTAAGCAACAGGCGAAAAACACAGAACGTAAAAATTGGATAAATTCGATGGAAAAGAAAGTGAGTGTGGCACTATACCAAAAGTGTCTTGAAAAGGCAGATCAGGAAGGAAGCTTTTTTTAATAACTCAAGAGGCAGTGTCCTACTTTTTGAAGCTAGATCAGGGTGCCGTGGAAGATGCCTCTACAAAACAAAATTAACAATGAAGATGACGCATGTGCAGTATGTGGTAACTCCACTGAATCAATTGAAAATATTAAACTCGAATGTAATGGTATTCATCCGTAAGTCGATGCAGGCGTAGTCACTCTTCCTCAAGCTCTGGGGTTTAGAGATAGCAGTGGCCGGATGTATACACCTACGGTGGAATTAAGCTAGCAAAAAACGGCTGGAAGATTGGTTGCTTAAAAGCAGAAAAGTGACATAATGCTAATAATGTAGAAACAAAAATTTAATAACTTGAATAATGGTATAGTTAACCAATGTAAAACTATAACTTAGATATAGGGGGGAAATGAGCATGATAGCAACTGCTACTATCCCGTTTCAAAGGAGACGCTCCTATATTCCAACCATCCATCAATCCCATCCATCCGAAACCTAGTTTTAGTTCCCTATTCCGGAGCGCTGTAGGGCTTGGCCGAGCAGACGACCATTCGCGAAGTGAAGTGTGATTGTACTACGTCAACATTTCGTATATCAGTTAATGCGCCTAATTTGATAGAACCTTTTTCCCAACTTGCGGGGACACCTCATTGCTTTATCACGTGCTTATTATCTCGTATCGTTTCCATTGCTGGAAATTTACTACATACGAATAGGCGCAGAGCCGTCTCGTTTTGTAGCGCTTCAAAACCGTTTTCATTGCTTTCTTATAGCAAATTCGTACTCTCGAGCCCTGTAATAGCTAATGCGTCGTGCGTATCTACACTGGTAATGGACATGAAGATGCGTGTATGTTGCTTTTCCAGGCGCTTCTGTAAGACAGTTTATGCATTTCTTTGCAGTATCGACTAAGTGAGTTACGTTTTCAGCGCTTCCGTTCTCTTTGTTGCCCTATTTCACTACTCTGCCTTTTGCTCTACTTTCTTAGTGTAGCTCTAGCTACAAAACATCAATAAAGAAATCTGAAAGGTACACAGAGTTATGGTTAGAATCATGCTGCAGTATCAAATGTTGTAATCACTAAAACCCCACGAGCTACCGTTTCTCCACTTGAACGCCCACCAGACAGTGGCGGCAATTATTTTCACTGTTTGGCAGGGAGGAGGGCGAGAAGGAAGCCGGACTTCCTCCCTGCGCTTGCCCTAATCACCGGCTCGCGGTAAGGCGCCCATCGAATAGCAGCGCCGGTATAGCGGGGATCAGCCGCTCCCCTGCTATTCGGAGTTGCCTGGGAACTTCTGTCCACCCCTTTGCGTGTTATTTTTTTACTTGAATTGTGGTTTGCTTCGGGCAATATCAGTTCTTCTTTGAAGCAGGCCACACTTTGGTGTATCGTATTTATTGTAATCTAACATTATTAGGCAAGCTTATGTGGTCTTGTGCAGGTTCATTGTTCTCTGCTTCGCAATGCGGGATGAGTGGCTGACTTCTATGCAAAAATAATTCGTGATTTGTCCTGTTCCTTAAACCATCCTTCTGTGGGTGAACGTAATCAAATCAACACGCATACATAAGATAAACATTATAGCGCTCATAATTTTGATATTTTTTAGACCTTCCAGCATCTGTTGTCTGCTTCCGAGATGATTCGTAAGAACAACAAAAACTGAGCAAATAAATTTAAGCAGACAGTAGCACCTTATCCCTCCAAGATCTAAGTACTCTCACAAATACAGCACGGGCTAAAGAAATAAAGTCTAGCAAAAACAGCACGAAAAGATGCATTCGACAAGCTATACGGCTGGCTTATAAATACACTGTATCACAGTATATGATGTGCAGGACGGTGGAATAACTTCTCGTTACGATCGTCTGCGGGCAAAAATACGATGCCGCGATAAGTCTCGTGCTTAGGACCTCGTTTATGTCTGAAGGGTCGTAAATGTAGCCGAAAGGTCTCAGTGCGCGGATATGTTCCTGGAAATGATGTGCGAGAGCGCTCGGCATAGAAAGGCTGTATTCTCTGTTCTCACCGGCCGTAATCGTTTTGGTGCTCTCTCATCGCAGACCGGTCGTTTTGGCTTGATTTGTTAGGCAGAATAAATACAAGCTTATTGAAAACAGAATGGCTGCGTTGTTTACATTAAATCCTTATCCATGTCTGAGACATCAAAAAGCTTGCTTCACTTTTCCTCATTCGTTCTGACGGACACGACTTCACCATATCGGCTCTCTGTGTATCGTGATCCGCGTGCTAACTGTGCACTAACACTATTGCGAACACGTGTGGAATAGAAGCGCTATGTGGCTGAAGAGCAAGGCGCTTTTTTCTCCTTTCTCCACCAAGACGTTTTTGCATGCACTCACTATTATCGACACACTGTCTTCGCACCATCATTGGAAGCAGGCATGGTAAACACACGCACACGCACGCGCACGCGCACGCACACACGCGCAGACACACACACACACGCACACACGCGCTCGCACACGCACACACACACGCACACACACGCTCGCACACGCACACACGCACACGCACATACGCACACCTGCACGCACAAATGCACGCACAGACCTGCACACACACACATGAACGCACGCACTCACGCACACACGCATACACACACACACGCACGCACACAAACATGCACACACATGCACGCACGCAAAACACAAACAGTTAAATAGAAGGGAAACCAAACGCGCGTTTAAAGCCGGCCCGAATCCCGACATTTCTCAAGTTTATGTCCTCTCGTGCGTCGTGCGGCTGATGTAATGTGTCGACTTTTGTGTGCTCCGCTCTCTTTCTAGTTTTACGACAGTGCCCTGGTCTAAAAGAGCCTAAGATGCAGAAATATTATCTCGCAAAAAGGCCGAAATATGGGTAAAGTGAGAAAAATAGCATCAAGATTTAAAAAATGAACAATGTTGTTAAACATTAATACCAGTATGAACCATGAAGAACAAATCACTGATATGATAATGTGGTATAATGCTTCAATTGTCAGTACCCCCTGTGCTTCTTGATGTCTCTGTCTTTTTGGTGAGTATAGGCGTTTCTGCAGCCATTTTCACTTCTTATTAGCTGCCTTTTATTTCTTGTCCTGTATTATGTGTTCTATGGTTTCGTGTTCGGTAGTACGTGTTCACTGTATACGCAATGGCTGAAGACATCGAAAGTACCGGGGTCATGAAAGAACGCTAACATTATCCTAATTTATAAGAAAGGCGACGATAAGGTCTTGAAAAATTACAGATAAGCTTGCTTTCGGTTATGTAGAAGATATTTAATAGAATCAGGACAACCTAAGACTTTAAATACCCAAAGGATCAAGCAGGATTTCGGAAAGGGTACTCTACCATCGGTCATATCCATACTATAAATCAGGCAATAGAATAGTGCTCGGAATATAACCAGCACCCATACATAGCATTCATTGACTACGAGAAAGCATTTGATGCGATTTAAACCTCAGTGGTCATGCAAGTATTGCGACGTCAGGGTGCAGGTGAGCCACATGTGAACGTATACTGGAAGATATATATAGTGGCTGCTCAGCAATAGTTCTGAATAAAGAAAGTGACAAAATTTCTGTTAAAAACAGTGTTAGGCAAGTAGACACAAGGTCCTCCCTGCTATTTACAGCTTGCTTAGAGAGTGTATTCAAAGGCATGAAATGGGAGCAGTTAGGCATCAGTATAGATGGAGAATATCTCAATAATCGGCAATTCGCTGATCGACATTGCCTTTTCAAGTAACTCAGGGGACCAACTGCAACTATTGATACATGGTCTATACAGGAGAAGCAGAAAGACAGGCCTAACGATTGTTATGCAGAATACTAAAGTAATGCTGAACAGCCTGGGAAAGGAACAGCAGTTTAAAGTAGGTAGCGAAGCGTTGGAAGTGGTAGACGAATATGTATATTTAGGACAGGTAGTGGCCGCAGATCCAGACCACGAAAGGGAAATGACTAGGAGAATGCGATTGGGATGGTGCGCATTTGGAAAGTATACTCAAATGTTATAGCAAGCAGTTTGCCGGTATCTCTCAAAGTAAAGTGTATAACGGTTGCATCCTACCGGTACGGACCTATGGGGCTGAAACATGGAGGTTAACGTAAAGGATTCTACTTAAGTTGAGTACCATCAGAGGGCCATGGAACGGAAAATTGTAGGTGCAACGTTAAGAGGTAGGAAGCGTTTATAGTGGGTCAGAACAATACCCCAAGTTACTGACGGTCTAGTCGAAAATAAAACCAACAATGGTCATGGGCAGGGCATTTAGTTTGAAGAGAGGATAATTAATCGCCTCTAGGAGTAACGAATATGATTCCGAGGGAAAATAAGCGTAGAATGGGAGCGGCAGAAAATTAGGTTAGTGGATGAGATTAAGAAATTCGCAGGGGTCAATTGAATGCAGCTAGCACAGGACCGGGTAACTGGAAGAAAATGAGAGAGGCCTTCACCCTTCAGTGGGTATAGTCCGGTTGATGATGTTGCGATGATGATTTTCAGCGGTTGTATTGGGCGGCAAAATTGTAAACTATTTTGAAAAATAACGCTCATAGTAGTGTTTTTGCTCCAGTTTAACAAAATCTTCATTTGACAAGTGGCTAAGAATCCATGTAGAAAGTTAAGAATCAATGAAAAAGGGGCTTCTGCTCCGCTTACAGTAAATATTTAAATAGCGTGTAGTTGTGCATGTTGGCAACGGACCAACATAATAGATAAAACATGAATGCTGTCTGTGAACTGCACTTTAGGTACATCTCGAAGAAAAGGTGCGTAATGGAAACTGGATAAGAAAGAGAAGAAAGTATGAGAAATTCGATGACCAGAACTAATGAATTCGAGGGAAATTGGCTGTAAACTGACCTCCAGTTATAATTAACCAGATGCAGGGAAAGAAATATTTTTGAAATATTTCATCCTATGCATATAGCAGAAGGTTTCGAAATTGTAGAGCAAGAAAAAGAGTCTCGCATTTCATCACGCTGACAAAATGCATCTTTATATGAAGGTATCGTGAGAAAGCCTGGCATAATACCTCAAGAGGGAGGGGGGAAGGACGTGGACACTTTAGCTTCGCATTTAAAATTATGCCGCAGTAGCGTCAACGACTCTCGTCTTCTACTTCCATTGCCTATCCTTGTCTGTGTACGTGCGCTTTGCTTTTTGATTAGGCTCATTAGTCTCTTAATTAGTGCTTGTGTCATATCTCGCATGCTCATTCACATTCAGTCGTAAGATACCACATTGTGCGAAAGAAGACCATCCGGTATATACTTTCGTATACAGTGTCCAGTACAGAGCACGACATCATTCAGCTGGAGGTGGACAAAATGCTTAGTAAAAAACATCATAGAGTCCTCGTCGAGCCCATGGGCGGCCTCACCAGTGCCCTTGTTAAAATGAATGACGGGAGTGAGCTATTCTGCTTTGATTACCGGCACCTCAATAGTATCTCGAAAAAGGGCGTGTATCCTCTCCCAAGAATTGATGACGCTTTGGATTTCCTTCACGGAGCCACATTTTTCTCTTCCATCGACCTTCGATCCGGGTATTAGTAAACTGCTGCCGATGAAAAAGACCGTGAAAACACTGCATTCATCACACGGGACGGATTATACTAGTTTAAAGTCATGCTGTTCGTTAATTGCAATGCGCCAGCTAGCTTCGAGCGGATGGACTCCTTGCTTCGAGGTGTAAATGGACTGCATGCGTGTGTTACCCCGACGACGCTGTATTTTTACCTCCACATTTTCCACGCACCTCAAAAGACTGACGAGCATTCTTTCCGTCTTCCGTAGAGCCAGGTTGCAGCTCAAATTGTCGAAATGTCAATTCGGACGCCGCCAACTCACAATCCTTGGGCATCTTGTCGATGCTTTTAATGTTCGCCCAGATCCTGCCAAACTTAAAGCTGTCAAGGACTTCCCTCTGCCTCGATCGTCTATGGATGTGCGAGCTTTGCTGGCTTATGCTCCTATTTCTGACGTTTTATCAAAACTTTTGCTGCCATCGCCCGTCCCCGCACCAACCTCCTTAAGAAAGTCACCCTTTTTACCTGGGGCCCTGCTCAAGAAAACTCATTTTCTTCACTGATTCACTTTCTCCCCTCACACCTGTATTGGCCCATTTGTACCCGTAGACTCGAACAGAAGTTCGCACATATTGAAGAAGAAATGGTATCAGCGCCGTGCTCGCTCAACTTCACCAAGGTCAAGGCCATGTAGTCGCACATGCCAGCCACCTTATTTCCACTGCCGAGCGCAGTTATTCTATTTAAGAGCGACAGTGGCCTACCCCTTGTTTGGGCCGTGACTAAATTTCGACCCTACCTGTTTGGTCGTCCTTTCTCGGTTGTGACTGGCGACCACGATCTTTGTTGGCTTTCTTCATTGAAAGACACTACAGGCCAGCTTGGTCATTGGGCTTTGCGCCTACAAGAGTATTTTTACACCATTGTCTACAAGTCAGGGTGTCTACATCAAGACGCTGACTGCCAGTCTCGTCACCCTGTGGAACCGCCAGATCCTGCAGACAATGGACTCGGCCCTTGCTTGGTAGCTATCTTTGATCTGCTTAACATCGCGGAGTAGCAGCGGCAAGACTCCTCCTTGCGTCCACTAATCGATCGCCTCAGCGGTGTCACCTCAAACCCTACACTTGAACTCGTTGTTCTCCGCGACGGCATCCTGTACCGTCGCAACCTTCGCCCTAATGGACCTCTGCTCCTGCTCCTCGTTCCCCAGTATCTCCGCTCCTCAGTCGTCAGGTAACTACATGACCTGACCACCGCGGGTCATCTCGGTGTCTCACGAATGTAAGATCGGGTCCGACGCTGATTCTTTTGGCCCGGTCTATAACGCAGTGTTCTGCGTTACGTTGCCAGCTGCGACCTCTGTCAACGCAGGAAGCGCCCACCCACATTGTCTGCCGGTTTCTGCAACCTATCGACGTACCCCTCGAACGCTTCTTTCGTGCAGTACTAGACTTACTCGAACCTTTTCCGAAGTCAGGTTCCGGCGACCGCTGAATCGATGTTGCGACTGACTAAGCCACCCGATACGCTATCACGTGTGCATTACCAACCAGTTGCGCCACCAATGTCGCCGATTTACTGTTACATAGTGTCATGTTTCACCATGGCACTCCACGTCAACTGCTGATAGACCGCGGCTGCTACTTTTAGTCCCGGGTAGTTGACGACATACTCCGGTCCTGTTCCACGCAGTATAAGGTCACTACAGCGTACCATCCTCAAACGGGCTTACCAAGCGGCTGAAGAGGACCCTCACTACTATGCTATCTATGTATGGCGCACCCGACCACCACGATTGGGACATTGCCTTGCCCTATCTAACATTTGCTTATAATTCGTCGCGGCATGACACCATAGGCTATTCGCCTTTCCATATTATTTTGTCGACATCCTGCATTGCCCTTAGATACGCTGCTGCCGCCATCTTTGGAGTCGACCACGGCATACGAACGGGACACCATCGCCCAAGCAACTATGACCCACGAAATTGCCCGTGACTGTCTCACCACCTCCAAGACCTACCAGAAGTCTGTTCATGACCGCCAGCATCGCCTAGTGCACTATGCCCCAGGATCACTCGTTCTCGTTTGGTCCTCTTCTCGGCGTCTTGGTCTTTCTGAAAAACTCCTTGTAAGGTACAACGGCCCTTATCGTGTGGTCATTCAGGTGACCGGTGTCACATATGAGGTTGCCTCCCTCGATTCTCCGACGTCATCCATCCGCCCGGCCACCGACGTTATTCACGTAGTTTGCCTCAAACAATACCATGCACCTGATCCGTCTTCTACTGTGCTTTCACCGCCGGGAGTCAAGTCAAGGGACGACCAGGACAAAGTGCTGTGCTCGCGTGTGGAGTGTGGGGAACAGGAGGAGGATAAAGTGTGGATGGGTCGTGCTGGGTGGCGCTGGCCTGAAGTTGTTCTTTTGGGGTCAGCTACCCTTTTGTTATTATTTGTTAATACATCCACTCCCTGTGTGCCTGTATTTACGTTACATTATGTATAATGCCCTGCTTTAGGCAATCCGTGCAAACGTATCTGCGTGGCCTTGTGGCAAATGCCTGTCTGACTACGCATCCACGAATTCCGGGTTCTATACTCATCTCACGTTCTCTAAAAAAACTCCAACATACTCGGTCAGGTCAGGTGGTCTAGTGACGCTACAGAATTCGCCGACCAATAAGAGTCAGATTATGTAGCCTGCCAACCACCTGCCAGAAGCATATGCTTATGATTTATCGCTTACAACGCTGAAGTCTGACTGTGTTAAGAATGCGGCCTTTAACGCTTGGTATTACTAAAGCATTGGTATTACTAGAGCATTAGTTTGACTAAATAAATAATTGAGACCATGCTTCACAGCACTTTAAACTTTCCTTATTTATCTTCGCGGCCTCAAATCATGCCATAATCGGCGTGGTTTCAACGTTGGACATCACCATGATTCCTCCCACAATTTTACACGCCCCGAATAAGCCCTGAAAAGTCTATTTTTAAATAATTTTGCCCGATAGGATTTTATTCAATGAGTTACTAGTCTGAACTGAAAGCATGTCACATGTTGCTACTTCTCAAAGGTAACCTTGCAAAAAGCACGTAAATATTTGCGTAAATAAAATGAATCGAGCGTAATTAAACAATTGCAATAAGCAGCGCGAAGACTTCAACGCTTGTGATTAAACAAGTGCGTCAAGCTTCTGAAATAAAGGGATAAGTTTTCTGATACATCTTTGTTTTAGCGGACATATTGTTATTGATGAGAAATGATAAAAGTAAACAAGATAAAAACTGATAACTGGAGGCAGGGGGGGATGAGAGTTTATAGTAGTTGAGCATCATCCTTATCGTTGTCAGCAGCAACTGTAGAATCATTGCATATCCTGAGGGCAAAGTTATCTCCCTCTCTTCATTTAACCCAGTTCAGTGCCAGCTGTTGCCATCTAATTCCGCAAACTTCCTATACAGCTACAGCTATTATAAACTTGATTCTTGAGAGTTGCTAGAAGCCTAAGTTCACAATCTTACAACCTATGTCAAGTGCCCTCTACTTCGTTCTTAGTCTAGTTATTCCGCTCTCATTTTCTAAATGTTAGCGGTCACTGGTTGCTCCGAGTAGGCACACTTGCCTACCACTTCCATCGCCCCGCTATCAATGTCAAGCTGTTGTTCCTCATCCCCGCTTAGCACTCTGTTCACCATCCGTTTATACACCGTTTGACAATATCTCGTCGATAGAAAATGATCATCTAAAGGTTTAAATAGGGTCTCTGTAACCCACTAAAATTACGAAAGATATAAAATGACCTCCATATTCCGCACAATACAAAAGCTTTAGGAGATCAAATTAAAACGCAAATCTTGTGCGTTGTTCCCCCGCATAGTAGCATTATGGTATACACGGGAGTACCACGTATTTTATGTGTCGTAAGAGGAACTTCAGGCTTGATCAATATCACTGCAACTCATTTATTCTCATGTAGGTAGCTCAAATGCTTCCTTAGAGGTCCTCAGAAAGGGGTCACCAGGAAAGGTAAACAACGCCATAACACTGTTGTTGCATCCCTTCATTCTTTTCCTCATCTTATTTGTGTGTTTTCTTTTTTTTTGATAGTTATTGAACCACCCATCATTCTCCCGCAAAAAGTTTCGATCTAGCTTCTGCAACACCAGAGATATCGGCGATTAAAAATGACCCTTCCAATTTTCCCCCTCAACTCGTTCGCCGAAGGGAGCCATAAAAAAACAAAGAATACAAGCAAGTTCAAAGCTCCGCCCAGACATACGTCACTTCGACGAACTTCCGGTTGCCGCGCGCTCGCTCGCTGGCGTACTCGCGCCAACCCGTCCTCGCTCGCACACGCCTGAGGAGTTCGCCAGTTCGCGCAGCGACGGTTAGTGTAACCGCGAACCCGTGGTTATCCTATGTTACACGGCGGACCAAACCATGGTTGCACCACTAACCGCAGTTACCGCAAACCGAGCTTGACGACCTCGGTTTGCGTCGTTAACCGAGGTTATGACGGCGTCTGTTGACGGAAGCTACTCGTCGGCGCCCGAGTGCGCGAAACGTACGACCGGGTCTGCTTCACAAAGTTATTCATTTGCCCACTGTATCACGTTTAAAGATCGATGTATAGATTATGGTGACGCCCGACGTCTTCGATTACGGCCGACAGCGCAGCGACTGCGTACTGAAGCCTTGTCGTGCCTACAGTATCGTTTGAACGGCTTGTTGGTGAGCAGAACGCCAAAAAATACGCGGCCTTAGCTATGAAAGTACACGAGTTTGCAACGCTTGCAGCACGGGATGCCGCGAGCAGGCTGAGGCACGTTACACAATTACCGCGGGGGTGGAACGTGCGAGCGCGGCGAACGCCGGCGCCGTGCGTGACCGTCCCTAGTCGTCGCTAGGCCTATTGTTTCGCTTCGAAGCCGCGGCGGTCGACGCTTTGGAACATGATCAACGCTGTCGTAAATCGTCTACTTATGAAACTGCCTTATAGTGATTCCTATCCTGCCATAGTAAAATAATTATAGGATTAACTCTGCCGACGCATTAATCGCAGAGCTAGTACGAGCAGATCGGATCAGCCGAAATGCACCAGCGGCAGCTGGCTTGAGCAGAAACTAGCTTGTATCACGGCTATCGCTCTTAACAGCAATTTGCTGCTGGTCAGCGATCCTCACGAGGGCTTCATACTTGATATTCGGCTCAGTATTCCAGACGCCAACAAATTTTAGCACGCTTTATTTCGGACATCGGTGCTAACGATCCGCCGTGTGGTTCGCGAACGGTATGCGGGAGGAGGGGCCACAGCGGCGATGTTTACGGCGGTCAAGGAGGTGCTGCCATCGTGCGGTGCTTGACCGTGCTGTTGACGCCTCGTCGCACGACACTCCGATACTCCTGAAACCACGTTATATAAATAAGATATTTGTAAATGCAGCTTCGTTCTGCCGATCCCTGCGTCGCTTCGGTTGTTGCATTTAATGGGCAATGGCCACCTAACCGATAAGGGCGGCGAGCTGTAACAGCCCGCACAGAGTTCGAGCAGCGCACGAGCAGACGACTTTCGCAGCTACCGGAAGTGTGTTCGTGACGTCATGGTTGCAGTGACCGCAGCGAATGGCAGCTTCTAGCAAGCCTTGCCAGTCAACCGACCCGTGACGTCACGGGATTAGGAAATAGTTCCATGCGACACCGCCAAGCGACATTTCCTCTGCCCGCGAATTTCAAAAAACGCTGTTTTTAAAAAATTAATAATAAATCGCTGGCTTTGTTCCAAGGAGTTATACTTTGCGTTAATGCTCAAAAGGATGTGTTCTACACACTGATCACGTTTATCAGTGGTTTCTTGGGGGCCGTTTCCGTGGACCTTTAAAGCCGTGAGCTCCCAGGAGTATCTATATAAAAAAAAAACTATGAGTTTTAAGAGCGAGAGGGCAGCTCTTGTTATAGGGCCAAATGACACAGGATGTTTTTATCTACGCAAAATTTGGGAAGTCAAATACCAATGTCCCAAGAATTTCACCAGAGGGAAGCTGAGCACTAGGCCAGGGAAAATTTGGTGCCCGTGTACTGAAAGCACGTGCGTACCCGGTAGTGCTGGGAATGAAATCCTGCAGCTCTTAAGTGGAAATTAAAACCTGGGATGCTAAAAGAACGAGTGCAGCACAGTAGTATAGACTCGAGAAGCCAACCTTAAGGAGTCTGCTCGAGTCTTATTACTAGTGATAATAATTCCTGCGATGAAAATGCAGAACAAGGTACTTAATAAACGTGTGTCAAGCCGTATTCAATTAGGGATATTTAAGGAGGTAAACTGAGCCCAGATGAGTAAAATAAATGCCTGTAGGTCATTTAGCTCTATAATCAGTATAACGACCCCGCCGCTCTGATTTAGTGATAAGGTCGCTGGACGTCTGCGCAAAAGGATGAAGGTTGTAGTGCCTGTCGCTGCGGTCACTTTTCGATGGATGCAAAAAGCAAGGTCGAATTGTGCTGTGCGATGTGAGTGCACGCTAACGAACCTCAGGGGGTCTAAATTTCTGGAGCCCTCCACTACGGCGTTCCTTATAGCCTGAGGCGCTTTGGGACGTTAAAGGTCATAAACGAAACCTAACAAACCAAAGCAACCATTTTAATATGAGGTAGCGAAGCTGTTCAGTAGAAAATAATAAGGGGGAAACGGCTTATTATGATACGGAAATGAAAGAAGCGGACAGTCAATAGGGACAAGGAAAGCACGTGACTTTTCCATTATTTTTGTTTGTGTGATTATCAAAATTAGCACTGCAGTATTAGTAATCTTTGAGTGAAAAAAAATTAAGTACAGAGTAGAATAAAAAGTCACGGACGATAAATGAGATTCATGCGGAACATAATCATGTCAGTTCGCGACCATGCCGCCTACCAATAACAATATGCGAAATGCATGCCTGTAATTTTTCAAGGTTGCGAGCATTCTATGGGCAGTTTCATTTCAACATGGCGGTACTAACGCTTCCCGTTAAACCAAAACGACGATAGGGGTCTCTAAGAGGGACGTGGAAATCGGGAGGTCGTGGCTTCAGATCTCGCCAACAGCGCACTGATTTTGTTCGTTTGTGTATTTAATTATCTTTCACCCAGAAAATGTTGCATTAAATATTCATGTCAACAGCTCGTTTAGAAAAAAAGCAAAACAATCTCTATGCTTTCTTTTCTACAGGTGACTGTTGCTTTCTTTCATTTTTGCACACAGAGCTGGCGTTAAGTAGCTTCGATTGTGCTCTTCAAAAAGTAATAGAGTGCCAAAAGCGCAAAAATTTTGTGTGGCTTCCATAATAAACACCAATTTTTCACCATTTAAAGAGCAATGGTTGGATACCTGAACTATGTATTCTAACGTGGCGCGAAAACGCTAAGCTCCTTTTCTAGCGAAGAGGCCGAAGGTTCAGTTAATAGAATTTAACTTCCACGATTGGGTGGGAAATACAGGATACTCAAATCATTTTCCAATGGCGGCTGGACAGGCCGCCATTGCAAACTGACCCTGGCAACGTTTAATTCTAGAACCCTAGCTAGTGAAGCTACTTTAGCAGTGCTGTTGGAGGAACTAGAGGGTATGAAAGGGGATATCATAAGGCTTAGTGAGGTGAGGAGGCCGAATTGAGGCATATACTGTACTGAAGGATGGGCATGTACTGTGTTATCGAGGTTTACCAGAGAGGCGACAACTAGGAGTAGGGTTCTTTGTCAATAGGTATCTAGCGGGTAATGTAGAAGAATTCTATAGTATTAATGAGAGCGTGGCAGGCATCGTTATTAGGCTTAATAAGCGATATAAACTGAAGGTTGTACAGGCCTATGCAACTACATGTAGTTATGATGACCAGGCAGTTGAAAGCTTCTACGAAGATGTAGAATCGGCAATGCGAAAAGCAAAGACCCAGTATACTGTACTAAAGAGCGACTTCAATGCCAAGGTAGGGAAAAAGCAGGCAGGATACCAGGCAGTAGGTGACTATGGCATTCGTTCTAGGAATAGCAGGGGGGAGTTACTAGTTGAGTTTGCAGAGCGCAATAACTTAAGAATCATGAATACCTTCTTCAGCAAACGGAATAACCGGAAAAGGACATGGAAAAGTCCTAACGGGGAGACTAAAAATGAAATCGACTTCATAATGTGTTCAACCCCCGCCATTATGCAAGATGTAGAGGTAATCGGGAAAGTGCGATGCAGTGACCACAGGATGGTGAGGTCCCTAATTAGACTAAATCTGAAGAAGGAACGCAGCAAATTAGTAAGAAAGAAACCCATCAACGAATTAGCGGTGAGGGGGCGGGCAGAAGGGTTCAGGATCTCGCTACAGAATAGATATTCAGCTCTAAACGAGGATGGCGACATTACCCTAGGAGCAATTAACAATAATTTCAGAGATATCATTACTGAATGTGCGGTAGAAGTAGGTGCTGGGATAGTTAGAGAGGATATCGGTAAGCTGTCTAAGGAGACGAAAGATTTGATTAAGAAACGCCGGAGTATGAAAGCTTCTAATCCAACAGACCATATTGAATTGGCCGAAATATCAAAGCTAATCAATAAGCGCAAGGTGGCCGATATAAGGAAGTATAACAGGGGAAAATTGAGCATGCTGTAAAGAACGGGAGAAGAAGAAGAAGAACGGGGGGTAAAGAAGAAATTGGGCATAGGCAAAAACCAGATGTATGCGATAAAGGACAAGGAGGGCAACGTCATCACGAATATGGACAAGATAGTCAAAGTAGCCGAGGAGTTCTATACAGATCTCTACCGTAGCCAAAGTAGTCAGGACCGTAAGGAGATTGGCGGTAGGGAAAAACAGTCAGACGTTCCGCCAGTTACGAAGGACGAGTTCAAGAAAGCATTACAAACTATGAAAAGGGGGAAATCAGCTGGAGAGGATCAGATAACTACAGATTTGCTGAAGGACGGGGGGGGGGGGGGGGGGGATATCGTGTTAGAAAACCTAGCCACCCTGTATACGCGGTGCCTGATGTCATTGACGGTACCGGAACCATGGAAGAATGCAAACATTATCCTCATTCATAAGAAAGGGGACTCTAAGGACCTTAAAAATTACAGACCAATCAGCTTACTGTCTGTTACGTATAAGGTATTTACTAAGGTAATCGCTAATAGAATCAGGACAACCTTAGACTTCAATCAAGCAAAGGATCAAGCAGGTTTTCGGAAACGGTACTCTACTATCGATCATATCAATACCACCAATCAGGTGATAGAAAAGTGCTCGGAATATAACCAGCCTTTATACATAGCATTCACTGATTACGAAAAAGCATTTGACTCCGTTGAAACCTCGGCGGTGATGCAGGCATTGCGAAATCAGGGGGTAGACGAGCCGTATGTGAAAGTGCTGGAAGATATATATAGTGGCTGCACAGCAACCATAGTTCTGCATAAAGAAAGTAACAAAATTCCCATAAAGAAAGGTGTTAGGCAAGGAGACACAATCTCCCCAGTACTATCCACAGCTTGCATAGAAGTATTCAGAGACTTGGAATGGGAGCAGTTAGAGATAAGGGTAGGTGGAGAATACCTCAGTAATCTGCGATTTGCTGATGACATTGCCTTGCTAAGCAACTCGGGGAATGAACTGCAAATAATGATTGGTGACCTAGAAGAAAAAGTAGAAATGTAGGCTTGAACATCAATATGCAGAAGACTAAGGCAATAATCAACAGCCTCGGAAAGGAACAGCAGTTTACATTAGGTAGCAAAGTACTGGAAGTAGTAGGCGAATATGTCTACTTAGGACAGGTAGTAGCCGCAGATCCGGACCATGAAAAAGAAATAACAAGAAGAATAAGATTGGGATGGAGCGCATTTGGCAAGCACTCGCAGATTATGACTAGCAGCTTACCGGTATCGCTAAAGAGGAAAGTATATAACAGTTGCATCTTACCTGTACTCACCTATGGCGCTGAAACGTGGAGGCTAACCAAGAGAGTTCTACTTAAGTTGAGGACAACTCAGAGGGCTATGGAACGAAAAATGGTAAGGGTAGCATTAAATGAAAGGAAGCGTGCAGAGTGGGGCAGAGAAATAACGCAGGTTACCGACATTCTAGTGGAAATTAAGAAGGAATGGGCATGGGCAGGACATGTTATGCGAAGAGAGGATAATCGATGGTCGCTTAGGGTACCAAACTGGATTCCAAGGGAAGGAAAGCGTAGCAGGGGGCGGCAGAATGTTAGGTGGGCGGATGAAGTTAAGAAGTTCGCAGGGGTCAAGTGGATGCAGCTAGCACAAAACCGGGTTAAGTGGAGAAATATGGGAGAGGCCTTCGTCCTGCAGTGGGTATAGTCAGGCTGATGATGATGATGAAATCATTTTATGAAACCGCCCAAATAAAGCTTGCATAATATACAGAAACATGCCCACGAGATCGCTCCACCTATATATATGAGCCATGTGACCTCATCACGGTAGTAGGCATGCAATAGGCAAAGTTCTTTTTTTTTCTGTAGGTTTCAACTCAAGATTTCAAAATCATCTTCCTATATGCGCTTCATTTTCTGGAGGATATATACTTCTTTGCATTTCGAGAAGCGCACCTTTCTCCCGTTTGCTCCTAGTGGTTACCGAGCGAGAAAAAGTGCTGCCGTAGTATAGAGTTTTATTCCCAACCTCGTCAGCTCGAAGGAAAGAAATGCATAATTCAGTAGTCAGATCGGTGAGTGCGCCGTTGCAGGCACGAATTTCTCGAAAGCAAAGTTCTGAAAGTCTAGCATATCATCTGAAGCTTTGCAGTCTTCTCTTTTTTACGCCTCGGTTGCTTGCTTGCGGGATGTTTCAGCTCAGTTGCTTTCGGGGAAGCAGGTAAGCTGACGCACGTGTGCTTTCGGTATTTTCATTTCTCTAGTTCGTAGACGCTGTAGCTTTTGATACATCGCCAGACTTCTGGGTCCTATGTAGATTCAGATGTAGGGATAATAGTTTCTGCCCTGTGTACTGACGAGTCCGGTAGTAGATAAACACAAATTCTGCCTTTCAGTTTGAATGTCCAGTCGAAGCTATTATCCTTGAACATTAAGCTTCAAAAGAACATATCATCCTATCCGCGCATAACTGCGTGCTTAAAATTATAGAGGAAAGAGACGATTGAGAAGAAAGGTCAGGATAACCAACAAATGTTTTCTATTTTCATATGAAAATGTATTGATCTCGTCTCACGTACTGAACAGTATATTGCTGCGCTCCGCCGGTACGTAAACTGCAATACAAGAACAACAACAAATAACAAAATTGCAGTGGTTTGCTAATATCACAAACTTCCCTTTCTCAGTCACGAAATTTTTTTTTGAGAGTCGAGTGGCATTGTGATGTCATCATTCTTTAAAGCAGTCCGTGTTCAGTGATCACGTAACCACGCCACGTGACTTGATTGCTGAGCTATGATTGGTAGGATCGGTGTGTGACTTTACGATCTCACGTGACATGGATAAGTAGTGGTATGCAAATACCCGAAACTTTGCTTTGCATTGTGATGTCATCATTCTTTAAAGCAGTCCGTGTTCAGTGATCACGTAACCACGCCACGTGACTTGATTGCTGAGCTATGATTGGTAGGATCGGTGTGTGACTTTACGATCTCACGTGACATGGATAAGTAGTGGTATGCAAATACCCGAAACTTTGCTTTCATAGTAACAAAATTATCTTTTGATAGAGGTCAAGTCACATTGTGATGTCTCCAGTCTCTAAAGCCGTTCGTGTTCTGTGACCAATTACCCTGCCACGTGACTCGTGAAAGGCAAAGCTAAGCCGTCCGTAGCCAAAGTTTTCGCTCCACATTCGGCTCAGCAGCGTTGAACTCTTTTATTTGTTTAACGAGTACCTAATTGCTGCATTATGAGCTCCAAGGCTACTGGGGCGGAATTGCTTATAGATCATTATGTTTCAACTCTTGGTATTGATCTGCACGACTTTAGGTGCCGCTAGAGACATGTTTCAGCTGGATTCCAAAGCCTTCTGTACGCTATCCGTAGCGGAACCGCATAAAAAAATGTAGCAAATATAGGAACATCAGATTCCTATCCTAGCGTTCTTTCAGTACGAGATCCAAGCTGGCGTCACATCCTCGACGTCCCCCTATTTGAGTGACAACTATTTTAATCTTTAGTACTTTAAAATTTGCGCGCCAGTCGCAGTATCTGTCACGAGCGCAATCCCGCTATGATCCTCACGGTACACAAGCGGAATTATGAGCAGCGTTTTACACCCGCGGCACGTATGTAATTCTACGAGTTACAAGGTTACGGTTATGAGTTGTGGATGAGGTTACGTCCGCTTTCGTGGATTATTACTCGATTTTGTTCAGTGTCACTCTTCCTGCGAGAAATTCTGACATTGTCTCGCGTTTCACATCTCTGGTGACCCCATTATCAGAAGATGTTTGTTCTGTAATAAGTAGCTCTTTCACGCAGCAGGAGTTAGAAATCGAATTGATCAGTTACCTCTCTCAGAAATGCCTGGTCCTGATGGTATTTCCTCTGAATTTTACAAAGTTTTTAAAACTGCTCTTCCTTCTATCCTGCTAGATGTCCTCGTGATGAGTTTTGATCTAGAAGCTCTTCCCGAGACCTTTGGAAAATGCCACACAATCCTAATTCCAAAAAGCACTGATGCAGAAAAGTTACGCTCAGTGGAAGGCTACAGAACAATCACACTGGCAAATGTAGATTACAAGATTTTCGCCAAACTTTTATGAAATCGCCTACAATTCGCAATGTAGGTTCTCACTGGCACTCAACAGACGTGCGGCTTGAGGGGCCGCGCCATTCCAAGTAATGTACACATTGCGCGCACAATCCTCAAATCGTGCTCCTGCTCTCATGATCAGGTTGCTTTACTTCAGGTCGACCTCGCAAAAGCATTTGACCGAGTTCGTCATTCATTCCTGTTTTCTCTTCTGGAGCGAGCGGATGTTGACTCTAGTACTGAAGGGGGTGCAACTTTGCTATAAAAATTGTTCGACTCGCCTGATTATAAATGGCCACCTATCAAGCCCCATACCAATCAACTCTTCTGTGAAGCAAGGCTGTCCGATGTCTCCGCTGCTTATTGCTCTTTACTTGGAGCCACTTTGCCTGAGTGTTTTACGTAATACTAGTATCCATGGCTTCCCTCTCCTTGGAAATGAGGTTAAAGTGCTTGCATATGCGGATGATCTTGCATTTTTCTGCACTGACAAACGACGCATAGAAAAAGTTATATCCAGCATAGAACAATTTGGCCTTGTTCCTGGTGCTCAGATGAATCACTCCAAGAGTTCCGGCCTTTGGTTTGGTTCATGGGGCTCAACACCACCCCTATATGCAGGCGTTGAATGGTCATGTGTGTCCCCTAAATACCTGGGCGTTCCACTGCATGCATTTAAGTAAAGTGCAAATTACTGGAAAGCGCGAGTTCCAGTCGTCCAGCGTTGTGCTAATAAATTTGTCCCCTATCGGCTCTCAATTTTCGGTAGGGCCCAGGCTTGCAACATGTTTTTGGCGACAAACATTTATTACGTAATTCAGGTCCTCCACTGTGCTAGACATTACATCCAGCGTTTTCACCGAATATTTGCGACGTTTATTTGGTCAACAAATTTTGAACCGATCTGACGTGATAACCTATTCAGACCTGTTTGTGCAGGAGGGCTTGGCTCAGTGCGTCTGTATGTAAGACAGTTAGTTACCCTTTTCTTCTTTTTTCGTGATGGTTCACATCTGATTATTAGAGCATTCATACAAGTTAATATCATGAATCTGCTTCCCGACTTAGTGGTTTCTTCAGATTTTACTGACCGCCCATAGTTACTAGGATTTATGCAGGATGTTTATGCTTCGGTGAGGTTTTTGACTGTAAGATTCTCGAATGAGCAGTTATATTCTGTTTCGCGCACGATACTATATACAAGGAATTGATAGCAACGCTTTTTCCGCCACCACTGTATCGTTCTCTATACTTTGGTCTTAAAGCTCATGATGTGGTAAAGAGGGCGCATAAAATGCAGATTTTTTCTTGCACGAAAACATCTGTCTTTAAATTACACACCGAAGCTCTAATATTTTTGTATTGCTGTAAACTGTCGTCTGTGTGATGTGCCCGAAAAAAAAAATCAGCACTGTTTCATTAATTGCAAAAACGCAATTCTCTTTTGAGACTTGCTGCAAAGAACTCTAACGAAAGACTTTGTTCTAAATTCGTACAGTGTGCGGTATTTTGCTGTTACACAATATGATTACGAACCATATGACATGATTTTCCTTATTGGACTTCATACCTTCTGGAAGACACGCATGTTGGATTGCAATGCTGAACCTTTTTTTCCACCTAGACTCCATTTTAGCAGAACGATGCTGCAATTGAAGGACATTTATGATGAAAATGAATTTCAACCTGATTGGTTTTTGCCGGTGACATGGTGTTTATATTTGTCTGCCTTTTATTTGTTTTCTCTAGTGCAGCTCAGCAACGGCTGAGTGCTTTGTAAATAGCCTGTGTACATAACCCTTTCTGTATATAACCACGTGTAATAAATACCATGTCAGAAAAAAAAAAAAAACCGCGGCATGGCACAGCGGTAAAGCGCTTGGCTGCGAATCCAAGGGGTGGAGGTTCGATTCCCGGATGGATACCAATTTTTTTTTATTGAAGAGGATTCGCTCTTAAGCGTTGCAAGGAAACGCCGGCAGAGCTTGGTGAGGGGGCTGCGCATTTGGCCTTGGCTGTGACGTCAGGGCATACGCGAAGCTCGGCTCTGACCCTCGTAGTGAAGCTTTTCGCTTCAAATACCTGAGCCTCTCCTCGTGACGTCACTAGGCGAGTTCGCGCATGTGCAGCTGTGGCTAAAAGTAATCACACGCACGCCAGATCCGGTGTTGACTAGCCTAGTGAAGCTTTTCGCTTCAAAACTTCTTGGTGCGTCGAAGGCTTCTCTAACCCTTATCTGTAGATCCTAACAAAGACGCAAAACATTTTGCATCTTCCATAATACTCTCACAGTTGGTGTTTGTTATCTATTACGGATTGACGTACACCGTGGTTCCCCAAAACGTATCCTTCTCAATTTGGTTTATCGTCTTGTATGTAAAGGTAAAGCTGGCAATATGGGCTTTTGCTTGTATATGCTGTACTCTATCGCAAATTTTACTATGGTTGGAGCAGCACTAAATTCTGATGGACAGGAGGGTGCTTACAATCCTCTCTCCCGCACTCCAAATGCCATCACACTTTTGTGGTCTCGTAATGCATGCTCGAAGAAAAACTACTGCTGCATCTCAAATTTCTGCATCAGCATACACCGTATGGGAAAATGCCATTACCTCCGTGAACAACAAAAACGTTAGTCGCTTTACTCTTCACGAAACCTACTTGCCCATAGAAATACAGGCAAAAACATATGCGCCTGCTATATCCTATTCGTTTCTTTTACAGCATAGCTGCATGCACGGCCTCATTTTAACATTTGACGAAGATCATAAGGTTTTGCTAAAGGAACTGAACCTAAAGAACTTACTGCAGTGTAGACACCCTAAACTTGTAAACTAGAAAATCCCTTTTTTGATCAGCGCTAAACAGTACTGGCTTTTGAAAATGCTTTTAAACAGCGGCTTTTGTGCTGCCTCGCAGACCACTTTATTGTGCAAGGTAGCTCATAGACGCGTGGAGGAATTATATTTTTTGCCTCTGAAGGCGTGACGATGCATCTTGCAAGTCATTGTTCCTGTTTTAACGTTTTATAAGAATGTTCCACTTTATCACGTCAATTTTTGCAGCTTTTGGGTTTCGTCCAACACGGGCTTTCCTGCATTCCTGTCATGAAGGGCACGATAGGTAGAAGCCTTCTTTGTTTTATTTATAATACAGACGTAACGTTTACATCCAAAACTTTACTGATTGAACTGCGTTTACGATGCGCTGTACTGAATCGTAGTGACAACCCAAACATTGTATTATATAAACATTCTTGCTAAAAGGCTCCTATTTTAAGTTTTTTAGGGCACATATCATGCTTTATGTGGTGAGTGATTATTTGTCATAGCTTTCTTGGGGGGATACTGTGGTTTGGATGACTTTTTCTGCTGTGACCAGAAAGCATCGAAAACTACTCCTGAGAGAGCATTCTTGGAGCACGCGTGTAACCTTTTAGGATCCTCTGTACGCGACTCTTCACATATTACTCTTCAGCTTTTAGTTGGAGCGCATTATGCCTAGCATTGATTTGTTAGTGTTGGAAGATTTCAACATATATGTTGTAAATTAAACCCGGTAAGAAAAATAATACGTATTTTAAAACTGCGAGCTGGACAGCACACCATCTGGCATTCTTATGAAAAGAGGCTTTCGTCAGTGGTACGCATGGTATCAAATTTATTTGGTAAATTTTTTAGCGTTTGCCAGAATTTAAATTCTACACTTGTTATTGTCACGAGGTAGTGACAAGGATGTAAGTAACAATCGAAGAGGTTGGTACTACACTGAAAAAAAAAAATTAATTTCACTCATTTCATAAAAATGCGTAATTTTCATGCAAAACTAAGGAATTAGATTTTTTGGGCACTGCTCTAAAATTCACCACTGCGAAATAAATTGCTTTGAATAGAAACGACTAGAACAAGCCCCAAAAAGTTGAGCAATAGTAAAGCAGAGGCAGAAATCGTACATTTATACGTTGTTTTTACTCTCAGAATGAAAACAAAACAGACTGCCCGCCCGAAATTCTCCAATTCGCATCAAGCACTTGTAAGAAGATGCAATCAGCAACAACCACAAGAAAATCATCACTAAGAATTGTTTCTTCCAAGCGTGAAAAAGTGGCAGCGCTTTAGCGTAGCAACTGTTCCCATACATAACAGGTAATGTACACCCTCCGAAATACGCTGGTGAGCATAAAGTGGCAGCAAATATCACGGACCCTTGAGCGGCCGCCTCTTTCCGCCTACACCCGCATTCATGGTTACTGCGGCTTGAGCTTTCTTTGATTGTATTGTCACCCAACATCCAGGTGTGAGTATTAGCTTGCGAGCCAGTACTTTCCGCTAACAAATTCGCTTTAAAAAAGGTACTCCGTAAGATCGCGCCGCTTGCACACAGCGCCACGGCCGTAATATGCGCTCTGCTGCGGCTAGACATGTCGACAGCCAGAGCGTTTTGATCACACCAGTTGAGAAACTCCGCTTCAACAACAGACTAGCTTTTGCATGCACTTCTTTGTTTATTTATGGATTCTGGCGTCTTCTAAAAGCGTAAATAAAAGCTATTTGCTATTTCTCTCATTGCCTTCTGAAAATTGTTTGATTTCTTTTTTTCTCTTCTCCTTTAGTTATCTCCATACTAACCATTTTGTTATTTAATATCTTCAACATATTTTATTTGCCAGTTCGCGCTTTTATCAACAACTTGAATGTATTCAGGAACAGGAGATGCATAGACCTATGAGAAGTTTCGCAACTAGTACAATTAGAGAGTTCTGGAAATCTGGTTGCGTATTGTGATTTGTAGTGCGTTTTGCTCAAGCGCTGTAAGTTTCCACCCATGGGATATACCCTAGCTCCGCCTGCGGCCGTTTGGGAAGTTGGCATGATGAATGTTCATTCAGTGGCTCAACCTGGTCCCAAAGGCGACCGATGTTCGCCTCGTCTCTTCCCCGATAGGAGAGCATTAGGCGAATATGCAAATATTCTTGACGCGAAATTGCCCAAAAGCGAGAGAGATGACCCAATTGCTGTCGTATACACCTCTGCACACTGTGCGAAGTATACTGAGCATGAAAGATGAAGTCAGCCGCAACCTGGAGCAATGCTTGCGACTCTCATTGAGCCAGTCTGCTTGTGATAGTGCATAGACGAAATAAGAGATGTTATACATTTATGCATTTTTATTCGAAAGGCCAGAAGGCCCTCGTTGCGAAGATGTTGCATGGGGGTTTACACAACAAGGTTTCCTGCCTCCTATATGATCCTTTTATTACATTTTCTGCTCGTTAATGTAGAGTACGCGCTTCTATCATGGAAGGGAAACAGTCTGCGCTCCATAGTAACGTTGACCACCACTGGTTGTGACAAAACGAAAAGCGTCTTCCATAATTTTACGATGTTATAAGTAAACAATAATAAGCAGGAAGCAGTCGGGTAAAAGAGAACGTACCCCTTATATCACAGCAGTGAGCATGTGGAAAAATTCAAGGGGTTAACTTACATCTTACGTCTCCTTACGTGCGTAATGCGAAAGCACACGGGGGTATCTTGCGTTGGCTTGTTATGTGGACTCTTGGCTATGGTTTGGATTTGGGCTTTGACTAATGTAGGTAGTTATTACACATTGCCATTAGGGCATTATAGAAAATTATACTGATTGGAAGCGGTATTGGCTTGTTCTAGAATGCATTGTCACGTGGTGGCCATTGCAAGCTGTGAAATACGGTGATACAACAGGAACAGAACAACGTAATGATATGACAATGATATAGGCTTTTATTGGCCAGCGTGCCTGGCGTGAGCGTACCGTCCCGCGCCATTGCCCGCTTCGTCGCCTTCGTGGCATGACCCGGGGCCACCGAGCGATCGTCTCGATCGATTTCTGGAAATCTGATTCATGATGGGATGATGAACACAGGCAGAAAAATAGGAGATGAAACGCTTGCCAACACGATGAATTGTGCTTGGGTGATCCGCCTGCCACGAGGCGTTTCATCCATCCGCCACCCAAACTTTAGGCCGATGTCTCGAGGTCGCTTTGGACGTACGGTTTGGGCGGGAGTTAGGTGTTCATGTCCTTCGGGTCCTTGTTCTGGTCTCAGGTCTGGTCGGATCATGTATACGACTTTTCTTCAGGTCCTGGTTGGGGTTCACGTGGCTGAATTTGCGGCTGGTCGGGTCTGAGAAAGAAGGGCTGGAGCGAAGCTCCGTCACCAGCACATTGAAGGCTACACAGAGTGCAACTTTGTCGTACCGAAAGCCCTTAGTTGGCCACAGGGTTGCCCTAACGGCATCCTGGGTATCATCGGATGTCTTTTGTAACGTAGTAATTTGCCTCAGGGCATCAGCTGGGTATGTGATGAAAAGCGAGGAAATAATTAAATGCATGTAATAAGGTTGGCAGATTTTATGAAGTTCAGTAGTCAGCGATGATGTAGGTCCTGGGTACAAGGTGATATACTATAGGCAGGATTGCTTGTTGCAAGGCCAGCTATCGTCAGGTGCGGGATTCGTGTTGGTTTCAGTGCTAGGCAGTCCCACAGCAAGTGGTGAACCGTTTTTACATATCTTATACCCTGGACGGGGATATAAGTGTCGGAAGTGAAGCCACGTCCTAGTGACCGCTGGTGTGAGGGCAACCCCGACCCGGATCCTGTGAAGCGCAACCTCCTCGGCATGGTTGAGATCGCGGGGGAGGGTTACAGCCCACGGAGAGATAAAAGTCCGTGTGTGGCGCCGGAGGTGTTCCTTTCTTGATAAAAGAAGGGCAGCTTCGTCCACATCAAGGAGCCGTGGCAAGGATGAGCCTTGGTTTGCGAGGCGGGTTGCTAAATCTATGTGACTTTGGGAAGGGAGAAGGTTCTGTGAAGGCCACTCACTACGTACTGACTGCGGTATGCGGGCCGCAAGCTGGTGGATGTCTTGACATAATTTTGGGCAGCGGCTTACACGACTAGTACTGCTTGAACAGCGTCAGTACAGATGATAAACTGGGTCGCAGGGAGCATAGTTGTGGTAGGCTAGGAGCAGCGTGCCTCCTCAACTGCCACCAGCTCAGCTTAGAACGACGTAGGTGGTTCCGAAAGTTAAAAGATATAGACCTGATTCAGGCTAGGTCTGCACGGATTGTAGATGGCTGTTTTTGCGTCACAGCCTTCTACGTCTGCATCCACGTACAGTACAATAAGCGCTTCAGGCAGGTGAGCATCTTGTTCTTCAAATCTCTGGCTATGCGACGATGCTCAGATGGCAGACGGTGGTCTGCTGTTATCAGTTCACTTGTTGTCGCCTACGTGTACAAACTTTCAGTGCCTATGTCATCAATGCTTGCGTTGGGTGTGATAGTGTGGCCTTACATCGGCGAGAATCACGGTGCAGCTGCATCAGCTCATCGATGTTGTAGAGCTTCGCATTTTCTTGTAAACCTACGACCGGTGTGATTCGTGTAAGGCATGTAATGATTCTCATAGCTTCACGGTTTACTGCTTCAAGGCGATTCTACTGTGCTCTTGTAAGATGGCGGCAACCATAAGTGCCTTCTAAACCTCCCACACCAAAAGGCGCGCGGCAGACTAGCCAGCACCACCCGTTTTTGAAGCAATTCTTGTAATCGAATCCAAAGTCTGAATAGCTTGCTTTTTTACCTGAGGAAGCCAAGGAGTCGCTGATCCTGACTGGTGAATCGGTAAGCCCAGAATGTTTACCCTTGAATCCTCTTGCAGTGGGCTGCCTGATAGACAGAGACGAATTGAAGGTGCAGCAATGTGTCGCCAGCGGTTAGCGACTGACGTGTATGTAGTTTTACTCACAGAAAGCTTAACGCGAATAGGGGAAGTGTAATCAGGGGTAATATATAATGCTTATTGTATTGACGCCTCCTGAGTAAGCAGATCTTTGTGAGTGCTCCTTACCTTATCAGGCTTGCCGGGAGGATTCCTTGACAATGCACTATAACGTTGCGGCTCGTTTCTTCGAAACTCGCGGTGATAAGTGCCAAAAGCAATGTTCAAAGAAAAAATATCTATGTTCACGGACGTCTTCACATCATTTGGTTGAACGTCTTCTATTGTAGGAATGAAGACAAAAATCTTTATTTAAAAACACACATGTGAAGAGCAGATATTTCTCATTGTTCTGTGGGCCGCCTTATTTTATATGACTAGCTCTACGAATAAGCAGGCGTATTGTTGAGCACAAAAATGCAAGGGCGTTTGTTCTGGCCTAAAGTCTAGAACCATTTAGCACTCGGTCCTACAGGCGACAGCGTGTTGGTACAAAGCAATGCTTGCGTGGAATTCACCATAAGTCATCGCCTCAAAACGCTTTTTCTCATAATGCCTATACCCCGGTGCTGAGGATCTTCAATGCGGAAGTCTATAGTTGATAATGAGAAAAAGCAACACACTTCTCCTGCATGTTCAAAAAAGCTTGTTTTGTGCACAGCACGGCATGTTTAAAGCCTAAATAAATATATGCCAACTGATAGGAATGACTGCATTTGCTTTAGACGCTCCAAAGTAGTACATTAAACATCGGTAGAATTAGCGCAGCAAAGAGACAAACCATTCAGTGAACATCTGCTTCCTCAATAATACAACACAATTTTGCGAAGGGACCACGTGCAAAAAAATCTTCTAATCATTTGCATATACTTTAACTTGTCTCTCATCTGTAGCCTCACGCTAAAAAAAAGTTAAGCAGCGCAGAGCATGTTTTCAAAGGACGTATCTGACGTTGTGAGGCGCACAGAGGTGACGTGGTTGGCCCTATAGGCATCCTGGTTTACTTCTTTAAAAATAAATTTAATTGGAAACATAAAACATTATTTATATAATCACGGAGAGAGAGAGACACGACGATATCGTCAAAACATATAATGTACGTCGATATGCGACGAAGTGATGAGTATAGCGAACTGGGCTCTTATTTCGCTCTCATATCAATTCGACTCTACGGCGAGCTACGAAATAGCGTAATCTTCGAGCTCTAAAAGGGGAAAACGTTAGTCAACCCTTATCGTGGCATTGCAGCTTCATATGTGCATTTGCAAGAAATGAGCATGGGCAGGACCTGTAGTGCAAAGAGAGGATAACCGATGGTCGCTTAGGGTAAAAAGCTGGATTCCAAGGGAAGGAAAGCGTAGCAGGTGGCGGCAGAAAGTTAGGTGGGCGGATGAGGTTAAGAAGTTCGCAGCGGTCAAGTGGATGCAGCTAGCACAGGACCAGGTTAATTGGAGAAATATGAGAGAGGCCTTCGCCCTGCAGTGGGTATAGTTAGGCTGATGATGACGATGATGATGATGTGGATTTGCGACACGTTGAGACTGCACCAAACTTTTTTTAACAGACGCAGCTACATGTCATTCATGCATTCTCGCCCACAATTAAAGCTTAATAATGGAATGTTTAGCAGCAGTGTCTTCTGTTGTTTAGTTAGGGGCTAGCTGTTAATTTTGTTGTGAGTTCTCGGCCCATAATATTGCCCAGAGAGGAAGACCGTGGTAGAGAAAGTGGTTGAAGAGGCTGTCGGAAGGTTCACGTGAATGTGTTTTCGTCGTTCGAACGCGGGTGGTTTCATGAATAGTTGCCGAAGCTTCGTACATATATGCACACCCCGCGCTCTCTAATATATCAACTGTCCTGTTTGAAGCCAACGAAACAAGATAGTCAACTTTATTACAGTACTTGACATGCCTTCTGGTTAAGGAAAACCTACAGTGAAGAGCTGTTCTTTGTCACTCTCTCATTTATCCATAGCAGGCTTCCAATGCCAAGCTGGGTATTCCGACGTCAGGTTTGTAGGGCTTCGGCTTTGAGAAAGCGCGAAATTACCGAGCGAATTCGTTCAAGCCTTTATATACAAATGCTTTTTAGGACTCCCGGTGCTTTTGCTTGATACTCACGCTCGCGATGTGGTCCCATTTCAGACGCGAATCCCCGAAACGCTGAATTCACGTTTCCAAATCCCTGCGAAGCTATCCGCAGCTGATAGGCACTCCGCAAACATCGCGTACGTTTTGCAATGCCTCGGAAATGCTGAAAGTGGGTGAAAGAAGCACGCACTGCATGAATATTGGAGCACTCGTGGTGCATTTTAAGTGGGCAGAATGGCTGTTTCGCACGCTTAGCGGCTTTTCTTTCGTCAAAGAGGGCTCCCCATTGCAGCCATAAACACATGAGGAGGATGAATAAAACAATGGCCACGGAAACAAGCTTGTTGGTGCTGCTCAGTTCGAGGTCTTTCGTATTTGGGTAGGTTTTGCCGATGGTGCAAGCAATGAATGGACGGCTTACCTGAATTGTGCTATAAAACCCTGCTTGTAGGAAAAAAAGCGTTTTGATGAATAACTACTGCGATATGGGCGGTCGCGACGATATGTCGTCAGCATCATTTCTATATGACCACATGAGTATGATGTAGAAGTGTCCTTTACTATAGTGGCATTTAGCAATCCCTCCATGTGTCAGGTCCTATTGTGCTGTTGTAGACATATTTTCAAGGCGCATATATCTCTTTATCCTTCTAGGCCCTGTATTACGCTTTTCTTATAGGGGCATATCTAAATGCCATATTAAACATAGTGTCCAATCTTTATTACGTTTACAAAACCTCAAAATAAAATAAATTTGTATTGATCAGTTGATGTGCTCCTGAGAAAAATTTGATAAAACTTAGATGTTAATATTGTAGTTTTTATTAGGCATATATTATGGTCGCAGGTGTGAACGAGTTTTACGTCCCCATGCATTTCAGGGGTGTTTGGTTTTGTGCTAACACGTCGAGATCTGCCAAAATTCTTTACTATACCGCAACTATTCTCGAAGCGCCTCTGCATATTGCTTTTGGAATAAAAATTGCTCAATTCGAAACAACTACAACAAAAACAACATCAACAACGTATTGATTCACATAACGCTTGGCATCTACAAAGAAGGACTTTACAGCGCAGCTGTTTAGACAATTTCGTATCTTTTTTTTTTTTTCTCAGTGATATTGCAGCTGATCAACCTCAGTAGCCAAAACAGTAAATAACGCCGTAGTCGAAAAAAGCTGCTTAAAAGTGAAACATGTCTCGTACGGTACAGTAAGTACTGTAACGTTCTACTGCCGTGTCTAGTAACAATGCAATGATCGAGCTCGAGTTGTCAGACACACTTCCTACCCCTGCGTGCCAGGAACCGCATGGCATGGTTAAGCGGTTAAACTTCAACGCTCCGTTACTGAAAGACGCCATGGTTCATTAAGAACTGGTCAATATTAAAACTATAACAGAAGTTTGGTGCTGCTTTTTCAAAGGAAGCAATGAAATACTCGTTTCATCGGTTTTATTTCCCAGAAACATAGCTTGGAAAGGAGACGATGTCCATAGCTGCGCCGATCATTCTCACGTCTAAATCGTTTGACGATATTTTCGCGCTCACACTGCATTGTTTAGGAGTACGGAACAGTAGTGGTGTCAGATGCTACAATACATCAGGATTTTGCTCATTAACGCTAAGAATATTTGTGCAACTTAGGGACCAAAAAAGAACACATTGAGGTGAGACCGCAACATCAATATCCAGCATATGTAGATGATAATAAGTAGTTACAGCTGTACGAACAAAGAGCGATTTAGGCGAAGGAACATCAGCAGTCCTAATAGCCTTAGGGATATTTACACCTATTGCAGTCCTTTAAATGCTGACGAACTTAGGGAAGGCAGTGCTAAAAAAAATAAACGCAAAAGAAGACAGGATGGGTGCGTTCGTGTCATGCTGTCTTCTCTCGCGATCTTTTCTGCGCACTGGTTTCCCAACGTCATGACCCAACTTGGCCAACAACGCATCGTGCTGACTGAGCTAGGATGCGTTTTACTACAGTAAAAGGAAGACATGCTGATGCAGCTCGCTGAATCATCGGCTACTCTCCGTACGCTTCCACTAAGGCCTACTAGCGTATTCGATGGATCATACATTTTGATGCAACGAACTCCGAAGTGCATGAGAACCATATATGTAGGCACAGAAATTAAGATCAAGCCCCAATCGCTTCTAAGCAACCTTTCACACGTCAAACAACGTCTATGGCCTGTGTACTCAAGAACTTTAATCTGTGCACAAACAATAGTTAGGTCTCTCGTTGTCTATAATAGGTCTATAACAATTTGTTTAATCGAAAAGAAACAACAGCGTCATCATGCTCACGTACATTCGCAGTTTTCTATGAATTCATTTGTGGACGATTATTTGGCTTTATTTGGGGTCAGAATCACTCTGAATATATTGTAATCCATAAATAAAGGAGAATTCCGTAAAATTTTCTTTGCCGCAAACGATTTTCCGCTTCAGATATTGTGAAACTGCTTGCACGACTAATTTTATAATAAATTTCTCCTGGATTTCTTTTCATACTTTTAAGCCTTCGCCGCTAGCATAAAGGCTCCCGCGAAATCTGTGATAATGGTGCACAAAGAGTTTCGCAAATTTAGGACGAAAACGGCCGGTACATCCGGAAACGATCTGTTTAAAAAAAGCCATAGGTAATTCACAATACCAGTGCTGTTTTTAAAATTGCCAAAGCATACATTAAGCATATCTATAATAGATTCGTTTTCAACAGATGCAAAATTGGCAAGGAGATGGAAACTATTTAAGACTATATGGGTACACATTTGGCGAGCGCAATAATAAAGCTTTGAGATCGGATATCCCCTATGGGACATAAGAGGTTATGCAATTGCGGATGGCACCCCTTACCAAAAATAAATCTAGAACAGGTCATACCGGTCCTTGTACTCCCGTAAAATTATTTAGCACTTGCAGCAGGGGAAATGTGAACAGTATTCAGAATTGTAGTAAAGACAAAAATCGACTTAATGAAATCCGATTTAACGAGTCTCGATTTGATGAAGATATTCCTCTTGCCTATCAGATGCCTATCTGATCTAATGCTTTGACTAACTCGAAATAAGGAAACTAATTTCGCTATTCGTCCCAATTTAACGAACGTTTTCCTTAAAATGATGATGAAAAAGCCTACTTTCGGTCTATTTCGTACAAAACGCTGAATAATGTATTCACTGCGAGCCAGAGGTAACACCGTGCAGCAACTACGTCCCGCGTTTGCCAAACTGCTGGGGGTGAAACGCGAGTTATATAGATTTTGATTCACGAGATTTCGCCAGCCCGTCGACCCGCTGTCTGCAGCGGTGCCGCATGCCAACACAGGGACAAATTATGTTTGCCCTTGATCTGCTGTGACAGTTTGCCGGAACATATGAGGGAAGAACACATGAAAAATTCGGGCAGAGGTTACAATCCGCAAGCCAGAAAAGATCAGAGACGTTTTTGCTGGGAAAGAAATTTAGTCCCCTGGAACCCTTCTTGTCGGGGTAAAATTTTTGTTTGCTTTTTTTTTTTTTCATAGACGATATCGGTGTCGGTGTTTGCGCGAGCAGCAATTTCACTGTTGAAAGGTACCATAGTGAATAATTTGGAATTGTATTTAAAGATGTCGCAACAGTACAGCTCACTGGGCTTTCGTTAAAGATGCGCAGTTACGTACTTTCAAAACCAGATTTCGTTGTCAGCCCATTTATGCTTCCCAAATATAATGCCGTGTACTTCCTTAATGCCGCGACGCCATTTAAGAATTGACTGTCTCATATTAATGAAGCGCGAAATGCTACCCTCGATTTAACGAAGTTCTCGATTTAACTAAATATTTCGCGGCTCCTCTTAACTTCGTTAAAGTGAGTTTCGACTGTATCAGCATTATGAACAGAGCAGGATTAAAAAGATTGCCAAAAGTTAAAATCAGCAGCCAGTATTAGTCTATCGTCAATTCTTACATGCCATTGTAAATATGCTCTTGTGTTTTCCAATTCTTTGACAGAACAGCTTGGGGGCCAATAAGAAACGCCCAGAAGAAAGCGCACCTTGTCGATGAATATTTAAAAGAATACGGTTTCAATGCGTTCAGCATAAGAATTTTGCAAGAATGCGGTGATTATTTGAGAAGAATCTGCCACTCCTCTAGTTCTTCTGTCATGCTCACAAAAGAAAAACTTTATAGCCTTTAGGAGTAAATTCCTTGTGAATTCTTTCACTGCTCAAGCAGGTGCCCGTAAGCATGCAAACGCCCGCGTCGTGCGAGAACAGTATGCCTTGAAGTTCTTCAGGTTTGTTTTTGGCGCTACGACAACTTATGACAAGAATTTTGAAAGTCGGGACTGTTCCATATCAGGTGCCACTTTTGATTCTTCGCGCGTTTATACCGCGTGTTTCTTGCATTATCAAATCCGATCATGTCACCGTTAATGCTCAACTTTCGAAAAAATCTGCCGGACTTTGGTCCCGTGTAACTTTTTTTCGCGGATGATTTTCCCACAGCTTTTTCTGACGTCTCGTATTCTTTTTAGAATGTATTCACTAACTGAAAAATCTCCTTTGAACTTCGGCCATGCCTTCATTTTCGAAGCCTTCCCTTGGGAGTCGCCCAGTTTTATGGTGGCAGGGCTATTCTTTTTATTTCAAACCTTTTCAGTGGCACCTTTCTATACTATTTATTGCAAGGCCCAACTTCTCACCAATACATTCCTTTTTATTGTGTCCGTAGAGTCTGCTTCAGAGTCTTCATTCGCTTTTTTTATTTTGTGAATATGTAAGTTCTTTATACTGCTCGTGTTTTACGAGTCGTCAGATATATTTAACAGGTCCGGAATGATGGCTGCCTGCGTGGTTACAGTCGACTTTAGGTCCTACTGTCATTTTTATTATATTGATCGCTGCTACCTCATTTCCAGGACTTCAAATTCTACCTGTCAATCTATCTGTCTTTTCTTCGACAGAGCCTTGTTTTGAAAATTGTCATTGGCAGACGACATCAAGGGGTGTTTTGACTGCAGAATAGCTGCTTGAGCATTTGCTTTTGCGTGGTAGCTATACCTGGTCTTGGGTCATGTCACCGCATTTTAAACAGATTGCCTTGAAAAGAATTAACGTGCGATAAACCATCCCTTATCAACAGAAAGTGGTTGGCACTGCGATAGAAGCCGGCACGTAAGTAGTTACCGACCCGCGCTGTGAAGAAAAAGGGGTTCCTGAGCATTGTGCTCGATGGGGTATTGGCTAGTCCACTGGGTGCAGGTTGCAATGAGGACCTTATATAGGCCACGATGTCCCCGTTATGTGACTTTCCCAGGGATGGCGCAGTCGCAGAAGCAGGGCTGACAGGAACGCTGCAGTCGTTAATGAAGCAAATATCGATACGTTTTGGAGTCTTGAAGCAAACGTAACTTGATTCACATGAAGGCAGTCGAGAAGAACCGCAACCGATGTACGATGTGTGTGCAGGCCGCAAGACAGCTAAACCTTCGCAATTAAGCAAAATGGGTTCTTGACCATTGAGCTCGATGTTTTGCTGCCTAGCCTACTGGATCCAGACGGCGACGAGGATCTTCTTTAAAGGCGACTGTGTCCCCTCGATGTGACGTTCCCTACTATTATACACGCTGAAAAAAATGAGGTTTACATTTCTTGCATCGGAAAGAAAACCAGGACTTGTAATGTGTTTTTGAACAATTAATTTGACAGATGTACTTAGAAGTCATTTCCGAAATACCGCTGCATTAGGCTTCTGACTTAAGAGCATTCAGCAAAAAGCTGACCTTTCGCCGTTTTATCTTCTGTGATCAAAATACGAAGCAAAGAATAACTGAACGTGAAATATCTCTTCGGCTTCCACGGAACAAACCAATGCTAGCGGAAATAACGAAATTCAAGGAAAAAACTATCTCTTGCGAACCAAGGCGTACCTCGTGCACGTTCAGGGCTGAGGGAGCCCCAGCGTTTTCGGCGAAATCAAGACGTGAGTGTCAGAGTACCATCTCGGACGTCGCCAACGTCAGACAGCTTGACGCAAGTGGCCTGGGACTTTACAATGCCCCAGGGAGTCTAGATTCCGCTACGCCTTCACGTCTTCAGCGGCTGCGTCCATGTTGGACGTGAAGCACAGGGCCATTGCGTCCCAGCATCTTGAAGAAAGCTGTCATGCGGCGCTAGCGGAACAGAATGAGAGAGAGAGAAATACATTGGAGCAAACTGCACAGAAAGACAGAACTAGGCCGTGGAGAGCATGCGGGAAAAAACGTTCTGCGGGAACCAAAAATATAAAAAAGGTTGGCATAGCGAGGCACGCTCTGCAACTCAGATAACACGGAGCACATTCATCGCGAAGTGCTTGCTGTTGTCGTCTGGCGGGAAAAATGTTATTGTTTTGTCGTCCTTTCGCCCTATTCTAGGGGCTGGAGAAACAAAAGTCTGGAAATATTGCCAAGTGGAAAGGTGTACACGGTCTTAACGAGTTGCAGGAGTGTTGAAAATGGGGCACACGCGCATAAAGTTTTGGATGGTAAAACGTTTCTTTGCTTTGAGTGAATATTTTGCAGGTGGCGGAGTATACCTCAATCATACATCAGAACTTTAAACGACGTTTTTCAACATCTAATTTTTTTTAAAAGATTGAAAAACAAGAAAAACAAGTAAACGCCGCGTCATGTGTACGGAATTTCAGTCAAACTAAACTTTCGGGCCATCGAGTGTAAAGCTGTAACTGAATATCTATCACTGAAATTGGTACTGTGCAAACGTTGATTTAAAAAAAAAGTATCAGCAGCTCGAAATTTACGCAGCTGAAAGAAAAATCCTGAAGCAAACTAGCCTGTGATAATTCTTAGAAATTCGGAGCACGTGCATTGTTTTCGACAGGAATATATTCATTCTCGTAGATATTCGCCACTGCGCAAAACTGCGCCATAGCAATCAAGCTATCCGTATAAATCGTATGTCTAAATGCTTCTACTTTATGTTATTTTTATGACTCTCTTACCCAACTTCAATAGCGAAATTATTTTAGGCGTGGGACATTCGACTATTTCCATAATTATATTCGTATTATTCCACATTATCACCGTCATCATCAATAATATCAGCCTGACTACACTAACTATAGTGCAGAAGTTTCTCTTATATCAATCCTATGAGCCCCAACCAATAAGTTCACATTTGTCTCAAAAGTGATTAAATTCGCACCCAAATTGAATTTCTATCGCAGACGCTGCTATACTTGGTACTAGCGCCGGACAACCTTTAGAAGCAGCATTCTTTTATCAGCTGAAAGATTAGGCCATTCTTATAAAGATGTTGATAAAAATATATTATTCTTTAAGTGCCTCACAATTAAAGGTATTCTCTCTGTAAACAGCGCATAACAAGAAAATAATGCAATTTCGCAAATAATTCAAATAATGAATTTCGAGTTTTAGCTCTCTATATTGCTAAAACTCCTGAAAGACAAAGAACGAAATGTTCTAGACTAAAGAGCGCAGATCTAAGATATTGGGTAATTTATAATGCACTAGTGACCGTAGGAGTGCTCTCACAATTCCTATTTTTGTATTCATATAGAGCACCATTTTTGATGCCTCTCATATCATACCTGACATGGTCGCCTGGCAGCATAGTGAGATAGCTGCATGCGTCAAGAATTCAAAATGATTCTTTACGGAAATTAGCACACAAATACTAAGAACAGAAAGCTCTTTCTCAATATTTGTCCTTTAATGGCCTAGCAAGGTCCTTGATTCTGCAAACCTTTATGCAGCAGGTATATCAAGAGCCTTATTCCGTAGATTCCACCTTACCTATTCGATCCCATTCCACTAGACGCACTCGGTAACGATAACATAGGACGTACTCCGTACATCGAAATAGGCGAGAGTGTCATCGGTGAAAACTCGAAAGGTTACATGTTGCACGTAACTTGTGAGTGCAGGAGATACAACAGCCATCACCTCTGTTGAGTTGCGAGAGTATCAGACGCGAAATTCGCAGGTCGTGGGTTTGGATACCACCAACTGGACACGGTTATTTTTGTTTCTAGTCTCTTATCAAGAACCTTCCAGCCATAAACTAATTATAGCGTCATTTCACATTGATCACACCGCAAATAAACGTTTCAATCACTGCGGCCAACCTCATTTGAGGAATCCGTAAGCACGTCCATTTCCGGTTTTATGACGTCACATCTGACGTCGGCATAACTATTTCACTATTCTGATGTTCTAATAAGTCACGTAGCCGGAAGGTACCATGTGATCACCCTGGACGTCGACATTACCCCGTTTAGATATTTCAACATCAAATTGACTTTATTAGCTCTAATTAACTATTGACTCCGCATGCACGAAAACTTTTTCCGGGCGATATTTTTTCATCGGCTATCAACTACGACTATTTGTTTTTATTACTTCTCCTTACTTCAATGCAATCCTGCCGACAAAGTTCTCGTGACAGACTCCTTCAAAAGCCACTTAATTGTTAAGCATTAAAAATTGTTAAGCTTTCCACTGACGTTGTTCTCGCAACATATCACCTAGTTTCTTTTTATTGCTTTTGTTATTTCACTGCTGTGTTGTATATGTTTGGTTTTATTCCTAATTGTGCAGAAGAGCTTCAATTTGCACCTTACACTGTAATTATTGTTTATTTTTGCCTGCTTTCTTAAACTGCTTAGTTTATATTCCCACCCTGCTAAAATCCCAACACTGGGATTTCAGTATCACTAAATAAATAAATAAATAACATATATCCCCCATGACTTATTTGTTGTGGGTGGCTATTGCCCCACTTCTGTATGAAACGTTATTGTAATGTCGGTAACTTGTTTTACTTCCCTCTACCCTCACCAAATAACTGTTGGTAATATATATATATATATATATATATATATATATATATATATATATATATATATATATATATATTTATTTATTTATTTGATGATATATTTGCGGCAACTAGCCCGGTGCAATAAATGTTTCTAAAAAGTTTTCATCCAAGCTTCCAAATGCACTCGGCCTGCACGCCTGCTGTCCTCATAAACCGATATCCGAAACAAATGCGGGATGTTTACTTCGTTTCCTCTCGGGATTTCTATTTTTTTTCCCAGCAACCTATTTCTTTGCATGAAGCGGGATAAATTTTATTTTAGGTGGTGTAATAAATAAAACTGCATAAAATACTAAAAATGATATGCATGTTGACTTACTGCAATTTATTCTGACTTTCAACTTGAACAAAATGTTATCGTAATTTGGGAACGCTCTCAGGGATTTCGGTGATTTTTTACCTTCACTTCTCGAAAATAGCAATACTTCAGCAACACATCTAAAGAGGTTTGGCAGCTGTGAGGGCTACGGAAAGGAGCATTGAAACTGATATTTTCAGAATTAGACATTCCAAAAGTGCAGTTTATATTTCGCGCAAAAGAATGTTTAATACATATTCAGAGCTTTCCGTTTCTACTGAGATGGACTTACCCTTCGTTCACCTTCAGCACGAGGTTTTGTTCCCCGTGGCAACTAAATCGGTCCCCACTTTTGGAGCTAAAATATGCTTTCTTTAAAACAAAACCTCTGCCCTCTGAGTGAGTTTATCGCAAACCTTTTCGTATATGTGGTTCTGCATGCATCATGCATTTTTGAACTTCCTCGCTGTATTCTTTTGAATCAATCAGTTTGTGAAATTAGTGTTACGTGTACATGAAGCAGCAGAGAAAGTAACCATGACGTTTCGAAAGGAAGCTATTTACTACTATACACTGATAAAAAAGGGCTATGTTATGCCACTGGTAATTGACACTTCGGTTATCCGTCAAGAAGGGAATTAGGATGCGGTGTTTTAATGGAAAGCAATCGATACTACTTAGCTCTCACTGACGAGCTGCCATTGGTGAAGTCTTTATTCGGAACAAAAAGCTAGGATAGAAAAAAACAGCAAACGCCATGATAGGGAATGTTATGCGCAAGTGCGATTTCCTATTGATGCTCGTTTGCATCCTCTTTCCTCGCATAAACATTTCCGCTAGCTGAGTTAAAGTTCGTCCTAGGGCTACCTTTAGCAGTTTTGCGCGCATGCGCCTAGGCATCCTCGGACACCACGGCCAAATAATGTCCGTGATACTGATACCACAAATTACTGCTCTAGCCAGCTCAAGAGTGCGCTTGTAATTATGGCATGGTAGTGTACTGCGATATGCGGGAACCCATCGGTGGGACCTTAGTCTAGAACAGATCAGGCGTTTATATTTACATTCGGACGATATAGTTGCTACGCCATGTGTGTATCACAAATAGCTCGCGCGCGCAACTCATTGTTCGCGCTATGCTGACTGCGGTGTGTACATAGACCTCGGAAATAGCAGTATCAGTATAGTGTATAAGATTAAATCTGCCAGAGCGACATCTGCTGTGAGAAAAATCGTTGTGAAGTTGTCCGCATCAATTTCGACCAACTGGAGCCGACATCGCACAGTATAAACGATTGCCTTGCGTTTCACCTTCAACCAAACGCGGAATTTTTGGCGGGGCTCAGTCATCCTCACGCTCCGCACTCAAGCGCCCTAATCACTGCGGAAATGCGGTGATGCGCTCATACGTCAGAAAAGTTCCTTCTGAGTGTGGGATAATTCTCTTACTCCTTGATTTAGTCTCTCACTTGCGCGTTTTAATAAATTCAAAGGATAAGAGCTCAGATGCCTTTTTTTTTTTTCAGCGGGGACTCGGATTATAGCGAACACTTAGGCGGCTCGGATTCATGAGGTAGTAATATACAATGAAGAGGCTTTCATCAAGTCAGTGGAATTTCGCAGCATTTTTTCTCGTCTGGATCAAACATATTGCTTTGGAGATGAAATGCGAAAACGTTGATTGCACAAATGCAACATTTGCCACAAACGTTCGCTCAGACCTCTCTCCAATAAAATGGTTGCAAAAACGTTATTCATCGCAGTGTCTGGTTTTTCTAATACCTCTTATAAAAAACAGGATATTTTTTCGACATTGTTTGAAATGTTCGAAATATCACAATGTAACTCGTGGAACATTTTTTTTCTTGAGGGGAGACGATTGAAAGGTCGACAGTTTTCGCGGGACATAAAGTCAGCGCAGTGCATTTTTTTCAAGCAGTGTTCGTAGAATATCGGCTCCATTACAGCGCGCAAGACTTGTACCACGCCTGTGCATTTTTCTTTTATCGCCGCTGTTTTATCCGCGCGCATTTCACAGAGAGGCTTTGCATCTAGTGTGTCGAAAGCCGCTTTTATGGTCCGTCTCCTCAGATACACACAAAGCCGCTTATCGACCACCGCTCCCAAAAGAGTGCTTAAGCTCATGGGAATCGGCGGTGTCGTCGGCGGCTCTTCACGATTTGCAATGCAGAACAGGTGACACAACGACAATAGTTGAGGCGCCGACGCTGCGAGGGAATGGGAGGATCGCGTACTTTCTTTCGGCTTCTGGCTCACCGATGTCAACAACACCAGCGGCAGCGGAATTTTCAACGCCCCCCCCCCTCCCCCCCCCCCCCCCCAAGACAGTGCTAACGGTGACTCCGTACTCTTGGGCAAAGCCGCGTGTAACCAGTTTATTTACCTACTGTGGTCATGAGATAGAATAGGCGTCTTCGACACCGGTTGTTGGGAGCGGTAAGCCTCCGACCGGCTGCGCTGTTTGGATTGTAATGAAAGGCGGTTCCACGAGTATGCTGAAGTGTGGTTTCAGTGTGCTTTATTACCAGATATTACACAAAAGTTTGAGGCCGGAAAAAAAGGCGGCTTTCGTTCATGAAAGAGTTCTTGCGGATATCCAACAAGTACCGCTTTGAAGCTCAGTCATCGCTGCTTTTATTGCGCATGATAAGAGCTTTTGTGCGAAATGGGGAGCTTAATAATATCGAAAATGATCGTACTTACAAATGCCCACTTCAACAAATAATAACAGAATTCATTTTGTGCGCAATTGCCATTGGGGCTCAGAAAGGGAAGCTCCATACGGGAATGTTTGTCGTCGTTATATATCATGTGGTAAATTTCTCTGCATTCGGATTCAACCTACATTTATGTTAAGCTCAAGAAACAACTAACCCACAAAGAGGGGACAAGCGCTGCAGTAGCGCTTGCATTTTTTAGTCTTTCTAGGTTGTCTATCTTTATAATTTTTCTTTTTGTCTGATCCGCCCTCTTTTCGGTTGTATATTACCATGAGAGTACGTCAAATATACAATGTTTTTCGGCAATTTGGGAACAGCTAGCACGCTGGAACAAGGCAGGCTAATCATGTATTCCGTGATAGATGATTCTAACAAATATTTAAAGGGTTGAATTTTCAGCATTTTCTAGGGCTAATAATTGAGTGCTACTAAACATTAACTATGATAAGATATTAAAAGGACTGCCGTAGAGAGTGGAAATTGTTTAATTTTCTGCCTGTAAATTATTATTTACGATTCACAGAGGCTAATGCTAATATTAGGTGAGATGTACATTAACAAATAAATATCTCTGCCCATAGGAATGCGAGCACATACGCCGCTTTCATGTTCTGCATTTGCATAATTCTGTATATCTCGCACAGGTGAAGCATGTATGAACATGCGGAAAATATGTTCGAAGAGTACAAATTGGGAGAGTGAGGCATGCCGCACTGTCGGTATGTTTCAAATTTTAGTCTATGCTTTTGCTTAGCTAGGTAGGTTCACCTTAAAAATTCAAGTATCTACTTAGGGAACGAAAAAAGGCCAAGCGAGAAATAGCGGTTCGGACAAAAGTAAACGGAGCACGCTACTTTCTTTTTAAATTTTCACGCTTAGCATAACTGAAACCGGCAGTAATGGTGTATGTGAATCTCTATAACGCCAGTGCCTTTTCGCTTGGACAAATATTGTTTTCTTATCCCCTGTGTAGAAAGCGTGATATTGAATGTAACGTAAAGAGTGTTCCGCTTACTTATGTCCGCACCAGAGCTCAAGTGGATTTTCACTCCCCCCTTCCTTTCTTCCCTTACGGCGCGATTCAGGCGTCCACAGAAACAAGTGTGAGAAATACTGCGCCCTTTCATTCCTGTGAACCAATTATGAAAGGCAAGCGTCAGAGCTCAAGTGGAAGACGTGACCACACATTATGTAACTGCCAAATACGTTTCTTATTATTCTGTTTTTTCAGCGAACCAGTACGTATCTCGAAGAACAATTTTCGCTTCAGGCAAGAAAATCTGAGCTGAAACTTGCCTTTATGAACAATTATGCAGCGTTACAGTTTACGAGATTGGCTCTATCAAGAAAAACATGAGTGAATATTTAACAAACATAATTTTTTACGGACTATCCCCATGGTGTGTAGGCGTCCGCGCAGTAGCTTGAAACCTACATACTTCATCTTCTGTCTGCAAAATGCAAAACCTGAGAGGTTATACAGGGTGGCCCGTGGAAAAAGCACTCTCTCAGGTGAGGGCTCAGCGCTAGAGGCCAGCACGTGAATCTCGCTCATACGGGTCTTGAAGCCGTAGCTACATGCAATGAAAGAGCGACAGAGTATCACTGAAGTCATTGTTTGTTCTGCAGGACTGCCAAATGAGAACAAGCTTTCTGTACTTCTCTACCTTTACGTAAGTGTATCACGCACCTCCGATGCTTATGAATTACAGACTTCTTTTCACATTGGATGGAAAAACAGCGCGACAGACGAACACCACAGCAAAGCAACACAAGACAGCGCTCGGCTTGTGTTCCTTTGCTGTGGAGTTCGTCTGTTGCGCTGTTGTTCCATCCAATATGTTCCACCAACTCGCCCGTTTGGCTATAGTGTTGAATATCTTTTCACAAGAGCTTGAAGGAGCCTAAGAGACTTACAGGAGCCTCCGCTCACTAACAAAAAGCTAACATTCTCCAGTTTAAAAGGAAGAGACTCAGGCAACAGTGTTGATTTTCATGCACGTTGTGTGACCCTATGGCAGCAGGTTTGGTTTTAGCACATAATTGATTCCTTCCCTTGAAGAATAATGGTTGCTGTTCATTCGACTTAGTTAACTGAAGCTTTCCATACTGAGAAACTGAAACTGAGACTGAAACTGAGAAACAAGTGAGAAACTTGAGACATTTTTTACTAGTTTGCATTTGACCTTCATCGTATACAGCATCACATGTGCTTTTTTTTTTTTTTTTTTTGTCAAACTTGTTTTGTGGCATTTTATGCACACACGCTGCAAGGCTTTATTGTTTTGGGGTGATAGATCCTATATATCGTTCAATGGTCTGAAGTGTCATTCAGCCATTCAGACGCTAAGAAGTATTGAGGACATAATAATTTGCTTGTGTAATTGACAATATTTATCTGGAAATCTGAAACATAAATTATTTCGCATCTGTTTCCGCAACGCGCTGTGGTCATAGTGCTACATAGGCAAGTATCACGCTGTTTGTTCGTTAGATCTTTCAATATTTTAGAAAAAAAACATATGACCATATTGGCAGAATGTTTGTGAGCCTAAGAAGTGTCCATTTCAAGACTGTTTGAGAAAAATGCGAAGACCCTCAAATTGTCACTTAGAATAGTAAAAGTAGTTTGCGGTTACAGAGCTGTCTTGGGTTGTTTAAAACGCGCAGGCTTCAAAGTTCTGACTACTCAAATCCCTGCGCAAATACAACTGGCGAACAAATTGTATCGTTGGCCTCAGTTTCGTGTTCTTCTTTAGACACCTGACAGTTTTTTCGTTTCGCCTGTTGGGTCTCGATACCTCTGTGTCATGAAGACACTGTGAACTTTCTCCCGTCTTTCTACCCTCCGGTGGCGGGAACCCCTGTCGAGTTTACAATATATTATTAAAGCTTCTAGCGGAACATGCATTGCGTAAGAAACAAGAAAGAAATGCTTGCTTTCGATCCCAACGACGCAGGAATCCATCCTCCTGTCTCGTGATGCCAGTAGTGGCAAGCACTCCATCATTCATGAGTGAGCACCAGTTCCTAATCCACCAGCACAGTTGAGTGCAGCACAGCGCGACTTGACTACAGTGTTGCAACTCACATTCTTTCTCATGGACTCTCCCACTACACTACCTGAAGCTTTAACTTGAAGTAGATGATGCAATATTCATGCGTGCATAGTTTCATTGAAAGGCAACTCTCGCACAATTATTTCTGCAAGATACCTGTAGAATGTATCGCTCGCTTGATTAATGCAAAGGTTGCACGAAGAAGCACTGTACGTAGTAAGTACTCAGGAACAAGCTCCTGATATTAGGATCCAATGAAGCATCTTTCGCAACACAGTGTCAAATTTCTAATGGGGAACAGCATCAGAGGGGTATTATTCTTTTTTCACGACTCTAAAATATTTAGAGACGTAAACTCCGTCGACTGCGCCGTGAACACCATCGCCTTTTCTCTTACCCAGCACCACGAACTCATGTAATGGCACCCAGGGGTTTTGACACTCTTCATAGTACAATGTTGCTGATATTACAGCCGGCATAATTAACCGAGGCTGGCATGAAACGCTACGGTGTGCTCCGAAGAGTTGCCAGGCTTGCAACATCAACTTTTCTGGTTTTTACGATTTTTTATTTCAGCCCGTGTTAACAAATCCTGAAAAATCGCCGAGTGTGAGTGTTTTCGCCTTTAGACGAAACAAGTTGCTCAAGTTGTTTCTACACTCGGCTCTGCAGCGCGATGGGAGCAAACATGGAGCAATGAGCGTGTTAAGGCCCGTTCACACTGTGACTCGCAGCGGTCGCGCTACCGTTTTGGTCGAAAAGCGACAGTCGCAAATGGTTGCATCGGTCGAAAAGCGACAGCCGCAGGCATTCGGGTGAACTGTCAAGGTAGACGCGATGTGGAAAGCAACCCGCAAGTCGCATTCGCAAGTGTGAGCATCGGTTGCTTTCTGGTCGCATGCGACTGCCAGTCGCGCGTCCTTCGCGAGTCGCAAGTGTAATTAGTCCTTAAGACGTTAGCTGAGAAGCCAACCTCGTAACTATTACCCTTAATGGGGCTTCAGGTATATAAATAAATAAATAAACAAGTGAAATATTTAACTAATGAAAGCACGAACGGTACATCGCTTTTATCAGTATCATCATTGAAAAATAGCTGGAGAGCCCATGTGAGGCATGAACACTTCATAAAAAGCGTTGAGCCTAGCAGGCAGGTATGGGTGTGGCCACGTTCACGGTACGTGAGAAGGGAGGAAACAGCTACTGATATAGAGGAGAGCATACAGGATGTTGTTTTATAAAAGGAGGCACTAATTTAACGTATTAATAATTGTCTAGAAAATTGAAGAAAACCAACCACATTACCACGGTGCGATCTGTAACCACCACCCCTAAATTTCGCTTGCGGTGCACTGCCACTAAGCTGCGGCAACGGTTGTTTTAATCTTCTACTTTATTAGAACATTTGTGTTGTATGTAACCTACATATCCTTGAGAGTGTTCGCTAGCGCCACCCTCCACCATAGCGGCGGACATAGAACATGCTGTTGTACCGCGAGTGCCACGTAAAACACGATCTAGCGGAAAAGACTGCAGTTACCTGATAACCCTCTTACGCTACCAATGACGTCAAAGCCGTGAGATTCGAAGTCTGCGTTAAGCTTATCAGTTAGCAAATGCGAGTAAAAATGAGGGAATTCTTTATGATAAATGAATTAGGATGGGTAACCCTTTCTTCTCGAAGAAGGAAATTACGACTTAAACTGTTGTACCAAATTTACCGCAACAAAACAGGCATTCGAAAGGAAATATACTTACATAGGCCACATTATGTTTCTGCTCGCACAGATCATTGTCTTAAAATTTTGGAATACAGTTCCAGAACTAACATGTATGCCAGTTCCTTTTTTGTTCGATCCATCAGTGAATGGAATCGGCTTTCAAGTCATCAAGTGTGCTCCATAAATGAAGATATGTTTTTTTCCACTCTGTAACCCCCCTGCTGTAGCGCCCTCGGGCAAAGCGGGGTAATCATTGAATAAAGAATAAAGAATAGGCGATCGAACAATTATTAGCTCAAAGGAAAGCATATGAGCAGTCTTTTTTATCAATGTGGTGTAATAGTTAAATGTGTAGATACTTCCTAGAAGATCAAAGCAAAAACATCCACATGTCACTTGCAATGTGTGAATGTAGGAAGCGAAGATCACGTTCTACTTGACACCATCGGTAACACAGGATGTTCTTCGCCAACTAATCAGTCACTAATCAGCACGTTTAACTAACACTAACAAAAAATTCGATAAGCTTTCCTCTGCGTAAGCAGTTTTTGGCGCCCTTCTTATAGATATGTCATAACGAAGCCCCTCCTTTTTTTCGTGCTTATGTAGGGTAAGCTTCCTGAACATGTAGATATTATGCTAGGTAGAAAAGATACCTCCTTGCTTTACCACGATTTACCTCGAGGATACCTTAGACTGCAAGAAAAACTTAACAGCATTTGTTTTGAGACTGAACGGCAGTTAGTAGAAAGGCAAAAGCAAATCGACGGCGAGTAATAAAAATTCTGAGCAAAAACGCATCCCGACCTGTCTTCTAAAAAAATAAAACTGTATAACCATTTTTCTATGGGGAAGATTTTATCGGACGCATAATAAACGCGTAACCTTCATCGTCAACATAACGTATGAAGAGATATTAGAATCTGTATAAATTGATCTATATTCTGGTGAACTGAGCAAGCGAAGCACACACAACAATGTTGTACCAGCGCGAGGTTTGTACTTGATGTCTTCGAATTTTGTATTACGACTTACATGAGGGAGCCAAGACTTCTCAGATACCTCAGTCTTGTATTTGTTAAAAGTATATATGATCCTAAGCCATCTCAAAATTCTCGTTGCTCGGTCCAAGAATTGGTCCGAAGTCTTTTTACAATGGATGTCGTACCTGAATTATTGAAACATATAGGGATTACCTTTCTAATAGCAATGAACGGTGTTTGTGCTATTGGAAAGCCCCGCCATAGACGCTCACTGATTTGGACACTAGACCTCGGTTCGATGGTGACCACAGCGGCCGAGTTTCATTTGCGATGAGCAGCAGGGAGTCTGCGTGTCGTGTGAGATCAGCGAACACTAAAAAAGCCCAGACGGTCGAATTGCTCAGTGCTTTGCCCTACGGTGTTTCTCATAGCAACAGTTAATATTGGAAGTTAAGCTATGTTAGTCTCAAATCTCGCTGCAAAGGGTTTATGCGGTATCTAACACCCAGTCGTTTCGAGGACTACAACTCTGCAACCGAACAAGAGATGTAATGTTTTGCATGTGCTCTCCACGGTAACGCAGTCTCACAATCCAGCTGAAAACAGATTTCTTAAATCTAGGAAGCATTCCAAGTGCAATATTTGTAGTAGGACTTGTTCAGTCCATAAATATTTGGTACGTGGCGAATAATGCAAAAGCTATCTTATTCAGTGAGTCAGCTTCTGGAGTGAGGCCTTCTGCAGTAAGGCATTTCTCAAACAAATATAGGGGAAATTAGGCAAAATGCCCCTTCTGTAGATGTGTGGTCTGGTGTAGATAGAGATGAACTTATTGTGGTTACTGAAAAGATTTGAGCCTGATGGTTGAGAAGTAAAAAAAGGAAGAGGAAGCGCGAAAACGTGGGGCTCGAGGAGCAGAGTGAGCGCTATGCTGGGACCTCAGTAAAGAAGGGCTATCAGCGGCTGGTGTGCCTTCCTTCTTCTACAGTTACCACTTTGGAACAGAAAAGAGAAAGTCAAATTTCTACAATGTTTGGGGAGAATCTGAGAAGCAGAATTATATGTTATAGAAGAAAGTACTTCCTGCACTGTGCACCAATGCAGTTTCATTTTTGATTCTGGTACAAAGTTTTTGTTAAATGTGATTAGCTTTATTTTTACGCATGATTACCACGATTTGAAGCGCAAATGAAAAAATAATGTCGTTAAGAACACAGCTTTTTAAAGGCTCATATTTTCTACCACTCTATTCGCTATCCTAAAATTGTGTTTGTGCCGTGGAAAAGGAAACTAGATGCAGCAGGTAAAGTTAAGCCTCCATTTCACCGAGCTTGCAGTAATGTCTGAAATAACTTCGCAGCATGTCACTTCCTGTCTGTGATATATTTCAGTGCGCATTGCAGTGCAGAGAGGTTTCGAGAAAAGAAGCTTGCTTATTCCCCGTCGGCTATTGTTACGAAGAAATCACAATTGAAATGTGATACAAAGTAATGACGTACGATTGTTGTTGACAAGAAGCAGTGGCTTATTTTCTCTGAATGATATATATTTACTTTACTGTCCTACATTTATGACAATCATTCTACTACGCAAAACAAGACGAAATGGCTTCGTAAGAAACTATAATCACGCGCAATAACTTTTGAAATTAGGATGAATGATCTATTGTTTTAAGTGCATTGTCTAAAAACTTCTTGGATGGACTGCAGAGAGTGATAATTGCCCTTATCCCGAGGGCTGTCGGGTAACTGAGTATGTGACTCCAAGTAAGACCAAATAAACCTTTTTTTTTTTTCAATTTTGCGCCCGTCTATCCGCTTGATTTGCACCCATACACGCCCCTGCGATTACAGCTACGAGACGAAACCCTACCCGATGTTCCCGACGATTAATTACCTATATATTGCCGTAACAGCGAACATCTTTTTGGGGCTCTCGTGGGAAATTTCCGCTAGCTGTTGTACGCGTCTGATTCCATGTCTTCTGGTCGCATTTGTGTCGTGATTGTAGTAGTGTGCAGCAAATAAGCACTTTTCCTATTGTGGTACCCTCCTCAATTGCCGAAAGTTCGGAATATTGAGGCCAGCTATGGGTCTTAGCCTACGATGTATCTGTAGGGATTTGGAAGGGCCGAGGAAGCGCAAGTTATCACATGAAACTGGAAATGAAAAAAAAAAAGAACACGTTTGTGGTACAAAACGGACTGAGGTGGAAGAATAAATATTGACAGGCCATATTATCGAAAAAAGCAATTTGAAAAAACCCAAAAGAAACACAAATTAGATTTTTGGGATACGGCATTAGTAGTTATGGATGTAATTTATTCAGTTCAGTTCAGTCGTTCAGTCGTGTCCGACTCTTCGTGACCCTATGGACCATGTCACGTCACGCTTTCCGGTCTCTCACTATCTTCCTAACATGACATGTAATTTTTTGCGTTCAGGCAATAATAATATAGCCATTCTAAAATACCAAGCAAATGTGGCATATGCTTAAGAGGATATAATGCATAGAGCGAAACAGAATACATACTTTTCTCACAAATATTTGTTTTGTATTAATGATTATGCACATACCTCTCGATCAAGTAAACTGGTGGTGCTTGCTTACAAGTCACACCACGCTGAATGCGATAATGGGGCTAGCGATGACAAGTTAAAATAATTCGCTCTATGTATGCGGTTCGGGTCCCCTCGACAAATGTTATTACCGATGTGCATGTTCTTTCATTTGTTTCCAGTTTCCACACTACAATAGAAAACGTAGGCAACTCAGTACAACGTAAAACGTAACCCTTAACTGTTATGCCAAGTTTCAATGCTCGTGCAGTTAACCTAGCTGTCCTGACCTTCCGCTGCTAGGGCCATGCGTTGAGCGTCAGAAGCGAACACTATGTAATCAAAAAGGTGAATCCTGAACTTATCATTTTTGATAAAACGTTAGGCCCTGAATATATTCTGCGCTAACACCAGTTGACTGCATCGACTTTAGCAGGCCTTGCGGTGCAGCCTGGGCCCGTCAGTTACGCGACTAGCTCACGTAACTCCGGTAGCCGGAGAAGCGCCGATGGAGATGCGGGCAGCTTGTGTACTGTCACAAAGACTGTGGCCACGTAACCACAGTTGCAGTACACGGGAGGTGCCAGAGAAAAGCTTCGCCTTAGTCTGGAGGCTCAGGTTTATATTCAGCTTTGTGTGGAGGCCCGGACGTCTGCAGCAGAGACAAGAGGCTGGAAACTCGGGACGCCAGCAGACACACCAGAAGAATCGTTTGTTCCCGACTGCTCGCTTCGCGTTCTCCTTCTGTCACGCTCTTCACTTGCTAGACACCCCACGAGTTATCTTCTCCACGTGGCACGTTTTCCACGCGCCACGTTCTCCATACATCAGGCGTTCGTTTCTCGCTCCTTCTCTTCGTCCTCTTCCTGCGTGCTTCTTGTGTGGCGCTTGCTCCTCATAGCTCCCAACAGAATATTGTGAGATAGGCAATCAATGCACAGCTTATCGTTTAGGGTATACCCTTATTTTTTCATGCAAGGGGGGTTTAGAGCATCCACAACGCTATCATCTAGAGAGTACTGTAGGAAAACGAAATTTGTTCAGGAAAGGGTGGGGCACGGCGGGAAGTTTGTGCTTGATATGGTTCTCTGGTTTTCGCATCTCCTTTAGGCCGAGATTTGCAAAGTGAGAGAAGTGTCTGTTCTAGATGGTTTGCGCTATTCGAGGCAGAGCTTGTTGGAGCGCCCTACACTTTATTTCTTTTAGGTGAGTTCCCGGGCTACCTTGTTGGCCCACTCACTGCCAGGAACGGACGCATTCTCTGCTGCATAACCTACGTCAATGATGTGGAGCTTGTGACCTTTTTCTTGATATTGACGCAGTTTCTTGTGTGCTTGGGTTTACCTTTGGCGGGATAAAAATGCTCTGCATGCGGCGTGAGTTTAGGCGCAGTGTGTTTTGCATTGTTTCTTCTGCAGTCCTCATGAGCGGATAATCGATCATTGGATGCAGAGGACAGCTTTGATACTGCATTTTGAAAACGTGATGTTTGATAGCCTGGAATGAGGTCAAGCTCTACATCTTGACAGTATGCAGCGCAAAACTGCAGCATGGCATTTAACCTTACACGCGATTGTTAAAATTGCCTGGCGCCTTTTCAAAATTATAAGACGCTCAAAGGGTATTTACAAGATACGTTGGAACTTCAATCGTCGTTTATCATAGTGGATACTATGCATATGGGTTAATTTAGTTCTAATACGTATTGTTTTTACCTGGCTACCGCTGCTTATCTTGAAGCGGATCCTGCGTACGAGTTGATGTTGCCTCTGTTTTGTTATAATGCTGCACTTTTAAAAAACCAGACCTGCCTCGTAATAAGTTGATGTGCGGAAGATTGTACGTCGCCCAAAAATGAAATGCAAGTATTGCCGCCCGCAAACCTTTATGTTACCAAAGCGCCGTGACGTCGTGGATTGACCGCTTGCGTTCCTAAGGACATGCTACATATAAAGTGAGTATCGGATTTTGAGTAATAGTCCTTTTTAGTGGTGATGTCAAAAGTCGAATAAAATGGCGAGAAAGACTTTGTCCTTTTTGCAGCAAAAATTTCTTATAGGCAGCTTAACTTCAGCAATCTCCAGTGATCTTACCCAGGGAATGGCCCCACAAGGAAAAGCTCTACTTACGCATACCACTAGAGCATCTCTTCTGCTCACCGCAAAAGGCGCGGGTACCGTCCAGCCCGTCCGCAATAGCAGGCAACAGACCATTGCATTCAGCAACCAACATGTGGAGCTTGGTGTTCTGACCCCTCTGAAAGGCGCCAGCAATGACAAAATCTAGCTGCACGTGAGGCAGAACACAGATCCAAATGGCTTCGCACTGAAACTGAATTTGTGGTCAGATTAAAATGAATTATATTTGGCACCAGAAAACATAAGAATAAGCTGCTTCATTGGCTGTGCCCAGACAACTGACAGAACCGTGAATCAATACGACGAAGCTGTCACCAGCTAATCAAGTACTAACTGATCAAGAGCGTACGAGCGAATTCCAATAACAATTAGAACGCCACCTTAAAGACATCGCCTCACTAAATTTGCACACTTCAAGAGGAGCTTAGCCGTTGTAATCGTATATCGTTAGGGAATTAGCTTTTACGAGCTTGGGTTTGAGTATCATCAATGCCCGCAGCTCACCTGTTTAAGTTTGCAGTTGCTGAAATGGAGAGAGAGAAAAATCGGTATCTCTAACCGACGTAAAACAAAAAATAATTTCGGTGAGAGAAAACAAAAGAGCGATAAGAACAAAGCACAAGCACGATAACATCCCAATCAAATGTTTTCCACATCCGTCTGTGAGTTGGTTCGTACTATTATGTTCACATGAGGTTTTGTGTTCAAGTTCATACGCTTCATCTTTACGCTTCAGAGGCGTATAGCATATGTGTCGCGGCTGTAAATGATCTTTAAAAAGTAGTTCACTTTGGAGCAATTCCTACAGTTTTGGACAAATCCTGATTAACCTAGAGCTGTCTAACGTTGCGAAAAAACATAGGAATATGCCTAGGCGGGGAAACGTTTTTAGGGTAGCACCATAGTTAACGCTGAAACATTCGCATCTCGCAGTAGTCCTGTGAGCTGTTTCAGTGTTTAAGCAACACACATTACTGGGATTACCTCGTAATATTTCTAACACTGCCTTCTATATATATACAGACGAGAAAACAAGTATGCACAGAGGAGCTCTACAAAAAGACACCCATGTAAATAAATAGACTACGTAGTTAACACTGGGATGGTGAATAAAAATAGTCCATAGATCCTGGCACCTAAATATTCCCCCGTTTTGCGCTAAATATTATATTCGTGACCCTGAAACCTAATTTGTGCGCTCAAGAACTGGGTGTAGCTGAACGGTGCACATTCAATGCATTAAAAAAGACCAGAACATTTATTTTGCTCTAGCACCGTGAGGACGCTCACAGGCAGCTGGGTGAAACATTGATTCTCCATGTTTTGAGATAAGGCCCCCCGAAAACCAAGAAAGAAGGATAAATTCACTGAAGGTCGAGAGTGACGGTGTGGGAAGAGGGTATTATAAAACTCTCTCCGGAGAATATCCAGAATCTTGAATTTTCTTTTTATCGAAGTATGAAAAATGCCTAAAGAAGTAAGAAAAAGTAAATTCCCAAAGTGGAGACACAGAGATGAAATTACTTTCTTATTCTGGTCAGACTTTCTCACGTTTCTAAAGCATAACCATCCACTGCTTTCTAGTGGTCCTTAGCTGCTTACGGGTCAGGAGGAGGCATAAATAACAAATCTTGAGGACCATAGTTGGCCGCCTGCAGTATTCTTCCCAGTGACCTAGCACAAGAAGTCATGCACACCCGAATAAGAGCTACATGATTTCTTGGTATTTTTTTCTTCGCCTCATTTCTCCGCAAGTGGACAGGTGTGCCTGAGCGGTCTTAGAGGGCAGTGGCGTTGCAAACAGTTTCATGCTTTCGGCAATCCAGTTCTAGCTGCCACTAAAGTGCAGTATGGCCGTACCTCTAGAGAGTTGGCAGATGGCTGTTATTGTATATGTAGAGTGGCACTGAAAACAATTTGCATTACCTAAATTGTGGTCGCCATTCTGTAGCTCGGTTCGCGAGTTTGAATTCACTGGGATTAATTGCTGCAATCATTACGGACTGCATCTATTGACAGCATCGTGTTATAATGTCATGTAAGGAGCATCGCTGCATATACAGCTTAACGCATCATAGATGTATCTTAGGATTGATTAGCTGGCCAGTCCTCAAAGGTGCGAATGAAGCTGAAAGCTACTTTTTTTAACTTTTACAGCTTTACATGTATGATGGACAGCTTTGCATTGTATTAAAGCGTGGGTGTTTACAATTTTAGCGTTACTCGCTGCGCGTAGCAGTCGCAACAAAGAGGTCCCCTAACAAACTATATTGAACAAAGAATTAAACCAAAAGAGTAGGCGATCAGTACCCATGTTCGAGTCGACCTCGGAGCGTTGTGCATCGAAAATGGGGTGTTTTATGAGTTAGTCATTGATGTAATCACATATTTATGAGAGTATACTCTCATGCAAGCAAGTAGGGGCCTTTAGTGCTGTCAGCTTCTAAGCTTATGAATGAACACTTAGTGGATGCATTGACAGGCGGAGTCCAGCCGCACAGTAAAAATAAATCAAAGGATGACCTATTGAAAACGTATTTGTCAGATGCAAAAATATATTGCGAAAATTTACTGAAATACGTAAACATGCAAAACATACTAAAATGAGTTAAAGGACCTGTTTAAATTAGATCAGTTATAAACGAGATTACAAAGTTGAAGGTGGCCGTAGCATAAGGACAAAGAGACTGCAATCCTTTAATAATAAGACAGGTTCCTTAGTATAAGATTCTTTCTTTTCTGTTGCTTCGACAGGGTACCGAAGCAAAGCTTTTATGCAAATCAGTTTAAACGACAGTCAGGATTACACACTTGATTAGAGAGGTACGCTGCAAATTATCACGCAGTTACCCACGCTAAATAGATATGTTCTTTCGTGTCTATTTTGGCAGCTTTTTCGCTAAAACCTTAGGTACAATATAGACCCTGGTGACGCGTAGGTTTCAGATCTTCAGAAATAGGAGCAGCTTATGGGTCTGAGTTTGAGACATGCGTAATTGCACAAGACGAGGACAAGAGCCGCTTAACTTAGTTATGCTGACTGTGCCTTCTTGCAATAAGAGAAGAGAAAGAGGAATTGTTTCCCCAGGAAACCTAATTAAGACAGCGAAAAGCGAAAACGCGTTGTCTATTTTGAAATTTCTATCTGATTAAGGGCTAAAGATCGAAGTACGAAACTGACAAATGGGCGCCTTGGACATTTTTCTCCCATGTCAGTTCAGAAAGCGCATCATCTGATACGATTATCATAGAAACTTTGAACTGTGATAAACCTCGAATTCTTGTCTCAGCACAAACGGTTCGGCGTCGGTACCTGTAGTGATTCAGAAGACTAAATTTCCATGGCGTTTCCAAAATTTCCTGCATTTTAACTTCGCATAGCATGCTCTTTGAAGCACAAGTTTCGTCTGCTTTGCCTAAAACATCATTTAAGATGGTTGTTCACAAATGCACTCGTGAACTTTCGCGCGTTACTCTTAGGGAGTGATTACTGCAGCTTCCATTTGGATGATTAATGCGTGCATATATAACGGACATGCCGCGGAGAATGGGCTGTGAAGACTGCGCGCGAGATCAACATCAACGATGCAATTGTACCTTAGGCCACGCATGCTCAGGATGAGGGGTGAACTATATGTATACGTCAGCTGAAACGTGGCAGCTGACCTGGCCGGACACTAATAGTCCGCCTTATTTTGTGACGTCACGAAATCGAGGGGCATAACAGAAGATGCGAATCTTACTTTTAGGTCACTCAGATACGGCTTGGTTAAATGGGGCTTTATATCCAGTCACGCGGTCTTTCATACATTCTGTGAATGGGCTCCAGCGCCGTAGCACTAAGCAACCAATAGGAGAATGGATTCAGAACCTTATGATAATACAGTGACGGAAGCAAGGCTAATTTAATTCATTTCAGACTTTGTGTCAGACTGACACACAACGAGAAATGATGCGTTTCTTTTACAAGTTGGAACGAGAGGTGTGTGCAGAGTGCTAGAGAATTATATCATAATCATATGACAACGCCACGAGAAAAAAAAAAGGTTTCATAAATATAAAATTCTACTGTGCGAAGCCGTAAGAACCCAAGGAGACCGCAAGGCTGTCTATGTGCGCAACTCCGCCGAGTCGCCGAAACTTGAGTGCTAATAAAGATGTTTTGAGTTTATATGGCCGAGGCTCATCTTATGTGCCGGAAGTTGCTAGTATCTTGGGAAGCTTCTAGGTGTTTATCTGGAGGGCTTGTTAGTTGAAAGTTTGCGATTATTCCACAGCAGCCACACCGCAATTATTTCCAAAAATGTTTGTTGGTAACAAAAAAAAGAAAAAAATCAACGAGACAAGCACCTCGAGTTCTGCGAAAAAGCACCAGGACGTCGCTAAACTCTACCAGATGCCTGTAGGGATTTCAATGGAATACAGGTGAAACGAAATTGTACACAGCGTAGTACGCATGCTTCTTGTGTGGTGCAGCAAGTTAAGGAGATATTTTGTGCCTTGCAATAAATCTCAATGATAAGGAGCGCAGATTAAACAGCAAAAATTATGACGACGCTTAAGCATCGCCTTGAGAGTAGGCGACATAGCACTCGTTTGTTTGCTTCATTTGGTTTCAGGATGGCAGACTCCAGCGCAATGACTACTCTATTTTACTTTTTAATTACTACTGAAAAATAACATGATTGTACATCGCTTTCACTTTTTAGTGAGATGAACTGCGCATTTAGGTTACTATAAATATTTTTTGGGTAATTATTGTCTCGAATTTTTTGTGTTATATTGTCACGACTCAAGCCACAGGGAGCGGTCAAGGTACACGGTACTGTGAAGGTAAGACCCAAGAGTCAGGTTTTCTTCCAGCTCCGATGACAGTGTCCAACACCAGCGCGCCGCTCGTGCCAACAACCGCTTCGTCGTCGTCGGCACCAAGCACGGCTGTCGCGCGGCGCTAGGCACGTGGCCATATTGTTAGGTGTTTCATTTTTTTCATTTCTATTTCTTTATTTTTATTACTGATAATTAAATATTTTACTACACCTTCAGTATTATTATCCATGAATAACTCGTCCACACTCTCCATATATTACATAGCATTTATCGATCAACTACACGCCTCTGTTTCTCTACAATGCACCTTGCAGTTCTTGCTACTGCACACAACACGTGACCGGGAACAGAACACGGCCATGGCTTTCCGTACGAACGAACCGCCTACACGTCCAATAAAAGGGGGTTAGGTGCCCAACCGGCGCACAAGTTCATAGGACGGTAAGGCCGCGTACAGGCCTCAGAGAAGTGGAAGCATACATGAAGAGCCGCTAACAATTTAAAGCGTTCATGTGTAATGATGTGCGCCAGCTGAAACGGCGCGCCTGCACAAGTAGGCACAAGTAGATAACTGTGAACGCATCAAGATTGTCACAAACGACGTTTTAAAATGATGTGAGTCATTCCAAACCAACAAAACCAGAATAAAGACCTATCAAAACTGACAAAATAAACAGCACGTAGCCGTAAAAAAAGGAAGAGTCTCTCTTTTTATGGGGGCTATCACGCGGGCACGCTTACGCAAAAGTAGATCCGAATTTTCTAATGGCAGCAGGTTTCAAATGCGGTCTTGAGTGTTCTTTTCTCATTTGTATAGTTCTTGTATGCTTTTAATATAAAACATTTTCAGTTATTAGTTTTCCTATCATCTGCGCCGTTATTAAGTCGCGGTCTTCCTGCTGGCGTTGCTTGAATACGGCCAGATCGCAAAGCATGTCCCATTTCTTTAATTCTTCCCAATGAACGGAGTTAAGTCATGATTTCTAGGCTCGCTTGTAAGGGCTGTGCATAGCTAAGGCGACTACAATGGCGATATTGGCCATAAAGTGCAGCAAGACCTCCTCACAAAAGACCCTTGCTTGGCTGATGTAAACGTCACACTGCTTTAATGGTCCAAAGATATTTCTAGGCAAACATAAAGAGTGATTTTAAATGCATGGGCTTTTTAAAGATGAACGAAAGGCTTCCAAAAAAAGTATTTTAGCTCCGATGCACCTCAGCAGGTAACCTGAAGAGCAACGTGAACACCGGAGAAGAGTATTTCATTTCATTTCATTTTCATTTCCGTAAATACCCTCTTTTTGGGCATATTCCGTAAGGGGTGGGGTTAACATAAGTGCATAAACCATTTTCATGATGACACGTGCGATATGACTTTGCCTGGGAAGGTGGATGGGCAGGTGATGGCTGCAATTTCATGGGGAAGGTCGTTATATTGACTTGCTGTTAGGAGGAAGAATGACTTTGAAAAAGTAGCTGTACGAGCACGTTGGCGTGAAACTTTAAAAGGATGACCGATGCGATTAGACGTGCGTGATGGAGGCGCGCAGATGAAGGGCTCCTGTTTCAGATCGGAAAAGTAAAATTTGTGATATAAGCACAAACTAGAAATGTGACGATGGACGGAGAGGCTTGGTGACTGTGATTGCTGTTTGAGAGATGAGAGTGAAGCAATGGTTAGTGCCATAAAGCAGAAACTCGAACAATGAGGCCGCAGGTAAAGGGAAAAAAGCAGTAGGAACATTGATCAGCCTTCTTTTACATAAGAGTGCACGGGCGCGATGTTCGTGAGAACACGTTTTACAATAATACTAGGCAATCTATTTGTCTTCCGAAGCTGAACCTTCTACTAGGCCAAACATTTGGAAATATTGTAGCGAAACGAGAAATGAGTAATGAGAACGATCTACAATGTCGATCTGAAGTAAATAAACCAGGTCGTGAGAACAGAAGCATGATTACACTATTTACATAAAATATGTGAATTATTTTGAATGAAGTCGGCCCTCAAACTGCATGTCTGGTGAGGGAGCGTACAACAACCGATATAGTGAGTGGCAGGAGGTTTAATAAATTCTAAATGTTTATAATCCACATCAGAAAAAGTGAAGCCCCGATAGCTTTCACTAAGCCAAGTTTTTCTCTATTCTCGCTTTAAGACGGTGTCACCTTTTATAAAAAACAGAGTAAAGTCCTTTACACCAAAACCCATTGCGAAACTGTGCATCAGGACAGGGATGAGAATAAATTTTAAAGCACTTTCGCTCATTCGCGCGAAATCACATTAAGACAACGTATATTTGAAAGATGTAGCGAGTCGCATTTTCCTGCTGAAAACAGCTGCTAATAATAGAAGACTCACCTTGTGTTAATGGCTTTAGTAAAGATGGGTTAAAAGGTGAGATTGCGTGAGTTATGTATACCAGAAGAAGCACCAAAGAATGTTGCGTAATAATCCTCAAATACAGACATTACTTAGCTTGCGCTAGGCACTGAAATGCAGTTGGAAATCAGCATCGGAATTATTCTCACAATCACATGAAGGCGCTAATCAAGCAAACCTGCTTGGTCGGGCGTTTCCAGTTCAAAACACGTTTGGGACTCGAATAAACTCGGCATTCTCGTATCTTTCTGCATCATACCTTCGCAACTTACTTTTGCAACTGGAAAGTTTGTCAGTAAATGATCTATGTACTTCACATTACAGCTTCTGTTAAGTTTCTGCTAGTGTTTGCTTCCGATGAATTCTATAAGTTACCCAAGAGAACTAGTTTCAATAGCCATTGCATGCATTTTCTTCTTGAATAATTCCCAAACGATAATCAAGTGCACGTTTCCAGAAACACAGGACTGGACTCTAGTTACGTGCGCCCTCGGCCGGCAGTTTTCGGTCGCTTAAAACAGATGCGTCGAAAGTTCAAAGTGCCTACTGCGTCCTAAATTGAGAAATATTAATATTCTTGAGTTTGGTAACAATCAAACAGTCTTCGGATAGCGAAGCTTCCGGAGACATTGGCAGGCCTCTATTTGTACTAGAAAAAGAAAAAATTAAATTTTATTGTTATTAATAAACAGGTGTAGCTTCACCAACCAGCCAGCGAGAAACTGTGGGCAATACGCATAAATGCAGTCTAGATGTGCATAACGATGCCTCTGAAAGCGAATCGAGAAGCGAGGTTTAATTTTCGTATCATTGGATGGTCTGTAACACCTGACTAAACTTCACCGCTACTGCTGCTGCTGCTACTGCTACTGCGCTACTGCTGCAGAAATGTGCTGTGATGATTAGGAACTTTTATGTGACATTCAAGTCGAGCATGGCAGCATGCTGAGCCTATTTTGATGTTGATGACGGGTTTTACCTATGCCGAAATGTCATGCGGCTTTAGACTGCCAGAGCTTTAACAATGTTTGTTCGTTATATCAAACATTGGCTGACAGTGGAGGTATTTCGAGGCGCGGATAATAGACAAAAGCGGTAGGTAGCTAAATAATTTTCTAGCTTAGCATATTTTCGTTTTGATTGCGCACTCCTTTCGTCCGATAGAATTTCTTCGCCACTTTGTTCTTATAGTGGCATCTTAGAGAAAAAAAAAAAGTAATCAACATTTATTGTATAACCAGTCAAATTTTCTTTGGTTCTAGGCCATTTACCAAGAAAATGCATCATCAAACGAGTTCTACTTCACCAAGATCTTTCCGAAAACGACCAAAGAACGCTATTAGGGTTAGGTTAGGTAAGTCAAGCTTTTGTACCCCGTCTTAGAGCATTAAGGTTCTTAGGATTCTTTCCTCCGACCGGCTAACATTTAATTAGTAAGATGTTTCGAAACCTTGAGTTGACTTAACCGGGTTTAGAGGAAGAGATGTGTCAAGGAACTCCTTTCATCCTAACCCTTCTACTGAACGTTAAGACGAAGGAGACTTTTCACCAGCATGGCATGAAACCTGACTAACATAATGGAAATATCCAACTCGATGCGTTATATTTATCCTGAGAGTGCAATAAGAGTCTAGTCGTGGGAAGACGCAGCAAGCTGCACGTTGTTAAATTTCAGATAACCACGTTTTATTCATTCATTTGTGTTAGTACACAAGTAACTAGCAGCGCGGCACGCAGTCCACAGATCTTGGTGCTACACAAGCTATGTACATTTTATGCCTGTTACAACCACTAAAGTATAAAAAAAACAAAGCAGGGCTGGGAATAGGAGATATTTACATATATAAATGCTAATTGGCATGTTTTAACACAATTATGAAAAGAGAAATGACAACATTAGGTGAGTGAGCGCTTCGCATCGCCAGAAATATATCGTTAAAAAAAATCTCTTCTCGAGGATTTGAACATATCTCACCTAATGTTGTCTTTAAAAAGTTTTATATTGAGCCCAACTAATGCTTAGTCTCGTATGTGATTCGGTAACAGCAAAAATGAGAGTTATAATTCAAAATATTAGTCACGAGACAAAATCCAAGTCTTTATTCTACATTTACCCAAAAGCAGACAATGTTTTACGCAGCCTACATCATAACCTTTAGATCATTGACTTTACCTCACGGCTCAATGAATATGCCTATTGCTCACGTGCACTAATATCAGTGAAATGTCTACTAAGCTTCAAGGCAATTAGACCCGACATTTCTTAGATCGTGAAAAGCATTTCATTCCTTGGCTTAAATCCAGAATATAAAGTTAGTAAAGTGAGGTTATAAGAACTTGTGCAGCTATACTAAAGTAGCAAGAGCGGTGAGAAGCCATTAAGGGATGTAGTAGAAGCCAAGAAAGTTTTAAAGTAAAAGCCACGCAGCGTACGTTCGCTCAAACCCGCGGTATTCTCAATAGAGGTGGAAGCCGTGGCTATCTTATACGTAATTTTATAGTAATCTTCGCGGAGAGAAGTTAGAGAGACAAACCTTTTGAATATAGTATTGTTATATGGCGTATCCGCGAGAGCAGTCAGCTTCGATGGCCATGCAGCTCGAGCTTTAGGCAGTCGTTTTCTTTACAATATATACATATTTAAGCAATCAGCAATGAGCTCCTTATTTACGCTTTAGCGCAATCGAAAATAAAAATGCTTTAGAAATTTTTCTCCGCCATTCATAATGAGCGCTCTGATTATATCTGTTTTCTTTCGTTAATAAGATTCCGTGTGCTACCCATGAGCCGACGCAATTGGCAGAGTCATCAACCGCAACGGTAATCGGGCGCGTGCGTCTACTATCGGCGGCGCGAATTTGTTACGAGCTATGCTTGTGAAGCTGTTATGACACGACACAATATTCCACTTGTGTCCCATTACAAACTTGACACTATTAATTTAAAGGAACCGAAATAATACAAGTATCTTGGTATTTACCTTACTAGTGATCTGACTTAATTGGTCTGTACACGTCGACCATGTTTGCAATAAGGCGAACTTTAAGCTATTTACATTGAGGAAAAAACTATGTGGTGCAGCGACAGAAGTAAAACTTCTTGCGTACAAAATGTCTGTGATGCGGCTTTTCACATATGCAAGTCGTATCTCGCTACCTTATATCAGAAATATATACAGAAATGTGCGCGGATTTAGAACCATGCTTTTAGATTTATTTATAACGCCTACATTAGAAATAATCTGTCAAAGAACTCAGAAAAAAAGCTTGACTTGCTCCTTTATATCAAAGAATGAGATAGGATGGTTTTCTTTTTTTCAATTCTTAACTGGACACTATAACGTGCATATTAAAACCCACATTACACCAGATGTTAATTATCACTCACGAACAAAACATGCGTTATACATTACAACATTATTCAACAGAAGTTATTGATTCAAGTATTATTTTTTAGTTCAGTCAATAGACAAGTGGAACAAGCTGCCAAACAATATTGCCATTCTTAGAACTTACAGCATTTGAAAATGCTTCGACAAAGTGCTTGTTAACAGTATGATGATTTCCTGTGGTGCTGTGTAATCTATTCGGGTAACGAAGAGTAGTTATCCCATGTACTTATTTAATTGTCATTTGCTTTTTGTTCTATCATAATTAAGGCTGTGCGGGTCTCATGTAAAGTGGTATGTTTTGTGCATGCAAGTACCAATGAACTGCATAGTTTTGTCGTTTCTTTTTCTTCATTTATGTAATATTGTCATTGTACATATCCTGCAACTCCTGTCTTGGCTCTCGCTGACAGTATGAATAAATTGAACAAAAAAAATGTAATCCGGGGAACAAATTCCCAAGAATGAATTGATGACCTAGACTGAAAAAAAGAGAAAAATAGGCCTAAAACTACCCTTCAGAAGAATAAGGTAATGCTCATATCCTCACGCACCTGAAGTCAGAGTTTAAGTAACCCCTCAGTAACCCGTTCAGTCCAGACCTTTTAGAGTGCACTACTTCCCTCTCGCCATAACATTAGCTTTCTTTCCTAGGCTTCTTCTCGTAGCGCCATCCTCAGGTACGCATTATTCAGCCCTCGACATAGTATAATAATCTGGGTGCGCGTCCTTTAGCTCTCACCATAGAAATCAAGTCACTAATCCTCTCGTTGCCACTCTCATTATTTCCTCTCATATTTTCCTTAAAAGTGGGGACGCGGGGAAGGGACTTCCATCTCTGCATTCTACCACCGACTGCCTATGGCAGACGAAGTTTGGATTTGCTGCCATGTCCTCGCTGACACTTGGCTAGTTAGGCTGACGACTACGCCAATGATTACGCAAGCTACAGTGACAAAATCTAGGAACGGGAGCATAGCTCAGCACCAAGCGTGGAACATATATAACACAGTCTACCGGACTGCAATCGATGGCATCCTCTCCACGCTAACTGGAAGTCACCTCCCTGTAATTTTCGTGCTGCGTTTCAGCCGTCACCAGTGTTCACACATAACGAGAGATAAGTAAAGCAGATTCAACGGCAAATATTACGCACTATAGAAGGTGGAAGGTGGGTTTATCCAGTACTTTAGATCTGCGGGTTCAGTATATGTCTTTCAGGCCAAATAAGAGGACTATTACAACTGTGACGCAGCAAAGAACACAATAGAAAGAATTATGTAGGGGCAGTTATTATTATTTCCTCTTTTTTCTGAATAGAAACAGCGTCAATGTAGAGTGAGCGCTGTTTTTGTTGCAACTTTTGAGAGCAGTTAGCTACAAAAAAAAAAAAAGCGAATTATATAATTCGAATCTTAAGGAAATATCTTGATTACATGTTTAAACGCTTGTTTCTTTTCTTCCAAATATTCCTTCATATACTTATAATTGAGTGTCTGGAACAGTTGAATATCAGATGATTTACATTTTTCTTTCTAACTAAGGAATGACATATGCAATAAAGAGTTAACAATGAATACATGCAGTACGTTAAAACAAGCAATCACTTAAACTAAACATAAGAAGTTTTGTGCAAATGTATAAGCCAAAGTTCTTTTAAAAGTACAAGTTTAAACATAATTCCCCGTAATGTTACAAAGAATGTGTTGCGCATTTCTTACATAAACACATCGAAGTCAGGAATTCCGTCTCTGGGAGGTTTATGCCTAAAGTTAACATTGATTATAAGAAGTTAAAAAAACTAACTAGTCTAATATACGCGGCAGCCTACCCCTTTGCTTTCATGCTGTGGTTTTCTGCGTACTTCTCCTCGCTATCTTCTCCCTGTCACTTTTATTTCGCCCCGGCAGGAGCTAGGGTACTTAAGGTATTAGATAGCGATTGCCGCTAAAGGCAGCAATATTTTCCTTTTTTTTTAATAATAATATTTTTAATAAACCGCTCCCAACACTTCTGTTTGGTCTTTCGCCCTACTTTTTGCCTGTAAGTAAAACGCATCCCATTACGTCTTGAACGCTTGACAAGAGATGTTTTTACAAGTTCACAATATCAGTCATTTAAAAGCAAGGCATCTAAAATTTCTCATAAGAAACTGTTGTGCCCATATAACTTCGAGCTGTTTTTATTCTAAGGCTTTGTATGTGCATCTGAAATAGAAAGAGGAAAACATTTCGCATTGATATTGCAGTCATGACGCATACCAGCTTTTAGGAGGCTCTCAAGTGTTACCCAAGTAGCCCCCATGTCGTTGGTGCGTGAATTGCGAGCTTGAATAGCGTTGGAGCATGAATTCTGTTGTCCAGTTTCTCCGAACGGCAGACGAAATTGCAACGCGATGACCCAGAAGTAGTTGCATCAGTTATGCCGGTTTTGGTATCAAAAAATAAAAAAAACATCGAAATAGTAGGGACAGTACAATATGTGAAGGGTTTATGGAGAGCGCTTTGAGCGGTGAGATGGGCCGTGTTCGCTGAAATGATGGATTCCATTCGCTTGGCTGCCGCGCTGAACATTTCGAAAGCAAGTACTCTGAAGAGGTCTTTGTTGCAAGGTTCGCTCAGTGCTTTTTTTTTTTTTTCTTCAAGTGAAGCAAGCCATGGTAGCAGCGAAGCAGCGCTACCGACTCCTAAGCTTCTGAGTTTCATACAAAATGGCAAGCTCCACAAAAGGCGCCTTGCAGCGACTGTTCTGAAAAATTCTTCCAGATGTATGTAGAGGCGCAGAATCGCAAAGCCATCCCGTTATGAGTTCACTGCCATCCAGAGCAAGTGAGAATAATTTTTTTTTCCTTCACCGCGAGCATATTTATGCTAGCTATATTCTTCAGCTGTTTCTTTTGAGTCCGAGGGCTTTGTCTCACTCGTGGAGTTCGTGCTATCAAATTTCTCTCTGTTGATTTTCAGAAAAGAAGCTTCGAGCACTCATCGTATAGAGAACTCTATCATACTCACAAGTTACCAGATGTCAACTCGATCTTTGGTTGTTGCACTTTCGGCTGTGTCTCGCGTCTGCGTTGTGTTTGTGTGTTCTCTTTCCTGGCCTGATGTTAAAAGCTTACTAGTACAACGTTTCCCTGACAGCTTGTTTCAGGTTTTACCTTCTTATGCACCGGTTCTCATGATCGCACGTAATGTTATGCACATATCCACATTTACAGTTTTGCGGTTATGTTCATAAGCCCTTCCCTAGAGCATCTCTCTGACGTCATCGCTTGCTGCTACATCTAGTTTTCCGTGTTAGTATTATCTATTACGTTGTCTACAGCGTATTATTCATCTAAAGCGTTTGATTGCTACGTTTTATGTCCATATCTGTAGCATGTTTTTAATTTGTTCGGAATATTAAGTACTCAGCATTGTGGGCCAAAGCTTGCTGACAGATTACTGTTAACTAGCTAGTACTTCACCTCTACGTTACAACAACCGACGTGTGCAATGTTTTTTTTTTTTTTTTTTTTTATTGCTGCATAATCTCGAGGCTTTGGTCAAGCGCGAAAACAAAGCTAATCGTCGGATTGAGAGGCCTTGGTCTAACGCACCCACACAAGCGTGCTGATATGCGCATAGAGGCCTAAGCAAAAACTTGCGAGCAAGGCCTTACATGCAGGAGGCTCAGAGGGGGTAGTCACTAAAAATCCCATTATATTGAAGTAGACTGGTAGGCATCATTCTGAATTTCAAAAAAGGGAAATAATTTTCTGGGATAGAATTCTGCTGACCAATCAGGCGCATTTCCACAAGGAAAACGTGAATCCTCTTGTCGATGCTGTTTCAAGCGCACCGCCAGCAGGAATGAGCGCATACCGCCTGCAACAGAGGCATCAATGCATATGACAGCGCCCTGCGAGGAATATCGTTCGCGGTCGGGCAGTCTAGAGCAACGTGTTATAGGCAAACTGCTTTCCACTTGTCCATGCAGATCACAACGCCGTAACAAGGGCCAATAACAGAAAGCCTACCTTCGATGACAAGTGGAGCATTTTTCCAACATCCCCTGTTTCGACGAACAAGCGCCATGTTCTAATAAAGCCACAAGGCACTGCAGTCTTTGTTATTGCTAAGCAGTGTCAAACAAATTCCCCTTAGGTGGTTTGTAATTCAGTGCTATTTACGGGCGCACACAAAAAAGGGGAACAACTACCATCAGTATTTCATAGCTTTAAATGGTGTCGCTATTCTGCCGCAAATAATCGGGTGCCGGACGTGTTTTCGCAGCGGAAGCTGTTTCCGAGAGGGCCCGCATAAAACATTTTTTTCTTTGCATCAACAGTAAACACGGTCGAAATGTTCACTCAGTCTACCCTGGTCGTCGGAACACGTCATTTTAGCATAGGTAATTGTCATCTCCATAATGCCGCATCTTCACATCCGAGGGAAAGCCAACATTCAAATCACTAATATAGATAGAAAAAAGCAAAGGTCTTAGGACGGCGATATTTTTACAACACCGGACCGTACCTGCTCAGAAGTACTATACGAACCATAAAGGAAAACAATTTGTTACCTTTCGTACAGGTAAGCTTCAATCCATTTAACAATATTATCATTCTGCAATGTTATCTTAAGCATGAGTAAGAGCTTAGAAGGAAAACTCCGGTCAAAAGCTTTCCTAAAATCCACAAAAACATTGTCTGTATGCCCAAGCTCATCAATTGTCTGACTAATGTCATGTATGACTTCTGTTAAGATTGTGTCAAGTTGAGTAACCGCGTCGGAAACCATGTTGTTGGTGACCTAGAATTCCACTATCCTCAATAAATTCGATCAGATGCTTTGATAATACATGTTCAAGAGTTTTACAGCATGTGCTGGTGAGAGGTATCGGTCTGTAATTCTCTGTTTTATTTCTCGCGCCTCCCTTGCGTTCCCTTTCTTCCTTACTTCTATTTTATTACTTTATTTAGCGCCGATTGTAGACCAGGTATTAAAGAAAATTTAAAGCCGCCGCTACGGCTAACACACATTTCTTCTGAGTTTATTTTTCTATCAACGCGAAAAACCTGTATACTAGTTCGGCAAACACATTTCTTGTCTTTTCTTCCGTGTACGCCGTTGTTTTTCTTTGTGTAAATATCAACTTACTCGTTTTTATATTTTATAAACGTACTTCTTGTTTGTATACCAACACGGTGAATAATGAGAAAGGGGCTTAGGAAATGCTTCCGGTGGAAAAACCTGCAGAATCTTTATCGCGGTGTTTGGGTTGGTTTAGTGCAGATTAGGCCTCTTTTTCTTGAGTTCATTGTTTGTTGGCATTCTATAGTAGATATTTCAAGCAACCAGACAACGCCTAGCTTTCAGGCAGTATTGGGAGCAGGAAACAGTTGTAAAATTTTCTACTGGTCACAGTTCCTGCATTCAACAAGAAGCAGGGAATAGAGGGGAACCGGTTTCTATTTTTTAAATAAGCATGAGCATCGCTTCTAACTACCCGGAGGCGCAGCGCTATGCTCTCGGGCTACCTTCGCACTGCAACTGACTGCCATGCGCCCCAAACTCAACTTTTCTTTTCAGTGGTTTGGGTATATTTATGCCACCGTGCACACAAGTAACTTATCTTTGTCTAAAGCCCGCTAATGTAGTTACTTTCAGAGCTTGCTGCAAGTCGAGGTCTGATGTCAATACACGTACGTCACGGAGACGCTATTCCTTTCAGATCAGTCAGTGTTTACTTGGTTATAAAATGAGGTCATGAGCACATTTTCTGGTTGTTGTTTGGTTTTGTTTGTGGGGTTTACCGTCGTAAGGCTACTTACGCTATGAGAGACGCCGTCGGAAATTTCGACCTTCAGGAGTTCATTGTAAAGTGCACTGACATCATACAACACACGGGCGCCTTGCTTTTCTCCTCCATCGAAATCAGATGGAATAAGAATTTTTGTCTTGCAAAAACACCCTGGACTTTGTTGATGCACTCTGAACACGGTAAAATTTGCAAATGTGATATTTTTACATTATGCGCACCTATAATTTAAAGGTTACAAATTACAACGTTCGCCCTACTAACCTTTGTAAATACTACATATCGTAAAGGGTACTTGTATTTTATACATAAGTTACATGTATTTGAACCGGTCTAAAATTTGTAAAGGTATACAGCATTCAAAATGGTACGTGTTACTTGCTGCAACACGTGTACCATATTCAGTTATCAAAAATGTCATTTGAGAGTCAAAACGTTACGAAATCAAAAAGTTTGCAGGGTATCAATTTCTAATTCACAAAAATTTATTAACCAACCTCATGGTGTTGTAAGAAAACAAACGAAAAAAATGAATGTGACAGCCAAGACATTGACTCTAAGAGTATAGACAGAAATATAAAAGTCATGTTCTTGTGCGCTGGCTACATAAAAAAGAATTTAAGGTATTTTTCTAGTAATATGTATGTTTCCTAGTGAAGAGGGATAAACACAAGAATATAAAAAAAAAGAGGCGCGCAATGAATTTTGAAATATGAACTCATATTATACCACTGTTCACACGCCAGAGAAAATCAAGTGAAACATGCAGCAAAATAATTCCTGCTCACGATTCTTCTGTTGCATATAAAGAAAAATAGATATTTTAATTGTGGTTTAATAAAATGAATTAAATAAAATCACTATAATGTAAAGCCAAGTCAGCTTGAGGGTTGTATAGGAACACCGCGAACACAAAATACAAGTTGTATGGAACACAGCAAACACAACATGCAAAGCGTATAATATAAGATAATGCAACATTGTGAACACAGAATTTATTACTCGTGTGAAGAGGCATTCAAGTGACCAAAATAAACCCTTGGTCGCTTCTGCTTTTTCTATGACAGAAGTGTTGGAAACGGCACAGAATGGCGCCTCCGGTGCTATCCCTAGGGCAGCGGCTTCTCTTGCTTCGCTGCCTCCGCATACGACCAGAACATCTAGCTTCTTCTGACTGAATCAGGCAAGTACCCCAAACAATTGTGTATAAAAAATCCTGTCGAGGACGTGCCATTTTTGTGCGAAATTTGAGCTGGGCGGATTCAATGGTTTAGTGGAAAGAAACATTCTGCGGCGCGCATGTGATTCGAAAAAGCGCTGTATAATGTCCCCGTTTAACCAAAGCGTACAAACGTGCTTGCATGGCCCAGGGGTAACGTTAATGGAAGAGTCTTGGGAGGCTGATTCCAATGCCAACCTCTCATATGAAAAACGACCCGTGTTGGCAGCGACTGCCAAACATAACGTAAGGCAACCGTACGTCCAGTTAGTCGGTCAAGCCACCTTACAGCTAGTGCCTGCAAGCGTCATGCGCTTATTTTTCGCTCACATGGCAACATTTTCTGGTGAGCGGAGCTTTAACGCTGCCGTGTGAAAACTTAGTGACGATCGATGACCTCCTTACGGCATATACACTCGAGCATTTGTATAGCATGTTACCTGATTTCGCTACCACCTATGTCAATAAAAAATAGAGATTGTCGTTGGTTTTTGCATCATTTGTGTGGCTGGAAATTGCCGCAGAGAACATTGCACCTCCGTCAAAACTGCTACTCTACATGCTCGTAATTTTCCAAAGCTGCGAGACTTCAAGGTTGTTTCGATTCCCATATGTAACATTTGTATGTGAAACGAGCTGTCCGAATTGACAGTTCCTTCCAACTCGACCATGACATCTGGTCTCTTGACATTCGGCCGCGCGCCAGCCAATCAACGCCTGGTCATGTGACCTACCAACTACCACGTGCCCATGCTTTAAATTTTTTGCGGCTGCGAGGAGAAGTAGAAAGAAAGGCGGGGAGTTTAAACATCAGAGGAAACCGGTTTGCTACCTTGCATTAGGGCAGAGAACGAATGGACTTCAGATGAAGGAGAACAAAATTAGTTCTGGTGTAGCTCTGGTTAACTGTAGTTGAATTGCGGAACCAACGGCAGAAGCTTCTTCTGCCTCGACATTATTCTCCCATCATGTACTATCAGTGTAAGGGGCTGCATTATCAGTGACACTTAAGCTCATCATTTAAGGGTATGAAGCGAGAAGGTAAGCTACCAGCCCACATATAAAGTAATGCTTCAACCAAGCCGTACGGACGTGCCTGCGTGTAGTAGGGGTAACTAGAATGCAAAAGGTTCTGGCAGGCTGATTCTGATATCGCTCTCCCATATGAAAGGAGCGACCCGAGTTACAGCTCCTGCTCGTGGCATAGAGGTAACGTGAATTCAAATGTCATGGCAGGCTGATATTTTTATGAGAATACCGTAGCTACGCCTCTTCACGGCGCCTCACCACGGCGTAGCTGCCGCCACTCAAGGTCTCGCTTTGGCTGTCGTGGTATTGCTTTCGCAATAAAACAGAGAGATGGGAGATCAGTAGGCGATAAGTGTATTTAAACAATTTTTGAAGACACTCAGATCAAACTTAAGTGCGGTAAGAGCAAGCGTTTCCTCAGACTCTTTGCACTGATTTGCTGCTTTTTCACTCATCTGTATTTATTGGTGATTTTTTTTATCCTTTTCTTTTTTCCACGTTCTTTGCACAATCTTGCTGTTCGTGGCTGTTTTGTCGTCAGGGCACTATAATGACGTCCTTGGTTATTGTGACGTCATTAGATTCTTTTGGCTGTAATTAAAGTAATTACTTCACAAAAACAATATTTTGTACACGGAAACACTTTTTTCACTCTCTACGTTATATGACCATTCTTTTACTCATCAATCAACTCCTGTCTCAACAATATCAGTGTGACACCCTTCGCGTAAACTCCAATCCTGTCCAGACTCATGAGCCTGCTTTCGCCTTAAAAACCACCGCATTTCTGCCCCCTCAACGCTTTTAGGAGACGGATGAGTGCCTGGAAAATGTTCACAGCAAATGATTCCAGCTGCCACTGCCCGATAGTGTTCACCTTGGCTCGCAGTTGCGAAGCTTCTAATCCTGGGTGAAACGATTACGGCGTTTGTCACCTGCCGACTAACTCCTTCCAGAAGCATGCTCGTGATTTTGTTATTTGGGTTGTTGCTTCAGATGGTCAACGCTGACTGCACAGAAAATAAATGTCGGGATTTAAGCATAGCTTCAGCTTAGTGATAGAGCGAAAGCTGGGAGTGTGGCAGCAAATTTTTCTGCCGACACCTAGATTAATTGTGCCGCCATCACAAAGTTCGAACGAATCATCTGCCCTATCAACTCGCTGTTGTCGTTTGCCTCTACCAACTAGAGTCTTCTTCATCTTCCTATCTTTTTGTTATTCCTCCTCTTCTTCTTCTTCACCTTTTGTTTCTTCTCCTTTTATTATTCTTCTACCTCTTCATCTTTTACTTTTTCTCCTTCATCTTCTACTTTTTCTTTATTCTACTTCTTTTTCTTCTTTCCCTTCTTTGTCTTCTTCTTTCCTCTTACAACTCCTGGTCCAGCTTTCGGTCTATACAACGTGACAGTTGTTAGGCAAAGGTAACGTCGCACGGTGCCACGCCGACGGCTTGAAAACCTAGCGCAGTGTAGCTTTTGCTAAAAACGAATTTTGACTTGGAGTTACTTGCGCTCTCGCATTACACTGAACAGAAGCGGACAGTACATGCAAAAAACCAACATGAAAACACATTCCGATCTGTCCAATGCATATTCATGAAGATGTACGCTTGCAGATGTATTGGTACAAAAACAACACTTAATTTTACGAACTAGCCATTGCATTAGTCCCTTCGCAAACAATGCTTTCCGAAGATGTACTAGTGACCCAACATAAAACGGAGGACATGACTAGAAAACTTCTTTTTGCGGCGCGCCCGGCATGCGGATGGGGATTTGATTGATTTATAAACTTATTGGGGAAAATTGGGATTAGGGGTAGTGGGAAAGAGCTGCGGATGCGGAAGTGTATAGCTAGGGAGCGTACGAAGCATCCACAGGTTCAGCTTGACCTGTGGATGCTATGCACTTCGCCTTTCGCCGGCTGCTGATGCGGAAGTGCATCAGCAGCCGCGAGTAAAGAGAGCCGTTTTAAGGCGAAAGCCTTTAATGCCTCATAATTGTCACCAGGATCTGTCGGCAGAGCTGTCGGCGGAGGGTGTTACACTTTCGAGGGAGATGCATTCATCATCTCTTCTACTACTCTCTCTCTACTATGAGGTTAGCGGGATTCCGCGAGTGCCAGGTACAGTGCCTTTAATTTCCTGTAAACGATTTATAGAACGCCGCAGAACGCCGATAATTCGTTCAATGAAATGCTGGTTGTTTCCAACCATCCCGACTGGTCGTGACGTCATCAGGCGATTCATGCATAGAGATGCTGACCCCGCCCGGCATCCAATCCAGGCGCCCGTGCGGCGCCTTTCGTTGGGCGCTTCCTCGAACGCCCCACCAAATAGCGAACAGAAGCAGACCCAAATGTCTAGCAGGCATTAGCACATAAGGTAAGATGGAGTCCAAAGACAGAATCCGCCTGCACTACAGCAGGCATCGGTGGCATTTCAAATTGATTTACACAATAGAAAAAGCGCAGTATCTGTCACAATTCTCCGCGGACACATGTACCACGCCGTAAAGAAAGAGGAAGGTGGGAGTGAATTAGCAGAGAGGGACATAAAGATGATGTTGTAGAGGTCTAAGGTCCACCGCACTATAATGGCTTTCAACACATTGCACTTTAGTAGTCCAAAGTGCCCTCTAGAATTTGTTTTCCAAAGCCCGTGCTCTGTTTTAATTTTGGGCCACTAGTATACTTCTGTCTGGGTCTTCCCTGAGCATGCCCCAGGAAGGAGGAAGTTGTTAGGAAACATCCCCGTGCGCTCATGCGGGAGCGGTTTGTATGGTGGAACGAAACTATATTTTTGGCCGAATTTCAAGGAGCTGCGAACGTGGGCTGCACATGTCAGGTTTGAATTCAACCCACTCTGGGTCTTGGCAACAGTTCGAAAGTGAAGCTTGCATAATATATATATATATATATATATATATATATATATATATATATATATATTAGGTGATCTTTCGTATGATGTGGCCGATTACAATTCTATGCTAATTGGCATGTGTTCGACCTAAACCAAAAACTGAGGTGACAAACGAAGCACACGCACACTTAATTTGCATCTGCCCAAAACATTTTATTTATTACCATCAATACGCTTGGTGCCCCCACTTTTCACGGGTCATGCCCGGGGTCAGCCCGGCATCATAACTGAGGTTTTGCGACTGTAAGTTAGCGCACTGTTACTAAAGTGGAATACGAGCAGTGTCATCATGGAGTAGTCTAGCGCGCGTTATACCTACTTAAATGACCCCTGCAAGTTTTTTTTTTCACTTTCATAACTTGTATATTTGACATTTCAGCTAAGAAGCTTATCAGGATTATTGGTACACTTTGGGTTTAACGCTTGACAAATTTATCTACCCACCATACATGACAGGGTAGGCGTATGACTATTCCGCCATTCTTGTCCGGCCTCTCGTTGCCTGTATTACGCAGCTCTTGCCTTTCAATTTGAAGGATTATATTCTTACAAATGTATGCCTCTGACGCTGTTAACAAGCACGAAGTTTATACAATAAAAGAAGGAAAACAAATAGCTTTTCTTAGTCCAACTCTTTTCAACTTTGTTGTCACTAAACAGTGTGCTCGCCATGTTCAGACTATTAAACTTTATATTCGACTTTTGGAAGATTGTCCATACCCTTGTTTGGCGGATCAGACCTGTGTTCTTAACCCAATATCACATATTCTTTGAATACTTTTTTCCTTCGAAGGCAGGAGCACGGTGTCGATCATTCAGAATGCCACACTCTTGAGTTGAACCTTTCGCCACTTTTTGATAAAGTGCTAGGGATGAGAAACTGTGTCGCAGTTCAATGTGCTATGACTGGAATTCATAACATGTATACTAACAGCATGGCTGGTATTCTTAATGCTTTGAAAGCGTCCCAAAACAGAGAAACAAGAATGCGCTTCCGACAGCAAATGTTAAATGACGCCGTTCAAAGAGAAACTGAAAGGTTAGAAAATGCGACGAAAATGAAGAAAAATAGACGAACACAATGCTTTTTTTCTCACGTTGGACAAAATTCTTATAACAGCCGTTTTGTTACCGTCGCTTACTACAGGCACTTGTTACTGTGAATGAGTGAAGTGGATCCTCTAGTTACCGAGGATGGCAACGACAGGTACCGAGAAAAATATTGCAGATCGATTTGCCTGATGGTCTCTCCCAAGCTAGTTACCACGTAAGCTCAAACTACAGCTGGTAGAAACAGATGAGTGTTCTCTGATCAAAAATGAATTTGACTGGCCGGCACGCATTCTATTGTCCACCGCGTTATGCCTAACGTCAAAGTTATTACTATCTGTGAATAATCGAAGATGTGATTTAGGAGCGCTGCCATTCATTTTAGTCTCCGGCTGGAGCCCTCGCTTCAGTGGCGGCCATTTCCGGCCACTTCAGTGACGGCCATAGACTCTACGCCAGTGGGCCGTGCCCCTTTTTTGTGGTTCGCAAGTTCCCAGGCAATAGCACAAACAGCGTTCATTGAACAGCTTCAAAAATTGGAAAGTTAACCCGGCTACACCAGTGACAGTGTGCTTGGCTCATAGTTAATGTCAAGGTAGCAGTTCAGGTCATAGTCGGTTATTCGTAAGTTATATTCTAAGCTTTACCAACCTTAGTTTGGATTACACGCAGGGCCACGCGGTTGTAATGTTCTGAGACAGCTTACCGAATCCGAATGACGGCACGAGATGTGCAACGCTGCTCATTTCTCGTCTCACCCTTCCATGTGGAAAAAGTTCTTGAAGCTGTCAGCTAATATCATCTCAGTCATGCCATCTGGTCCGCTACGTCACGCACCAGCCGACCAATTAGTGCCTGGCTTTTTCTCCTGACACCTTGATTCTTTGGCACCTGGAACATGTCACCCGGTGTTTGCTATTATAACCCCTGGGTGTAGGTTACTGGGGCAACAGTTTCTCATTTATTTATATCCACCGATTTAGGAAGTCTCTGCTCTCTGCCCTCGGCTCGCAAGCCTAAGGGCCGGGACCTCTGCGATTAGACTGGCGAATATACATTGGTTCTTCGCAGCTTCAGCCGCCACCGGGATAGATCGTGGCTGGTCAGCGGGGACCGCACTTCGCAGCAAGCCCGCTCAGACTTCTTTACTTTCACTATATTCCCCTGTGCGCTGGGATCAAAGTATTCGCAATGTGATTCGCATTAAGGACGTTACGAAGCAGCTTAGCCTTTAAGAGCGAATCCGCGAGCATTTCAGATGCTTAGCTTGAGAGATTCTGTCAGTGTACTTTTTAGCGCACCTAAATAAGAATCTCGCGGTTAAACATCAGGGTCTTTTTTCCTCTTACATTAAAATCTCATTTCTCCAGATTACCACGGACCGAATCAATTGCAGAACACAGAATATATCGACTGCTATTTACAAAGGTGTGGTATGCAACTGGTTTGCGGTCTTGTGTGGCCCTTCGTGGCGGCACTCGAGTTCGCTCTCCTGGTTCCGTTATCTGTCCTCTTCCACCGTGCCTCCAAGTTGCCTGCTCTGACCCATCGTTCCCGCTGCATGGTGCCCCCTTCGGTTTCTTGGTTGCTTTCTTTCTGGCGTAGATTTCGCGAATTGAGAAGGGAAAAGATTATTTTCTCCTGGAACCAGGCGACAGATGCAGGCGTCCGCCACCGCTCTAAGGCGAGGACTACGGCCAGTTCGAATGACACGGGACGATACGCTCCGCAGGAACCAGCGTTGCGCCTTTGCTGTTCACCGCCTTCCAGCCTCCCGCGAACCGGTTTCCAATGTTACTACCTCGATCCCGGTTCTGGGCTTCTTTTTGTCCGTCGTCACTCGACCGGGCTCACAGCACACAAGAAACTTGAAACCGCACGAACGGCTTTTTTTTCGTTAGTGTGGTAGAGTGAATAAACCATGGACGTACATGACACGCTTCTCGCTTGGCCGGCTTAGATGGCATATAAGTCTAATGTAATGAGAAGTAAGACTACGTGATGGCCGTAACTCACTTGCCGCCAAATAAGCGTCGCTAAAATTTGCCTGCGGGTTCTAGAAGATGTTTAAAAGACGGACGCGAACATGACACTAAAAAATTTAAGTTTTTCTTGAAATGCGCTGTTTTCATTCCAGTATTTTCAGAGCGAATGCATGCGCACAATTACGTCAGCAGTATTGTGTACTGTTTATGCTTCACGTTTATAATTAAATCGTTTTCGCGCTTTCGGTCGCTGCTATTCGCATATCTCTTCACGAAAGTGTTCCTGTTAGCCCAGAAGACCAATAAAGCCTAGCAAAAGAGGATTCGTAGTTAGATTGCAGTTTGAAAACTGCAGGTTACGAGAGAGCGAAAATAATAATTTGGCGTTGCTTCTATCGGTTTAATGCAGAAAGCAGACTTTAGCCAGCGGCCGCAAAATATGAGGGTGCTCTGTAAGCCATCAATAACAAAGTCAATTTAGATATATTTGCCATTTTAACTATTCGAGTCCATATATGATGCTATCAGAATTTATTGTTTTATATTTAATTGTGTAATACAGTTCCCAGTGCGTCTATTATGTAAAATTATGAGCTGGGGATGTCAAAAAAAAAAGTAACGCTTTTTTCAGGTATAAGCACGTCAATATATACGAGAAGCTGGAGTACCTGCGGCTGTCAGAGCTAAAGGTAAAATCCTAAAACGATAGTCTCGCCTGTTTGCGTGTGCTATAATCGCGGCAGGTGTCTTTATAGCTTTATTTATTTAACTTATTTTCACCCAATAAGAACGGAACGTTCACTACCGCCTTGTGTCTAACGACGAAGAAGGAGCTCAGCTCTGGTCGAGGCTCAATCTTTTATCCTCCCTAACCGTTATTCTTCCACTATCGTCCAAAACAACATGTGCTGCATGTTCTGGATTATAAACACGGAAGTCAAGAACATATTCACGCGCTCGCTTTTGAAACATCGGCTCATGCAAACGAGATAAAACAGCATAAGTGAATCAGTTTCGTAGCAGTTGCAAGTAAGCAGACTGTGGGGCCATTACTGTCAAAGTCGGTAGCAACGACCATTTATACTTTAATGACCCTGAAGCGTAATCAAATTTGCGCCATGCTGCCCAAGTTACTCTCGGAACTAAAACATGTAGTTCTGGTACGTCGGTTCCGATGCTTCCATGACGTTAGTTAATATCCGGACGATAATTTCCTGTTGCCTGAAGTATACTTGTACGATAAATCTTGTTGTGGGGGTGCACGTGAAAATAAAAAAAAAACGAATCATTTTTTAGTACCGTACATTTAAGCTCACGGCTGTTTTCTTTCTCCAGAATTTTACACGTCACTTAGCTGACACGGATGGAACCTTATCATACAGTATAATACTGCTTCAAATGCCCTACGAACTACTTTTCCTCCGAAATTAAAAAAGGATAATATATAAAAAACAAATGCACCAAGGTAGACCTCGTTCGGTTAGTGCAACAAAGCATTTTTTACTGCAGTATTCTCCATTATGCGTTTCAAACAAAGAAACAGTCGAGGCGGTAAATAATATGTAAACTAGGCACGCTTTATTTTTACTCCTCAAGTAACTCAAGTAGGCAGTAAATCGAGAGATGGGCTGGTGGGATGGGTTGAATGCTCGAAGTTATTTCACCTTCACAGGAAAAGGAAAAACATTGTTGTATTGTGTGTTTCACACTCGTTATATTACGGTGAAGAGCTTCGCGGACCCTTTATACTACATGCCTAAGTAAAATTATTTTATTACAGAAACTCGCCTTATGCGTCATGGAACAAAATAAACCTGCAGATGCTCACGCTCCACTTTTCCTCTATATGGGCCAGTATTCCGAGTTTGCGTCGTTATTGAAGTGTCGCTATCTTACGTGACGTCGAGTCATCTGACTGGTCGTAACGTCGGAACCGTGTGTTGCTACTACGAAATCGGAAAGGGGGGCAAAATCATGTTCTGGCGTGTCCACCATTCAGATTACTCGAGGTCATTCGAGATAGCGACACTTCGATGAAGACGCAAACTCGGAATATCGGCCCAGGATATGTAATTCCTTGCGTTTAGCGTTTATAAAGCAGCTTGTATGGCTACGCACATTCTAAATTGTAACTAGGCTGCGTACTTTTCGGTGTTCATTTGTCGAAAACAAGGCGGATGTTTTTCAAAATTTATATTTTTAGTGCGGCAGCACTTCTACCCACATTTTCCCAAAAGCTCGATGTCTGAAGCCTATATAACATTTGCCTTTTCCGAGCGTGGACGGGTGAATGACACCCCTGTGCCAAAGCGCATTACAAAGTGTGATTCGTATCCAACGCCACCTCCAATAAAAGCATTACTTTAAGAAGATCGTCTCTGTGAGGCAAATGGATGTTTGGTTTGAAAGCATGGCCACCGCAATAAGTGAAAAACAAAAAAACGTTCAACATTCGAGACACAACAAACACATATATGTCAAATCTTCCTGCTGCTACACAATATTCCGCGATTAACTGAGTTAACGCATCTCTATTTTTTTAGTTTGTTGTTTTCATGCTAATTGCATGCTGCAAAATGTAAAACGTGGCTATTATTGGTAACAGAAACTCGGAAATCGTACAAGAATGCAGAAGCAAAAAGGCGCAATTTTTTTTTACACTCGGCAGTTGATTGTAATAGATACACACATAGCCTTATCAGCCATGCCAGTGCGCTCCTTTGTGTTGATAGCACTCAATTTTGATCATGCTCGGTCAACATTAGCGCTCCACACAGGAAAACCTAAACTGTTTTATGAAGCTTGAAAGCTAATGCTGGTAACTCACATGCATGCAGTTTCCAAAAGATAAAGGGTCGGCAACAGCGCTCATTGTCTACTCGCGGTAATTGTGGGACTCTAACTCGACTCCTCCATATATTGCGCTCGCACCGCGGTAAGAGTCCGCAGATCTATTCATATCGACTGAATTCACCAGGAAGCTCTCCCAAAAGGTCTCCTACTACTATTACTATGAGGAATGCGGGAATGTCGTCTGGTAACGAGTTCTCTCGGTTGTAAAACAAGCCTTCATTTATGCAAATGGTGCATTGCGTTTACCGTTACGGAGATGCTAGCGGATACGTTTCGGCGGCCGGGGTGGGAGACCCTAGAGCATCTCCCATGCTTGGACTGCTTTTTTGAATGCCTGGTACCCCATTCCTCTACTCTGAAGGGAAGACGATGGGAAATATGTCGTCAAGGTTGGGTGCTATACATAGCATGAACATTTCATAATCCTACGCTTTTCGGTTCTAACCTATACAATATTTTTTTCACTGGCTGATGTTTACCGGTGTTTTTCGGTTAAACCTGAAAATTACATGGCCTAATTATAAAATTATATCATCTTAATTTATCAGTCTTTCTCATCTAAAAATAAATTTGAGCAACTCTTGTTTCCCCAATCTTCCCCAAGCCGCCTTAGATTGCGTTAAGTTAGCTATAGGCTTAAAAACGGCACACATTTTATCGAAGCAACAACGAGCTCTCGCGACATGATTGGTAGATGCAAAATTAAAATCAATTGTTTCCTTATGTATATTTTACTGCCCTTGCTCTTTTTAATTTAACTGCTGTACGGTGTTTCCACTCGTTCTTTTGCCGTAATGCAAGTGCTGAAGTCTACAAGAGAAGGCTAGGCGCCCAGATAATTCACTTGGCTTTTTTTTGCCGGTCTATCAGAGTAAAATAATATAATTTTATTCAAGAGTGTGAATCATTCCATCGCCTAATGACTTGTATCGCGCCCTAATAATGTTTTCGTTTTGAAAAGAGAGAAGCTTTTCTGGCCCCTGATTTGCCTGCATAATTTCCAGATCTGTTCCTGGTCAAAATTTGACGTCACGTAATGGTCGCATATGTGATTCGTGCGTTGTTGTGAATGTTATAGAAGGAGCTTACTGCTTGTGGTGCTAAGGACATCCCAGACATAACCTGTCAGGCAGAAAGAGGTGCAATGATGTCGCGTAGTTTGAGGGTTCAATTGTGAGTCGCGGCAATACGTTTCATTCCTTTATTGCAGCGTCTCCGTGTGTCCCAAAACATTTTTGTTGTCGGTTCTTGCTACTGCTGGAGGTACAGAATTGCGTATGTAAGCACCTTATATTTAGAGACTACTGAAACTAGCAGATTCCGTCATTTCAAACTAGCATGAGTGCCAATATGAACGCCTCCACGCTTGTGCGGCAGCTGCTGTGAATGAGCGCTTTCTTTTTCTTCTTTTGCAAGTTTTGCAAGCATCAGAACTTTACAGTCTCTCGGCTATGCCGACATGCATACATGGTGGATTCTAGTTTAGTTTATTGGCCGCAACTAGCATAATTTTCAACAGCAAGAATTAAGTGCTCGTCAGCAATGTGCGCATAAAATGAAATGACCAAGATTGCAAAACTCACACCTTGGCCAGTGCAAATCTCTTCTTTGCAGCTTCATATGTTTTCCTATGAAATACGAAGTTTTTAAACTTTCATCTCGCCCCTAAAAATCCTGAATGAATGAATGAAGACTGTATTGGTTTTCTCTACATTGAGTTTGCATTCTTTGAGTTTGCCTTCTGTACACTAGATACAGCAGCCAGCGGCGACGTGTGAGCTTTCGTAACCATTTTCGGGCGAAGGAAAAGATCGGATTTTGTTTGACTGTGGAAGATAAAAAGGAAGCTTTTTCTGTGGCACCGAAATGCCATAATGCGGGGTTCGCGCCAGCGTCGTTTTTTAAAACTCGCATGGTAATATTTTATGCCAAAAAGTACAAAGTTCTACGAAGAGGGCGAAATCATTTCTTCATGAAAACTATGACCGTGAAGTCGCTCAAACTGTGATGAGTTTGGATTTGACTATCGGAAAAGAAAATTCTTCTTCCTTCGTATTCTTGTGTTACGAGCATGTTCGCAGCCTGCAGGGCTTTGTCCACTGTCTTTACCTGGAATACCGGAAGCGTACGCTGTCCATGTATAAGTTTATAACAATTGTAAACACAGTAGTAAGTAATTACAAATAAAAAAAAAAGTGCAACACAAGATCGGAGTAAAAAAATGGAAACCAAACACTATATCATCGTTTGCGATACCTCATACCTCTTTACACACAGTATTGCCAATTTTGTGTTTTATGACGATCATATCTGCTTGTCTGCAGCCCATTCCATTAGGTTTTCTAGGTTTGCTCCTATGGTTTGTCCCCCTGCAGCTATTTGATGTTTGCGGAGCCACTTGTTTTCTGCTGTGTATATTATTCATCTGAGAACGCCAGAGAGGTGCTCATGCTGCTGGCATGCCAGAAGGGTCGTCCACGTGGCGTTCCTGGCGTCTCAAGTGAACCGCAAGCGCTCTGCCTAACGAGATCCGTCGAGCGGGAACCTCTAAGAAGGAAGATGCAGAGTTTCCGTTCTGTCATTGTTAGCTGCCGGTATGTCCCCAGGGGCATTTCCGATCGATGAACAGGCTGGAACGTTCCTATTTTAAGAGCTCAGCACGTGCAAGCAAGCAAAATAAAAACAATACGATTTTTTTTTTTTTACATGACCTCGGAATTGCTGTAGGATTTGTACGCAAGGGATGGGGGGGGGGGGGGGGGAGGGGGTGTTCATTAAAAGGTTTCTTGAAATACAAGCACTCCTGATTGAACCCGGAAAGACTTCGGGATCAGTTCCAAATAGGGTCTGCCTAAACGCCTTTCTTTAGGCCAACGACATAGGAGGACATTTTTGATCATGTGAACCGACCATACAGGCGTCAAAACCTAAGTAATGTAACTTTCGGTGAAATGTTTTATCCCAAGCAAGGAAAAAAACAACGCCTTTTAGCTTCCATTTTTGAACGGAATGGTCCGTACGTCTCTAAGGCTATTTTAAACAGTCAGCCTTAAAGAGGCGTCTTTCGCGTTTGCGAACTTCTTGAAGCATTTGATAAATTCAGAAAAGCGGCGCTTCAACAAATATTTGTCCTGATAACCATTCCAAAGAGAAAAACCATGCGAGATTTTTTTATGTGTAATATTTATTGCCTCAGGACATTAGAGGGGTATATAAAGAGTGAAGAAAAGCATAGATTCAATTAATAAAGATATAGTCATTTTATTAAGTTTTATTAACTCCAGTAGTGAGCGATGATGTGGTCCCTTTGGCCAGGCAATATGCTCAGCAGGATTTCTCGGTAAATGATCCGCTATCGTCAGTGCCTAGGCTTGATAAACAGGACGTGTGTGAAGAACTGTCCTCACTTATTGGCTTGAAACAGACGAACCAGCACCGCCGGTTATAAAAGCAATTTTATTCAAACCCAAAGTGTTAATAGCTTGCTTGTTCTTTTCTCAGAAAGCCAAGCAGTCGCTGCTCCTGATTCGTAGATCGTCAAATCCAGGATTATATATATATATATATATATATATATATATATATATATATATATATATATATATATATAATTGGTTCACAGGAAGGGAAAGGCGCAGAATCTGTCGCACTTCTTTCTGTGAACACCTGAGCCGCGCTGTAAGGGGATGGAGGAAGATGGGAGTGAAAGTGGACAGAGAGAAAGAGGAGCCGTAGTGGAGGGCTACGGAGGAATTTAGACCACATGGGGATCTTTAACGTGCGCTGACATCGCACAGCACACGGACGCCTCTTCGTTTCGCCTCCATCGAAACGCAGCCGCCGAGGTCGGGTTCGAAGCCCGGTACTCCGGCACAGTGGTCGGGCGTCTTACCACTGCACCACCCCGGCGGGGCAAACCAGGATTGCTACAGTCTAACTTTCTTGTAATGACGGTCCTGGTAGACAGAAGTCAATTAGACTTTCTGCGAGATTACGAAGTTCTCAGTTGTTGACGGCTGATGTGTATGTAGTTTTTTTTTTTTCCGGAAAGCTGCAGATCAATTTGATGATGCGCATAGTTGTAATATCCAGGGTTAATTGTTTTTCTGAAAATTCATCTTGAGACTCTTAGATCATATAAATGTGGCCAATGTTGCGCGTAATGCTGTCGCTCTGTTATATACCCAGTCAAACCATTTTGTTCTTTGTAGGGTGTGCACTAGAGCTCTGCACGTGCTTGAGTCGTCTTAAAATCCGGTGCTCTGCCCGACCCACGGGCCGGTGCCAGGACGTTCGGAGGCCCTCTGCTTAGGGCTGGGTCTAGGCCAGAGTATATTTGACTCTGGTGAGCAGAGCTGGCTCAGGCAGCCTGACTCTGAGTACACTTAACATTTGAGAAAGCGCGAATACGGCGATTAAAGTCTCTCCCCACATAACTCCGCCTTTCCACCAGGTGCGCTCGCCTTGGACGCAACTTTTCCTACCGGCAGTGACCGAACAGAACGGTAGCTAGTGGTCTATCGAGTTACGAAATTTGCGTCTCCCTCTTTGCTACACCGGGCCGCATATTTGGGTTTGCTCGGTACGGTGGCTCCGCAAGGGACAAAACGACAGAAGAGACGAAGAAAGCGGGCTGTTCCGACTAGCATCTACCGCCCCCAGGAGCCGAGCAGCCTAGCGATTAGCGGCGCATGCTTTTTCAATGGGCCCAGGAGCCGAGCAGCCTAGCGATTAGCAGCGGCGCATGCTTTTTCAATGGGCGTCATGTTGGACGCGGCACTAGCTTGAAAAAGCCTATACTACTGTGCAACTTCGTGAAACGCGTCTTCCTCTATACTACTACTACTACTAATGATAATAATAATAATTAGCAGAGAAATATTACTGTATATTATTATTATTATTATTATTATTATTATTATTATTATTATTTAGTAGTAGTAGTAGTAGTAGTAGTAGTAGTAGTAGTAGTAGTAGTATTATAGGCTCTCTCAAGCTAGTGCCGCGTCCAACGTGACGCCCTTTGAAAAAGCATGCGCCGCTAATCGCTAGGCTGCTCGGCTCCTGGGGGCGGTAGATGCTAGTCGGAACAGCCCGTTTTCTTCGTCTCTTCTGTTGCTTTGTCCCTTGCGGAGCCACCGTACCGAGGAAACCCAAATACGCAGAACAGCCCGTTTTCTTCGTCTCTTCTGTTGCTTTGTCTCTTGCGGAGCCACCGTACCGAGCAAACCCAAAACGCCACCGTGGGCCAGCTGTTTAGGTATCCATTTAGAGATTCACGCCACGCTTTCGCCCCTAACGCGTCTCTGCTGCGGCTTGCTCCCAGCCTCAACATAGCGTCCATGGAAGTGGAGCATATCATTATGGACGCACCTAGTGAGTGCAGCCCTGGTGCTTGAGTTTTCCTTTTTTTACTCGGCGCAGCCAACGTAGAGCGGCGCCTGGCGAGCACCGTGAAAGGCACATGGTGAGCGAGAGCAGCTTACCTAATACTTGGTTGCAAAGTTAACCTCTTGCTTAGAATCGTAGAGCTAGCGCATATCGCGGAAACAAAACTTATAACAAAAATTGCTTTTCTTGCTTAGACCATATTAGTCGCCAAGGAAACTCCAGCACTGCCGGATTCTTAAACCAGGAGCTTTACATATGCCTGAAGCCTTCATTAATGCATACCGTGTTGCTTTTGCGTAATAACGTAGAATGATAAATCTATGCATGCTCTGTGCCTTAATATGCTCTGTGCTTATGTATGCTCTGTGCTTATGTATGCTCTGTGCTCTGTGCCTCTGTGCCCTGTGCTCTGTGCTCTGTGCCCCACAGCGTCTACTGAGGTCCACACAGACGCCAATGGTATTGCTCTTAGCGCTGTGCTCGCTCAGTGCAAAGCAGGTTGTACTGAATACGTGGTCGCCTATGCTAGCCGTACACTCACGAAGGCTGAATCCGATTACTCTGTCACTGAAAAAGAATGCTTAGCGATTATTTGGGCTCTTACTAAATTCCGCCCTTACCTCTATGGTCGCCCTTTTGACGTAGTGACGGACCACCATGCGCTTTGCTGGTTTTCCTCACTGAAAGCCCCGTCCGGCAGACTGGAAAGATGGGCTCTTCGCCTTCAGGAATATGATGTCCGCGTAGTTTACCGCTCTGGCCGCAAACATCACGATGCCGATGCACTTTCCCGACATCAATGACATGCCGTCAGCGCAGCGGCAAGATCCTTGGATAAACTCTATCCTCGATTTTATCTCCAATCCTACAGCTGCTCTCCACCGCCATGCTTCCCACTTCGCCATTCGTGATAACCTCCTCTACCGCCGCAACTACTGTGCATATGGCCGCAAGTGGTTGCTAGTTATTTCCCGGCAGCTACGTTCGCAAATTTGTGACTATTTCCACGCTGACCCACAATCCGGTCACGCGGGCGTCTTCAAGACATACGCTCGTCTCCGGCTACGTTACTACTGGCGGGGTATGTACACCTTTGTACTCAAGTACGTTCGCTCATGCCTCACCTGTCAACGTCGCAAGCCATCTCCTCAACGTTCTGCTGGAGAGTTGCTGCCGTTACCCAGCACCTCCACCAAATGTAAAAATGGGGGGTTTATTCAGCAGATCAACAGGACTTGATCAGCAGAACTGAGCAGATCAGCGGCGAATACAGCGGCAGCGAACACAGTCAGCTCCAGCACGCGCAGCGATAACGATGCCACTGACTGACATGTTCCTTGTGCACTTCTTCCTCTTCACAATTTATTTGAAGAAAAATGTGTCAATTGAAAGATGAAACCTCAACATTTAAGGATGCAGAGTAAACTCATTAACACTAAATAATTTCTTTCTGTAACTGCTGTTATAGTAGCTCGGGCCGCCCGGGACCTCTGGTTGAGCACAGAGCCGGGCTGGTCTCAGGCCCTTTCAGCGCCGGGCATCCTGTCCGTAGCTAGGGCCCGGGCCGGGCTTGGGCTCAGGATTTCGGCCTCTGCATACCTGTATTTTGTATGACATACCTACTGTGAACAGGGTCCGCGGAGAGTTCACAGTATCGGTTGCAACGACGATCATTAGAAAATATACCAGTAACACAATTAGAGTGAAAAATATGGAGCGAAATGAAGGTTTTAGGTTCTCTCTATGCGGCGGTTATAGTTCTGAAAGTGGTGTTATAAAAGTCATGTTTGTGCAAGTGGCTTTTTGTTTTAATTTACTGAGCATTGAGAAGATAAAATAATAGACTTACTCCACGCCATGGTAAAATTTTCAAGCATGCTGGAATGTGTATGTTGTGCAATTTGTTCTTGACAATTCAGTGCCTCATGTGGGGAATTGGCTACGATATGTATTTGGTTTAGGCTTCGGTTTATGGTATTTAATGTCCCAAAGTGACTCAGGCTATGATAGATGCCGTCGTGGAGGGCTCTGGGTCATCTGGAGATCTTTAAAGTGCACTGACATCGCACAGCAGACGGGCGCCTTGCTTTTCGCCTCCATCGAACAAGTATGCGGTTTGTACTTACTCTGACCAATCTTCAGCTAGTTAGCTTCAATTAGGATGAAATTATGAAATCGGATTACAAAGTTACAGAACTGTGCTAGGTTTAGGTACACGCAGCGCGGAAATAAAAAAAAAAGTCTTGTTTTAAGTACCTCACCTCATTTTAATCAGCTAAGCAGAACAAGTTGAATTGTAATGAGGCTGCGCAGCACTTGAGACGAGCGAGGTAATTCTTATGGTAAACTGCGCACGAGAGAAATGATCCTTGCTCACTTCACGTCATTCTTCATAAGAGAAGTGTCGCTCAGCCAAATCTCATCGCAATTCTTTTCAGGGAATGCGTAATTAGCACGAGCGTATAAGACGGTTGCAACACCGCTGTTGCTAGGGGGTAAGAACTTGGCACTGAACGAGGACGCGTGGTTTGCACTGAAATGTTAAGGAGGTCATAAATATTTCCTATCTTGACGCATTAAGGCAGTATTGTGTAATAAGTGAGAAACGCTTCATATGCACTTTAAGAAAGCGGGAGATCCGATGTACTTTGGAGTGGATTACTTTTTTGTCCGCTAAATTCATTTCTAGAGGCGAAATGAATCTTCATGGGTGGACGTATGCCAGCTCTGCGAATAAGGAAAATCCCGCTTGACGCACTTACGGAGCCAGAACGCTTTCTATTTTAGATAAAAAGGCTTCTATTCCTAGGTCGTTGCTGCTGGCTTGCAGGAATAACTTTAGGCAGGCTGTTAGACCTTCAGCACGCATTCCATAATGCCTTACTCAGTGATGTTAATTTCAAAATCATATTCTGGACAAGAAATATCAGAAATAATATGTCAATGCACTCAATGCCCGATATAAAAAGCGCGAAAATGGGCTGTGGTTTAGTTTAGGTTACACATAGCGGGGAGCGCCTGTAATATACTCGAGATTGACGTCAATGACAGTGTTTCTCGCCAAGCAACTGCTCACGCGTTAACCTACTTCCCACTACTTTCTACGTCAGCTGATCTTTGGCTTTTGACCTTGATCTTTTGTGGAAACATAGCTTGTCAAAGCAGTTGTGGCTTAAGTTCCAACTTGACCTCGAAGCTGTCTGAAGGTTATCGGAAGCACATATTGACTTTGGCTTTACCACATATAGTGAAGCTCTCGCTTGAAAAAGCAAGACAATAGATTGAAACTTATAACTTCACAGTGTGTGAGGTTCTGCCAAATTCTCAATATGAGCCGCAAATCTAAAGCGAGTGTGGGTGATCCTTGTGTGTTAGAAATAGTTTAGCTCGATTTTAATATACGCATAAATTTGACCCCTGATGGTTGTTCCTTTTTATTGCCTCCAAATGACGCATTGTTTTAATGAAGGAGAGGATAGCAGAGAAGAGATACGAGAGGAAAAACGTATTTTGCAAAAGAATTGTAAGCACGTAGGCAGTGTGGGTCTCCGCACAAGCTTACTCAATTTCTTAAGATTGGTGTGGTTTTGGGCCATAACGTGTTTTGTTAACCTATACAATTAAAGAAAGAGCAGCAGCCTTGTAGTCTTCTTTTGCGACCACCTATCACTCAGCCTAAGACGCAGATATGCACAGAAACGACAACGTTTCGATAAATAAAATTTGAGTCCTGAAAGAAAGACGCTCATTGTTTTTGTTCCATAGACCGCTTCAGTTTTGCTTCTTAAGTGGAGACATGGTAAATGCTTATGGAGACTTCATGCAGCACATGATCCTGCATATTTTTAACCTCTGATTGCTTGGGTGGTCTTCTATTTCGATGGCTGCTAACAGAATGAGATTGTCGTACGACAGTTTAAGCCTGGAGTTTAAGGCTGGAGTTCTCTGTAATGTTCCGTTACAAAGCCATTTTTTCTCCTTTGAAGTCTGGCTATCTGAGGCTATCTTACCTGAGTCTACCTGAGGCTATCTTAAAGGGGCAGCAGCGGTGCCTTGTCGGGACGAGTAATGGCTAACAATGTTTTAATTTCTGTTAAACATGCACGAAATGTTCTTAACATCTGATTCATCTGGGATGACACTGCTTGTTAGGCGTATTCGCTTTAGATTAGCTTTCTTCCGAGTTCGTAAACCTGTTTGGCCCAGTTAGCTTCTCTCATGCTTCTCTCTATGGTACGTACCGATGCGTAGGTCCTTTCATGACTTGCTGTCTATACGAACACATTAAAATAAAAAACTTGAGGCTACGCTCTTTTTCAAACATATGAAGCTATCGACATGTGTGGTCTAGTAATCTAGCAGGCTGGCTCCCATACCTTGTAAGCTAATTATGTTCGAGAAGTCAGAATTGAAAATAGGACCTGAGTTCTCTAAGCAAATAGCGGATTTTACTTAAGTCTACTGTTTTGGTATTATAAAATAGCTTTGCTATGTTGGTGCCGGTGAATGGAGTGGCTTGAATAGAAGTATTGTTCTCAGTGGATAGGCTACTGTGCGTGATAGAAAGGGAGGGAGAAAACAAATTCTTTACAGAAAAGGGGAGACGTCGGATGGCAGGATTGTAGAATAGCGTGAATCGAAAAGAAATTTACAAGACAATATTAAGAGCGTTTAATATTATGCATCTCAAAATGCATGACATAGTCTGCCGTGACGACACCTTTCAGATGTCGAGGCGGACGTTTACTGCTATCTTGAGCATTTTTAATCTAGGGTAGCTTCTTCTCGAAGTGGAGTTGACGCGGCACGCACTCCCATCTTTCACAACAGAACATACTCCCGCTGTAATCACGGATTTCGCCAATGTCTGTCCGAAGCCGCTCACTCTCTCTCTTCGTGAACTTGAAGTGGAGAACGAGAAGGTAGCTACGCGCCGTTCTCGCGACTCAACATTGAGGAGGCGGAGCGGCAGCAGAGCTGTAGTAGAAGCCGCTCTGTCTCTTTATCCATCCATCTCTCCATGAACCTGAAAAGGAGGAAGGGAAAGTAGCGACGCCGCATCACGCGACTTAACACTAAGGGGGAGGAGCGACCGCATGGAGTAAGTCGGTGAGAGAAGGGCATGTCAGTTGCGGACGTGGCAGCCGTTGCTGGGCAGCGTTGCACAAGCGTGTGTGCGTTTGCTTCGCATCGCAATGGATGAAGCCGGGCCATCTGGCAACGCGGCGCAGGTTCGCCGTGCTCGGCGTGTTGAAGTAAAACAGTTACAAAGGCAAAACCGGAAAGCCGGAGGTCCATAATCGACAGTTAAATTTGTGGTCTTCTCCCAGAAACGAAGTGTTTACTGCGGGTACACATTCACGAAGGAGATTCAGAAGGGCGGCCAAGGTCAAGTGGCAGCTTGACGCGAGTTTATTTATGACGGTCGAGAAGGCGGCCGCTCTTTGGACCTGGTATAGGAACACATTAGAACAGGCGAGGCCGTCGGTTAGGTCCGTTCCGATTCTCGGAAAAATCGCGCTTCGACCGTGCCGCGAAGGAGGCAAACCGGAGCAGTTAAAAAGCACAGCGTAAGCGCAGTGGTTGTGGGTTCGGTGTTAGCTGCTCTGTCTCTCGGTTTGAGCGGAAAGGACGCGGAGGTCATAAATCGCGGGTTAACACGGGCTGGGAAAAATGCGCGGCGGATGGAGCTGCGAAGACGCCTGGACATACATCCCTTTGAAACCGCCACCCGCGCGCAACCGACCAAGGGCAGCAATCGGAATGTTTGGGCTTTAGGTTTGTGTGTTTTGGAAGCGCGACCGTCGGCGTTTTTGGTAGTTGTGACTGCTGGCCACCTTTTACGTGAGCTGAGGGAATATATTGGAGAGAATGTAAATCACAGATGTGTGTGTGGTAATGCATGAATGTGTAAAGAGGATAAGCGGTGCTACGCACCTACTTCGTAATCGATTAACTATTCAAATCGGCCATATTTGTTTATTCTCTAAAGCACTCTCGCGCTATGCAGTGAGCATAGTCGTGTGCATTCAGTTTCATCCGCGCCGCTCCTTATTTTAACCTGAGTAAATACGCTATACACCTACACCATCTGGGCGAGTGCGGGCGACGTCTGCAATATGAGTGCCGTGTAAATTCACTAAGCGGCGGGGAAAAGAAGTCACGGGCCGCAGTGGAAGGCACTATCATTAACGCGAAAGACTGCGGCCGTGCCAGATAGGCTGCTGAGATTATCTAACAACAATGGGCCAGACTAGCCCGTTGCTGAAACGCTTACCAAGTTCGAAAACTAGCCACAATCGAAACGACAACAGCGACTAGGCTACGGCGCTCATGAAACTCGATTCAGGGATAGCTGAACCTACATAATTGTATTTTTTTGAAAATGCAAACAACACTACATAGAAGTTGATGTGGACGTGAGATGCGTAGCCATGCGGGAAGATACAGAGAGGATAACTGTTATCTTGATGGAGTTTTAACTGTTGCAAAATTTAGCTTTATCCACGGCAGTTAGCGTTTATATCTGTATCGAAAAGTTGGAGACTGAGGTATATTCTTTTTTTTTCTATAATTATAGCAACGCGCTTTTTTTTCTGTGATATTGGTGCCTAAAATTTCCATCGGAACCTTGAAATTGCTCATACCAGACTGCGGCAGTCAACATGAAGCTGTTCTCTTGTGTGACGCAGCTGTTGCATGTGACAGTGCGCCCTGCAAGGTAGTGTGAAAGGCGACGATGACTGCTTTTCTGTCTTGGTCAGTGACACAGAGAAGTCTGTGCGGACGCAATGGGGTGATGGTTTTCATACTGAGAGCTACATTTACCACAGTCTTGCCATTTCGCCGTGCTTGTCCGTGCATGTCCTTGAGAAGCAGAAAAAGAAGAAGAGGAAAATAAGATGATGATGGAGAAGAAGAGAAATAAGCAGGAAAAGAAGGAAAAGAAAAAGAAATACAAGAAGGAAGGAAGAAGAAGAGAAAGAAGTAGGAAAAGAAGGAAAAGAAGAAGGAGGAGAAGAAGAAGACAGATAACTCGGTAGCTGGTTTGCGTGCTTTATGACTCTCTTTGGAGATGCCAAAATCAGTTTCAAGTGCAGTCCTCTATTTAAAGGCCCATGTACGTGACATGAACTCTCGGTTTGAGCTCCCCATTGTACGAACCTTTTTACGAGCACTGCAACCTCTGTCTGGAGTGGCTTCTCCCATTTTTGTTTCACACCAAGCTCAGTTTCTAGATTATCGTTGGCCGCAATATGAGCAACCACAGTTTGTATCTACTAAGTCCTTGCTGTTCAAAATTGCAGTTTCGCTTATTTCAGGAAGACGTGCTGGCAGCGTTCAAGCTGCTTCCGCACTGTTCTTTGACAAGTCGTTGCCACGACACGTAGTTATTTTCACAGATGCCTCACAACGGGATAAAACAACAGCAATAGGTATTTATGCTCAGGCACTCGATTGCATTTTTTCGGTACGGATCCCTGATTACACACCAATATTTACTGCTAAATTGCTGGCAATGGATTTGGCCCTTCAAAATGTCCCCGGTAAGGTTACTCACGTAATCATACTCTCTGACTGCCTGTAAGTCTTAGCAGCATTAGAAAACCCGAAAATCGTCTTTTGAAATAAACCCTCATGTTTTTCCTTCCGTTACATTTACAAGACGCGCGTTTTCAACGGGTTCCGAAGCACTTCGGCATTGCTTCTAATATAATGGCGGATTATTTAGCAAATTCAACTCACAATGGGCCGGTAACCGATTTTGTACTGAATATTATTTTGCTAAATATATCCCGTTTGAACGGTTTCCAATGGTAAACACCTTAGGCCAAGAGCCACTCCTTGTGACTGCGGATTTCAAGCATTTAAATTTCCATTGGGATGTCGGATGTTGTACCTCGAGGCAAAGGGAGGTTTCCGTGACGCTCATGCCTTGTAGATTTCCTTGCCTCAATCTTTATGTAGCTCTGTATTCACGCCGTCGAATTTTTGGGCGTCATTTGATGACGTGGAGACAATTGAACATTATATCCTCTACTACAGCAGGTATGCTACTCAGGGAAGAAATTTTTTGAAATACCTCTTACTCGCCTAGGGCTGCCCTTTACAGTTCCTGTCCTCCTCTCCTTTGGTGCAACCATCAAAGGGTATGTCCTAAAACCGGTGTGGGTTACTTACCAATTATAATATTGCTACCGGAAGATTTGTGTGTTGGCGCTGATCTTTCTTAATTTTTATTACTTTATTATTTTTATATTGTAATTCTTTTTTCATTGAGTTCTATTTTTATCGCTTCAGAATTCTAAATTATTTCACCAACACTAACTCCTAATTAATAGGTCATCTATCATACAGTCAAATCGACATTATGAATTCTATTCTGTCTCCTACAATGAATTCTGGCCAATCCCTCACTGTGGGCATGTACCATATACACCGAACTGAAGAAGAAAAAGAAGTTGGTAGATGCGAATGACAACAGCGAGTTGCTAAGACAGAAGGTTAGTTCGAACGTTGTTACGGCGGTGTGTTCTGGAGCTCGACGTATAGACAATATCATACCAGTAGAAGTCTTCTATACCCGACTAAGAATGGTAAGCGTTGAAACGCAAGGGATGGTCGTACATAGTGTTTGCCGTACGGCATAAATAAGCTGGGACCGTATAGTTAAATACTACATTAAAATGCTATGTTTTTACTTTCAATCCGAACCTAAGCGTAGCCATGCACACTGCTCTCACGAAAGTTCATATTTAACCACAAGCTAAACCACAGGTAACTTTTTATTAAAGTTTTGATTATATGGCCAACAATGAAACGTTTTCCCGTTGGCTGTAGCTCACATTCTTGTCAGGCTCAGCACCATACATAGACACTTCCTCAAACTAGGGAGGAGCATTATGCTGGGCGACCCGGTCTCGGGTGCATCATTTTTACCGATTATGCTAAACTTTATGCACACACAACTCGGGACTCGAGCGCCTTACTGAAATTTTCCAAAATAATATAGACATCAAATGCACCTATCTCCAAGTTTCCAACGTAAAGATGTATATGCTAACTGCACTGAATAAAGGAAATCATTGCATTTAGTTAAATACTGGCACTACGAAGACAATTACTCTCCATGGGCGTCTGCCTTGCTACGTATCCGATACAAAGAAAAAACGTTGGTGTAGTGCTCTTTGTATCTGTTTAAAAATCCCGAAAGGGCAACTTTAAACACATGTAAGTATCAAAAACACAGTTACGGGCTCTCCGCCCTTGCAGCCTTCCCTACTACCAAGAAACGTTACGGCCGAGAACACTGAGAGTTAGCAATGTTACATGTGCTACTACTGCAAAGATAATTTCACTAAAAATTCAAATAACCGAATTCTGTAGTCAGTACGGTCAATCATGTTAGAAAAAAAGGTTTCGTGTATATATAGTGCCCAGCAATCGAATGGGAACATTTTTCATTGGTGACAAATACCCTCAGTCACCCATCCAATCACGAAAACGGCTGAAGGGCATTTATCGCTCTTTCTCCCTCCATCGGCCACAGAAGCACTATAGCCCGCTTGGACGCTGGAGAAAATTAACTCTGTTCCCCTTCCCTGAAGGTCTGAGATATCTACTTTAGGGACCCGAAAAATTGCAATTAGCGCCCGCGTTTCCTGATCCGTAATGCCACTTCTACTTCCAACCGTTCTTACGGGGGGGGGGGGGGGGGGGGGGGGGGGGGGGGGGGCTTTGCTCTGTTCACTTCGCTGCCTTCCGGATTCCCAAGTGCCGGCATTTCATTAAGCCAATTTACATTCCAAAATTTCTGGAAAGCCTTTCTCTCTTTTTGTACCGCAAGAAGGAGGAGTGGCTTCTTTAGCCGCTACCAGACCGGAAATCTCAGCGGTGGCACTCTAATTAACTCGTGCCTTGTAAAACACCGCGAAGAGCAGAACTTTATATGACCGCCAGGCAAAATCATTGAGTGTATTCGCATTATGGCCGTGTTGATTATTTCTATAGCTTCTCTTTTATGCGCCGATGTGAAGAACATATTTTTGGAGTGCCGTCATGAATTGGCTTATAAATGAATATCTGGCTGTGTCCTTTACCAATGGCGGACTTAGGCGATGTGGAATAATGTAGGAATTTGGTCGTATGTGAACAGTGCCCAGTTTTGTGGAGTGAAATATAACTCATCACATTATTCATTCTAATTCTAGTACTTAAACAGCAGCGAATTTCTCGTTTGGGTTTCATGTGACGCTGATTAAAAGGAGCATAATTATAAATACAGGTCAAGGCACCCACTTAAATGCAGTTTGTTATAGGGGATCTTTAAGACGGCCCCAATAATTAGGTTCTTGATGGCTCTTCGTAATATCGACCAAAGAAATGGGAGTATGGCTTACAGTACACAGCCGTTCTTTGCTGTTTATAACGATCCAACCACTCAGCAAACAAATGAAAGGAAAATAAGGGGCTTCCTCACGACACATAAGAAAGGAACCTAGGGACACCGACTCAAACGAAAGTATAGGGATTTTTTTTTTGCTAAATGTGAAGTAATAATAAATAGTAGAGACAGTTGGTTAGAAAGAAGAAGAAAATAAAAAAAAGCCTCCTGCCACTGGTAGGATACGAACACACAACCTCCGAGTATCGCGTCCAATGCTCTACCACTGAGCAATGGCGACTTTCTTTTTTGTCTTTATTGCCTTTATTGCACAACCAACTGCTGTCAGGCCTTCCACTTTCCTGAGCATTTATGTCACTTGTAAACTATACTTGATATTGTTCGCCAGCGCCAACCTCATCGACAGCGGCGGATGTGCAAAATCCTGCAATATAATGTGTCACGTAGGAACGTGATCGAACGGAAAGGGCGGAAGCATGTTCCACGTCCGCCTTTATAGTGGAGGATGGCACTGACGAAAATTTACCATCACTAAATTTTTCTGAGTGTGGTACCTGTATTAAAACGCTGACCCATGCATGTAGGAGAAACCAAGGAGCCGTTTTAAAGCAGCCTAATACAAAACACGTACCAAAAACAGCCGCCCGCATAGACAGTAAGGCAGTGAACTCTATTTCGGTTCTTTTTCAAACAGATCGGTTTCTGAAGGCTACAGTCGACACTAACCTAATCATAGACGACTATAGATAGTTTTTTTGTTATCATCCAGGTTTAACCACGGCGAGAAATTATTTAAACCACCGCGTGCATGTAGGCGCTGCCAAGTTCACATTTATGTTTATCACAATGGCAGTCTCTCTTCTGTTCCACCTTTTCTAAAATGCGTTTCAAGAACTCTACCACAGATCAGATCAAATCTGATCACATAGAAAAATCTCCCGAAGAATTTGAAAAATTATCACCGATTTGTAGCAAACTGGAATTGGAACAAGTTCGAGGTACTTTTCAACCACCAATCCGCGATTATCTCTTTGCACATGGATATGAAGTTTTGTTCAAGGCACCTTATTGGGTAGGGCTTGGCTTCAGTGCGGCTTTTCATAAGCCTTTTCGGGATGGAAGGATTTGATGCAACCAGATTTTGCCTCAAAAAGGCAGGCAGTACAAATAAGGTGTACTCAAAATAGTCAGGGACGCTCAATTAACTCTCCAGCTGGAAAGATAGCTCTAGCCGCGACACTCGGTCGGGAGACTATGCGCTTCAGCCGACTTGAAAAAAAAAAAAAATAGGCTGAGGTAGTTATGAATAGTTTAGCCAACGCATCTTAGAGATCCCTTTGCAAGCACTGCAATGTATGATTGGTTTAAAGAACATTTTGTGTTTCTGATTTTCATTTATACTTACGTATAGTAACGACGTGGTTATTGAGGAATTCATTTTTACATATTGCGTTCCTCGAGTGAATTTACTGATGCACAGTTCTATGTAAAATAGCTGTCAAGCGGCGCCTGTTTAAAGTTCTCGCCTGAGAGCTGTGACCCGGCTAGGGAAATGGCTTTGGCCACAGTTGAAGTTTGGTAGACTTACAGCATATACGGTTTGAAGTATGGGAGGAGAAATGCAAGAGTGGTAAGTGGCATTTTCGTCTTCGGAAACGATCAACAAATTATCATTATGTGAGCATTGCAGGGAGGCAAGTGACTGCTAACCATACTTGTTTGAAGTGCGGCAGCCGACATCAGCGTCCTTGCATTCTCTGCAAGGTACTGGGGAGATCACTTGCAAAGATCGACAATCCCAAAACTTGGACGCATTATAATTGCTTCAGCAGTAAAATTTTTAATCTACACTAAATTCGATTTCTAACGTAGCATTCGTAAACAGATAAATTTCGTTCCAAGAACTATATTTGTGATTCGCATTAATAACCCCGGAATACTATACCATGATTTCAATGTCTCCACTAATCGTGCGGTTCTTTTGCCGCGCATCAGTAGGTGTGGTATGGTTTAGTTTAAGAGTTTAATGGCCGAAAGCGACTCCGGCTATGAGATACACATTTGTGGAGGACTGCGGAAATTTCGACCGCTTGGTGTTTTTTAACGTGCACTGACATCGCACAGCACACGGGTGCCTTATTTTTTTGGCTCCATCGAAATGCGACCGCCTCGGCAACGGTTCGATTACTCATCATTCTGCGCAGCAGTCAAGTGTCCTGACCCCTCCACCACCCCGACAGGGTGGAGCATCAGTAGGGAAGAATTGTAGAAGTACTTAGGAAAACTACTACATCGATCGCTCCCCTCAAGGGAGTCTGGAATTTAGTTCATTTCAGCCCGAGTGATCGACTTACAAACGAGATTTTGTTTAAGGCAGATGCAACCGTTCAGTTTTTCTGGAAATGCAAAACGATAGTGCCTGATGCCTGTTTTGGACTGCAGCAAGGAAATTGTTTAAAGCTACTAAACTTCAAAACAGAAAAAATGAAATATAGAGTGCCGACGGTTAGAGTTATTGTCCGTTCAAGTATTATTAGGGATTATGTTGGCTTCTCCTTTTAGCACTCGAGATCGTTGTATCAGAAATCGTATCGCTCTGCATAAACATTAAAAAAGTTACGTGACAATACCTGCTTCGTCGTGAGACTGCATAATGTGGGACTTTCGATTTTTTGCGAGCGCCGCATAAGATGATAAACGAACGGCTTTCTTTATTGTGCTGACAATGATCTGCTGTGAACAATAAATTCAGGCACTTCGAAATGATTAACGCTGTAGCAAAATATTTTATTCCTACGCAGCAACAATTGTGAGTAGATGGTTTTACCGATACGATTTATGCCACTGGAAGACATATTATGACATGCGTATTAACACGTGCTATTACATCAAAGGGAATCACCAGAGTTTTCAGAAATGATGAGAAACGTGCCGTATGATTGCGCAGAGCGATTCATCATTTCGCTTGATGAAGGCAGGCGTGAAACGCGGCGGAAGCTCTAGCATGTATTGCTGCTCGTAAATCACTCCGTAATGAGGCTGTTGTATTGATTCCCTTTGGACTACAGCCAGAAAGAACAGGAAATGGTAGGGAGAACTTGCGCTTCTAAAAAATTACTGCGCTCCCTGGTTGCGTAAATCTTACAGACCACGAACCCGCTAAATTCAGCTAAATGCGAATAATCCATCTCGCCGAAGACTCAGCCGTCAGCCATTGATCGGGACAACGACTTAGGGTTGGTAATGATATTTTGCTTTGAACTAATTGCATAATATATTCTGGAGCTTATTTCTTCATTTCAAACAGTTTCATGCCACCTCGCGCTCTTCCGTAACAATTTGCTTCAAATAAGGAATCCTTGAAATGTAGAATGGGCACTCCATTTGGAGATTCCCCTACCAACAAGCCATTTACAAAGCGTGTTATGGGAGGCTATTGCTGCTAGTCCTGCAGGGCAGAAAGTGCAGGCTACTTTACCTACGGCCGCTGTATCGCTACCGGCTGGTCCAATATTTTAGCACTTTTTTACTCGCAGTCACACTGAAAGCTGTGACCTATGGTGTGCAAATATTCTCATTATTTACTCGGTAGCTTGACCTATATAAGCGAAGGCCTCGCTTCAATGGAGACGCCACTTTAAGAAGTAGATGTTCCGGATGTATGCAGTATTGCTTTAAAACACGTGACAGTTGAAAGCGCTTCCCACTGACGTCTAAATAAAATAGGGCTTCAAAAACTCGTGTCCTTCTTACACATATACTATGGCGAGGCAGGCCAAAAGTAAAGAAAAATATTGTGCCTCTACCCGTGCCCCTGAGTATAACGAGTGCGAAGTCAAGAAATGGGCGGAGAAAACGGACCCACATCTCTGAACAACGTTTGCGAACGATAGCGCACTTTAGTTTCAGCTTCCCGTGCCTATATCTGTGTTGTCAGCAGCTATCAGAAATAGCTATGAGCAAAATCTCCTTTCCATATTTCATGACTGGATGGCAGTCAGCTCTACATTTCTGTCAAAGTCTATTTGCTGCTCACATGCGATAATGTTCTGGCTATGGAAATTGCTGGCGGCAAAACGCACATAAATATTCAACTGAAAGCTCCCTTTGTCAATGCAAATGTTTTCAGCGATTATCATCCTGCCGTGAGTAGTACAGCCACAAGTCGAGAGATTAACGATCGATATGAAGAGATTATTTGTCAATTGGCTAATATATAACTAGAATGCCGTTGAAGGTTATATCCTCACCAGTTATATCTTGTATAGAGTAAATAACGAACAATAGATGGATTAGAAAGCAACGACCCTTACACTCGCAGACGTGCCCGCAGTGAAGATGTGTCTCCTCGAGTGAAATCAGTCATCCTGTTTCATCGAGAGCTTAACGATTCCACTGAAGATGTGGCTGGTTTTTATCTCTGGAGCCAGACCAGATGTTGAATCTACATTACCGTCAGCATTTTGGGTTTTTCTAAACACTTTACAGCTGTCAGTACCTTATTTTTCGGCACAGGTTGTAAAATAACTGTATCGAAGGAACCTAATTTCTTAGTGAAGTGACCGATAGCTTTGGATCAGCCAGAATACACAGGTTAAACAACCGCTATTTATTCTCAAAACTGTTATTCAGCCACAAATCATTCACTGTTGGAGGAATTTACATGCTGCTGCCCATATATCTATTGCTCCTCCAAACGATTTCCGGGCTTGTAACAACTGGCTGACACAACAAAAATCGTTATCTATTTGAATGAAGGATTAGTCTTCTATGTCTATCTTTGTGATTGTAAGTATTGCGTAACGAATCAGCAGGATTTGAAGCTGTTTCTACTAGTGCGATAAACATCTGCTACAACTACGTTCCAGAGATCAATAGGTACATATAGCGTAATTTCGGTGAACATTATCTTTCCAAACACTTTCATAACCACCCCGCCGTGGTGGTGCATTCGTTAGTGCATTCACTCTTGTGCCGCGGAGGTCGCTTTTTGATGGAGTTGAAAAGCAAGGCGCCCGTGCGCTTTGCGACGTCAGTGCACAGTAAAGAATCCCAGATAGTTGAAAATTACTGACCTCTTCAATACGGCGTCTCTGATAGCCTAATTCGCTTTTAGACGTTATTCCCCTTAAACCAACCAAGCCAACCAATCTTCATAATCGCATATGACAGGCGGACAGCTTCAGGGAGCGGTGAGCGGTGTAAGAATATACCGCGTCCCTGCCTGGCGCAGCCTTGAAAGTTTTAGAACTGCAGAATAGTGTAGTTGGTTATTCAAAGTATTGTATCGATGGCGCTAACAGACTGGGACAGAGAAAGACAGATGCAACGACGACTAAGAAACCTTTATCCGACTGAACTGAGCGGAAGCGATTTTCACACAGGTAGTTGAACAATGAGCGAAACAGCTTAGGATTCCCTTTGGAAGTATGTCACCTAATGGCGGCATCAATGAAATCAGCCTTACAACTGGATCTATCATCACTTTAGAGGACACATCTTGCGCATGCGCCAACTTTTCGCCTGTCCATTTAGCATTGTTATTTTATTTGCCCAGTCTGTTACAGATACGGAAACTAAACTATATGAAAGTTTTATTTGGCCGCTCACTCTTTGTCATTCCAGAATTTGGCATACTGATAAAGCATTTCATTTGCTTTAAAGGGAATCACGTTTTCGTTCCGGCAAAAACACAGAATGTAAAATATTGCACTTGCTGTCACTCGCAGAAGCGAAGCGCTTGTTGACATCTGTCATATGTTGGTACGTATGTCATTTGTCACCCCCAAAGGGAGCTTGAGTCCTTTTTCTTGTGTAGAGGTATCGGTCGGAAGGGCAGTGCGGTTCCGTGGGAGGAAGACAAGAAGGACCGGAGGCTTATGTCTTATTTTAGCATGGGCATAAAACAGGAAGCAAGATGTCAGTAGTGCACAGTTATTGAAGCGTCGACATATATACGTGCGCATTCACAACGAAAGGTTTGCAAGTTGAGTCTTGCGCGTGTCAGTGTCCGCGTGCCTCTACTCTGTTAACGACAGACAAAACAGCAAGAAAGACCAAGGAATAGCTCTAAGAGTTCTGAAGGAAATAACTTACATATTAGCAAAAGAACGCTGCCAAATTTCTGTTTTGTCCGCCGAAGCCTTCATGTTTCTATAGTGTAGTGAAGAATATATGGAATAACTATTTCTTAACAGGCCGATTAAGGTCATTCAACTTCAAGAATGCAGCGAACTGGCCATATCAGAGTGAGTCAGACCACTTTTGCAAACTTTGCTATATATGTAGGTCGAAAAGACTACCATTCTTCTTTCAGATAAGAGTTTCTCGTCAGAAGGAATAGGAAGTATTTTGAAGCTTCCCTTGAAATCTGTCAGCGCGGAGCAATCATGCAGTGTATGGCGTCATAGGTCGCATCCTCGTTTCACACCGGCCCTGCTCTGCAAAGACGGTGTTCTCGGGGTTCCACAGCATCGGCACTTCACTTTACAGATTGATAAAGCGGTATCTCTAGACGTAAATGTTTCTCATTTCCCTTTGGACACAAACCTGTGTTCCAATCATCCATGGACCGTTATCAAAACGTATATAATATTTAACGTAACCGGGCTAGAGACACTGGAACTTTTCCTGAAATCCATAATTGTGACTTCTGGCAAATGAATGCTAATCTACAAGCTAATATGGTCGCCAAGGGCAAATGAATGCAAGTATACAATCACAAAAAATTGTGGTGAAGGATCGACGTGGTTTCGGGAATTTTACTATTTCTGCGATTGCTCGAAGGGTCGCGTTTAACTCAAAAGGCAGCGTCGGCATAAGTGGAGAAACCCACGTAATGCCTGCGTTAGCCCGCGACACCTACGTAACTGACCTGCCGAGAAACCTATATCACACGTAAAGATACACAATGAAATTTAGAACTGGACTTCTAAATGAATTACAGCTCATGTGTGAAACGTCCTAAAGCGATTTGGTTACAAGCAAAGAAAAATTCTGCTAATTTATGTAGGGATTCAAGCCCACGAATTTGGTCACCAGCCAAGCATGCAGAGAAAACAAATACACCCTCGTTCGATTTTTGATGCATCGGTAACTATTGCTTCTCGCCCTCTTGAAGCAGCTTAAGTGTCGTCTAATATTTTAAAGCGACAGCCTTGCTTCTCCTCGTACAACCCAGAGTTTTACGCCTGACTCCGACTCAACAACCTCGAAATCAAGCGAAGGTCAAAACAAGTACACCCAGAGAGTAACAATGCATGTAAAATAACTGGTTGTTGGGAAAAGAGAGTCGCTGTAACTGCCACATATCTCGTGAACACCTGCACTACCGCAAGGAGAGGCAGGAAGTGGGGAGTGAAAGAACGGAGTAAGAAGCGTCCTAAGACGCACTCTGAAAAAATTTAGACCGCCACAGGATCTCTAACGGGCGCTGATCACACGCTGCACATGGACGCTTCTCTGTTTCACCACCATTGAAACAGAGCCGCCGGTGTCGGCTTCGAACCCGAATACTCCGGTTCAGTAGTCGAGTGCATTAACCGCTGAGCTAACTTGGCAGGTTGCTTAATTCGCTCGTTATAACCAGATTTAAGGGGCTAAATCTCCGCCATTATTTCTTTTGTCTATTTTTATATTACATATAGAAGGAGCAGTGCCTTTTGCTGTAAATCAGAGTAAGTAACATATCTTACGTTTTTTTAGGAAGTTGTGCTTGCAACGTGCTATATTGCCATTGTCGCTGTGAGTATATCGTGGAGCCCTTTGCAGAGATGTTCTCTTGCCTATTTATGGCGACAGCCGTCCTTGGAAAGAAAATCCCATCGGACGCATGTTCTCTCCCGTGGTTAACGTCTGGAATTTGGGAAGGAGAGAAGCACGTAGAAGTAGTAATAACAGTATTGATCACGCTCAAACGCGTTTATAAAAATGACACTCATTGAACAACTTAACCTCGTAATGAACGAAGGATACGAGGAATCGAGTGGTGAAAGCAAGAAAACCGTAAGCACTGCTATAAAAATTTGAGCAATGATGTTGGGAGCTAGGTTGTGCTGACATCGTAGAGCCGATTAGCGGCCTGCATCTAAAGTGATGTCCCTAAATAAATAAAAGTGATTAAACCATTACAGGTAAAACTAAATAAAGCGGCCCGCTTGTCGTGTGCGATTTCTCGGCGTAGAGAAATTATTTTTCATATTGAAAGGTTTCGGTTTTAGTCGGAATACAAGCCAACACGCTTCCTATTGCGAAAGAGCCAATGTTCTGACTGGGAGAGACAATTCAGAATTGCTGGGCTATATTTTTTGCCTTAACGGTGCAGGTTTTCCGTGCTCGTACAAACATATGTGCCTTAGGAATACGATGTCTCGTCAGGTCACGACGTTGGCTTGGACATTATGACGATAATTGGGAAAGAAAAGAGCAAGCCGAGATGGCTGCACCTGGAATCTCTTCACATGTGCAAAGGCACGTGCTCAGTCGTAACGAAGGCAATGTGCTCCTTCTTATTATGAAACGTACGCAACCAACCTTCACTTCTGTTCGTGTGCATTGAGGACAAAGGTCCCGTAGCTGGGCTGAAATGACGTTGTTTGAACGATTGGTCTGCGCTCAATACTTTCCCTCCAGTACCATTGAGAGTGGAACCAAAGGACAGATAAAGGTTTGAGATATATGCACTGTCATTTCGTGAACGCAAAGGAAAGAGGACAAGAAAAAAAATGGGTTTGGTCATGAGGACAGGATCTTGAGTACAGACAGAATCATGCAGTGTGACAGTATAAAAAGAGCCATAAGCCGGTAAGCTTTTCGGGAGAAGAGCCTTGTGATGGCCCTTTGTAAATTGCAGATGTCTCTAAGGCCAAGACTCACTGGATCGTGCCTTTCCTAAAACCTGCCATGCTGAAGTATTGACCAGAGTGTAGAATTTATGAAAGAAAAAAAAAAGGTATGTGTTACCTAGGGTGGGGTATGAATGCCCTTGTGAAAAGGGGGAAGAGCAGAATTTTGATTGTTGGCGGGCGTTTTGATGTACGAAGAACGTCAAAGAATACTTAAGAGAACGAAGAGGCGGAAAAAGGATTGATTTGTGTGGGATCGGTTTTTTACGGAGGGGCGCCTTTACTGGAAGAATAGGTTATGTATATTGCACAAGCCTCGAAAGAGGTAAAGTGTGTACAATATCTCTACAAGTAAAATTTAGGGGGACACTTAAGCTCTGTTTTTAAGGGGGTGACTCAACACCGTTATTAAAATACATTGGCAGTATCCCTTTGCGAATTATTGTACTTTGAAAATTGATTTTATGAGTAGGTAATAAATTTCTTCCTCTAATTATTCAGACACAGTCTTCAGCATAGAGAATTACGGGAAATGCCATCCGACATAGATGCAGAGCCCCGGTTTACCAAGCGTTGCGAACTAGCCTGCGTCGTCTTGGGATAGCGTGCCTGACTACCAATGGCAGAGTGCTGGCAGGGTATGATCTGAACCTCCCATTTTAAAGGCAATGCCTCTGAGTTGAAGAAAACTACAGAAAATTTTTTGCTGTTTCGACAAAATTTCTGCACAGTTTTTGACGGGAAAGCTGTTATGACAACAAATCGTTGTGTAGTAACAGTAAATATTTTTGTATTGACAACAAAAAAGTGCTACAGAACTACACAAAAGTACTACAGAGCTGCAGAGAAACCTGATAATTACGACAGAGCTACAGAATATTTTATTGTTCTCTTGACACGGTTCTGTATTTTCTTTTTCGACTGGGCTGAGTTAGTGGTTGCTGACAAATCGGCCTTGTCGCGTGAACTAAGGCACTCCTGGCCTCACCGACATCCGCGAAATCATTAGCGAAGGCTTGCGCGAAGAGCTCAGGAGGCTTTTCCCAGCTCCTGAGGAGCCTTCCCGAGTATCCATCGCCACAGCCTTTCGTGAGGAAGTGCGAAAGGCGCTCACACCGGAAGCCATCTCTACTGGGCCAATGGTTACTGCTGCAGAACAATAGCCGGCTGAAAGTTATGCTGCCGTTCTTCGTCGGCCTTCGCCCGTGCCTCACCAGTACCAACGGGTTCGGGATTCTGGACCTTGACGCAGTGAATTCTTGGCGCAGCGTGACACATAGTCGAAGCCGTGGAGACGACAAAAAGCCGACATCTGAATAACTGCCAACAGCCGACCGTTGGGTTTCCACTGTGGTGAACCGGACCACTAGTACCGCAGCAAGCACATACCAAGATCTCGGCCTGCGAGGATTCAGCCGGAGCGACCGGCTACCTCGTTACGGTGAACAACCCCGATATATCCAGGAGTATCTTCGACGCCCTTCATCCCCGATGCGAACCAATAACCGTAGATATCTTCCACGCTCTTCATCGTCGATGCAAACTGATGACCGTGTATCCCGCTCACACTCGCCACGCCGCCATCCCACGCCTCCTCACGGTTCTCGCCGTGAGAGCTTGTCTCCTCTTCCTCTTCGGCAAAACTGAGTACGGCGACGCCTGGAGGTGGCGTTGCCAAATTCAGCGGAAACAAAGAGCCTCAATGTACGTTAATTAACACCTCACACCACGGACAACGGCACACGCGGAAACGCAAACGGTTTTGCGACTTCTAGTAATGTAAGCGTTATGATCGACGGTCACGCGGTCAAGGCACTCGTATTCAGCGTATTCGTATTATTCAGCGTACCAAGCGTATTCGCATTAGTCGGTATTCAGCGGAAAGTTATATCACCGACTTCGCAAAGTGACCAACCAGTGGGATGGGCCTCCGAAACGAACCGCAGGAGTCGCCTCATAATGCCTGTTGGAAAATGCACCGCCCGCGTCGAAATTCGCGTAAGACGGGCCCCTTCAAATTTTTATTCTTAGAAAATTGCTCCAAGGATGTTATTAAGGGAATGGACTTTCTCCGTGAATATGGTGCAGTCATCGATGTAGGGCAGAATAAGGTGACCTTCCGAGCACGTTCGCCATCGCCAAGATTTCGTAGAGCCACCCCACTTGCGCTTAAATTTGATGCCGAGCCTGTGAACTTGCTACAGCTCTCGACAGTATTTCTACCGGTTCGATCCGAAACCTCTGCATGTTGCGAAGGCCCCCCGGAAGGAAATGTACAAAAGTTGCTTTCGAAGGGAATTGGTGTTGCGAGAGGAATAGCCGATTGTCAGCAAGGACGTGCCAACATCTTCGTGACGAACTTTAGGAACGAGCGGCAGCACGGGACAAAAGGGGCAGTTATAGCCCATATAGTAGAGATAAGCGACGCTAGTGAGACTGTTGTGTTGCCTGATAGGGATATTCACCCCGAACAGCACGAGGAAATACACTTGCCACTGGAAATCTTGAGTGGTCACAGACAAGCTAATTACTCGAGCTTTTGTATCCTTACCGCGGGTGTTTTCCAACGACATCCAGGGTTCGCCAGATGCCATTGAATTATTGTCAATGGTGCAGCCCAGCCGATTCTCCAACCACCGTACGGAGGTTCCGTGAAGGAAAGCGAAGCAATACAGGAACAAGTGCGGGAAATGCTACATTACGATGTCATCAGCCTTCAAACAGTCCGTGGGCTGCACCTGTTGTGCTGGTAAAGAAAAAAAGACGGAACGCTTCGATCCTTTGTGGACTACAAGCTACTCAAAACGGTGACAAAAAGGATGTATTACCAGTGCCCCGAATCGATGACACACTCAATCGGCTCTGTCACGCCCGCTATATTTGATCTATTTATTTGAAAAGTGGAAACTGGCAGATGAAAGTGAATGAGCGAGACTTAGAGAAGACCACGTTTATAACAACGGATGGCCTTGATGAGTTCAATGTGATACCGTTTGGCTCATGTACAGCGCGCGCGATGTACAGATAGATAGAAAGCGTGCAGAGTGGGTCAGAGAAATAACTCAAGTTACCGACATTCTAGTGGAAATAAAGAAGAAGAAATGGGCATGGGCAGGACATGTAGAGCGAAGAGAGGATAACCGATGGTCGCGAAAGGTAACAAACTGGATTCCAAGGGAAGGAAAGCGTAGCAGGGGGCGGCAGAAAATTAGGTTGGCGGATGAGATTAAGAAGTTCGCAGGGGTCAAGTGGATGCAGCTAGCACAGAACCGGGTTAAGTGGAGAAGTATGGGAGAGGCATTCGCCCTGCAGTGGGTATAATCATGCTTCTGCTGACGATGATGATGACAGCGCGCGCGACATTTCAACTCGTCATGCACACTGTTCTCGCTGGACTGAAGTGGCAGACATGTATAGTTTATCTAGATGACGTTGTTATCTTTTCAAGCACCTTCGCTGACCATGTTGAGCGCCTCAAAGCGGTTCTTCGCGTTATAAAGAACCCCAGACTAAAACTCAAGCCTTCGAAATGCCGGTTCGCAAATGGTGTGCTGAAGTTTCTTAGTCATATAGTCAGTCCCAGAGGTGTGAAATCAGATCCCGAGGAAAATAACAGCCATGGTGTCCTTCCCACCACCGTCGGACAAGAAAACTGTCAGATGCTTTCTTGGTCTCAGCGCTTACTTCAGACGTTTCGTTCGCAACTTCGCCCAGATAGCAGCGCCGCTTATCCACCTTACAAAAGACAGCGTCGACTTGTTGTGGAATGAAGAGCAAGAGTTAGCATTCAGACAACTAAAGCGAGCACTTTTGCCAGCACCTATACTAGGCCACTTCGATCAAAATGCTGACACTGAACTCCACACGGACGCCAGCAGCAGAGGGCAAGGGGCAGTGCTTGTATATTTCCAGGATGGCGCCGAGCGGGTTATTGCGTACGCAAGCCGAACTCTTTCCAAAGCGAAAGCAATTACCCGACAATAGAAAAACAGTGCCTCGCCGTCATCTGGGTCATAAGCAAGTTTTGGCCTTATCTCTACGGCTACCCGTTTCGTGTGGCCACCGACCACCATTCGCTCTGCTGGCTGGCCAACCTTAGGGATCCCGCGGGCCGGCTGGCAAGGTGGAGCCTTCGGCTACAAGAGTACGAAGTCACGATCGTGCATAAATCCGGAAGAAACATAATGCTGACTGTCTGTCTCGAGCATCCGTGGGACCATCGCCAGGAGGCGCAGATGCTAAGGGAGACAGCTTCCTTGGAGCCTTGAATTCTGACGATATGGCAGATCGGCAACGACATCATCCACAGCTTAGTCAATTGATGGCGCATCTCGCAGGAGACGAAGATGCGGTAGCTTGGGATTTCTTGCATATTCGCTCTGTATTTAAGATCCGGAATGGTGTGTTGTACAAGAAGTTCGGTAGCAGACAGAGATTCGTGGCTTCTTGTCATGCCGGAACACCTGCGCAGTGCAGCCACTGAAGCGTGTCACAATGATCCTACCGCTGGTTATCTATTATACACCAGAACGCTTCCGCGTATTCGAGAAAAATATTACTGTCCGAAACTCGCACAGTACGTGCGTCTATATAAAAAAACTTGTTGTGCGTGCCAAAGACGAAAAACACCTCCTACGCGACGGGCGGGTCTTCTCCAGCCAATCGAGCCATCGCTTGCTCCGTTTCCTACGATTGGAATGGATTTTGGGCCCATTTGCGACGTCGCAATCAGGCATGAATTACAGTATTATAGCGACGGACCATCTAACGTGCTACGCAGAGTCCAGATCACTTCCGTCGGGAACAGTTGCTGAGGCAGCAAATTTTTAATCCAGAGCATTTTTCTCTGGCACAGTGCCCCAGCAATGCTGATTACTGACCGTGGCGCCGCGTTTGTGGCTTGACTCACTCAGGCGATTTGCGCCTAAGCAGCACCAGCTACCGCCGAACCCCAGCTTATCACCCGCAAATTAATGAACTGACGGAGAGGCTCAACAGAACTACAACAGATCGACACGTACGTGGATGTCGACCATTGGAACTGGGACGAGGTACTGCCCCATGTCACGTTCGCATATAATACCGCAGTCAACGAGACCACCCGTATGTCCCCCTTCCAGCTATTGCATGGAAGGCAAGCTACCACCATGCTTGATGCTGTGCGGCCTCACGCACCGCCAGACGACGGAGCTATGATGCCCGGCTAGTATGCGAACGCTCGGAGGAGACATGGCAACTGGCTAGACTCCGCATACGACAGTTACCGCGAACCGATGCTCGTCACTACAACCTCCGGAGACGTGACGTCAATTTCCGTCCCGGAGGCAGGGTGCGGGTGTGGACACCGGTTCGCTGTCGAGGGCTTTCAGAAAAACTCATGAGGCGGTATTTCAGACCGTACTCAGTTGTTCTTCATGTCGGTGAACTTAATTAGGAGGTGCTGCCCTGTGTAGCGCAACCGTCGTCACACCGTTCCTCGCGTCTTGATATTGTACACGTAGTGCGGCTTAAGCCGTAGTACCTGTGCTCATCGACAACCCTTCCTTTTACAAGCAAACATTCCGAAATCGTATGGGCTTCTGCAAGGCAGTTAATTCATTTTGTGTTTAGCATCGGGACGGTGCTTCTTTTCGGAGGGAGGCTGTGTAGCCGAAGAAGAGGAAGTGCGAGCGTTCCGGGAAGAAAGAAGACGCTGATGCGGGCGATCCTTTCGGTGTTGTGTGTTTCCCAGCCGTCGCGCTGGTTCCCGCTGCCGCCCTGCTGACCTGCGGTCACTGTCATCGTCCCGTCCTCTGGCTAGCACGTGACAATATTTTGGCCACGCCTATACAGTTGTGCGCAGTTGTGTTTAATGTTCTGGAGGGTAGTAGCGCGGAACTACTCGTAGCGCAGAACTGTGGTAATCATTGATGTATGCTCGTTCCTTTCGCGATTTACATGCAGCTTTGGCTCAGCGCAGGTAGTGTGTGAAAGCCAGTACGTGCTGATAATTGTTCTCCATTCGCACCGCAGACAGCGTTGCCCTTCTAAAGAAGTCTGCTCAATAGATGTGCACTTCCATTTCTGCTTTCGCTTGGCGATGATCCGACTACGAGACATAAAGCAGGTCAGGTGAACAGTGCTGATCAGGTCTAGATTGCAAACTAATGTTGTGAGCGAGATAACTTATCCCAAGCCGTAGTTGGGCTCGCGCATTGCCTACGCTGGCTTCTATACACCTCTTCATTCCGACCTCTTCACGTTGATGATTTATTGTTCTGGCCATACAATGAAAACATTTTCAGTTGGCGAGCCCCAATAGGAAAGTAAAAAAAGGCGCAGTAAAAATAATTGATCATTTCGATACTGGCGGACAAAACTATCGAGCTTTATTATACTCTAATAATGATGGCATGTCCTGCTCGTTTGCATGCTGGCGTAAAATGATTTAGCATTGCTGCTACGACCCGATGGTTGGCATGTTGGCGTAAACTGATGAGCGAGGTGCCGTATTTACAGCTAAGCTAAGTGAAGGAGAGGCGCAGGTGGAACTTCATGAAGACAATTTTCTATGCAGAGCGCTAGAGTGTTCTTAGTCAGATCTTGATGGATACGAAAAGTCCGTCTGTGGTCTTCACACGAGACTATTATACAGCGTGAGAGCGTGTGGCAGTTTTACGCATGGCGGGATCGATCGAAGCGACACCATAGTGCTCTCGTGCCAGGGCAAGACGAAGACGACAATAATTGTTGCGCGTCGCAAGGATAAACATGCGGCGCAATATGTCCACATCATACTTCACATCATCTGTCCACATCAATCTGTCCACATCATACGTACTGAGAGTCGAAATAATTCGAAACCCGGCAATAAATGCTGTAACGCCAACGCTCTAAATACATTGATGATTACGATAACCGTTAGTTACAGTAGTCGGTAACGTGAAATTTGGCACCACAGATGAAATTCTTAGCCTCCCCCCCCCCCCTTGTGGTTTTGATGCTCACCCTGCTTGGTAAACGTGAGGGGTACTTACGGGGTACGTCCGAATCTTAATGCATTCTTTCAACGGACTCTCCTAGGCGCTTCTGTTCCGGACGACCGTGGTGAGTTGCGGGAGGCCGAGCCGAAACTTGAGCCCCTGGCTGGTCAGTGAAAACTATGACTGCAGGGTACCCTGTGACACAGTAAAGGCGTACACCGGTTACACCAATGACGACGCCACCTGTTGCGCCCGGAAAGGGCACCATTAGATGCACGTTAAGTTAAACTGCCAGTGCTTTAAATTCTTCGTGCGTTAAGGCGAGGTGACATTATGCGAGCGCTGGTGTTGTATCAGGGCCGCATTAATAGCGAACTGCTATGGTTATCATCCTAGAATTTTACTTAAAAGGACATGAATATATGAATGCACCGAGCCACTATCAAGAAGGACGTCGTCGTCCTAAGGACGCTGTGAAGATGGGTTCATTGTATCGGGTAATGCTTGAGCCAATGCACACATCCAGCATTAAAGCTGATGAGTTCGACGTCTGAATCGCATCGAGACAACAGAGTTTTGTCGATGATAGGAAAAGTGCAAAACATTTCATAGAAAATAATAAAACTACGCTGAATGTGCCGATGATTCCCTCGCAAGAGACTAAAGAGATGGTGTTACTTCACGGCCAGTCCTTATATATTAGCTCGTGGTGCAGTCGGTGCATGGAGGTTATTTAAATAAAATGACGGATAAAAGTAGCTAAAGATAATGTAATTACAGCGCCCTAATTGTCTAGTGTTTTTGCTTTATTTTGGGTTTTAATTTCATATTCTGCTGGCGTTCCCTTCATTTTTTCTGTGCTCATTTTGACATGAACGTTTTCACATATAAAGCGTTACGCTTTGAACATTTTTGATATTCCTTCCTCTAACTCCGAAATACGTAAGGGTGCGCGAATTGTGCCCACCAATAGCCAGGACGGTCACGGAGAATATTTTCAAAACGCTCATGATCCAGCTTGGCATTCTTTTCCTCTCTTTCCTTTCAACTCCATCTGCCCTCTATGTTCTAGGAAGATAAGCTTGAATGTGCATCAAATGCCGACGCACATGCGTCTTTATCTTTTTCCCCGCCCTTTGGTAAATGAGGCTTACTGAAAAATGCGCGCTGGAGGCGCATTCTCAACCACCTTCCAAACTGGCGTTTGCTCTCGATGGTAGATGTTGCGAGGCTCTCGCGGAAATGTAGGCGGCTCCATTGAGCGTGCGTCCAAGCACGTAATGTTTTTGTATTGCCGAACTGGTTACAAATATTTATTTGTTGTTTTCAACAGCCGCCGGCGTGCGGCCTTATCACTGTGATTGCTGCGCACGGAACGATTTTGTGCCCTTAGCTTGTTTATGCTCAGTGTCCCAAAACGTGCATTTACCCTTTTCTTTGTTGTGTGAGAGTCCCCGAGATTAGTCTGCAATGGTTGCAGGCAAGACGAAAAGTTTCCGTGTCCTTCCAGACTTTTCCAGTATTCTCTTAGCTGGTTCATGTCGATATTTGTGCGCAGGCCTAAATTTAGCACTGCCGATTGCAACAGGCATTCTCAGTTCGACGACCAGCACGCATGTTTGCTGCTATCACAGCCACCCAGTTGCTTACTTCTTTTGCAGGCGCAAGCCGGCCCAATAAAGAGTTTTAGTTCTATTAGGCATGTCTTGTATTCTGTGCCTACGACCTTGTCACTACCAAGTGAAAAAAAGAGCGTGCACTAAAGACAAAGCAAAATAAACTGACATGTCTGCAGTTTTCAGCGATCATTCTTTTCCCGAGTACATGCGCATTGATCCGCGTTTCTATGTCTGTATGGCAAGTGCAGAGTGCTTTATAGTCAATGCAAAGGTAGAGAAGTTTTCTTTTTTCTCATTCCTTGTTGCTCTTTGTTACCTTTCCTGTTATGATAAGGGCTGCGGCACCTTCATTTATTTTGCTATGAAGTGTCACGTATAACTATCCCTCATTACTTTGATGAAACGTGGTCCCCAGTAACAACGTCACTAACTCCATTTTGTTTTAGAGCTCGGTAATATGGTTTATGACCATACCGCAGTGGAAGGAAATCATGGCACGGTGAAACTTAAAAATCAGGTTTCCTTAAACACAATTTAGTTGCGAGGCATGTGCTAGGCCTCGCTAGAGGCTTTTTTTATATGTTAATGAGAACGCTTCAGAGCATTGTTGCGTTTAAAGGTCTTCATGCGTTGGTTTTGATTGTTTGAAAAAAAAAAATCAATGAAATCAATTGGCCCTGTTCTCTAAAATAATTATGAGTCTGGAGTGTAGTATTGAAAAATAACTTTAAGGAATAGAAATTCTGTAAGTTTCTGATGAGCAGCAACATTTAAGTTCCACGTTTTTCTTTTCTGCAAGAATAATTAGAACTGCCGTAGAAAATCAGTAGGGTGTGCTTTTAAGCACCTATAATTCAACTACAGCATATTGTAAAATATTATGATTATAATATTTTAAATATATTAAGCACCTGGTGTGGAGCAAAGGTTTTCGATCTGAAAAAAGTTCTGTGCTGGAGAATAAATTAAACTTTTCTAGAAAACTACGTGGTCAGTTCAAGAGAATAATAAATACCAAAATCCAGAAGTCTGCTAACGAATCTTCATTGTGCTGTAATTATATATTATATAAAAAAGTTATCTAGAAACGTATTTTGAAAGTTTGTCCAAGATTTCTGGTTATGGTTGGTTGATTACATTATCAAGTTTAATGTCGCAAGTTGACTTAGGCTATGACAGACGCCGTAGTCGACGGCTCCAGAGAATTCTACTCTCTGAGTTTTTTTTATTATGTATTGATATCGAGTGCAGGGTGAACTTGCTTTTCACCTTATGACTGCGTGGTTTCATGCCGAGGCATCTAAATACTCGAAATTGCTATCACAGTAAAAGTGTGATTCCGCTTTTAATGCTATGAAGCGATAGAAGTTGTATGAAGCTAGATTTTCATTTCACACGGAGTGACGTCAGCAAAGAGCTCTCAATGTTGAATGTCATGTGATCACCATGAAACTATGGAACGAATTCGCAAGTTATCAGAAAAATTACGCAGGTGCGTCGCTTTTTTTTTTCCAATTATTATTTGATATACATAAGAGATTTACATTTCTGCTAGGCGCATTCACTGTCTCAATATTCATTTAATGGAAACGAAACTGCGAACTGGGAACATATCACACACCATAGAGTTCCTTACACTAACTAGAGGGAAAGCTGAGGGCGCTGCACTTCAGCCACCATGGGCGCGCTAAGAATCATGGGCCGGTGTGCTACTTGTTGCGGGACAGTCGTTTTTTCTCAAGTACGTGGAGTGGCGTTACTGCAATGTTTTTTTTTTTCGTTATCATCATCATCTAAAGGTGCGTACATAGACCGCGAAAGTCATAGTAGCGAAGGCGCAAAAGCAGACGTCGCCAATAAATGGTTTCTGTTTCCCGAAATGCCACTAAAAACTTCCTTATGTGATGGCACAACGATAAATATTTTCATAACATTTTTCTATTTCAAAGTTTGCCTATTATGTGCGAAATATTGGTATCTGTGCTGCTCAAAACTAAGCCAATAGGAGAAAGGGCCATCGCTTATATTGGATAAATCTCACACTGGCATTCTGTTTCTCTCTCTTTTTATAATTTATAGTCACAATATTCAATCTTAGGACATTATTTACGGTAGAACAACGTTTATCTTTGCATTAGTTTTTGCCAAAAGTTGTAGTTCTGCACTCGGTAGCTCACCGGCCCATGATGCTTTGAGCGCCCATGGTAGCTGAACTGGCCGTCTGGAAACTCCATGTAAACGCCCATAGACGGCAGCACAGCTTTCCCTCTAGGTAAGAGTAAGAAACTCTATGTCACACACATTAGTCACAATACGCCATATTTTGGTAAAAAAAGAAAAGGGAGCTCTACTTCCTGTAGCTCCTGAATTAAAAATTATGTCCTTATACTTGCACTGCCATATAAATGAACTCCACGATTTACAGGTTATTTAAACAAAAGTTGTCTCAATATCATAAATAAATATACTTGGGAGGTATAAGTTTTGAAGCGGCTCTGAAACGCGCTGATAGGTATGTTTTGTATTTTGTAAGCTAAATATGAATTAAAGTTGTCCAAATGCAGAGACTGCAATAGCAGTATACAATGTAGAAACTGGTTCCACCGATGCCTAAAAGCAATCTATTACACATTTGTCACTGTCAATAATGCTTATCACGCTAAGCATGCCCCCTATTTTGTGTCAACAATGTATTGAAGAGATAAGGGTATCATTTGACCCCCTATATAGACTGTTGTTGGTAAGAGATAGGACGACGTTAGTACGCAGTTTATGAAGTTTTCTGCGAATGCAAGAGAAAACCATTTAAGTAACGTTTCTGTGCAAATAAATATTGCTTTGAATTTTTGTTATAATTGTAGTTTAAGATTCACATCTTGGTAGCTAGTATCACGGCAGCGACAAAGTAAAAGGCCGGCGAAGACTTCAGGGTATACGTTTAGATGTATCTACCCAAGCCTGAAGAACGACGCTTGATGGATCACTATTCTAGAGTGAAGCGTCGTTATTTGATGGAACGCTTACTGGAAGTGTCAGAAGTTCCAAGTTGGAGGCCTGCATATCGCGCTCTGTCAGGCGTTCGCGAGTGCCGTGAATAGAAAAACCTTGAGAGTCACACTACAAGTTAGCAAAATATGTAAAAGTACACGGACAGAACATAAGTAAGCTTGTATTCGGCGTTGTGACGCAGCGGTTTATCCCGACAGCTAACGATCTATAGCGCGATGTTTTCTTTTGGGCCTGCAGCACATAATTCGATGCGCTTAGAGGATAACGCGTTCCTAAAGGAAGGAGAAAATTTGAGGGAAGAGCGTGAAGATAACCTCGTTTCGCCATTGTTACGTAGCCAGCCGAAAGTCACTTGAAATGTGTTCTAGCGTGTGACTGATTAAAAAACAAATCCCCAGAAATTATTTTACTTCCTGGCTGAATGACAAAAATACAGTTGCTATACAGAAAGCGATTGCAGCTTTAGATGCTTATTACTTGAAGTAGAGGGGCAAATATTTATTGCTGGTAAACAGTGCTCACACGTAATTTTTTGAGTGAAGTTGTTTGATGTTAGCGCAAGGGAGTTTCGAATAAATGTTCTCTTTGTGTAGTCCGTGTGCCAACATTTTTCAGCAGACGCGGGAGGCATTTGAAACAACGAACTCCTGCGACATATTATGGGTTCTAAATTTACAAGTGGTACATGAAAAAATTGAGAAGGATATAGAAGTGAAGTGAAGAACATCTCTTTGCGCGTGCTTTGTCAGCAAAGCGCCTGAAGGCACGAACACAAAAAGCGTATTAACAGAATCAGGAACAAGCCTCCATAGGCTGTGTAAACCATGTAAACCATAATCTTCCTCTCGTTCTACCTGCATCAGATATTATATTTTTCCGCTGGAGGAAGTGGAATAAATAAATAAATAAATAAATAAATAAATAAATAAATAAATAAATAAATAAATAAATAAATAAATAAATAAATAAATAAATAAGGTCTTAACGGCAACTTCGTTAGAGGAGATAAAGGTGATTAGGACTCAGACGTCCGAAGGCATATGAAAAGACTGGCATCTTACGAAGTGAAAACAAAACAACAACAGATTTGAATAACAGCTAGTGAATTACTTAAGCGGCTCTTTGTAGTGGGGGTGTGCACATTCATTTGGCGAATTTACAGAAAGTGTTTCGCTCATCAGGGAAGTATATAGAGCCCAAAGCAAACTCCAGGACTGGGTAAGATACTACATGATCTGTGTGCCTACAGTAGAGAAAATTTTGATCTAGATATGTACCCTTCTCTGACGCTGGCGCATTGCACATATTTATTTGTATATACTTGGTTTATTCTAAGCAGGCAATAAAGAAAACATTTTCTGACGATTACGTTACTGTCTAATGGGAAATTTCAGTGCAGCTCATCAGCTGTTTCACCTTTACGATAGATTTAGGCAAAGATTTCGAGCAAGACCTGCATGTACAATTACAGACCTTTTTAATTTTTCACACATATTCCCTCGAGAAAGACTCCACTAACAGTCCTCGACTGTCATGAACGAAGCTTTGTGGTCGTCCGGAGCCTTCCACTGTGGCATCTATTTTTATATTTTGACTGCCACCTTTCCCCTTTTCATTACAGCTTGATTATGGTGTCCAGGGAGAATTGTGACAGATACTGCGCCTTTTTTTTTAATGTCAGCCAATTTTTAACGCCGCTGATGCCTGCATTACTGCGTTGATTTCTATATGCTCTGGGGTGCTGCCTTCGAGGGAGCGGCAAATGAAAAGCGTCGCAATGACGCCTGGATCGAATGCCCGACGGGTTTACCTTCGTATATGCATGAATCTCCTGGTGACATCACCAGTCATGACGCCAGGATCAAATGTGACGTCATTATAACTTCCGGTTATTAGATATGACCAGATGTGACATCATAATGACGTCATATCTGGTCATGAAGTCACTGTCGATGACATCACCAGATTACGAGGCCGACGGCGACGACGACGCGAAAAGCAGGTATGGGCGCCAGAGGTCTGAGCTCCAAAACATAGTTGATGGCATAACGACCTAGATGAAGCTCATTTATTTTACTCAACGTGTGTTAAATTCCAATGGCGACGAGTTCTTCTTTTGAATGATTGTTCCAAGGAAGCTTCGCAATCATATCGGTTAAATCCATAAATGCAGTTGCTAATGCTGCTTCGTTCAATTTAGAGGACTCTTCGTGACGCGCATTTTGCACAGATTGCTGAGCTATAGGGTAATGAAAATCGGCGCCCTTTAACGTATTCTTCACTGGCCCGAAGTGCCGAAATTCGTATGGGGTGACGTCTGGACTGTAGCGATTATGCTCTCTTACCATAAAAGTCTATGACCAGTTTCAGCTCCTTTCGCATCCTCCTGCCAGTTTATGCAGACTAACGTTTAGCTTATTCTTCCTAATAGGGGCAAAATGATAACGGAGGAGAAACGTTTACTCGGCGCAAGCTGGCTGGAATATGAAGCAATCGAGATCAAATTGCACCTGCGTAGCATAACGCACGCTTTGGGGGCTTCACCATAGAGGCAGGCGGGAAAGGGCTAAATGTGGCGTAGCGATCCAACCGAAAAACCTCTCCTTGGAGTTAAAAATGTTGGAGCACTGCGGGATGTGCGCCGAGAAATAAGAAAGCGTGGGCGTTTTTTCTGGTCTTTTTATTTTAATTTTTCTTTCAATTTGTTTATTTTTATTTTTGTAATTTGATATGCTATTTCTATTTTATTTTCCTCCCTTTTCTTGTCTTCATTTGTTCTTTTAACGTCCTCAAGTGTCCTTACATTACGGTAAAGAGAAAAGTGGACACGTTCGCAGGAAGTCAGCTGGATGTTTTCCAAGCATCTTATGATGCTAGTGTTTTGCCTCGCACTTTCTATTTCAGGCATGCTAAATTTATACAAAAAAGTACGGACAGTAATCAATTGAATGCTCCTTAATTGTATTGTCAAATTTCTCTCTTTATTCTCAATTAAAAACGTTTTGCTAAGGCTTTTTGCGGCTCTAAGCGGCTGGTAGTCACTAAAACAATTGATAAGATCTCACCAGGTGTGTGCTATAAGACTATTATAAATCCACCTTTTTGCCCATTCTCTGCTGGAAACTATATCGCATGAGACTAGCCAATTAGCTCTAAATCATATTTACGTTGCGAAACTATCGGACAAACCTAGGGAACAGCGCTGGGAATAAGATTAAACACGATCGAAGAACGAAGAAGAAACACAGACACAGGCGCTCACACACCGAATTTCTTCTTCGTTCTTCGTGTTTCGTCTCGTTCCCAGCGCTGTTTCTCAGGTGCGCGATACCATTTCGCTCCCGTCGGACAAAGGCCGTCACGAATTCTGGTTCGCGATCTTGGAGCACGTCAATATTACTGATATTTTGCTCAAGGGCAGTGCGCTGTGGTCTCGTATACGAGGCTAATTGTTAGCCAAGAGGTAATGAAGCCTATTCCACTGAAATCATCTGTTCAGCAAGCTTGTTCACTGATACCTTTGTTGTTTACCCTAAATATTCGACTCACATATTCATGGTTCCTCCCTGGTTCAATGAGAAATTAAGATTTTGGCCTATGATGATGACGTAGGCCTGTTTTGTCCCGTCGAAAAAGGTGTACTCGAGTCATTACATGTGACTAAACTCTTTTGCATGGTGTAAGAAGCGGATTTTAATTTAAACAAAAGGAGTTTGGTTGGGTCAGTCAGGCTAAGAATTTTTGATTGTCTAGGCTTGAATTGTGGTCACCTTCACTACAGAAGGGCCCACGATCACCAGGTTTGCAACAGTGGAGATTAGGCTTATTGGGATTAACAAACCTTGGCTTTGAGGCGATGAACCGAGGAATGAATGGATGAGGAACTATCGATGTTTCCTACGTCATAAATCTGCAAAACCTTCTTGTTTGCAAAGCTTGTCAAAGTCCTGCAGGTTCTCATTGCCGGTCAAAAAGGTGCAGGTAAAACAAAGCATATTCGCAAAGTTCGTGTTATGATCTCAATGGGAGCCCATACATCGCGGTAACCTCTCTTTCAACGAAGGCTGGTGGAATGGGATTTGAACGCTCATTCGTGAATCTAATTATTTGTGTTTTCTTCCAAACTGCCAAATCACCCTTCTTAAGTAGCTGCGCTTATTAGATGTTTTAGTGAAAATTTGCATTATCTAATCGCACCGAGAGGACAGGCCCATATTGAGACTAAGGATTTCTTAAGGAGGTTACAGACGCCTTAAATTTCCTCAAGGCGCTGATTTTATTTAGACTACGTCTACAGCGTTTCAAGAAGACAGATAACCGAGGTCCTCAAAGTATCTTTCTAGTGCATGTGATCGGCAGCCGTACCAAGAGTCAGTTGACGTGTTAGTACTATAATGCGCGTTAAGCGCATGTGCATTCAGCATGCTGCAGAAACGTTCTTTTTTTAAATTCCGCGCATCAAAGCTTCCTCGCATGGGATAGTGTTACTATAAAGAGACGTGTCTGACATGGTCGACGAATTGCCGCCTATGTAACACGCCCGAGACCATGATGATTGTTTACTGAGTGCCGTGCTAATATGTTCTTCTTGGTGTATTTAAAACGAACTCCTAAGAATGACATTGGAATAACAGCACATTGTGTTCATTTATCCCGTTGATAAAAGGTGACGCGCCTTGTGATATATTCATGTCCGTGAGATTATTTCGTTTGCGCAAAAGCAGTATAAGGGACCGCTATTGCGAATCTCCCCGAACATCGATATCAGTGTTCTGAGAGCAGCGCGCTTTAGTGCAGGGAGTTTATGAGGCCCTGGAAGAGCCGCCCAGCTGGTCTTCGTACCTGGATGTGTTGTGTGTGCCCTCAGGAATTTTCGCATTTTTGATGGTGTGGAAATGACGAAGTAGTACGGACTGGCATTATGTAGTCTGGTGATTTCAGGCATGAGCTGTTCGAGGTTTTTTTCCTTTTCGGAAGTTTTCCCACGCAATATTGAAAGATCGGCGTAGACAAGTAGTTTGCACGCGCAACTGGGAGACGGAAAGATGGTGGTTCGATTCCTGGCGTGGATAGAACGCTTTTCTTAAAAGTGACAGTTGAGGAAAGCACGCTTTATTGACACGTACTGACGATACGCTCTCATGACCCCAGTCATGAGTCACGAAGTGCTTTTGCATTATTATGCAAACTTGTGGTCTTATCGACTGGGTGCATCCAAAAGGAGTCTAAAATGTTTACGTTGTGCACGTGCACTAGTGGTACAGAAATATATATCATAAAACACTCTAAGACGTTGTTGTTTCACAAAAAATGCTGTTTATAGGAAGGATCGTTGCAGTATATCTCAGTTTCGTCGAATGATTAGGAAAATATCCCAAGGTGGAGCAAATTGGGGGTAATTTCTCAATAACATCCACCCAAGCGCCGCCAAACGGCCACAAAGAGAGCTTAGAAAATTCAGAGTTAAGAAAAATTTGTCCTGGTCCGGATATCAAACCCAGGACCATCGCCTTTCCGGGGCAGTCGCTCTACCAACTGAGTTAACCAGGACAGTCAGAAATCAGATGGTAGGGTGAGAGCGTATTGATCACTAGCTCAAAGTAGGAACGGTATTTGCCGAATATTTCTATTGGACCAACATCGTTCTCATTTCGAGTTACTGATCAATTCGCTCTAGCCTGACATCTGATCTCTGACGTCCTGGTTAGCTCACTTGGTAGAGCGACTGTTCCGGAAAGGCGGCGATCTTCTCTGACTACGAAGTTTGTGAGAAACCTTTATAGATTTACTTTGTGGCCGTGTGGCTGCGCTTAAGTGGATGTGAATGAATAATTACTACCTTATTACATATTTCCCACATTACGTCAAGCATCTCTGCTAGCTATTTCAGATGAAAGCACTCATCCGCATTAGGTTAGCAAAGATAGTATTTTTTCACTCCTGCTTGAAGCAATTGATAGTTATCGGTATTGACTTCTTGCCTTGCTCTAAGTCGGTGTAAAAATAAAATTGAAAAAGAGGGAAGAAAAGAACAGTCTATAGCGTCATTACAACGAGCAAGAGAACAACGGCTTAAAAAAAAAAAAACTATAGCTGCTACAGAACGCTTTACCGCCACGCCCCGGATGTGTTTACTGTAGACCAGCAGTCTTTCCGAGGTTACCCTTTTTCGTCGACGTTTTCGTACCAGCAAGTGAAATAATATTGTCCAACTGAGACTTATTTACACCTAATTTATGCGGGCGAAGCCTTTATAATTTTTTTGTACGCAGACATTACATATATAACAAGGGGGTAATTACTAATTGACATCTCATTATAACAGGTCCACTACATTTTGGGTGTTTCCGCTAAACATTCGAGAAACATTGCATACATTTGGTGACACAGCTCGCGCTGACAGATTTGGCACCCACTTCGAGGACGGTTATGGACGTTTGAAGTTGCTACTAAAAAGAATCAGACATCGTTGCAATAACAACTAAACTTTCGACAATGTTGGTCGAGACAAGACGACTTTTGGAGACACAGAAAGGGTAAGAACATAAGAGCAAGAGAAAGAACAAAAAAAAAAAAACTGTGACTGAAAGGAAGGATCGCAAAACAGCGCTACATGTATTGCTAAATTATTTTTATAATATAAATTATCATGTACTATGAAAATAAAAACATGAAATACATGTCTTTGAACTTCTAACTTCCCAAGGAACAACAGAAAGAAAATTGGAATTTTGCTCACGGCAAACAAAACACATAGAATAAAAAGATGTCTAAATTGTTTGGCTAGCACTTGCGAATTGAGGCCACGCCCTATTTCGTGGTACACTGCATCGTATTTCGCAGCCTTACAAAAAAAAAAAAAAAATCGGCAATAGTTTCGGAGGAGCGCAACAATGTTACCTATTGTGACGGCTGCGAGCGATTGCCTGGTGGTTAAAAATATTCTGTACTGGTGCTGCACCAAATGTCTATATTATTAATAAGGGGGCTTTCCAACGCTTACTTCAAGAGTTTATGGTAAGGTCATAAAACGAGATATTCGTAAAATGAATGAATAAATTAAACCTCAGGTGACCTGTTCTGAACCCATATATTTTTCGCAAGTTCAAATAGCCGACACATTCACAAAATAAGCAACACACAGAACCAATGTTTCAGGCGTCATTTGTTCGAGGCGAACGTACTTTGACAGACCGAAAGACTCGAGATATAGTCATTCGTGGCAGCCTGGTGACTCAATCCACGTTTGGAACCTTATGAGTTCCTATAGGCACTCTGATCCCGCTAGGCGCCGCCATCGTCAAGGTTACGTTCAGCGCCCCACGTGGCCGGTTTCTCGTCGTTGTCATAAAAGCTTCCTCCGCGTCTCCGCAGGGATGTCGTCTCCTAGCGGTAGCGGTGTGACGCTGATTGCAGAGGCGGCGAGCGCAAACGACAGAAAAGAAACTAGGGTTTTTGGAGATAATATCTTGTGATGATGCCGACGTGACAGCCTAGCGCATCGTGCTTCGGATGGCACACAAATATCAGTGTGCCATCGGAAGCCATAAAATAAAGTTAAGCTATATATTTATCTGCTAACTTTTTAGTATCCCGACTGTTGCGCTGCTAGTTTTGTGCAGTGTACCAACCGGCCCGGATTACCGCTACATTCTTACAACTTAAAGTGCTGCCTATGATAACGACCGGAACAACCACTTGCACTCTTCTTTGTAAGCTGATGGGAAACACATGGGTCATAGGACGGGTGCTCTTCTTCGTTCGAAATTGCATTTCCCACGAAGTGGCTGCTGCATACCTTGGATTTCGCTGAACGTACCCAGTTCGTGCTATGTTCGCTGCAGAGGTAAACATAAAAACAAATCAGTTTGATAAAATTGTTTAGATGATTCAAAAGTGAGGATTTGTCCACTCCAGCTGCTCCGTTGCTAGTTTCTTCCGTTAGTCATTACGATACTATGACCACGTATCGAACACAAGTCCTTGAATAAGTGCGAAAAAAAATTCCTGTAACGAATAGGCTTTAACGAATAGGCGAATAGCCTCTTCACAATCTGAGGACGGCGCACAAATTCAACAATATCTGAAAGTTGCGACAATATAAATTCTAGAATGTACGTGATAAGGTGTTTTAAAACATCTAAAGTTGCTTATTCATTAGCAGCTTAAAATGTGCAACGTGAATAGGAAAATGCAGCATAGAACACCCGAGAAGGCGTTTTAAAGCATCGTAACACCTTGCACAAGAGAATTTCGAATGTCGCAACTTATGTATAAGTATATGTGTACTTTTGGAAGTGCACATATGCAGACCCTCCCAGAAGCTCTAGAGGCCATGACACTTAGCCTAAATGTGTTTGAGTTGCGCACTGTATATTTTTAGGCGGCCGATCGATTTTTGCAATATAGGAATGCACAACAAAGTGTTTAACACCACGTTATAAGAAGGACGCCATTGCTATTTGAGACGGCTCTCTCGTGAAGTGTACGTTCCATGATGTACAAACCAGCCTGTAGGCGTTATGTGGCAGACAGCTTAATAGTATTTCTCGCACTGAGTGCACCTCAGTACTAGAAAAGTAAACATCTTGACGCAGGGATGTCGTGGTTGAAGCGACGTACATTTTGAAGCATTACGCTCTAAGCGGGTTCTGCACGCAAATGCTTGAAGCCTTTTGCAAACAGGAATTTCAGAAAAGCATGTAATGCAACACATATGAGCAACGTTTATCCTGTGCACAACTTAAGCCTATGGAGAAGAACCAATTTTTATCGTGTCCCACAGATATCACGCTCTTAAGATCTTGAAAATCTAGAACAAAATAAAGCCTATTACTTGGTGTGCAGAGCAGGAGACGTGTTTAGCTTACACACGCGAATTTCAAACACAAAGTATTTTCTGCTTATTTGGTTCTTTACTCTCAAGCATGTGCAGGCGCCTTCAAATATCCTACCCTCGTATACGTTACTCGCAACAGAACAATTAACGATACATTGAAATCTGAGTGAGCCTTGCTGGTAGCGGCGAATAAATAGGTTTCGTCAAAAGAACAAATAATTTTCAGCCCTGCAAAAATGAACTTCGGAACTTTTATTTATTATTTTTTTACCTTCAGGTTAAAGCATTACACAGGGGAGTGGGTAATACATAAATACTGACAATACAAAGCAAGAAGAGAACAAGATATTAAAACATGCATACCTAGTTGGAATAAGTGATCACAAATATAACAGACACTAAAAAATATATTAGACAATAAAAATTGTAACAACAGAGCGAAACAGTGCAGGTTCAGAATTGTGGCAATTGAAGAAGGGTGGTGGTTCCAGTCATATCATGTGCGAGGAATAAAAGAATCCAAAAAAGTTTTAGTTTTGCGTGTGGAAATTCCTACTTTATGTATGTGATCTGCGGGGTGAAATATAAGGAGGGTGAAAAACAACTCGTTGTAAATGGACTCATGGTGAAACATTTTGTGAATGAGACACAGGCGTGCAAGTTCTCGTCGTGATGCAAGGGAAGTTAGGCCCAGTGTATTCTCCATGGCAGTTACACTTGATGTGCGCTGTAAGTCAGAGATTAAAGCGCGCCGTATTATTTTGTGTCATTTCCATTTGATTAAAACCTAAGCGGCATTGCAGGCTCTGTATATTTAAAGAACAGAAAACACATCTTGATACAGAGGTATGTCTATAACATGAAGAGGACAAGCTGTCGGGCTAGTTGGTTTTCCATAGTTTTTGCAGCGCGTAGCCGGACAAGAACAAAGACGAAGGAACATGTAAGACGCACAGGCGCGGTGCGTCTTACATGTTTCTTCGTCTTGGTCCTTATCCGGCTAGGCGCTGCAAAAATTATTTCTATAACTGCAGGCCCTGCAACGCTAGATCTGCGCATCTCTTTTTATTGTTGAAATTAATAATTTACTTGCTTAGATTGGCGTGATCAATCGCCTGAAAGAGAAAATATTTCTTTTGTTCAAGCAGCAACTTTACGTAGATTCAAGGCTTCGCGTTATAAGAATGCATCGTTTGAGAGTGCCCATTAGCAGGAAGCACAGGAAGCATGCCTTTTAATAGCAGCTGAGCCTGAGAACATGTCACCATCGGGCAGACGCTGTCTTATGAAGTGAGAATCAGCAGTCGAGAGCCCGAAACTTTTAGCCACCGTGGCAGGTTTGTAAAGTATGTAAATATATTGTCAATATAATGAAACATGCATATTTTCCTTGCAACACAAATCTTTGGACTACAAATATTTTCATCCTCAGGAATATCTCGGTAGTGATCTAAAGCTTTTAATTGAAGTTTCAGAACCACTTCTTTCTTTCCTGATTATTTAACTGTTGACTGCGGGCAAGTTCAGTCGCATACAGTAGCCGCCTGCTTCATCTTAGTTTGTCGAGCACTCTGCGTGTGATTGATCTCTCCTACCACCAGTTCTAGGCAGGGTTGCAGCTCTACTCACGACGTACAGCTTTATATTGTGCCAATTTTTTGGATTACATCTGCGATCAGCTCGGGATATGATTGCCGTTTACTCTGCCTTCGTAGTTCGGCTCGAATAGTTACTACGACAATCGTCATCTCTATTGGTGTAAGGATCCCTGTTCATATCTCATAATGTTGAGCGTATTGGACGTGCGTTCAACCCCTACTTTCGACCACAGCAGCACCAGAAATGGAGAGAGCAACCTCGATCCTCTCGTAGAAGGGACGTTCACTAGAAGCATCCACGTACGTGTTCACTTCGCCCCAGAATGTAGCTGTGTCCTGCGCCTGTACTATTTTTCTCGCGACAGACTTATGAATTTCATAAATAGCACCGATGGTCTCAACGTACACAGCGTTAATTTTTTTTTTCACAAGAACTCCAGAACCCATTCTCGAAACGTAGGTTCTAAAGGAACTATTTCCTTAAATTGTGCCCATACATCACATGTCTTAGTCTGCCATACTGTATGCCCGACAGCAGCAGACTCAAGAATTGCATTAAATGGAATTGTGGAGACTGCAATTCATGTGGATTAAAATTAAAATTAAAATTACCAAATAAATCAATTCAAGCCTGATGGACATGTTTAGATATCCACTACCTTGGAATGTCAGTAATACATGCACTCACACAAGAGGTCTCCTGATAAGTAATAAATATAAGTATAAGTATAAATTAGAAGGATATAGCTTATGCTAAGCAAAATTTAAACAAACGCCAAGAAACCGCCATAAGATCCGCCAACCGGACAAAAAAAAATAAAAAAAGACGTTAAAAATCCCGCCACCCGCAATCCAACAGTTTTGCCTGCTAAAGAACTTTAAAAACTCCTAACTGAGCAGCAAAATTGCTAGCCTGGCTACGGTCACCGCAGATGTGATATGAATTCAAACACAAAATCTTCCTCTATGAGAACGCCCGCCATTACTCTCACTTCTCAAGTGCAGTGTCTCTTTCTCAAATTTACATACGAAGCAGCAGACGAACGATAAAAGAGGTTGGGCAACACTGTCGGCTGTCAAGCAGCTACCAAGAGAAAATTATTTTTGTTTGAAGAAAACATAGAATATATTTTCTTGCACGATGCACTGTATGATCAACCATGCTCTCTATTTCCCGCATTTTAAATATCAATTTATCAATGCATCGGGTATTGTTCGGAAGTTGATATATCATTAAACACCCCGCCGCTGTCACAGCCACTGTAGGGGCAGCCATCTTTCAATTCATTCGGCAAGTACAGTTTATTCCGTTGAGCTTGTGCAGTTACAGGTAGTCTCACATGGTGGCAGTCATTGCTCTGCATGTATGACCGTTTAGTCGGGCCGGAGACACCATTTCAATTGAGTTTTCTTCTGCAATGCCCAAACGATTATGTACCATTAGCTTCATGAGAATTGGAAAAGATGATAGTGCCAATGATATTTTATTGCTCGCATATTATATATGTAACAGGCGCATCTTTGCTACTGTTTTCTTAACAGTTTTTCTTGACCTGCAATATTAAGTAATCATGTGCAACTTTAATAGAAAAATAAATAAAATATTGCTTTCAGTGCAAGTCATCGCCTCCTTTTATTTTAGGGGGACCTGTACAGCGATTCAAGATTGAGATATAAATAAACGATGGGTGCGCGTGCACTTCCGATTTTACGTGCGTCGACTGGATGTCGTAAAAAGAGTATACGGTTTTAACGAAAAGATAAGCTTCCAACCACCGTTTTTTTTCTTCGGCAGAGATTATAGTTCGCCAACGCCCTAATGAAGTTCGAATCCCAGCTTTTCTTGTTTAATCCAGCTTAACGACGTCGGAGCCACAGAGTAGGATTACGAACCTTTGTGCAATGTATGGAACTAATAACTTTTCTCTTGCTATCAGCCAAAACTTCTTATCAAGCACAAGAAAAATTGTGTTCCTGTACTTGAATATCGCAAAGCTCCGCATTTGGCACATTCTGGTTGGAAATAAAAAACCGCGGATATAATTAGCATCATCTGCGCTGTCGTTTCGTGGCATTTTGCGAGAATTATACCAAAATAGTTATCCAAATGATTGTTATTGTAAAAGACACACATGCTTTAATAATCGATAGCCAAGTTCGAAAATGGAAACACCTAATGAAAGAACCCCAGCTGTAAATACAACAAAAGAATTATACCTATGCAGTTCGAAATCAAGTAGAAAAATGGCGTTGACGCAAATGTCGAGACAATGCTTATTTTTCTCTATATGTGGAAACAACTTGCTTCATACCTAGGTTTCACATGACAGCTTTATGTGATACATTAGGTGTTATGGCGGTGGCACCAGTTCTGTGCAAACTCGCAAATCATGCTATTACTGAAATTAGAGGATGAGCAACTCCTGCGGGAAAAGGAATTTCGATTCCCGCGCCGTTTAAGTAGCCTATTTGTTTGTAGATAGCCTACAGCATCCTGACGTTCCGGAAACCTTATATCGCCTAATGTTCCCTTTCCTCATTTTGTCTTTATATGAATCTATTAACACAAATTGTATTATTTTGTATCAATAATAATTAAATAAAGACTGCATAATTGAACACTCAGCTAGGAACCGATTTAAGTTCTCAACTTTCCCTAATTTGGAGTCTTTAGTCAGCAACACAATGGCATGGAGACGCGACTGAATGCGTTACATATATGATGATAACGCTATTTAGTGAGTGACTCAAAGCCTTGCACTAAAAAACTCCTGGCCCATATTTCTACATACTCATGAGCCTTCCACATCCTCATGTGTATCACGGGAAGCATTTATTTTTAAACTCTGTTCTTCTATTTTATTTCATTTCGCTGTGTGCGCTTTGTGGACCAGGTGGCAGCACTTATTGTCTCCCGTTCAGTACATAAATGTTTATAGAGCACCTTGTGCGCATTGGGAAGCTTTGCGTCTTTTTGCGGTGCTTTGCGGAAGGGAGGAGGGGTGCGCTACGTATACTTCAGATTTCCATATGATAGCAGAAAACACGTATGTAGCCTCATTTGTCAGTGTCTACGATCTACACCATTTGGTTGAACTGAGGAAATGAGCTGTTTCCTACAGGAAACGGATATTTTTCACGCATCTGGCAAAATATCTTGCGCTCAGTGGGAATATTTTTTTAGGTATCGGATAGGCTGCAAAGTTTTTAGGCAATTTCTTCATAGGCTTACCCTGCAATTGATCAGTAGGTTAATAATTTCGAACATTTTATGCGCTCTGGAGAAATCAGAATTAACAGCATTTAACTGTCAGACCATGTTTTGTCAAGCGCACACGGTAGTTCGATGAATACTTTCTTTTTACTTGATGTCGGTCTTGTCCAAACTGCATGATATGAATGTATTAACGAACATCTTTTTATAACCCTGAGTAGCGCCTTTCTCGTTACCCCGTTGTCACTCACAAAGAGCTGCCTGTTATTGTAAAACCTTCGGAAATGTGTTGAATCTGCGGTTACCTGCTTTGGTGTTTATTCTGTCATTGTAGGATAGATTTGCTATGTTTTGCTCTAGATATATCTGCGCGGAATTTGCCCGTCCTGTCGATCCGCGATCTACAAGCTCACCTGCGACTTTGGCGTTTTTCATTATTAGTGTTTATATCCATTTATCGCTCTAATGCGCCCTTTACTACAATAGGGCTGCTTTGTTTGGGACGTCGTGCTATACAGTTGAAGTGGTGAATGATAGAATGCGGCTAGCCGACCAGAAGCTAATCTAAGACTGATGTTTAAACAGTGACTTAAAAATACGTCTTCAGTCAGCAATGGCGCCCAGAATTCCAGAACGTGGCTGAAGCTGTTCCAGTGCAAGTGTCTTTGCCTGTTTCTCTCCCCTAACAATTAATAAGAGGTGTATACTGATAATCACTTAAGAGACTGCTCTCGACGAGGAAGAGCGTTGCTTGGTGATCATCTATGACACTGCGCAGCGCGATTTCAAAGATTGAAAGCTTTCAGTAAACTGCAATGGTTGCACAGAAGTGGTAGTTCTGAGAAGACTGCAAGCAAATAAAGAAAAATATTGATTTCGAAGAAAAAATATATGATTTAAAGAAAAAACTCTCCTATGGAGCTGACAAAATACATTAAACAACCGCTATATTGTTTAAAAGCAACTCAGTTCAGTTCAGTCGTTCAGTCGTGTCCGACTCTTCGTGACCCTATTGACCATGTCACGCCACGCTTTCCGGTCTCTCACTATCTTCCTAACATCACATAACTTCATCTGCAGTGCCTCGAGGATGCCATCTAACCATCGCGTTCGCTGCCTACCCCTTCTCCGGCAACCCTCAACCTTTCCCAACATCAAATCTTTCTCCAGCGACTCCTCTCTTCTCATCAGATGACCAAAGTAGCTGAGCTTTAACTTTAGAATTTGACCCTCCAATGAGCAGTCAGGGTTTATGGTCGACAATATTGACTGATTTGATCTTCTGGCAGTCCAAGGAACTCTCAAGAGTCTTCGCCAGCACCACAATTCAAACGCGTCAATTCTTCGGCGGTCAGCCTTTTTCACAGTCCAACTCTCGCATCCATACATCACAACTGGAAAGACCATAGCACGAGTTATACGGATCTTGGTTGGCAGACTAATGTCTCTGCTCTTTACTAGGCGGTCAAGGCTAACCATTGCTCTCTTTCCCAGAAGCAGGCGTCTCCTAATTTCATGGCTGCAGTCTCCTTCCGAGGTAATCTTGGAGCCCAAGAAGAGAAAATCTGTCACTGCTTCCACTTCTTGTCCCTTGATGCTCCAGGACTTGATAGGGCAAGACGCCATGATCTTTGTCTTTTTAATGTTTAGTTTAAGCCCAAACTTCTCACTCTCTTCTTGTACGCGCATCAGAAGTCTCTTGAGTTCCGCTTCACTTTCTGCAATTAAAGTGGTATCATCCGCATATCTAAGGTTGTTGATACGTTTTCCAGCAATCTTCACTCCAGCTGAAGACTCGTCCAGACCGGCCTTCCTCATGATGCACTCTGCATATAGGTTAAATAGGCAGGGCGACAGTATGCAGCCTTGCCTCACTCCTTTCTCAATCGGAAACCAATCAGTAAGACCATGCCCAGTTCTGACTGTGGCCTCTTGCCCTTCATACAGGTTCCTGAGGAGACAGATGAGGTGAATTGGAACTCCCATCTCTTGGAGAGCTTGCCACAATCTGCTGTGATCTACGCAGTCAAACGCTTTCGCATAATCAATAAAGCAGAAGTAGATGGGTTTCTGGAACTCTCTTGCTTTTTCCATGATCCAGCGAAGGTTGGCAACTTGGTCTCTAGTTCCTCTGCCCTTGCGAAACCCAGCTTGCACGTCCGGAAGCTCCCGATCCACATACTGCTGCAGCCTACCTTGGAGGATTTTCAACATCACCTTGCTAGCATGCGAAATAAGCGCGATCGTGCGGTAGTTGGAACAATCCTTGGCACTGCCTTTCTTTGGAATGGGGATGTAAACTGACCTCCTCCAATCCTGTGGCCACTGCAGGGTTGTCCAAATCTTCTGACATAATGTATGCAGAATGTTAACAGCGTCATGGTTGAGGTTTTGAAGCAACTCAGCTGGAATGCTATCAATTCCGCTAGCTTTGTTCTTAGCAAGGCTGGCTAAGGCCCATTCAACTTCACTCTTCAGGATGCCCGGCTCAAGATCAGTTATCACAACCGTCTTATGTTGGGTTTGCACATTCGAGTCCTTCTTGTACAGTTCTTCTGTGTATTCCTGCCACCTCTTCTTTATCTCTGCGGCTTCAGTGAGGTCCTTGCCTCGTTTGTCCTTTATCACGCCCATCTTAGCACAGAAGTTTCCTTTGATATCTTTGATTGTCTTATACAGAGCTCTTGTGTTCCTTAATTGGCTGTTGTCCTCAACTGCTTGGCACTGTATGTTCAAGAAGGCATTCTTATCTCTCCTTGCTATTTTCTGAAAATCCGCATTGAGAACCTTGTATCTTTCTTTTTCCCCCATAACTTTTGCCATCCTCCTTTCCTCAGCTATTTGCAAAGCCTCTTCAGATAACCAGTTTGCTTTCTTGCATTTCTTTTGCTTTGGAACTACCTTAGTAGCAACTTCTTGTATTATATCACGAACATCAGACCACATCTCTTCGGGCTCTTTGTCTTCTAGATCTAATTCTTGAAATCGATTCCTCACTTCCACAGCATATTCTAATGGAACTTGATCCAGATTATACCTGAAAGGCCTTCTAGTTTCCTGCGTTTTCCTCAATCGAAGCTTAATCTTGGCAACAAGAAGCTGATGATCGGTGCCACAATCGGCCCCAGGCCTTGTTTTTACTGCTTGTATAGCGCTTCTCCATCTCTGCCGGCAAATAATAAAATCGATCTGATTCCTGTACAGACCGTCCGGTGAAGTCCATGTGTACAGGCGCCTCTTGTGCTGTTGAAAATGAGTATTCGCTATGGTCAGGTTGTTTTCTTGACAAAACTCTACTAGCCTCTGCCCAGCTTCATTTGGCTCACCAAGACCGAACTTGCCTGTAATTCCGGATATTTCTTCACTCCCTACCTTGGCATTCCAATCTCCTATGAGAAAAACGACGTCTGATGATGGGGTGCGGTCTAAAAGGCATTGTAGGTCCGCATAAAATCTCTCAACGTCAGCTTCTTCAGCAGTAGTGGTCGGTGCATAGACTTGGATAACTGTTATGTTGAAAGGGTGACCTTGGATCCGAAGTGAAATCATTCGGTCGTTTTTGGGGTTGTACCCTAGCACTGCTTTGCCCATTCTTCTGTTTACTATGAGAGCGACCCCATTCCTTCTCTTGGATTCGTGCCCACAATAAAAGACATAATGGTCGCCGGAGTTAAATTCTCCCATTCCGGTCCACTTGAGCTCGCTGATACCCAAGATATCAATGTTCAATCTGTCCATTTCTCGCTTGACGATATCCAGTTTACCTTGCGTCATAGATCTTACATTCCATGTTGCTATGTGATACATCTCCTTGCAACATCGGACTTTCCGGTCGCTTCCCGACACATCCACAACTGAGCGTCCTTTTGGCTTTAGCCCAGCCGCTTCATTCGTCCTGGAGCTACTAGGAATCGCCCTTTGTTCATCCCCAGTAACATGTGGGACGCCTTCCAACCTGGGGGGCTCATCTTCCGGCGCCATATCATTAATGGTACTGTGACTGGCCATAGGGTTTTCTTGGCAGGAAATACTGGAGTGGGTTGCCATTACCTTCTCCAGTGAATCACATTTTGTCAGAACTCTCTGCCGTGACCTGTCTATCTTGGGTGGCCCTACACAGCAGAGCTCACGACTTCATCGAGTTTCGCAAGCCCCTCCGCCACGACAAGGCAGTGATCCATGAAGGGGTTAAAAGCAACTAAATACCCTTTAATTTTCACAGTTGGGTGCTCGGTCCGAATGGGGGTTATGAACGCACAGAGGTGTGTTACATTGTTCTTTCACCTGCTGTTTGTTTTGCCTATGGGTTCACCAGTACAGATTAGTTCTGTTTATAGGGATCGAATTCGAAAAACGGGATGGGCTATTAAAGACACCGTTATGATAGACTCTGGAAATTCCTCCCCCCACCCCTCCCCACTTAGGTTTCTTATGCACAATAAAATTGCACTGTACATGGGAGCATTGCAATACGTCTTCATCAAAACGCGGCTGCTGCTGCCAGGTTCAGCACGCGACCTCGTAGTGAGCACTCGAACACTATATCCACTGAGCCACATCAAAAAGCGGCCGTCGCGGCTGGCATTCGATCCCGCATCCTTGGGCACAGTAGTCGAAGCCGTAACCGCTGTCCCACCAAGGCAATGGGTGAGTTCCACTGTTTGTATGCATTTATTGCTTTTAAGGACTGTTAAATGAACAACCTTCACGATGAGGTTCCTTCATTGTAGCTGTTTCCACTGCCCGCGTGCTAGTACACCTAGCTATCATCATCAGGTAATCACGCGACTATGAACGTGTCCACTGTGCACATGAAATAGAGGGGACACTTAAATTGACCCTCAAAGTTTGTGACTCCTCGGCGTTAACGGTTCCCATTTGCTGAATCTCCTTGTGGATTCTTACTTGCCTACGTAGTCTCAGCTACTCGCCTAACTACCTATCCCTTAATTTCTTTCTCTAATATCTTGCGTTTATTCTGTAACGTACAGTCGTACGTTATAGATATAAAGCTCTGCTTTAACCTCGACACACGAATGTGCCTGCATGGCCTAAATGTAGCATGCCAGACTCAGAATGCAAAGGTGGTGGAAAGCTGGACTTCGATTTCAACCTCCAACATAAAAAGAGAAGTCCGAGTCTGCTGCTCCGGTCGAATTGGGCCATTTCATACGGTCGCCTGATCTCAGACACGCCTGATACTAGTAAGTGCCTGGCCATGTCAGCCCTCAGCTAAAATCTGCCAGAGCAATGCCCGCACGCGCACGCGCACGCACGCGCACGCGCACGCGCACGTACGCGCACGCGCACGCACGCGCACGCGCGCGCACACGCGCACACGCGCACACGCGCACGCACGTACACGCACGTACACGCACGCACGTACACGCACGCATGTACACGCACGTACACGCACGCACGTACACGCACGTACACGCACGTACACGCACGCACGTACACGCACGTGCATGCACACGTACACGCACACGCACACGTACACACAGCCATAATGCAAAATGTCCGTGCGTAAGCAGCACATAACTAGAAGGAACACACACACACACACGCAATAAAAGCAAAAGTAAACAAGCAATAAAAGCAAATAAAGCGCATCTTATCTTGTTGCTTTACCAAATAATACAGGAATTATAAGAATTTCTCTGTAGTTGGTTATGCGCTCAGTGGCTCGTATAAGCCGTTCAACTACCACACAGCTCGTTGGTGAAACAAAAGCATGAACGCATTATTAGCGCTCACATATTACCATACCATGAACGCATTTTTACGAAGGCTTTCTAGCTGAAAACCTCGAACTACCAGGATTGTTTTACGTTCACTCTCCATGCCTGTGAAAAACTTCATCAAGTGCGTTGTCGCTAGTGTGGCTAATGTTGAATCTTTACTTTGCGTACACGTGGTATCCGGGGCTTCTTTACGGGTTAGCTATGGGGCGCATCTAAATGGAAAAGTGTGGAAGAGTTTTGGTCATTAGTGGCTTGGTTTTGTAACCCACAGGGCATCGCGCAACACGAGAAAACTTCGTCATTTCGCTGCAAGCATTTCAGCATTTTGCTATGATAAAGTGAACGCCGCGACGTGGATTTCATCGGGCTGCAGTAAGTTTAGAGGCTGAACACTAAAACCACTAAGCCTCCACTACCCAGTCATTGGGAACGGCGCCAAATTAGAAGTCTTTTTGTGCGCTAATTTTATTTCCATGCGCATGAAAACTACGTAAAGCCGGGTTATATAAGTTTGTTATTTTTAGCGTACGTATTTTCACCGCTGGATCAAGGAAAACTGGCACTAACGGTACAGAAATTGCAGCACTACACGGGCTCGCACTGGCCCCAAATCCACTGGCCGGGCAGGGCTTTGAAGTGTGTTGTTACTCTAGGCACGGCTCGGGCGCGTATATAGATGCCCGGTGTCTGAATATTTAGTTTTTATTTGAGATTGCCCTTGGATGCGTTTCAACAGTGACAGGGATAAAAAATGGCAGTGGCCAGAGCCGAAAAAAGAAACCTACTCAAAAAGTATTTACTTGGGCTTTCCGTGTATGCTATAGTTTCTTTTTCTTCACGTATTAAAGAACAAAGGGACGCTCTACTGCTATTTTTGTCCTGTTTTCAGGATCGTCTTAGAAACTAGACAACTTGGAAACTTCTCGAAAAAAAAAAGCCACCCTTGAGCCACCAAACAGTCTCTCCAAGCCTAGGTATTCTCCATGGTGTGCGTGCTGCAGAGACGTTGAGATTGACATGTTGGGGCGGGAAGTGTCATATCTCTTCAAAGTTTACAGTAGGCATATAAACAAACTGCGCGCTCCTCGCCGATGCTACACGGTCCGACACGAGCCTTGGATGTATGTTCTTTTCAACAGAGGTTTAGTATCCTCCGTGGATCTCTACGCATTAAAACGTTCCGACTTTCTAGAGATGGCAAAGATATATCAACCCGATGCAAGCGCTGCAAACGACAAATATTTGCATTTTTTATCTGACTGCAACGATGACAGGAAACCGTTTACTTTCTAAAAGGTCGATTATAAAGGCATACGCACTAAGTCTCACCTCGTTGCTAATGTCTTCCAAATTATGTACTATGGAATAGACGTGCTGCAGATCATATCTTTGGTTTCTATTTCCTCCTCAGGAGCTCCTCAACCCTCTTTTGTTTTGTATATACATTGAAGCACTGTGCTTAAGCATAATACTAAATAACGATATCCGATTATTTAAGTTACAAGCAAAATAATTTAAGTATCTGGCTGTTGACTTGAGAGCATAAGAAAGGCCATCGATTGAGTTGGGCAATTTAGGGAATCGGCAGGAAGCCGTGTAAACTGGGCAAATTTTGCATTGTGTTTTGGCGCGGAGGATGGCCAGCGACTCCTCTTAACTTTGGCTGGCCACCTCAGTGAAATACCTAAGTGTTCCCCTGGAGTGTTATAGCAATAGCGTAAAGTACTGAAAAGGACAGTTGAAAGTCACCCGCGCCAAAGCTGACAAGCGGAAAGGGAAGCGGCTATCTCCTTTAGCCAGGGCCAGGGCTACAGTTTGCAACTTATCCTTTATGAGTAAGGTGGGATACGTGACAAAGGTACTGCTCTGTTCAGAACTTAATGTGCAGAAACTGCACCGGATGTTTGCAGTTATAATCGTGTTTTGGGCTGGGAACGGTGCCGCAGGACAAACCTGTTTAGAAGGTTAGAGAAGGGTAAATGATGGATGGCTTGGTCTGGGCCCTCTTTTGTTGACAAATCATGTTAGGGTTTTTATTTTCTTTGCGACGCAAGTCACCGATATTTGCATACAATCTGTCAATGAAGGCTGGATCATGCGTTACGAGAACGGGTTGTCGGAGCTGAACATGTGCAGGCGTGAGTTTTCGGCTAATTTAGAAAGTGGTTATAAGTGTTATGTTTCTGTCCGCAGATTTTTCATTCTACATGGCCAACCCAGCAGGTGCATTGGCATACTAGAACTAGGTTTATGCACGGTTAAACCCCAGCCACTTGCCGCGGCAGCTTCCAGATGGCGCCACAAGTAGGTTTAAATCTGACACGTCTGTTATTTGAAGCGGCGGCTCCCGATAGCGCCACACTGCAGCGCACCATGCCCAAAGTCACAGAAACCCTTCACTTACCCGTTTGATAAAAACAATTCCAAAGCTACGTGACGTCTTCACAGAACAGGTGATGAGTAATCGGTTCAGTGAGTGTCTTGTGAAAATATTAAACAACCAGGTAAATGTCGCGAAAACAAAACCTATTACAAGAAGTTAAATCGATAGTTAGTAAAATAGAAAAAAAGCCCCTCCAGGCACAATAATCGGTGTATCAGAGATAATTTTGTAAATTGTAATACGGCCACGTATTCTTGTGTAGCACTGATCCATTGTACACACTGTTGTGCAGTTGAGTGGTATTGTCGAAGCATCAAATAAATCAAAATTCAGAGGACAGCAGTGGTCGAACTTAGTCCCCAGCGAAGCTTATCTCTTTGCCTTCGCCTGGGTTCTAAGTTCCCTTTGATGACTTGATTTTTTTGTGCGTTTTATGAACGCAGCTTCAGTCACGCGGGCGAAATCGTAAAAAGCGAATGCTTCTGCATTAAATGTTACATATTGGGTCGGTACAATAAATACATTCTCTGATGCACCGAATCAGACGCACTGGCTGGGAAAACGCGAGTGAATACTTGATGCACTTTTTTTCTTCCGTTTCCGGAGTTTTGCATTGCTGCGTTTTTTAAAAGCTGACCAGCAGAGAACACCGGCGTTAAGGTTCAGACATAATTGTAGGAAATCAACAAAATGTATTTGAATTGATACGGAATATAAAAGGAAAACTTGTCTAGCTAAAGGAAGATACTTGCGCTAAACAGAAAATCTGGCTCATTTGTGCAGGTTGCAAAATAAGCCATGTCCTTCAATTTGCAGGACACAAAAGCTCTCTGGTCCAATTGAATAAAGGACTAAATAATGTGTCTGTGCTGTCGGCAGTTTCAATAAGCTGTGATAACAAAAAAAATCAAAATAAATTTGTAGAATAGTAAAAAAGATGCAAAATCACGGTGAGATCTTTGTGCGTTCTCCTTCACAGCACGCAATCAATGTTAAGCGCTCTCTTTAACATCTTGAAATTAGTAAGTGTTCATGTACTGACAAGAAGGACTTGGCTTGAGACAATTTATAAAAGTGTTGTCCTTTAATGCATGTCAGCTACGTCAAAGGCAGGCAACATTTTGGCGACTTCGATTGCTGGATGTACAGAGTAAGTAACTGAGGAGTAGATATTGGGGAGCAGACAAGGTGCCATAATTTTCATATGAGGCATTATATTCGGTCATAAAAGACTCGCATGAAAACACAAGATAGGTATTAGATGTAGCCAAAAATGTATATATATATATATATATATATATATATATATATATATATATATATATATATATATATATATCATATTAGATGTCAAGACAGAAACGTAGCGGATATCAATCGCCTTCTGTGTGGTTATGCGTCCGTAAAACCCGTTATACTACTGAGATCAAAATTAAGGCCACTGGTTAGTGCAAGTTTTTGGTCGTTATCAAGGGGCGGAATGTATAGGATTGAGTTCCTCATAGCTGCACGTAGATTTCGTTTTCATATGAGCCAGTCTTCAACAAGAACAACGCATTAGGCAGTTTGTAGCAGTTTCTATTACATGCTCACTTAGGCTGCTTAAGAAATAGGAGTCTTTGTAGCAGGGAGAGGCGCTGTTTGGAAACCAAAACCTAAGCTCAGACTGCTTTTATTACTTCGAATATATAAAAGAAAAATAGACGTTTGTGCTTACGACAGGAGGCCAGATAGATGCCATGGCTACGACTTTGGAGCTCCTTAGCTACCTTACTAAGCTCCTTGCGACACATCAAATATTTTAGTATCAAGAATAAACCTGTAACCTCTGACAGCGTGGTAAGCAGTCGACAACACATAAGAGGCTCGGTCGACATGCAGGATGTTTCTTCAGTGAAGGCCGATAATTTATTTCTCGACCTCTACCTTGCAACACTCTCTGTTGACGAATTGAGAGAAGACGTCATTGTTTCATAATCTTCAACATCTTTCAACTCTTCCCTCGCTCGCATTCTGCGTTTTTCCCGGGGTTGCTTCTTCTCGTATGAGTATGTCGTATTGGTCGTAAGAGCAAGTGGTCGTTTTTTTCGCGTCAGTGAGTTCTCTTTTTAGGCACGATCGAAGGGGACCAAATTCTATTTTGCGCCACACCCTAACATCTGGCGTTCCCAGGAAGATTTCTGTGGGTGATGGTTACTGCTCCGGCCACTGTTGCTCAACGCTAACCTCAAAAGGGTGTTGCTGCGGCGGCGTTGAGAAATACTTGTCTCGAAAGCTCCAGCCGCTTCTTTAGCTTGTATACGAGCTGAATTGTTTGATGAGAATCCCATACACCAGTGCACTCTGTGTTGCAACACTGCGCAGTAAAAGAGTACAAAAGGCTACACATTTTGCTTTATTGATTCTTAAGGCAGATTTTATGAAAAAAAAAAATAAAAAAACTCAGGTCAAGAATTATAGGCTCGGAAAGAATACCATGCCTCAAAAGCTTTTTCACATGGCGGGGGGCAACGCAATCTAGCTTGTTTGAGATTGAGAATATTACTCTTCAAGGACTTTCGCCTGTTGTATTTGTTGCTGTATAAAGTGCTCTGTGAACGCCTGCTATCAACGCAGAGACATGCAACATCAAAAGAGCGGGGTCATATATATGAAATAATATTTACAAATACTTAAATAGCTTGTATGAAGGGGTCATTCGGCATTACAAAAGTTCCTACAACTCAAGTCCTCCAATCTACACCACTCATTCATGCGCTCAATGCCATTCACAAGTACGCAACCTTTAGTGCATCTCACATGGGTGGCGTAGGGTTGTGAAAACTAGAATTAAAAAACGTTACCTTGCCCATTGCATATTGTGGCACGTTTGGTCTTTTTGAGGCGTGAAAATCCGCAGTACATTTCGAGTGTAAATATTAGACTTTTTACTCTAAAAAGTACTTTCTAGATGAAGCAATTCAGCGGGGTTTACCATGCTAAGTAAACTGTTAACGGTCGCATTGTCATGAAACGGGTCAATCTACACAAACTGCAAGCTGAAGCGGGTTACCTGCAATAAATAAATAGATAAACTACTGAATTGATGAACTTATTACCTTGAAGGCTGCAGTCAACTACCACCTCGCTGTTCCTCGCGTACGCTAGCTTTGTTTTCCCAACGCAACGACGTCTTGTACAAACACACAATTTTAGTATCTCATCCCATGTATCTATCAGCCCTTCCTGTTGCTCTTCGCACCGTATTTTACGCGCCTGTCAAAATGAGCCATCGTCTGGACACCTTGGCTTAAGTCGTACATAGACACGAATACGTCAGAATTATTACTGGCCCAAACTTGCCGCCACAATGATAGCGTATGTGAAATCCAGTCGCGACTGCAAGCGCCGTAAAACACCCTATTGACGCCTGCCGGATTTCTCCGACCTGTTCCTCCTCCAAAACATTCTCTTTCCCAAGTCGCTATCGCCTTATTGAGGCCGGTTCCTACGTTGTCTCAGGGCCACAGCCGAAATGTTGTTGCCACCGTTTATTTATTACGTTACTGCGAAGCAAACGCCCTCCAGTGAAGTACTGCCGTCGAAATCGCTTTTTTGTCGAAAACAATGTGCTTCGACATGGCACTCCAGTTGTTATTATCACAGACAGCGAACCGCGTTTAATGCGCAGCTCGTGCAGGAAGTAATGCCGCTCAGTTGCACAGCTCACCGGAGAAGTACTGCTTATACCTCCCCCCCCCCCTCCTGACGAACGTACTGACGGAACTGCTGACCAAACCTCATACCGGTACAATCACAATGTACGTAGACGACACCTAAGACCGTCATGCGGTTCTGCCCTACATCACGTTTGCATATAACACCGCTGTGTAAGAAACTACCGGCTAAGCGCCTTTCCGACTTCATGGACGGGAAGTGAATAAAACGTTTCATGCGATGCTCTTGCCGGAAGGTACTCTCTTCTCCGACGTCGAAGAATTCACCACGATTGCCGGAAAATTCCGCCGACTATCTAGGCTTCGCATTCATCAACAACAAAGTCGGGATTCCCTGTGATACAGCCTCCGTAACAGGGACGTCGGATATTATCGCGATGAGCAGGTGTGGGTATGGACCCCCGTCGGACGCAGAGGTTACTAGGAATATAATTGCGTCAGTGTTTTGGCTCCTATGAGGTCCTTCTCCGTGTTAGTGAGGGGGATTACGAAGTTCTTCCTGAAGGGACTGTCCGCTTGTAGCGTCGTGCTGCTCAGTCTGATATTTTGCATGTCAGCCGACTGAAACTTTATCAGTTGCGTTAAGTACAGTGTTTCTGCATGCCTTTTTCTTTACTCCCTTGTACATTGTCTGTACCTCCGTCACCTTTATTTTTTCTCTCTACCCTGTTAGATTCGGGTTGATTCTGCTTTCCAGGAGGGTGTAATGCCCCACGTATTGTGGAATTGGTGTGGCCCCTCGTTGGAAGACGAAGAGATCAATGTGCACGGGTGATCTCAGGCTGTCTAACGGGCGGTTGCTACTCTTCTATATTCGGCCGTGGCAATATATGTGCCTTATATTGTTACCAGAGGTCACACGTTTGCGCCGACGTTTTTGTGTTTCGACTGATGACATCAGTATGTTGTGCACAAGACTACAGTTAATAGCACTGCTAATGGATTTGAAAATGTTGACTTGCATGGGATGCTCAATTGAGTTGAATGATATTGGGATTGAATTTCTTTAAAAACACGATCTCGCAAGGAAATATTCAGGTGGGTCTAATGAAATTGGTCTTTGACACCATTTAAAATAGTTTAGGTGCGTGAGGATAACATATCCAGTATAGAACACTTGATTTATTAAGACAGTGGAAAGCTTCAAAAGAGTACGTCTTAAGGTCTCTTCTCTGTAGTGTTAACCCAGTATTTGTTGCCGATCATATAAAGGCGGGGGATGTGAACGCAAAAACACACAGCTCACAAAGCCCTCTCTAACGAATGCGCTATTATGAAGCAAAAATCGTATTAAATGTCAGTTCGCTTCTCTTTTTCCGTGAGGTTCTATGTATATCTTGCCTTTTAAAATGCAGATGCGAACAAAATGTTATTGGTAAATATCTAATTTAAAAAACCGAATTTGTTCGGTTAAGTAGTTTCAAGAGAATGCGTATTTTTGCAATATTTTATTATATGTAGTTCTTGGTAATGAATTGAAAGTCAAGATATTTACGAAAAGCAGCTAGAGCCCCACAGCGCTGCCGATCATGGTGCACATTCTATATAACCTTAGAGCCGAACTCCCTCTGAGCTCATATATGAAACATTAAAATATTTGCAGTGACTCTAATACAAATAATATTATTGCATGATGTTACACACCGCGTGCCAATAGCATTACATTGTAGGGCTCAGAACGCTAAAAAGTATCGATAAATATCAGGGAGCACAACGGTCGCATTATATAAAAGAAATCACCCATTTACTATTTCGGGTTCAGTTGGTACTCTGGCATTGGGCACTCTATTTTGATGGCATAGCAGCGTCTTTCAGCATCCACTAGCCAGGGCGTGGCGCAGGCTATAATTTCGGTGGAGATCTGCTAACGTATTTCCAATATTGGCCTGTCGCTACTTTCCTGTAATGATGACATCACCCTGACATGACAGCAGATTAAATGAATAACAGATCCTTATAAATTACCACCAGACTAATGCGGCACACGTTTGAGGTATAAAAAACCACAATGGCCTCCCATTGCTCGTTAACAGTAGGAAATCAGGTATCCCCTTGCTGCAGCAATTAACTTTTCAGGAAGGAAAAATAATTTTTAGCACTTGGAGGATCAGTTGACCAGGCAGATTTTAAATATAAAAGATTATGCAATAATGTTTATATTTTATTCGCGCTCACATATGTGGACATGGCGCCTCGAAGGTGCTACACGAAAGAAAACGTAGCGACAGTTTCAGCATTAATAATTAATCATTAAGCAAGAATAAATGTTTTCTTCGGAGATTACCTTCACAGCTTCAGGATTGGAACACCTGCTTGCAATCAGTGTATTACTTACTGCTCTAGCACAAAATAACGGAGCACTGCCGACAGACTGCGCCACTTTGAAAATTTTGTCGTGAAGACACCGTGTCCACATTTGTGGACGCGAACCTCAGAAAGTCCGCTGGGGCACTTTTGTTGCGAAAGCAGCACTACGCTAGTCGTCGAGCCATTGCGTGTAGCACAGCATGTGCCAAGCTGCGCATGCGAAAGGAGCCGCGTTACGTCAGAGGCAGCAGCCGACACCACCGAGATCTTGACAAGGCCTGCGCACCCCAGCAGCCTACGTCACGACAGGCGGATGGCGATAAAGTACCAGCAAATGAAGGTGCGAGCGCGAATCTGAGTCTAGTCACATGATGTCATCTCGCCCCTTTACCCAAGCCTGTACCCGCAGATTCAGTGGCTGACACCTCATCGCTCATCCGCTTGTAGTGGCGTTCGCTGATGGGAGAGAAGATGATGCAAAGGCCTTGTTGGAATCTCGGTGGTGACGGCTCACCGCGTGCTCCGCTGGTGCCAGAGAAGTGACGTCATAAGCACAGCCGCGCCAGCTGCGCGTCACTCTCTCCGTTAGTTGTGCGGAGAAGAGGTGCGTGTGGTGTATGTATAGACCATGTCTTTTTACCCTCACGCGCAGATTGCTAGCGCGCTCCTACTCTCGACACCAGGCGACATCTGTCGGGCGCGCGTGGTCAGGGGACTGCTGCCCGCGCGGGCGCTTCGAGTTGAATCGGTGTTAGTGAGCGATCGTGCTTCAATCCTGTCGTTAACGCGCTCTACCACTTATGCATGCAGGTATGTGTTGTCCCTGGCTACTCACATTTGTCCCTGTTCCAGAGAGTACTGCAGCATTTTCAAGCGCTCTGTTCTCTCGTTGCCGCAAGGCACGAAGGTATAATACTATGTGGGTTGCGAACTGTAAATCGCCGTTTATGCGCAGCGTTGGCGTTTTCTTTTTCTTCTGGGATTGCCTTTCACATGTAATAAATGCACAAGTTTTGATTTTTACTTTTTCATTTTAACGGGAGTGTAAGTCCGACTATATCAGACTCTTGTGCGAGTTGGTAGTCCATGGGTGCAGACAGCGAAAAAAAAAAATACGGGGATCCTCGTCCTTGTTTTTTTTTTTTGGCGCTGTCTGCACTCCGTCTATAAGCAATCCAAACTGTAATATTCTTATGTCAGAGAGAAGTCGGCGTGAAGAACGGTTGAGCGTAGTAGTTTGTGTTGTTGGTATCTGCCTGAGGCGTAACAAACCCAATTTCATTAGATGCTATAACCTGATCCTAACGGCTAAACAGCTCTTTCACACACACCGAACGCATTCAGCCGCTACTGTGTTAATATTTATTCAACTTAAAAGAAATAGTGACATGGGGCTCTGTGGTTAGAACTCCTGACTGCTGAGCTTGTTTACATTGGCCGATCACACAAGCTATGGCCACTCTGCGATGAAGACGGAGCTAAAGGCGCTGGTTTAGCGTGAGATGTCAGCGCACCTTTAAGAGCCCCAGGTATTCGTCAAATTTTCGGAGCACTTCACTACACCGTACAACCCCGCCGGGGCGGCGCAGTGGTTACGGCGCTCGACTACTGTTCCCAAGGTCGCGGGATCGAATCCCGGCCTCGGCGGCAGCTTTTCGATGGAGGCGAAAAGCAAGGCGCCCGTGTGCTGTTCGATGTCAGTGCACGTTAAAGAACCCCAGGTGGTCGAAATTTTTGGAGTCCTTCACTACGGCGTCTCCCATAGCCTGAGTTGCTTTGGCACGTTAAACCCCACAAACCACCAACCAACCATCACTACAGCGTACCTCATAGCCGATGCCACTTTGGACGCTAAACTCCATATACCACTTTAAAATTGAGTTGTCATGCTCTAGCTATCACTGCTTTGCTGCGGGTTCTTCCTTTAGCATGTACGAATATCTACGTGCAGGATTTAAGCAAAACTGTGTCATGCTTGATGTGGAGGCGGTACTGTTTGATAGGTGCTATATTTCCTAGGGATAAAATGAAATGAGCCTAGGCGGTGTTTTGTAAATAAAGCTCAACAAAACGTGTCTGTTGTTAGCTTGTCGACTCAGGGGAGCACACCAGGATAACTTGTTGTTGTTACTATAGCCCATAACACGCAAACGAGAGCACAGCGTAATTCGTGAGGTTCGAAATAGCTGGCATGAAGGAAGAAGAGTTTATTGGAAGTGGATTATATGCGAGTCGTATGCAAGGATAATGCTTGCGATTGTTTTCTCGTCAGTAAGGCACCAAAACGGCAGCATTAGAGCGCGGCTGTGTGCTGAGAACCACTACAGTTACCGTGAAGGCCAAACTAAATCTTACTAATAACGAGTTGATTTTAACTCTGCGACAATGCAAATAAACTTGATCCAGCGCAAAGTGCGGTAAAAATATTTTTCGCAATACGCTCTAGCATTCGAACGCTAACTATACGTGGCGACCGGGCAGGCGCGGCCGTAGGGATACTGCGGCCCCGCAGTCCCCCAAAAAGGGCCCGCGTGACGGCGCGCCAATCGGCAGAAAATGCCGCTCGCGGGAGCGGCTAAAACTCTTGGCCAGAATCGACCAACTATGGAGAAGGAGAGCCCGGCCACTGCTCAGCGCGTGCCTAAGCTATCCTAAGCGTAGTCATGCAGCTGTGGCTTTCGTTACTTAACCAGGTTTAACCGGAGCGTAACACTGCCTATGTTTTTTATGTCTAGATAACGAAATCTGGAATTCAACTTCTACATTACCTTAAGGACACATTCACTGCAATAAATAGCATTATTAGACATTCGTTTAGAAAGAGGTATGCAAAAATAAGAGCTCCTCGCTCGTCCCGCCGTAAAACTTTGCGACATCCATTTTTAGTTGCCGTTTCCAAACACATTTCGCTGTAGCTACAAGAGATGGCACCACATACTTTACAGGATGGGTCCAAATGTTACGGGCGCAAAACGCAAAGGCGAACATTAGCCCTCCGTTAAAAGATATAGCCAAATTCTGGTCGCGTCGAAAAATGTTGAAGCAGCGCCTCAAGGGGTATATGGGTAGGGTGAGGTAGTCATGTGGTGGGCAATGTGAAAAAGCAACAATAAAGGGTAGCAGAGCTTTGAGGACATTTAGATTATAGTTGTTGAGATAACTGCACTCCTTAGTGATATACCTTAGCATACTTTCTCAATTATTGTAGCATATGCTAAAAGAGTGATAAGCCTCACCTTCCCTACACTCTTAACACGAATAAGCATATAAAGAAGTAAAAAATGAGTGGCATGTTATCTGGCCCACTCCCGGCAGGGCTCGGTATCCTCCCTAAGCCCGTAGTTAGATTTTTTTTCACCAATCTACGGAACAATATATTTTGGCAACAGAAACAAGTCTCCTTCTTCAGTCATATTTATTCGATCCAATTAGCAATGAAAAGAGGCATTTAACAGCTGCAGCAGAAGTTTTTACGATGTCCTTTACGGGACATTAAAAGCTCAGTAAAATTTTTTTATTAGGCAGATGGGGGTTTGTGTAGTTCTAACAACTTTAGGAAGAAGCAAAAGAAAATGCACGGGCCTGGTACTGGCTCTGTAGCTGAGCTACCTCCGCTGCTTCGTGCGGACAATTAAGCTCAGCCTGAACCTACGGATAGAGCGAAAGTTGAGTGCTGCAGCGATAGCCTGTTTTTAACACGCTTTTTCATACGAGGTTCTTAAATAATTTTGATATAAATTACGTTTTGAAGAAGGGAAGGCGCCTTATGCTTTTAAGGGTACTCCAGGGAATTATGGAAACCTACACCTAACCAGGTCCAGATCCATATTTATTGCTGGTATATTGTACATTGATTTATAAGAAAAGAAAGACGCAGTATCTATCTTTGAACTCAAGGTTGTTCAATGCGAAAACTTGTGTGACGCTGACGGCTCGTAAATTAGTTTTGGGGGATAGAAAGGAGATATATGATTTTGAGTGGGCGCCACGGAGAGGAGGGTGGCTGATCCTGGCCGTGTTGGGGCTGGGTCACCGCCACCTGCGGTGATGTTTGGCCTGCCACCGAATGTTTATCTGCTGTAGGCCGTTGCGGCGCGCATCTTTCTCTCCCTCTTTTTTTTTCTTCTCTCTTTTCTCTTCTATCCGCACGAGGTAGCGGAAGTTGCTCAGCTGCAGAACCAGTAGCAGGCCCGTGCATTTTCTTTTCCTTCTCCCTACAGCCACAACAACAACGCCACGGAATTGGAGACACCTACACCTAATCATGTTTCATGTTGAACTCTACCTATCACATAAAAGTATCGCGGGGGTTTCGTCCGTGCGTATTAAGTCTGAATTGTGTCAAGCGTCTCTTCATTTCTTATGTCTACTCTAACAAAAGCGTACTGGGTGCTGTTTTAGAAGAGCAAACATTTGGTCTTGGCTGCCAATTTCTTTGTTTATTATTGCCGCTTGCAATTTGGTCTGTATGTTCTCTTAACTAAAAAAAAAAGAAATAAGAACTTTTTTGGCATGTCAAACCTTTTTGACTTCTAAATAAGCATCCCTAGGAATTGAGTATCGCACTATTACCAAAGGTCGGTTTTTTGGATGAGGCATGCGTTTTTTTATTCTTGAATCTAAAAACTTTATGCTTCGACTCAGGAGGCAAAGCTGTTAGCATCTTCACTGACGACTAAATGGCAGCTTCGATGAAGTTAATAAAATATTGCACCTAATAAACCGCAACCAACTTCCTCAAAACATTCTTTATCGAACTAACTGCCAGGCAATAAGAACGTACGACGCGGCTCCTTCGATAGGTAGAAATCTACTTGGCGTGCCGTGACAACACAGCTTTGGTTTACTGCTGTCATGAGCAGAATTGTGTTTGCGGCAACAGTGTGAAGATTAGCCGCAACTTCCGCTGAACTGTGTAACATTTGCAGCGCTTCACAAAGAATAAACACCAAGGCATTGTTCCTTATAGCAGAATATATAGGGTGTTTGCCATTTCTCTGTGCGTTCGAGATATGGGTCCAGCCTCTGCTCTTTCCGCAGTTGTTGATGACCTTGTTTACGATGGGCTGCGGTAGCGACGATCCGACTGCAGCATCGGAAAACCACAAGCGTAGCTTTGGTAAGGGAACTTGCTTATGTTTGAACCAAATAGAGCCGAGATGCACTGCGATGGCTGATCGATAAGCTTTACGAGGTTTGGGAATGGGATGGTGTTGTCGTTGCCCGACTCGCGGTTGTAGTGAAAGGCGTTGCTCCTTTTCCATTTGTTGGTGAGCGATATGAAGGGGACATTTTAGTGACAGCTGTCTGTGGTATGAAGGTTGCTTTTTGGTTATTCATTTGGAGCGAACTGATCTCGTTCACTGCGCAGTAGCGCTGAATACGAATACTGAATTATTCGGCAAGGAGAAAATGCGGCAGGAACATGATATGCAATTTACCGCGGTCGATTTGGGAGCTGGTCGAAAGGTCCCTTGAGCCTTTCGATACTATCAAAGGCGACAGCGCTTTATCTTTATGTTATACCCCATCTTCGACAAAGCATAGAAATGCTGCTGCGACACTCGTCTCATTTGCGCGTGAATATGATATGCTTCGCGTCATACCAGGCTTGCGAGCTCGCAATAGTCTTGGATCAATTTATTTTTATACCACATCCTGCGGCCTTGTAACAGCCGAATAGCTCAACCCTCTGCTCTTGTGCTTCTTTCTTGCGTGTTGTGGAGATAACAATTCGTATTACTTATAAAATTAAGGTGTGTGAGGTTGTGTATACGCTAATTGTGTTTTGGAGGCAGCACTTATTCAACGGCGAACTCGCTAGAAACTAGCATTTTTAGGCAAGCAAGCATATCAAGTTTCGTTCTAGTGAATTTGTACTCACAGAGAGTACGTCGAAAAATAATGAACATGTGCCTTATTTATGGGCAGATTTATTCTGGAAGGCACAGGGGAAAAGATTGCGCAGCGTGCTCAAGTAGTAGTAAAACCTAGGTGAGCGGAAAGGCGCCTTCCACAATTATGGCAACCTCCCGACGTCAGAAATGCAACAATCCGTTTTGGAATTAAATGCATTTCTTTCTTCCCATAGTATATGAAGGTGATGATGCTCTGAGAAACGATCATAGAACATATGATTAGCATTGTGGCTAAAACAACCTCGTAACTAATATTGTATTCTAGGTGAAATGCCTAAAACATGCCGCCGTTCGATAGTTATATATTTACGCCGGCTTCTAGGATGTACCTGAAAACAAAACAAAACAAGTAAATTCAACAATGAACCCCTTTGAGAAAGCAGACGTTTATACTTTCAATAATGCGAGAAAATATTGAATTTATTCAGATTTCGTTAATTCGTAATGTGTTAGCTGTTTGGTAACCGAATCAACCCCGATAATTACAGCCGACACCGACAGTTATGCAGTGTATGGCATGCATCAAGAAATTGTGCTCAGTCACAGGTTCCTCATTTTATTTTTTTGTCTTACCAAAATATTATCACGACAGATTCGATAACAGCATGTTCTTATGATACTCGCATTCACAGCACAAGTGTGCCGAGTCCGGAAATGAAGTCTGCGACGAACATTGCCTAAAAACGCTTATGCAAGGACGTGAATTACCACGATCAAATACTTTCGGCATTAGATGACATATGAGACTCTGCAAAATATTATGACACAGTTACTGCATTCTTAAACTAGGACGATTTGTTCTTTCTGCCTCATGGCCTTATAACAGGTCTGGAGGCCCCGTGCTTTTAGCTCAGTATTCAGCTAAGCAGACGCGAATAGAGTGCTTGCCAGACTTCGTGGTTTAAGTGAAGTTTCGGCGGATTCCTTGAGTGATCGCGAACAAGCCACTTCGGATGCCCATACCTAAAACAATCTGCTCTATGCTGCATAATTCCGCGAGAACGATCGCGTTTCAACAAAGGAGGAACCAAGAAATCCATAAAAAAATGTCTCTTTTGTTGGGTTTTCATTTTGAATGAAATATTAGCAGCATGTTAAATTTTATGCAACGTTTGCTGAATAAAATGTAAGCAAATACATTCCGCTGGTGAGATACGAATGCATGACGTCGGCTTGTAGCCTACAGTGCTCTTCAACAGAGCGCATTAATAATAATTCCAAGTAGAGCTTAATTCTTGCGCTGTAACGTTACCGGAGCTTTCTTGTAAGAATGTGTACATCATTATTGGACAATAACCACATCCGACAGCTCTATTAGCCCCGCCACTTCATCAGCCCCACTTGGAATATCTGAAACGAAGCTGGAAGCAAAACGCATATGCTTTAAATCATTAACCCCTACCCCCCTCTCCACTCTAAGGGATCGATGATAATTTCTCTAATTTTCACCTGTAAAGTGCCTAGCAAAAATTTTGCCGTTAATATTCAGAAGAAAAGCAGGCCATGTATCTAATATTTTGTGCCTCTGAAAAGGCTGCTGAAAGGAGATATTTTTAACAAAAACTTTATCATTCTACATGGCGAGATTTACTGCGCGAATAAGTTTCCCACGTTCCTACTATCGCAACGCTAGGATTAAGATTATAAGATTGGTAGATGACTCGTAAACGCACTGCTCACCTACAGTAACCGCGTCAGTAGCTATGTGGTTCAATAGCAAGTATAGTTGGCTAAGTTAGATAGTATGTTGTCCCAATAAATACAGTCGTTGCTATACGTCTCCTCATAACACGGGTCCTCACACTACAGCTTGAACGTTGTCGTTATCATCCGAGAGATAGCACACTTCGATGGTGCTTTGTTGTTCTAATTGCAGCAAACAATACCGATTAGTTCACCGTATAAGAATAAATAGATGCCACCTTCGGCTTTGTCGCGCATGTTACAACTGGGACACACATATAAAAATTAAACCAGTCAAATAAGCTCCGCGGCTAGAGCTTCGGGTTTCTCTGTAAAGAATGCATTCGCGAAGCTACTAATGAGTTGTGTGCTTAGCTTTGTGTCGAAACCAGATTAACCAAGTCATAACTTATGAGTACAGGATTACCAACATTCCTGCAGGCTGCTTTGAACTAATGTTTTTGTTTACTCCTGCAATATATCCAGAGCTTTCATCTCCAATAAGAGAAAAATTCTGCGATGTTAGTTCTGCCACATAAAACAGCGTGTTTTTAATATTTTCAGCAGAGGTGATAACAGTTACGTCATTTATTGAGCTCACCTGCTAGTCTTATTTGCTGCTTATTGTGAGGTATATCGCGGGAAGTTTCAGTCACTCATCTGCCGCAACAAAATTCCAGAGGCTTTGCTATACAAACCTCCTCTTGTAAAAGCCGACCGCTCACGACCGGGAACTCTTTGCTTAGCACCATCATAGGATAGTGCTTAATGTATTCAAAATCACTTTAGGAAAAAGATTTTTATGGCTAATTAAAAGATAATATATTTCATATTCTTTGCTATGATTTAGCTTGGTTAAAAACTAATTTCATGTTCCTGTGACTTTGGTATCACTTAAGCTTATAAAACATGCCGCTATCCCATTCAGCTGAACTTTTCCCCGCGGAAAACCTTCATGTGCGGTGCTTAAATAGCGTTAATTTGACGTGAGTACAAACTAATCACGCGATATAATTTTTAATTTATCATTTCCCAACATTAGCCGATACTCTCTGAGGAAATTATCCCGTAGCCCTCCACTACGGCTCCTCTTCCTCTCTTTCCACTTGAAATCCCTCCTTCCTCCCTTCTCTTACCGCACGGGTCAGGTGTCCAAAGAAGCAAGTGTGACAGATACTGCGCCTTGCCCTTCTTGTGAACCAATTAATATTATTAATAATAATCTTATTATTCATTTGAGGAACACATGCACAAATAATGTATGCATCTGAAGTGTTACGAGGCCGGTTGAAACGCACAAGCCAGGCTCGGATACAGAGTGTCTTAAAGTTTTTATCTCAAAGAATTGAGGTTTCAGGAAAAAAAAATTGATATTTTGTGCAAATTGCTGCGTCTGAAGTGAAATCGATGTATTTCTGCATGGTGGACATTTCAAGAAAAAGCGCTAGTCTGCCGCGCGTTTAGCATATCCAGAGTCCAGTCAGCTATGTGCACTGAGATTTTGCCGCCTTCGTGGTTATTGTGCCTGACTACGAAATTTTGTCTGCACCCTACATGTAGCATCAAAGCACAGAATCCCCATTAGAGTCCGATTTGCAAGCAAATCATCAAGGCCTGAAACATTCAAATCAAACCAAATCAAATCAAAATCATTGTATTTCAGGAATTTTCTTCGTAGACAGAAATTAAAGGCTAATATTGTGTGAAGAAAGGCCTTCCCCCATTTAGCTGCTGCAACATTCTTCGTATAACATATGAGTTGACACATTGTGATGTTCCCTCGATGAACGGAAGAAATATGTGTTGCAATATACAAGTGACAAAAAAAATTTGCTGTGGTTTAGCTTGTGATTAAACCTGCAGTTACGCGAGAGTTATCTGCATGGCTACGGTTATGTTCGGCTTAAATGTAAAGACATGGTTTTTGCACAAAGTAGCTTACTCTACGGCTTCGTCTTTATTTATGCCATTGGAGGCACTTTTCGCCATTAAAGTGCAATGAGGTGAAAGCCTAAATCGCGCGGTGGTCCGAAGCCTTCCACTACGGCACTTCTTTCTCTCCGTTTTCCCTCCCACCATGGCGATGGCGAGATAGCGTAAGCTACCAGCCAAAGTATAAAGAACCGCTTTAACTGAGTCGTATGAACGTGCCTGCGTGGCCTAGAGATAACGTGAATGCAAAGGAGTTTGGCAGGCTGATTGTGATATCGCCCTCCCTTATCAAAAGAGTGCTCCGAGTTGGCAGCTCGTCTCAAACGTAATATCAGGAAGCCTTACCTTCAGTTAGTGCTCGGCCATGTCAGCTGACAGGCACCGGACAGGCACGGTGAAATGGCGAGACTGTGGCCAATGTAGGTCTCGCTACAAAAGTAAATAGTATATTATACATATCGTCCAAACCGAAATCGCATACATAGATAAACGTACATAATATGCAATTTTGGCCGCATCACAATATTTAGTGAACAGTGACAGCACCATAGTGGAATGTGAGCTAGTTGGTCTGCACACAGGAAAAAAACGCAGCTGAACGGACTATAATGAGTAACAGCGCGTTGCGGAGCATGCGCAACAAAAAGTAGAAAAAGTCAAACATAAGGAAATATTGTGGAGCAGACTACATGATATATCCTGTTAACGCAACAAATGTTTTCTACGTTTTTTTGAGTTCACGCGGCAGGCTATCTGTCCAGTTTAAAATATATTGATGTTTTCTGAGACAATGGATAGCTTAACAGAATAATGACTCTTTCCCATAATTAGTTCTAGTTTTTGGAAGCATCCATGCTTAAAGCCGAAACCCATATGGTGATTAACTCTTGTGCCAAAATTTGTGTCTAGGCTTGTGGCCTGTTTATGTTGGATATTAAGTCAATCTGATTTGCCGTGAGCGTGCTATGTTTGAGATATAGCTCCCTGGTGCGTAAATCACGGACATCTCCTGCATAGTTCCCAAAGTGTCTAGCCCTCGCTTTTGAACTACCATATGTGTGCTGTAGTTATGGTGAGTAGTGTTGCTCCATACTAGCGAGTGGTAGGCCAGCATTGATTAAATTAATGTTTAATAATGGCACCAACTCGCACAAACCTCTATCCTTTTGTAATAAAGTGTTTTATTTCACTAAATAGGTAATAATGTAGGAAGGTTTAAGGCATCCGATTGTTTGGGCTATATCAGTGACTAGGTGCTCTGCATGGCACATTCATGACAGAGTCACTTGAAACCAACCTCATAGGAGCTTCGGCTTAGATCTCCTCGATCATATTAGTGTTACTTATAATGCGCATCATGTGCTAATTACACATATTTCGAGGAGAAAGTACGATATTCTTATAGGCGTTTGGTTCTAGACAGATTTCATATGGCCATTGAAAATTTTTTTATGATACTGATCAGTGTATTTCTTGAGTTCGCATTTCTTTCGAAATGGGAAACTACAATCGTAATGGACAAACCAAGAGGTTTTTTGAAGCTCAAGTCAATGGAAAATAACAAATAGTAAATTGGTCATACCTGAAGCAAAGGAGGGCGAAATTTGGCAGTTTATTGTATCCAAATTTGAACTCTCCTAGCCAGCCACTGTAGCGCGCGTTTGATGGTCATACTATCTTCTTTGAAATCACACTCATTTGGTGGAAGGAGGAGGAGAAGAGAAGGGTGGAAGGCAGGGATGTTAACCAGAAAGAATAAATTCGGATTGGCTACCCTGCACTTGGGAAGTGGAATGGGGGATTAAAAGGGGAGGGCAGAAATGGAGAGGAGGTGAGAAAGTCACAGTCTGTCAATCAGGCTAGTCTTCCTTAAAAAGCGAAGTGCCTTGTAGGCTTTGAGCGCAGATGACTTTTGTGGCCATGATCCCAACATCTTCCCTTCCGTTAAGGGGTGAGCGTCCAGACGATCCAATGCAGTACACAGCGTATGTCGTTTACTCGCAAAAACAGGGCAATCACAAAGGAGGGGCTCAATCGTTTCATCCACGCCACATCGTTCACAAACAGGGCTATCAGCCATCTCTTCCGGAAGTCGTATTTGTTTGTTAAAGCAACGCCAAGCCATAGACAGCACAATAACGTTGTTTCATGACGTGTTGTGTGGTGGGGGAATACGCAGGCGCAGTCCGGGGTCCGGGGACCAATGCCTTAAGGAGACGGCTGGAGTACTCTCCGGTGTTCCACGCTGAATGTGTCAGCTCCACAGTCAACAGCGAAGCCCGCTCACTGCTTAGAGCTTCATCCGAAAATGCAATGGGATCGTGAGCGTGCATGAGACGAAGAACATAGTTGATTTGTATTTGCATAAGGATTGCGTAGTAGCAAATTTCAGCATCGTGCGGGATGGTTCCAAGGGACCCTATTACGTGCTTTAATAAAAAAAAAAAAAAAAAAAAAAAACTTACCAGACAATAAATCGCCATCCTTTTTCTCGTAGTATAGCTTTTTGTCCGATCAGTCCGCAATAAAAAATTGATGCACTGTACAATTTGAATTTAAAAACACATAGTGAAGGAATGCACTGTACTTACATTTATTTCATTTTCGGTTTATAACCTTCTGGTACACGGTATGTCACTAGTCGCTTCGAGAAGATGGCCTTATTTCCTTTTTAGTGTTTTTAGTCAGTTTTTTAGAAGTTATCTGCCATGCCACTACTTTATTTTATTGTGCCTCTGGCTGGTATTTACAGATAGGAAAAACGCAGTGGCACTAAGCTTAAGGGCACATGCGCAGCCTGTTAGAAATCGAAGGTGCATGGAGACAGCCAACGAACACGAGACTGGCAGCAGCAGAAAGCGTGCCTGACTGGAGTGGAAGCGACGCTGTGCTGCAAAATTCTCAGACGTGCAGCCTGTAGATATGGATTCTTGTGCCTTTGGTTTCAGGACTTGTGATGCACCCTTGTACAGAATCCTGGAATAGATGTCCAGAAAACGGCAAATGGGCACCACATAACGTGCACATTCCTGCGTTATTCCTACAATTGCTAACGACACGAAAACAACACTAAAGCTTGGCTCAATGTTTGGCGTTCAAGCAACTGCATCAGTTATAAATACTCAATCACGCCCCGATGCAAAGGCGGCTTGACGTGCATGTGTAGCGAGCATGACTGTATTGTTTAGACAGCCACTAGCTTGATGGATTGATATTGTGGGCATGATACTGACCATTTATTTATGGCACAAAATTAAAAAGCGAGAGACCATGTAAAAAAAAGTAAATTTCAACTTCAAAGCAACGCCACGTCCTCGGATGTTCCCATTCATATTGCTGGCGCTTGCAGTGGCAGCCACCTTTGCACATTCAGCTTTCAGTTTGTTCTAACAAAAGCAGCGCCGCTGCGTAGAACAACAGTATCACGAAATGAATACGTGACGGTTAACTGTTTCCGCGTCTGGGATGGGTCAGACCGAGGGAACTAGCGTATTGAACCTTTCTCATGTCTAAAGGCCAGCCTTTGCTGAGCTAACAATTTGCTTTATTTATGCTCTGAAGGTAATAATGCAATGTTTCGCAGATATTGCTGTGCAAATTAACGAGCCTATCGGTCCCTTCTGGCAAGAAGCTTCTTTCTTGGCATGTGTTGGCGTCGTAGGAAATTCGCCGGCAGCCTCGTTTGCAACCTTATACTGCATACATATGAATTCGTGTCCAAGTGTCACCCATATCTACAAATGTCACCGCAGATAACAAGCATCATCTGCGTGCCAGCAAAAAAAAGTACGGTGTAAACCCACTCTCGATACAGACGCTAACGCTGCATAT